>NC_053168.1:74318856-74988301 GCF_016835505.1 Polypterus senegalus | reverse complement strand
AGAGGCTTTCCAGCAAGACATTGACAACTAATGATCCTGGAAATAGAACTGTTATTTAAAAAAAAAAAATTATTTTGTAAATAGTGACGCGTACACTATCATGTATCAATTGCAAAGAATTATGGAAGACTTTCCTTTTAATCGGTTTTAACTGAAGGAACAATACTTCATAACCAGATTAAAACATTTTCATTTTCTGAAGCTTACTGTTTTGCTGTACATACATACTGGTTTACTGAGTGGTCATACAGTGCATTCATCAATCCTGAATAGCAGTCTGGGGTGTGATTGGGTAGGGAAATTAACAATCCACACGTCTTAAATCTTTACAAGCTGTAGACGGTCAGATTCTCCGTCGCTGTTTTGGTTGATTGTTTTGTTGCAGGTTCCGATTTTCTTCTTTCACCTCAGACACTGAAGAAACCTAATTAAACAGAAAAGTAATAACATAGTAATAATACAGACACCAGAACACCAACCACTTATCTTTTGTGCACATTTCACCTGAACACAAAATCCATCCCCACTGGTAACTTAATATATAATTGGCTTTATGCAGTTTCTTCTCCACTACCGACCTGTGTTGCATTTCTTGACGATGTCCTTGACAAAATTATGCTGCACAAATTGTGTAAAATTTTACTTGAATCTTCCTGATGACAATGCTGAAGTCATTCTTTTACTTACCTTTAATATTTTGTTTCGAATCAAGTCTGCTGTTATGTTTAATGAGGTATCTCCCATGTCTACTTTGGGCGTGTTTGGTAATTTTGGACCAATTAACACTTCACTTGTATGATCTGCACTGCTTCCAACTAATAAATTAGTTCCCACTTGTTCATTTTTACGTTTTCTGTCCAGCAAGCACGTGGTCCTTGGAATAAATCTTGTGCCACAATGAAGGTCAGAAATGTGCTTAGGCTTTGCACCTGGAGGAGTCGTTTTCTCTGGCCTTACTGAAGTTTCCTCCTTTTCATTTAATTTCCAAGGTTCAGGCATCTCACTTGGGTAAGAGGAATTCAACTGAAACGGTGACGGAGTGCGGATAGTTTGCTCCCTGTAACCAGACACATGTGACAAAACGGACAGATGTTCTTGGGGAGGTGGTGGTAGCATTGGGTAACCATAATAGGAGGAATGTTCAGTCTCACTGGCAACATATTCCTTTGCTGTGGCTGCAAGTTCTTTCCGTAAGGTGCTTCTTATAGCACTGCTGTCGGCTTCTTTAGACTTTTCCAATTTAGGCAGATTTTTATCTGTGGGAGGAAAGAAAAAAAAACACTTGATGTACCTTTACTTTTCATGGAAAGTCTATTTACATCTTTGCTTTTATGCAGCGGTTTCACAAACTTAATTAATGATAACTTAAATGTTTTCACAAGTTCCTCTGAAAATTTTTAGGTACATCATTAAGAAAAAGACACCATTCATTTTTACAGTTAATTTTTTCAGAGGAAGTAATAACATCCTAAATAATGCCTTACATGGGGACAGAATAGAGTGACATCTACACGGTTTCCATTCATTTTGTTTTAATATCCATTAAGGCAACATCTGTACTAATGCTTACACGTTTGAGACTATGAAGGAACTTGTCAAGATGGCCCCAACAGCTAAGGAACTGGCATAGCCACACCAGTCAATGAGGGGACATGTTTAGTCTTCACCACCCAGTCACTATGCAGCTCTCAGCAAGTCGCTTAACCTGGCAGAGCTCCCGAGGTAGGAACATGTACTACTCTAGGTGACTGAGGCAAGAAAGATCTCCTAAAATATCTAACTAACATTTAGAAAACGTTTTAAATTATATACTTAAAACAAGCTAAATATATAAAATACTTTTGTTATGGGTTACTCTTGCAATAAACTGCCTTCTGTCTTGTAACTTTTCTCTTGTGTCTTCCAATGTTTCAAATTCTGGTGCATAACAGACATGAAGCAAACCACCAAAGAAACTTTTTTCATCCAACTTGCGTTTTGCAGCTCTAAGAAGGGGGATAGAGAAACAAAACAAAAAAAAAAAAAAAACATATTACTAACTACCCTTTAGGTTTGATTGGCACTGTAACGTTGCGGACACATTTTGGTCGAGCACAAACAAATGACCGTTAGAATCTTTCAAACTCAATATTAAAATAGTACTCAGATATCTTAAAATACAGATGTTTGACATATCATCTGCAAGAAAGACAGACAACATTAAAAGTTCCTTCACAGAAATATTGTAGTAGTGGAGAAGCAGCTAAATGGCACAGTCCACAATGACACTTTACAGCAGGATGGAAGGTCCAGGCAACTGTAGCTCATTATTTAATCATTTGCCCTGTTGGGGTGTGGGGGGGAGTTTCGGGTCGGTGTTTGGAGGGAGAGAGAGAGAGAGAGAGAGAATTTTCTCACAGAGACACTTTCACGTTCCGCGAGACAAGTCTTTGTGCCAAGAGATTTAACCAAGCCCGGGGCCGGCCGGAAATAAAACAAAGAGTAGATGACAAAGTAGAACGTCAATGAATTCAAAAACATTGGCTGGAATTACGAAAATTCAAAAGTCAAAAAAAAAAAAAAAAGATAGTAAAAAGATCACATTAGCACAAACAAATGGAAATTACTTGGTGAAATAACGGAACAGTGAAAAGAGATTAATATATTGTTTGGATTTAAAGTTGAAGTTGGAGACTTGTAGATTGTCTAATTCATGTTGCCATTGGGGGGAAAGAAAAAAAAAAAAAACAGCGTTTCTTCCCAATGAAGAACCATATCCGTGAGAATTAAAAAATGTGTTGTTTGGTGAAAGTGAAATCCCAGGAGAGAAATCAATTCTCATTTGTGTGAATGCTATTGTCAGACATATTTCTTGTAGAGAAAAAGAAACGATATTCACTCACGGGCAGTTATACGTTGCATTGGCATGATGTAATTCCAAACATGGAATCAAAATTCAATGCGATATTGATGAAAAGGTAAAAAAACAATTTTGACTCACCCTTTATAGAGGGATACATATTTCTATTATTTGAGAGAGAAAATGCTAAACACAACATTAAAAGGGCTAAATATTCCATTCAATTAAATGTAGTAAAATAACTGTTCTCCATTTTTATTTAATAGACACCACCATATAACGTGGCTTGTGCTAAATAATGAGTCACAAATGAACAATACAGCATTGGGGACTCCAATTCAAGCCAATGTTCTGCTGTAATTTTCTCAGTCTTTATGCACCAGATATTTACCCAAGGCCCAATATGTTTAATTTTGGACCTTTAGATTTTACTTAAGACATTGGGGATGTCACTGGAATACACCATTAATCTGTATGCTGATTGGTATAAAATTAAAATTTATTTGAATGCGTCCTGCAAATGAAGCTAAATAAGACACTGCGAGGTCCAACATTTGGTTGTAAAAAAAAAAAAAAAAACAAAAAGACAACCATCTTGAATTTTATTTGTAAATAGCCATAAACACCTATCAAAGACAGGTAATAGAATCATTTAAAATTATTTGGTAGATCTTGCCCTTCAGCACCATTCCTCTGTATTTGTATGTCTAAACCTCTCTTCACCAGCGCTCTCTTTCCCCCAAGCAGGCTCCCGTAAAGCCTACTTCCCAGACTCCCAGATTTTCAAGGCATCTTTCTTGCTTCCTATCTGGCTTTATACTTTATGCCTTTAAAAGGAGACTCTCATAGATTGCGTCATTACTTATCCTCGTATGTCTCATGCTCACACTTCCTCTTTTTCTTTGCATCCCCAAAGCCAAACTGACCAGTCTCACCAAAACCAAACTGACCAATCAGATTGCTTTGAGGGACTGAAGACACAGGCCTTAGTGTTTTATCACATAGTAAATAGATGATGACTCAAGACTATTCTTTTATTTACACAGTATTTCTGACTGAAAAACGGGTACAAAATATTAAACTAAATAAAAAGCACATACTTTTAAAATGTTATTTACAGGAGTCACTCTTAGAAAACAGGTGTGCAAGGGGGGAAAAAAATAGTTAAAAAGTTATGCATCGTGGTCAAAAAGCAAAGCAAGTTTAATATACTAATCAGTATTTTAGGGAACAATCTAAATTTAAAATGTTGTGACTGAAATCTCAACAAGGCAAATCAAGTAGAATCCCACAGAAAATGGCCATTACTCTGAAAGCACACCAAGTGCGATATTCTGAAGTGTACCTGTAGTTGGACCACTGCCTGTTTTGTGGTGGCTTCACTCAATTGACTACTTAATTCAGTTGCTAAACTCAAATGTTCCTCTTAAGAGCTGCCTATGTTAAAATACTCATTAAGTGCTTACAAAGTGAATTACGGAGGTACTTTTCAACTCGGAAGGCTCTAGCCATTGAATGCGAGATTAGACAGAAATGTAAGCAAACCACTTCATCTAAAGAATTACCTTGCACTTTGTATTTTTTGGAACTTCATAAGGTAGGTTTCGGTGAACTCTTCTGCAGGATAATCATCCAATATGCGGTACTCCTCAACAGCTCCATAAAGTGCAAAGAGTTGGATCAGCTCTGTCATTACTCCTAGTGCTGGCACTCCTTGCACCAACAGGTAGCGTGACTCTAAGTTGATTGTGTACACCTTAAAAGTCAAAAAGAAAAAACGTACAATTGAAGACATTTTTCCCCAATAGGAGCCCAAACTTCCTAAAGAGAGTTAAAGGGAATTCATAAAAGGTTGTGGGAAAACGTAAAAACAAATAAGGCAAACTACTAACCTCTCATATCTTCTAGAAGGCTGATCAACATGTCTCAAAAAAGTGCAATCCCCCTTGCCTTGTTCGCCCTGCACTAAGCCAGCAGCGATTCTGTGATTCTACCAAAACGACTCAACGGAGTCAAACTGGACGCCAATTACCAGATGGCTACATGACGGTGGTCTTTGCAGCCAGATACAGCCGCTGGCTCTAACCGATACCGTACCTGACGAGTTGTTTGTCAGGTCTTATTCTAAACACGTTTAAGTAATAAAAAGAGGAGACAGTGAAATTTCTGCTGCTCAATAAAACCAGCACCATATCAAGATACAGCAGACTCGCAAGAAAACGACAAACACACAAGTTTGGGTCCTGCCCGGTACAAATACCATGCAACAGCTTTTTTTTGCCTTTGTCAATGCTAATACATTCAGAACACAATTCCAAGAATCAAACGGGTATTGTGGATACTTTCCACCGACTGCAGGATGATTTCTGCATTGCACTGTACCAAATGCGGCTTAACCAAAGAAGCAAAGGTCCTTTAAAGTAGGTCTGTATTTGTAATCGATGCCCACTGCCATCAAGACTAGTAAGTGAAACATTTAATTTACAACAAAAATAGTCTATATTTTTCCCTAAAAAAACATATGTATCAACTCCAGTACCTTGACAGCCTTGGGTTTCCTCCCCTCTCTGTACTTCGGTCTTGTAAAGCATACATCCTTCTGATGGTGATGTTTATATACCTCAGAGTTTTGCCATGGAGAGGATGCCATCTTACCTGACTCTTTCCTCAGCCCCGAGATAAGAGCGCAGAGAGAATCGATTCTCCGTCCAATAAAACGAAAAATTCACTAACGTCTATCCAATCCGCTTTCCCGTCTTTCAGGAAGTGGGCGTGACCCGAAGTTGGTGTTCAAAGAGGGACAGAGAGATATTTCTCAGTCCATGCATAAAATGTAAAACTTTCTTACTAACCAATGACATTTATTTATAGATTTTTGGCGTATAGGAAAAGAAAAAAACATGCAGTAATAGAACCATATGCAGTGTATTATGAAGAGATTTTTTCACAAGATTATAGAACAAACTGCAGACGTTATAATCACTGAATATGTTGGTGAATTTGATCGCTCAGCACAAAAAATCATTTAAGTTAAAATCGCTACACACGAAGAATCTTTTTTTAGTTTAGATATTTTTATTTAAGGAAATTCAGAGACACGAGCGTGACTGTCCCTCAAGTTTACACATCGATCGCTTCAGCGATTAGTTTGGTCTTTCATCGCTCGTGCTGCGCGAGTAGAACATCAGGAAGAGCTGCGTCTGAAATGTTGGGCAGCCCGGGAATCCAATCGGTTACTTTGAGATTTGGTAACCTCCACAACTGCTTTCTGCACGTGTCTCCCAATCTGGTAGCTCTGCTGCGACTTCAGGAGGTAACTGCATGTCATCATCCTCTTGCTAGCGGAGTCTTTTTCATTGACGACAGAAGCCCTTAGGTTGCAAAATCCAGGAGTGTCAGTGACGTTGTTAAAAGAGTGATAGTGTTTTTATACGTTAATTAAGGTAAAAAGTGTACCATCAGCTCTTTGTTGTTGTGAGTAAGGAATGAGAATTGGTGAAGAAGTGGACATGGTGTTTTCTGAAGTGTGCTGTGCATTTAAACTAAAGAGTTCTGCGAGAGGATGTTGCCATATCCATCACAGCATATAAAGAGTTGAACTGTTTTTATGTTTTGCAAATCAAAAACTTTTAGCCACCGCAGAATTGTTATAACGTGGCTTATTTAATATAAGTAGCTCTTGACACATAAGCACATATTTGATCCACAAAAGAGCGTTGGAAGAAAGGTGCAGACAGCGCGGAAAATGCATAAGGCAGGAGGAGAAGTGTTTTATTCTCTTTTTTTTTCTCGTTTTAAACATAACTACATTCATATGCCTTCTTGTTCGCTCAATTTTCTAGTTCATTTTCTGTTTTTAATACCTCTGCTTCACTTTAGTGCATCTTGGGGTCTTGTTTAACTTTTTAAGCACCTAATTTCTTGCCGTTCTTGTAATCTTGCACAAGTCTGAAGTTGTTTTTATTTGAATTTAGAGCTTTATTGCCAGGTAACATAACTGCAAGAAATTTCTCTGGATGTTACATTTATGCACATAATACATTGTGTACAATTAAAAAGTACAATGTTATATCCCAACATTATATGCAGTAGTAATGAGAAATACATTGTGCAATTTCAAATTCGTAAAACAACAGAGTAAAGTAGAATTGCATTCCCACCTAGTAATACATCACTCATAAAATAAACCTAATTGTGATTGAACAGAGGAGCTTAGAAATCAGCCAGAGACAGAGATGAATCAGAGACGGTGTTCCACCGTAGTGCCTGCAACAGGAAGCGGTTTCTATGTTTCTGTGTCTAGTAGATCTTGCCTTTAATGACCAGTAACCTTTCCTCAATGGTAATAACTGAAAGAGATGGTTACCTGAGTGAGTGTAGTCTTTCATTTCCAGCACATTTCCTGACCCGTGATGTATTCAGGACCTCAGTGGACTCCAATCCGTTCTGCAGTCCAAGTAACAACTGTGCAGTGACCTAATGTCTTGCCATACCAGACTGTCATGGAGAAAGTGAGGCTGCTTTAAATGACAGCTTGATAAAACTGTACTGGCACTGATTGGGACAGGCTAAACTTTTTAATTTGACAGACAAAAACAATATCCACTACTGGACCTTTGTTTTTACTATGAGCAGATATGCAGTTATGAGAGCAGTTATGGCTTCTTCCCAGCTGATAGATGTGAGAGGCAAGGCAAATGCAAGGTTGGGAGCCTGCGCTGATGGCATGTTGCTGCACCCACCACACGACGAGCCACCTGCCAAGAAACTGAAATGATTCCATCCTGTTCACGTTCACTCCATTTTATAACTAGGGGGTATAGGAGGTGAGTACTTTCTCCTGAAAACCCCAGTCATTTCTGTTGTTTTCAAGGAATTCAAATTAGGATTCTTGAGTGTGCTCCAACTGGCCAGCCGCTCCACCTCCCTCAGATATGGCACCTCATCCCCTTCTGTGATCAGGCCAGTCAGAGTGATTTTATCAGCAAACTTTAGCAGATGAGCCACTGAAGGTGATTTAGAGAGAGAAAAGGAGAGGACACAGAACACACCCTGTGGTCAGGGGGTTAGGGGTCCTGACTGACATTCGCCCATCTTTACTATCTGATGTCTGTTTGTTAGAAAGTCAGAGATCCAGAGACGTGTCGTAATCCACATTTATACAGAGGAATTTTTCCTATGGAGAAGCTCTGGTATGATTGTGTTAAATTGCATTTATAACCAGTAATCACCAGTCCATTCTAGCCTCACTAGTCCATGTATGCACTGTTCTTAATTCGGGTTTAGCTGATTTCAGATTCTGTCTATATGATGAAGGACGAGGAGCTGTTGGGAGCATGCACTGCCACACCCACCACACAACGGACCACCTCAGGATACCAAACTTAGGACCCAAGTGCAATCGTGCAACAGGTGACACCTCAGTACCATGCTAATTTGTATGGAATGGAGCAGTGTGAGGTTTTTTACATTTTTTACAATGTCTGGCATGCCAATCCTCCCACCAACTCCCGAGTTTTCCCTGCAAGTTGGGTGACCTGCTGGCAAAGCTGGATTCAGGTCAACATCATACCCAGGATAGAGCAATTAGGGGCCTTGCTCAAGGAGTGGAGTCACGTCTGGCATTTAAGGGATTCGAACCAGCAACTTCCCGATTGCCAGCACAGATCCATAGCCTCAGAGCCACCACTCTGCCAATATATGATGAAGGAATAAGAAGTATCGTGGCATGGTCAGAACTGCTCAAAGGTGCCCGCAAACTGGCAGGGTAAGCTCTGAAGAAGTGCTGTAACAGTGTTCCAGAGTTTTTCTCCTCTCTAGTTGCCCATTTCATCAGTTGTTTGTATTTTGAGAAGCTCAGACACTAAGATAGAATTATTTAAATCTCTTCCCTTTCAAAGGTGATTTTAGTTTTGGGAAAAGCCAGAAGTTGCAGGGCACCAAATCTGGGCTGTAGGGGGGCTGAGTCACCTGGGTGGTTTGATGTTTTGTCACTCATTGCATCGTCCCTGAAAGACTTTTGATTCATCCAAATAGTTTCCACGGGTGACTGTTCAAGCTTAAAGCAAAATTTGATGCAGATTTGTTGCTGTACGCGCTCAGCTGTTTTAAATGTGATGGCAACACAGTACATATGCAAACTCAACAACGTCTAGTGCCCCACTAACTTAGTCCAATGAAGTCGTCATTGCTCACATCTGCTCATTCCAGTCCACTCTCCTTTGCTGCCAGGTTACATCGAAGCCGCGCAAACCGTTCTCGTTATATTAACAACTAGCCGTCCCTGCGGCTCCGCCCGCGTAGTAGTGAAAGAGGGCCCTGTCTGGCTTCCCCCTCCCCTCAGCCCACAGCCTCTGTCTTCGCTCCTTCAAGCAAACTATAATTCTTAGCATGATGAGAGAAGTCACAAAATCAACCAGAATGTCCAAGCTAATTCTAGAAAAAAACAGATCAAAATCCGTTAAGTAGTTCTCTTGTTTGCTAGCTAAGCGGAGGTAAGGAACCCCACAAACCAACCCCAGGCTAGCGCATGAGTGACAATGGCCCCGTCCCCCTCTACTCAGCCCGCTGCATGTCTCTCAGATTCGCACAAATAAATTGGTAAGGCAAGTGAACTATTATAGATAGCGCAATGAGAGAAGTCGCAAAATCAACCAGAATGTTCAAGCAGGTTCTAGAAAGAAACCCGATCTAAATCCGTTAAGTAGTTTTCTTGTGAACAGCAGACAGACAGACGTTGAATTTTATTTATATATAGAGATGGTTGGACTTTTCCAAAGAGACGTCATATACAATTTAAAAAGGGGAACTTTGGAAGCCTACCTACAGTAGATAAGTGTTTGTACTGTAGCTGATGATCTTTCCATGCTTCGTTTCAGAAGCTAAAACTCATTGATGCAGTGAAGCAGTCAGTATTTGTAACTATCATACATTTAACTATCCTCATGATAATTAGTTGGTGGGACTGTCAGTTTTACTATCATTCACCGTTGAGTAATTCGCCCAAGAGCCTATTCTAAATCAAAATGAACATTATTATCTATGACGGGGTCATGGATACTGCAGTTCAGTTACTTTATATTTTCTCTTTCATTTCTCCAAATTTTAAAGTAAGATTTAAACATATTCTGCACTGCAGGGTTTGCTAAACTGTGCCAATATACAGCCATTTTGTTGAAGGTTTAAAAGCTGTCAAGACATATTCCCTCAGTGTTTAGAAATCTGTTGCTTCTCAAGCCATAGAAGCCTGATTTATATTTTAGGGGATCGGTAGCGTTGTTCAAAGTTCCATTGAGATTAATTGGGTCCGATTTTTGCATTTTGTTGTTTAATAGATATTTGATTAACCCTATGCTTGCTCTGCTTGCTTTTTCAGTTATACGTTGCAGTTTAGCATTAACCTTAAACACACTAATCACATACTGAGTCATTTGCTGCAAATGCAATTTATTTTTCTTTTTGCTGGTTAAAGAATTAAAATTACATTTTTGACTTACTACAGAATCAAGCCATTGAGCTGTCCTGGGGTTCCCATCATTCTGCATTTCTCAGTTGGACTGGAGGTCGTCAAAGTTCCTTTCATGGAGAAAATATTGTAGAAGTGAGCAGACAGTTTGCAGAAAAACTTGGAATTGAAGATGGAGAAGAGGTGAGGAAGCAGTTTAGATTATAATCAGGAGGTGGGAAGATTGGACACAACAGTGAAGGATGAGAGTCTCTGTCTTGTGAACGACTGAGCAATTGGGACGTGACATAGAGTGGGTTCAAAAACTATTCAGCCTTCCCTACACTTCTGAGATTTATAGGCTAACAAAATAAATTAGGGAAAATAATCATGAAGGACGATGACAGAAATAGTATATGTGCTACGTAAGAATGAGACGGCCATAACAACAGTTTGAAATGCTTTTAAAGACACATTTGTCCAACAACAGAACTGGTGATTAAGAAACAACTGTGGGATGTGCGCATGAGAAAGATACTGTCAGCTCAAATGAGAAGCCTATGGAGCAGTTCAAGTCAAGATCAACCTTATTTGTTTAAATGTTAATAAAAAGGTGTTAAGTGCATCCTTGCAAATGCCATTTACCCTGGAAACAAATTTAAATGGCTGTTTTGATTTCAAAGGTTGATGGCTGGTGAGCACACAATAAAACCTAAAGCTTTTAAGAGGCACTAGTTTCAGTTTTCTTGCAGTCTTCTAATTTGTTTCATGTTGATTCAAGTAAAATACACAAAAACAAAATGGAGACAAAGAAAGTGCAGCTTTGAATATTTGTCTTATATGATGTAGGAAGCATTTAAAGAGTTAAATATGGGTATGGTGGATGTAATTGGAAAAAAGTGCATGTGATAACAGCAGTGATGAAGCCATCCACTTATTACACACTTCTTGTTATTTTATCCACTTGTCTGCTTATTGTGTGCAGGTAATGCCAGTTAAAATCTACCTAAGTATTGAATTGCGTGTTTTTTTTTTTAGGCTTTTCTGAAACCTTGCCAGCAAGTCTCATCTGTACAGCAAGTATTTGTGGAACCCGTTTCTCCAGATGACTGGGAAATATTGGTAGGCATTTCATTTGAACTGATTTTAGTAGTGCTGTGATATGGAGGACTGTCCCTTATTATATCGTTCATGCTCATAACCTTATTTCCAGACAAAGCTAAAACACAAAATTAGTTTTACGATGATATGATAAGTAGAAGCTGGGGTATAAATTTAATAAAGTAAAGTAATGCAATACTTTTTTTGTTGCTGGCACTGTTCCTCCCAGATTTGTTTTTAGTTGGGTGGAAGAAAGGAATGTTCTTTATATCGACATGACATGAAATGCGTACTGAATTTAACATTCTAGCAGACAAAACCATGTCATGGGGGCAAGCTATTGTCTATATGAACAGTTAAATCAATGATTATAAGAAATTCATTTTTGTACATCTTATTACTGGTTTAGGGGGCATACGGATGTTAGTTGTTGAAGCTGTTTCTAAGTAAAGGGTGACATATTTATAGCCTTAAATGTTAATTTTGTAGGGGCGGCACGGTGGCACAGTGGGCAACACTGCTGCCTCGCAGTTAGGAGACCCGGGTTTGCTTCTCCTCTCTGCATGGAGTTTTCATGTTCTCCCCGTGTCTGCATGGGTTTCCTCCCACAGTCCAAAGACATGCAGGTTAGGTACATTGACGATCCTAAATTGTGCTTGGTGTGTGTGTGCCCTGCGGTGGACTGGCATCCTGCCCGGGGTTTGTTTCCTGCCTTGTGCCCTGTGTTGGCTGGGATTGGCTCCAGCAGACCCCCGTGACCCTGTAGTTAGGATATGGCGGGTTGGATAATGGATGGATGGATGTTAATTTTGTAACATTCCCATCTTACCCTCAAGACATATTTTAGTTTAGCCAAGCATGAAATTGCTAAAATTCAGTATTTATGGATGTTAGCCACTTTTCTAAATACGATCGCTCCAGTAACTCTCACTTTCTTTTATATAGTAATCCATACACCTTTTTTTAAACTAGCCAAATAGGAGAAGCAGTACTAAAATAGCATTGTAATGTAGCCTATTTCAACCCTATGTACATTGCATTTAATCAGATTTATAGTTGGTATTAAAGTTGTGCAGTTTTGTGAGTTGTATTTTTTTCAGTTTAGTATTGTTAACAGTTCAATGCTGTTGTTAACGTTGTTGAGAGAAGATTTTTTAAGTTTACCACTTATTACTAAACTACCTGTGTAAGCCCATGCTGTAAAAAGCCTGGACCCCTAGAAACTATTAAAACTGTCAGAAAAGAAATTAAAATGCAGAGTCGTTGGTTTCGTTTTGCAGATGTGCTCACCCCCTTGGCTATCAGCGGCTAAGCGAGTTTCTCTCTCGTTTGTCTTTTGTCAGCAGTTTCACTTTGGCGACTGAGTCACTTTCTTTTAGCTTCATGCTGTAGCCTCGTACGTCTTTCTTCTACCGAGTCGTTAACTTGGGGCTGACTTGCCGGCTCTTTGTGCTTCAGGCTGTAGCCTCGCACTTCCTGGCCAGACAGACACACCCACACACACTTCCACGCTTAGACGTTTATATATAAGATTGTACTAGTAAAACAAAATACTGCTAAATTCCTTACTCTGATTGTTTTGGGGAAAACTGTAAACAATTTTTAATATATGTTGTAAAAGTCTGCTGCTTCTTTCCCTCTCCATTGACAGAGGAAAGTAAAAATGTGAAATCTATGAGACAGCAATCATGAATTAACAGTGCAGTTTTTACTAATCGATAATAGCAAACAGAAGAATTGGTCTCAAAATATTTTACTGAATCATCAGATTGTGATTATTCCTTCAAGTCTGAAGTCAAAGTCTGAATAGCGGAAAAATGACAATGCTCCTTGTAACACATGAACAAAGTAGCTGTATTCTGCTAGAAATGAACATGCTATATCTCAACATCTGAAGGTAGAATTGAATTTTAGCGCCTCCATTAAGTGTATCTCTGATGCTCTTTATCAATCTGGAAGCTGTCGGTCTCTCCTCTCTTGTACTGCCATTACTACTGTTAGGAACTGTATAAGTAATACACAAGGGACTCGCCTCCCCCTAGATGTGGCCTGGGCAGTTCTAGTACGTAGTACCGTTTTGTCTTTAGTTTGTCCACCAATATGCAGGAATGTACTCTCCAGGAATATCATCCCATGGAGTCCTCACTATCAGGCCTGCCATTGCTCTCTGTTTTTGTTGGCTTTCCTCCTCTCTTTAACCTCAGGCCCACCACACTAAAGATTCCAGATACTTTGCTCAGGTGAGAAAATCCATGATGAAGAACAAACCCTAAATGGGGATCTCTGTAATCAAGTGTGCTTATACCTATTGCATAGTAATCATTGCCTTGTTGTGAAATTTGTCTGTATTTTGAAACATTGCTTCTATGTTATAAAAGTTCAATGTATGTTTGCTTGACCTACCAAGGTGGATTTTCCTTTATTCAGCTTATGTTTTTCAGGAGCTTCACAGCGCGTCTCTTGAACAAAGTCTTTTGGACCAAATTAGAATAATTTACCCTAATGGAATTTTCCCAGTGTGGGTTAACCATCATACAGCTATTTCCATAAAAATTGGTATGTGCTATTATTACTTTTAAGTATTTTTTCTAACACTATGAAATGCTTTCAGAGAGAAATCTAGGAAAATTCACAACTTGTTAGCAAATGCACAATGAATGAGTAGGTTTGATACATTAATACTACTTATTTCTCTTCTGTGCCACTGTAGAAATCAACTTCATATCTATCACTTAGTGATGATGTTATTTTAGGACTACTAGTTAGCTGAAAATTTCACTCTTTTCCTTTGTAGTCCCTCTGATCCCCCCACATGAAATGTTGCCTTGTAATTCTGTCTTAGAATGCAGCATTCAGACGTTGTGGATATTGGTAACTGCTGTGTTCTTCTGTACTTAATTACTGTAAAATGCTTTCTTTGGAAACTTGCAGTATTTACATTGCCTGCAATAAGCTGTACCTGGGTGTTTATTAACTAAAGTAAAAACTGCCATAAAGTGCTCCGTGGACTACTTTTGCAGGGTTCAAAAATCAATCCTGAGATGGCTATACTATGTGACAAAGTTTCACAATTGTAGTGTATCTTGCAGGGGGCGGGGGGTTGTAAGATTACTAGTAACACACACACACACACACATTATATATATATATATATATATATATATATATATATATATATATATATTGTCAGGGATGCCAGGGGCCATGACCCGGCCGGACGCCAGGAGGGACCGGAAGAGGGTCAGAGCCCTGCCTGGACCACGGGGGTTTGCCTTCCGGTTGCTTTGGGGCCACGGGTCGAGGGCATGGAAGCCCTTCCCTGTAGGGGCCCGTGGTCACCGCCAGGAGGCGCCCAATGCCTTGGGACTTGTTTCCCCAGCACTCCCGCCACACCAGGAAGTGCTGGGGGGAAGATTTATGACGGCGCCGGAGAGCAGCCGGGAGGACAGCCGGCACTTCCGCCACACTTGGGCGTGGCCAGAAGAAGATTGCCGGGAACACCTGGGGCTCATCCGGGTCCTCCATAAAAGGGGCCGTCTCCATTCATTCGGGGCTAGAGTCGGGTGGAAGAAGGACGAGGCAAGAGGAGTTGTGGAGGCGGCCCGAGAAGAAGGCATTGTGGCCAGGACTGAGTGACTGTTTTGGGGTTTGTGCACGTGACTGGGTCTGTGTGACCAATGAACTGGGGTCTTTGTGACCAAATTATTGTAAATAATTTGTATAATAAACGTGTGGTGGTTTGACAACAACATGTCCGCCTGTCTGTGCCCGGGTGCCGTTCACAATATATATATATATATTACGGCCAAAACCCGAAGTTCAGCCATTACCCAAATTGGCCGGCCGTTTTGGATTTTGGCTGAGAGGTGTGGCCAAAGTCCGAATTACTAGAAATAACCAGTGTATATGCTACTTTGGCCAGCCATTTCGCAAAGTGGTGAGAACTCCCTGGCCAAAATCCGATGCATTGATGTAAGACTGTCCGCTCAAGGTGAGAAGATGCTTAAAAATTTCAGATGCAGATTGAGATGTGAGTTTTCCATTCTGCACGAGAAACTGCTCAAGGCAGGTCTTGTTCAGAAAGTGGATGCCACTTGAGACGGCCTTTCCCTTGCCCAAACACTAACCTTAAGGTCAATAAAATAGGTCCCTGATGTTAAGTCACTATTTTAGGGCTAAAATGATAACAGAAATGTGAAACCTACTTATATACGTAATCTTAAATATTGTGAAACAACCAAGTGGTAACTGCTTTCTGAACAAGAGCTGCCAAGGCTACACTGCTCATGCCTTTTTTCTTCCAACTTTGGCCAATTGCCCCATGCTATTTCACAAACTGCCTGGCCAAATTTTGAAATCAAGGAAAAGATCGGACATTGGTTGGCCAATTTACAGCAACATTGGCCATTTCCCAATTTGGCTGGACACTTCCTGCTTTGGCCGATTTTGGGTTTTGGCCGCAACATATATATAATATACATTAGCTGAAATACCCAGCTTTCCCGGGTAGAAAATAAAGTGTTTTTTTTTTTTTTAAATTGTTGGACAATAAATATAATTTTAAAAAAAAATGTATAACTTTAAAAATAAAAATAAATTAACAAACAACGAAGACTCACTACTGTGCTTATATTGTTTACTGAAGTGCCTTGTTATATACAATGTTTTTAGTTTTTCCATCTTTAGCCAATATATAAAGGTTGTTAGGACTTCATACCCTGCCGCATAAAGTTATCGATGTGAGAAACAGGCTGTGTCCAAGTTGATTCCAGCAATTTACGTTAAATATTTTACCTATATAAATAATTATTATAAGTTAAATATCATAGCCATATTTGTTTTATACTTTACCTTCAATTTTGACAAGTTAATTAAATTAGTTTTTTGATTATGAACGTATTAAAAAAAATTTCTATTTCTTTTTTATGAAAAAATTGTAACACCAACTCGTTAGCTACGATGTTGTATAACAAATGACATTTAGTTCATTAAGGAATAAACAAAAATCGCAAAGAGAGCTGCTGAATCCACAAAATAAATATAGGATGTTTATGGTAGATAAAAATAAAATTGCTTACTTATCTTATATATAATATAATAGATAGCCTATTCTAATCATAATATAATCGCGGAATACGTTCAAATTAGTGTAAAAAGGATGGGAAAAGCGAAGCCTTTTTTAAGGTTTTTGGACAGATTAATTTTTGTTTTGTGATGTAGTAATAAGTTTTTGCATGCAGAATTTTTGACAATGTAAAAAAAAGTCAATTAAATGAGTATTATTATTAGCTTGATTTAATTCTATTACCACTACAACATTGTTACAATAAAAATAATGCAAGATGAATATATAGTTAACAAAGACAAACATTAAACGACAAACCTACTCTAGGTTTGACAACAGCAGCAGACTATTTTTTAAATCAATACAAACGCAAAAACAGACTATATTGCATATTTATGTGAATGTTTAATTGTCCAACACATAACTGTCAAATAATATTGCTCTGATTGTTACCACCAATAATATTGTTCACCGGATTATAACTTGTATTTGTAAGATTAAGTGGATGACTGAACAATTGAGTTATTGTTAAATGAGTAATTTGAAAAGCAAGACATGGTTAACTATTTATGGATGAGCAGCTGGAAGGCATCTGAGAAAAGAGAAGAAAAATCTGTGTGTTGTAAATTAAATTGTATTTTTGATTTTTAAAAATTATGGATTTAAGACAGAGAAACGTAGATACACATTTAATTTGTTAAAACTAACTATATGATTATGAACCACATCGAGACTGAGCCAACCTGCTACACAAGACTCATTGACATCTCAGATTCTTTCTCATAGAATAGGCCCTTTTAGAGTTTGAAGCATTTTGTTAAAGGAATATGAAATTCTGTGTTTTTGTTTATATAGATACCTTCAGACAAAACATGTTACCTTTGTTTACTTTGCCTGTGATATCTCATGACTATGTAAATTGGATGTAATTTAATCTTGGTAATGATAACAGTATTTATCACTAAGTTCCAATAGACAAAGCATTAACACTACATTGTTTAACTCCTGAAAAATGTAGTAGTGTATTCTCTGAATGGTATGTAATCTGAAGTTTATGAAGAGAATAAAACATAACGCAAAGTTCAATTAATGATACAACTGTTCAATTGATACAGTGATAAAGATACAACAATAAAGTAGTTAAAAGTGTATTTTCCTCACCAAACCAATCCAGAAAGTAATACGATAAGGGATGCTTTTGCCAAGTTTTTGATCTGTTCCTAACAGGGAATTTAGATATTTTTCTGGTTATTGTAATGTAAGACCTCACCTCCCTATTGAGTTATGGGAGATGGGTTAGGATCGTTCCAGTTGCACAAGATGAGTCTTCATTCCAGCAATGTAGTATAGAATACCACAATGGATGTTTCATTACATAATGTCACCCTATCCATCCTACATTACTTTGAATAATTGCAGTTCAAGGATGGTGAGTGATTTTAATGATGATAGGTGTTAACAGGAGCACAGAGCAAAGCATATAGGGAAACTTTTGATGGAGATTTCTTTTCCATGGCTTGGAGAAGATTTTCTCAATATAGCTGTTAGGTGTGAAGTGCAATTTTATTTGCTTTGATTATTCCTTCCTTTCTACTAACATACCTTCCTCTTCAGTCTAAATTTAAATATACAATACAATAGGGAAATTCAAATTATTTGATCAAATGCTTTCTAACTTAAGGGAAACCATGAAAATGAAAGCTCCATTTGGTTGTTTTTATTGTCATAATTATTACTTTTGTTTCATATAAGGATATGTGTAGGGGTTAATTGGCATGTGTAAAATTGTTTTTTGTATGTGAATATGACCAGTAACAAACTGGTGTCCTGTCCACAGTTGTTTTCTACCTTGCTAGCAATTCTCTCAAGTTAAACTACATGAGATCTGAATAGTAAAATGGGCTTTGAAAATCAATACATGAATGGATAGTCAGTCAGTCAGTCATTGTCCAACCTGCTATATCCTAACACTGGGTCACGGGGGTCTGCTTGAGCCAATCCCAGCCAGCACAGGGCGCAAGGCAGGAACAAATCCCGGGCAGGGTGCCAGCCCACCACAGGGCACACACTAGGGACAATTTAGGATCGCCAGTGCACCTAACTTGCATGTCTTTGGACCGTGGGAGGAAACTGGAGCACCCGGAGGAAACCCACGCAGACACGAGGAGAACATGCAAACTCCACGCAGGGAGAACTCTGGAAGCAAACCCAGGTCTCCTTACTGTGAGGCAGCAGCGCTACCACTGCGCCACTCTGCTGCCCTGAATGGATGGTATGTTTGTGAAAAATAAATGTGGGGATCGAATGCGTTTGTTGTATATTGTAAGATTTCTAAACTCTTTTGAGACTCTCCTCAACAGGATGACACGCAGAAGAGCGTCCCAAAGCACAATTGCCATGTCTGTGGAAGACAGCTTATCAGTTGCCAGGACAACCTTAGGCTCCCAGCGCTGCAGCGGTTCGCCGTAAAAGCAAATTCGAGCTGACCGCGGTTGCGCTGTTGTCAATTGGTGATGCAAGGAACATTATAAATGCAGGGAACAGTATTAATTGGCCACTAACCTGGCCACGACCCTGCCTGATTGCTGTGTCTGTATATAAGAGAGTGGTAGATCCCGCTACAATAAATAACTGTGCTGTTCCTGTTTAAAGCTGAATAAAGTTGGTTTTGCTAAAGTACTGAGACTCGGCCTCATGTTTTGGGGTTCAAAACAGGGACTCACACGTCACAATATAAATTTCTTTTTTAGCAATTTTTTGTAAATAATCTAAATTATTTTAATAGTTTTATAGAAATTTTCCTGTACATTGTACTGCATTTGGTAAATGTTTATTGTATACATGTCTAGAATGTATAATATGCTTCACTTTTTTAATGATTGACAGTTTAAATAGTATAGTAGCTGTCATGTTCTAAAAAAAAATAAACCTTTTTTTTTCTCACTCCAGAATCAATGACACCTGCGTGTTCTTATGGTCGACTAGAACAACTCACAGAATTGGTCATTTCTCCTAAATTGCGGAAGGCAGAACGAGCATCTTCAGGTTTCCCTTTCACATCTGATAAGCAACAAAGGATATTAAAAGAGGAAGCTGTTGATACTGTAACTGCTAGAGCAGCATTGGAAGATGTAACACTTAAGAAACAACCAGAAGAGACACCAAAAAATATTGAACACTATCAGCTGTCTACATCTAGACAAGTAACAGATTTGAGAAGCTTATTTAGGTACTTGTTTTCCAGTCGATTGGAGAGCAATAAATTGACTCCTTCCATTCCATCAATTCCAACAGTGCTAACAGATTCAATATTCAGGGTCTGCAGAACTTCCCCTCTTTCTTCTAACAACTTGAATCAACTAGAAATAAGCTGCTCAAATACAGTCCATGTTCTTCCATGGCACTATCAACCACAAAGAGGAGATTGCTGCCAGTTTAAATTAACATGTGGCAGGCTCACCAAACTTTTGTCAGTCAGGGAAAAGTCAAAGCAGGATTCTCACAGAAAAGAAAAGAAAGAACAAATTTCCAACAAAGCGAATCAGACTTCATCTAGTGATGGGGTGAAAGAAACTAATTCAACTGTTGTTCGTGTTATCTGTCATGGAGCTGAAGACTTATTGTCTGCTCAGAAATGTATCAGAACTCAAAAACTGTACAGTGGAAAGGTGTGGGTAAGTTTACCTTGAGTAAATATTAATTTGCCTTAAAAATTCATTCTTTTCTGAGATGTTAATTCAGTTTTTTTATGTTACCTTATTGCCTTTGTACTTCTTGACAACATTTAAGAGAGATTCAGCTTAGAGATCCATTAATGTAATATCAATTTACTTTTTGCAAGTATAAAATAGTATAATGCATTGCTAACCTGGCTTTATTTTTCTTGTATTACCAGATTTCAGAAAGCTTGAGGAAAAGGTTGAATGTCGAATTGTGTTCAGCTGTAAGAATATGTCCCTTGAATTCCAAACCAAGAGTAGTGTCTGCCCTTAGGCTACAGCCACTTCAAAATGTGGTAAATATTTCCATACTTATAAGAGACCATCTATAACTTGTACAAGGGCAATGTTCCAGAAAAATCAATTTAACGTGACTTATGTGTAAGCTGTATGTGGATTTGCCAATATAACATGTATAGACTAGGGCTGTCGGAACAAACATTATCATTTGTAAATAATTCTAATTTATTTGAAGAAAATCTTACTCAAAGGAAAACACTGACAATGGATTGTAAAAGAGTGATGCTTTTTTTTATCACTTTGCACCAATTTCAGCATTGCGTTATTCCAGACACTTAATACAGCCTTACTTTTGCATTTTCCATGCCTTTTGTATATCACTTTCACAATGAATGCTTTTATATTTTTTAGTTGTTAGCTTGTATCGTCATTTATAAAATGGAAACATTTTTCTAACAGCAGATTTTAAACACTTGTCCAGCCTCCTAAAAGTATCGTTTTGCTCCTGATCCTGTTCTGTTTCACTCTTGAACCTGAGATTCCTGATTTGTTGTTAAGCAATAATTGTAGCTTAAACATAATGGGAGGTAACTGCCAAAGTTTCAATATTTCTTTGTATTGTTATAATTGTATTAAAATTGATATTTTTAAGAGCATTTTAAGTGTCAGGAAAGCAGACTTATCTACCTCAACCAAAACATATCTTTTGAAGACTGCTGGTTTGACATAACAATTCCTAAAACAAATTTGAAATTAAAAATAAGTAGTAAGGTTACATGTGGTATATTTTTGCTGCTTCTGTAAAAGTGGAAAATAATCCCATTTAGTTTAATTTTGTGGGGTTAGTCTTTGAACACCAGAGCCCCACTCTACACATTTATTAAATTGGGCTGCTTCACATACTTAATTTACCATACGCAAACTATTTTATTATTTTTAAACTATAACCTACATTTCTTGTGGTTTGTTTTAAAATTTTGGGGTGTTTTTTTTATTTGTTAGAATCTTTAAGTTGCTGTTAATGAAAGTGTTTACCTAATACAAAACATAATGAGGAGTGAATACTTAAAGATCATTACAATGCAACACTTAGTATCTCCATTTGTGAAATGCAAATAGGCTCTTCATGTTTTGACCTATGTAAAATATAGATGGGCACGGACTTCACATCTTTTGCACCCAAGGAACAATAAGGGACATAGCTAAGCAGAGGGATTGAAGAGGTGTGTGGAATAAAGGAATGTGGGTGTTTTAATATATTTAAGTAATTGTGAGCGGTTTTGTGTGAGTT
Organism: Polypterus senegalus; assembly: GCF_016835505.1. Taxonomy (NCBI): domain Eukaryota; kingdom Metazoa; phylum Chordata; class Cladistia; order Polypteriformes; family Polypteridae; genus Polypterus; species Polypterus senegalus. The sequence goes on along the minus strand of NC_053168.1, from coordinate 74,966,602 downwards.
TCGTATATACATCAGAGGAATGTGAAGTATCCTGGTTCGACTATTCTCTTTGACCATGTACTTTCCATGCACAGAAAATCATATTTTTTGAAAGAGCATCAGTGCACAAGTCATAAGACACACTGTGAGCAAAAAAGCAGAAATATTCATAATCATAATGAAGCATACAAAGGCACGTCAAATATCAATGTACATGTAGTAGCACTTAGAACATTTACCCTATGTGTGAATGTAATTCAGTATTTACTTTTTAACAGAGTAAGAGCATTCAGACTCTAATTTTTGCATAATTTGACAGCCCTATTACAGACAATATTGAGGGTGGACAGATTCAGGCCTGGAGGGCCGCAGTGGCTGCAGGTTTTTGCTTCAACCCAATTGCTTAATAAGAAGCTCTTATTGCTCAAGTAACACTTCTGCTTCATTTTTGTTGTCTCGGTCGTTGCGATTTTGAACCTTTATTGGTTATTTTAGTCTTAAAAAGCTATAGTCTTGGTTTTTAATTGCTCCTTATTAGCAATAAGATGCAAATGACAAAGGTATTATTTGCCGTGCCCAATTGAGGTCGCCCTTTTGAAGCTCGCCTTTTTGTGCGCGCCCTTATTGAATAGAGCCAATGACAAAAGAGACCAGCATTTCCATTTAGCTTGTTTCCATTTACACCTGTGTGTGTTTATCAAGCACTATTGGGCTTAATTAAATACTTGGAAGGAAACTGAAGAGAAAAAAGTGAAGCACTGAGAATAACTCGTCTGTTTTAGACTTCAGATCATTTGGATGATATCCTTAGAAAGGAAAAAAAAATCTAGGATATGAGAATGAGCTGACACGACAGAGTTAAAGCACTAGCAAGCCATGAAATTAAATTATTGACAAGGATTGTTTTTTAATTAAGCAACTGGGTTGGAACAAAAACTTTCAACCACTGTGGCCCTCCAGGACTGACTTTGCCCACCGGTGGACTATATGGTACAGAGCTTATTCTGTTAATCAATTTTTCCATAAACATAATTATTTTCTCTTCATGTTATCACGCAACGTTAAAAATACTTGTCACAACGTCTGAAAGTAATTTGGGCGTAGCTGCCTACAATGGCATAAAGTCATGTGTAAAATGGTCTTTTTCTATGTAGGTACAGATTTATGTGTCAATGACAACATAACCTAAGGACTGAATGTGTTTTCTTTATGTTCGGATATATGCAAATAAATTATGGCTCTTTCGAGGTGAAAAAAAGACTTTTGTTGTTTTATCCCACTATGGGATTAGTTGTAAAATAAAAATTCATGATTAACAAATGCCTTAATGTTGCGAGGATGTGATCAATCAGCTGTAACTTACAATCGTTTTAACTTGTTTGAACTCTCCACTCTGCTGATGCCCATCTATTATATATTATAGCTTATAAATCTAAATCTTATGGAGTGCATACCTTTAATTATACTGTACCAAAATAAGGGGATTCTTTGCCTATTTCAATTAGACAAATTCAGTCATTTCCCTTAGATATAAATCTAAATGAAAGAATTTCTTGCTCGATCAAACATTTTAATTGTTTCTGTATGACTTATGAATTCTTTGTTGTCTATTTACATGTTTATCTTAGTGTACAGTATTTGTTATGGTCTTTGTTTCAAAGATGGGTAAATGGATGGCTGTATAAACTTTGCTATTTGTTTCAGACTTATTCTTACAATTAAAAATAATATCTAGAATTACATTTTTGATTAACATATTTTAAAATTTGGCATACATTGTGTTGTATTTTACATAAGCAGAACACATTTCCACTTGTCTTTTTATCTCCAGTTAATGGGGGCTCATACTAGCAACACTTAAAAGAGAAGTACATCACTTTACATGCTGAATCATGTCAGATGTTATGTTACATCTACATATAGAACACAATACATTCACTAAATATGCATAGTCTTAAAGAAAAACCTTTAAATCGAAGTAGCAGAAAATGGTCTAAAAATGTGTTAAGTTCTAGATGCCAGTTTTAGTCTACATGCATGTAAGAAGGAAAGCTGTGTTGTGTTAGGGACTGTGTGTATATCTCTGTGTCACAAATGCTAAGGTGAGAGTTAGGCTTAGCTAGGCAGTGGCTGGACAGGATGGTGAGGTGAGAGTATCAGCACTGGGACCTGATGGGATGTTTGGATGCCATCGTAATTGTATTAAGATTCTGATGCTGAATACTAATTTTTTATTATTATCATGATTTCTTTTTTTGTTATTTTATTTTAATATAGGTGTTGGAAATGAGTTAGTTTTTTTTTTTTTTTCTAAATTTGGATTTTTCTAAATTTCCCCGGAACAAAAATCTAAGCTTGTAGATATTAGAACATAACATAAAGTATATTATTAACTCTTCCATTGTTTACAGTTTTGCTGTATTTCATTGAGAAATTTATTGACCTTTTGCCAACCTGACCAAATAGTAATGCTTCACACCAATTTACTTTTTAAATTACTAGAAATGTTTATTTGCTTGAAAATAATTTTGTTACCAGCAGAACTAAACATTTTTTCTGCATTGTGTGCATTGGACAACAGAAACCCAAACAGTGTGTGAAAGTATATTCAAGTTCATTTATTATAAAATTGTGCACTTCTACGTACATAACTGTAACTCTTTAAAAAAAAAAAAACTTCTTCATAGCAGTTTTAAGTAGGAGTATTTTTTTTTTTTTTGATTGAGGAATTTTATGTATGTTTCTGCTTGTTATTCTGATAGGACAGTGCAGAACATAGATTTTTTTTTTTTACATTGTTAACGTTATAATTACTTATTTATTTAATTTAAAATTTATCATTTGTTCACATTATTTATTTTGTTCACAATATTTAATTTAGTCATATAATCCATGTCTGGAGAAATGGAAAAATGTATTATTTAGGCATTAAAATGTTGTTATTAAATGTTTCTTCCTAGAAAATAAATGAACAAGATGTGAAATCGTCTTTCTTTGATTGGCTTCATACTCAGAGTAACGAGGAGCTCCCCTGGTTAACAGGCAGATTTAACGGGGTCCAGCTACGAGTTAATGAAGGTATGTGAATGTACTGTCACATTTTGTACAAGAGTTTCAGTAACTGTTGTACTTTCTGTGCCTAAGTGTATAGTGTTTCTTGTCCTGTGTTATATGGGAGCCATAAAAGAGGTTACTTTTATTAAAGTTTGCAAATCAAAGACCAACTGTTACTGAGTTGATTATGTGTTTTAATGTGATATTGACACAATTTTCAGTTTATAATAGAAGACACATATAGATCTGACTTATAGGGTTGAAAATCCAATACATTGTCTTAATTGGATCATTTATTATAATAACCTTTTAAAAATTCTTTAGCAACTAGAAATGCTAATTACAAAGTGCCTCTGTCAAGTCAAGTTTACTTGTTCTCACTTTGTCTGTGTGACTTTTTCCCTCACATCCCATTGATTGAGTTTGGATGTGTACCTCTTCTAAAGTTGGTTCCTACATTGCTAGGACAGGCACTGACCCTCTATGATTTTGAATTTGATAAAAATGTAAAATTAAAATAGCTTCATGAATGCCTTTTCATAGCTGGTGTTTGCTGTAAAATATAGAATTTATTTTACCACGCTTTGTTCTCAAATTTATCCACAGAGTGTATATGAATATTAGCACAAAAGATTGCTTAAGTCTTTTTTTAATTCCTTGCCTCATATATATATATATATACAACACACTTCAATTCTTCTTTTCTTCAACACACAGCCACAATGAACTCACAAGGCTCAATCTTTTTTACTTCTCTTTTCTCCTTTACTTCACTGCCGCCTCCACTCCTCCCTCGCAAGCTCTGTCCTCTTCCACCTGATTCCGAGTGTGGTGCCCCCTTTTATAATGCTGGATGTGCTCCAGGTGCTCCCTGATGGCCTTCCTGCAGCTCTTCCTCATGTTGCAGAAGAGCTGCATGGGCACCCAGAAGCACTCCGGGTGTACCTGCTTCCTGGTCTTGCAGCACTTCCTGGTGTGGCAGAAGTGCTGCAGTCCAAGGCTCTATAGTCCTTTTGGGCACCCCCTAGAGGTGGCTGCGGATCCCCAGAGGGGTTAATCCTTCCAGCGCTGTGGTTTCCACATCATCCATGATGGCCGCCCTCTTGCGACCTGGGGAAGGAATTGCCCATCTCCCGGTCCCTTGCTTCTCCAAGCCTCCCATTGGGGCAAGGTCCCTGGCCATCCATCACAATACATAAGGAAATAATAAGAGAAAGAAATATGGAGGTTTAGAGTGACCACCCCATATACTTAGGGGAAAAAAGGTAAAATGATGCAATGTATTGATTTTTACAAGAACAAGTTGGAGTGTGAAACCAGAAGTGAGGTCAGGTTAGTCAGACAGGATTTCCCTCTGTGGGTCTGCAGAGTAGGAAAAAGAGAAGGCATTAGAGAACAGAACCATCCCCTGCTCTGGCATACCATTATACTGATTTAAGCTCATTGCCTGCCTCCCACCCATGCGCACGTGTGTGACAGTATCTATGTATGTATATATCTATATCTATATATATCTATATCTATATATATATATATATGTGTGTATATATATATATGTATGTGTGTGTGTGTGTGATACACACACAATATAACATCTGAAAAATTGATGAAATAAATTATTTTTGTAGTTAATGTTTATTTTATCTCGTTACAGTCCAAACAGAATTTTCACTATCTGTGATTCAGCCACGTGCAGGTGATGATGAACAAAGCGAAGTTTTCTTTTTGTTACCCAGTCTGTTAGAAAAAATTGATGTACAGGTAAGAGAGTATCATCTTATACATGCCTGAGATTAAGAATGTTTTTTTTTTTTACCTTAGAGAGAGTTAAACATTTAGTTTTTTTACAAATAAATGTTTTATACTAAAAAAAAATGTAGCAAGACTTCAAGTTGTGAACTTTATTGACCTTTACATAGACACAGAAAATGTCAAGGTCCTCTCCTTCTTAATGGTCATCTGTAGCAATTGTTGTTCGTAACTGGCAAAATGAGCAAGAGGTAGTTTGATTAACAGCCTGAGAGCTAATTTTTGGATGTAACTGTGTTAACCAAGCAGACAGTTAACAGTATAGTTGTACATCCATTTTCTGAACATTCTAACTATACCACTTTATTTTATTGTATTCTATAATGTAAGTAGTTTGTATCTAATAAAACAATGTTTCAGAGCACCTTGATTGATTATATAACTCATATAACATTTCTGATTCCACCCACCGAAATGAATGTAGCTGCATTCACATCAGAACTTTGAATATGTTGAATCTCTTTATATGCCTTACATTTCATAATTTTTTGTTCACTTTCAAGTATTCATCCAGCTTTGTGTTACTATAAATGTTGTTTTGTAACATTGTAGGAATTTTTCATTTTGACATCTCATACTTGTCCTTGACTTCCAAGTACACTCAGTGGGATGGCTTATTGTACATGCAATGACAAACAGTACTGTACTTCTTTCCTTTTCAAATACAGGGTGGTTTATTAAATATCCATTTTAAATAACTGGCATGTCGGCCTCCAACATCAATCTACTACTCATGGGTCTGCTTAAAGGCTTATTTTTACGTTCTGCTAGAGGTGATATTTGAATTCTGTTCTCAAACAAAGCTGATGTTCTCAAAGAGAAAGCAAGCATGTCTGCTTTTCGCATTATGTGTGGAAGTTATATTAAGGAAAAAATCAAACCCAGACATTGCATGTAATAATTTCTCACTTACAGCTGCCGGTGGACTGCTAGTCCATTCAGTCATTACTGAACTTGCTTGTTGAAGTACAGAATAGCTAAGGACCAGGGTCTTTTGGCTACAGTGGGCTCAATGTCATTCTCATCTGTAGTTACAAACCTGAATGTCCAACAAAGAAAATGACATCATTAAGGCACAAGGAGAAGAGTGCAGATAATGAACACTCAATTCACCTGTTCTGTACCTAGAGAAAATACTGTAGCCTTCAAATACAAATATTTCATGTGATAAAAGTGAAGTGCTTTTATTTTACATTTATAAAGAAATTTAAAAGAACTTTTATAAAGAAAGTTGTTATGTATTGGTGTATGAAAAAAACTTTAGTTTTCGAAAGGCAACCTATATGCCTTCTTGCCACCTGAGGCTGAAATATTGCAGATTGAAATAGTGAAAATTGCTCTGTAAATAGGCAGTAGCTTTCATGTTTACTTGGTGAACTACTGGAACTGAATAGTTAACAGAATTTCACTTTATGATTGCCCAGGGCAATGTCAGCAAAGTCACTCCCTTTAAGGATTCCATAATGTATAATAAGCATAACTGTAAATACATACAGTAGGGGCTAGACTGCCAGTGCATGTTGTCATGCACAACAGGGAACTAAACATGTGAGGCAATAGTTGAAGTATTGTGCAGTCCAGTTCATTATACCACTTTTGCTCCTCACATTCATATAATATGTGCTAATAATTTATAAAACTACATGTCCCTCCAGTGAAACACAAATTTATTGTTTTCTAAGAAACTATAATTATGACACTGGTGTGCACTGCACTATTTTCATGTAAAGCCTCTAAATGCAGGTCATCATGGAGCCTTTGACAACAGAATTGCAAAAATCAGATGAGTTCAGCCAGCTGCTCAGTTTCCCAGTTTTGGACCACTTGGGGTAAGATTAGCAGTTTTCTCTAGATCTTTTTTGATAATGCATCCCTCTGTATTACATTTATTCACTATTAGTGTCTTTTTAATATTTTTCTTATATTTATGTGATATTTTTACAGAAATGTCAGCTTTTGGAGAGTAACACTTATATTGTGTATTTGTATGTTAAATATACATGCATGTATCTACAGTGGGAAAAATAAGTATTGAACACGTCAAAATTTTTCTCATTAAATACTAGGGGGCGCTTTGCTCGCCAACCCCTTTTCTCCCCCACCAGTGCTATGCGCCGTTGTGAAGAGGGAGGCTGAATGCACCCAAAAGAGATGTGGCTGCTTCTCCGAAACCCTCTTAAATGGCGATACAATGGAAAACAAATAACAGTTGTTTTTTAACCTCCTGTTTGCTCCATCAGCTGCTGGCTTGCTGCTGCAGCAGTGCCTCGTGATCTTTGTTTCTTGCAGTGCTTTGAACGTTTACAAGCCTGTATAGCAGCTGTCCTTTTGTGTCACTGGCTTGTCTCTCTTGTCCCCCAAACATCCTCAAACACTCTGCGATCTCTTTTCACTGTTCCATTATTTCACAGAGTAATATTTTCCATTTTTTTGCGCTAATGCAATCTTTACTATCATTTTTTTGAGACTTTCGAATTTTCCTACTTCCATTATCTCTAACCTGCTCTGCATGTGTATCACGGGATTTGCAACCAAAGGTTGTAAGTATGACGTGACTTGTCTGTCTCACAGGACGTGAAAGTGTCTCTCTGTCTCTCTTCAAAAGATCACATCTGGTCGCCAGGAAAAAAGTCTCTTCGTAAGATTTTTTTTAATAATCTATACTAATAAAAGGCAAAGCCCTCACTGTCTCACTCACTCACTCACTCACTCATCACTAATTCTCCAACTTCCCGTGTAGGTAGAAGGCTGAAATTTGGCAGGCTTATTCCTTACAGCTTACTTGCAAAAGTTAAGCAGGTTTCATTTCGAAATTCTACACGTAACGGTCATAACGGTCGGCAACGTCCGCCATGTTGAACTTTCTTATTTATGGCCCTATCTTCACGAAATTTGGTAGGCGGCTTCCCTGCGCTAACCGAAACCGATGTATGTACTTATTTCGATGGTATGACCCCACTGTCGGCCACCATATTGAACTTTCCAATGTCACTAATTCTCCAACTTCCCATGTAGGTAGAAGGCTGAAATTTGGCAGGCTCATTCTTTATAGCTTATTTACAGAGGTTAAGCAGGTTTCATTTCGAAATTCTATGCATAACGGTCGACAATGTACGCCATGTTGAACTTTCTTATTTATGGCCCCATCTTCACGAAATTTGGTAGGCGGCTTCCCTGCGCTAACCAAAACCAATGTACGCACTTATTTTGGTGGTATGATGCCACTGTCGGCCGCCATATTGAACTTTTCAACGGTCTTTGTTACTTATCTTCAAGAAATTTGGTACGCGGGTTCCCAACGCTAACTGAATCCTACTTACGTACATATATACGTCCATAGCCTGCAGCTCGGTCACCATGTGAGGCGGCGTTGGGTCCCCCATCCCAACGCCTCCCACGTTGTTGGCTGCCTGCCTATATAAAGCCGTCCATCACTCCAGTTTCTACATTCCCTTCCTTGCTTCGCCACGGGATTCACATCTCCCTGCTGATAACTACAGCCTTTTTATTAAATCCACGGATTCTCCGCTGTTTTAGTGTTCATTTATTACGATTATAGTTATTTTGTAGGTATTTTAGACTTACTTTACATTGTTCAGGTACCCATGTCCTTTATCATTCCAACCATACCCCCATTAACATGTCTATCGGGGTGATCACCATCGATCAAAGAACTGTCACTTACCGAGTGGTTCCATGCCCGGAGATTGCACCTACCTTTTCCATTCTCTTTGTTACATATTGCACGGCCATATCAGGCTCACTCTTGATATCCGGAGGAACATTGTGTCTTATGTTTTGAATGACTGGGACATGTTCAAGGTGTGGACTGATGACGGTACAGGAGATAATTATACTACACAGGAGCACTATAAGAGTGAAATGCTTAAGCCCTTCACCTATAGATCTGCATGTGAGTTGATGGCTGCCACTGAATTGTTCGGTTGTCGCTTTCAAGTGTACCGAAATGGCCAAATATTTTACACCTTTCGACAACCGCCAATGCCTCTTAAACATCTTAGATTCACAGGTGACGATTTCAGTAGTGGACACTTTGATGTTTATGAATGTTTAAACTCTCAAAAGCTGGATGTCAAGTTATCGATGAAACCGGTTGTATACTTACAACGCTTGACAGATGGCGAATGTCTCTTCAACACAAGTCCTACAAATACTGTCGTAATTGAAACAAACCATGAAACTCAAACCGATTATGACAGCAGCAATCCAAGCTGTGAGATTTGAAACAAGATTACTGTTCACATGGCCAACTGTACGTTGCATGCTCAAGAGTAAGCTCAGCGCACAGCTTGGTCATATTACAACCGGAGGGCCGAACTCACAATGTGGTATACAAAGAGATCCTTAAAAAATAATTATTGGTATATTTTTTTTAAAAAGGTTTAATTTTCTTCTTAATAAAAATTTTAAGGCTGTACTTCGCCACTGCGAAGCGCGGGTATTTTGCTAGTCTATATATATATAATTCACTAAGGCAAGACACCCATGGAAAGCACGGCGGAAGGGGTGTGGATTCACTAAGCCGCCGACAAGTAAGACACCTATGGCGCACGCAGGAACGAGCCACACCCACCAACTCCAAGACCATTGGTTACGACGACAATTCGCAGAGCCACGGTCACCAACTCGAACGCGACGACACAGAAAAAATGGCGTCATTTATATTCATCTGTCGTAGAGGCCACATGCACCTCCGAGCCACGTTGACTGTTCATAGAGGCATGTTTCTCGCAGAGGTGAATCGCCATATGCAGTGTGTAAAACGATTTGCGAGGGGTATCCCATGGGATCCTTAAAACAATCCTTTACAACTGAGGTTAAAACACAATGAAGTAAGCAGTCTTTAAAAACCGAGTTTTCGGTTACGACGCACGACCGCGTGCACCATAGCAAACTGTTTTACATGCTACATACAGCAATTTGCGTCCGCGACAAACGTGCGTCTTCTTCACTCACGGACAATTATATGTTGCTCTCTCCAGAGTTCCATCTTTTCATTCACTTTCTGTTGTATCCTTAAACCCTCCCTTTTTAGACAACTGTGTCTTTCCAGAAGTGTTCAACCATCAATAAATAATTAAGCGGCGTTTGTTATGCTGCGGGTTCACTATTGTGTTGTATTTTTCTCTCTCCAGAGTTCCATCTTTTCATTCACTTACTGTTGTATTCTCACACCAACCCGTTTTAGACAACCGTGTCTTTCCAGAAGTGTTTAGCATTCAATAAATGCATGCATGCATGAGATTGAGCGTGTGTCTACCCGGTGCAGAGAGGCGTGGGTAAGCCGTTGAACCCCATTCGGGCGGCAAACCGTGGAATTCCCACTAAGTGCGACTCATACGCTCCCACTGGTAACGTCCCTACCCTTTGTACACACCCCCCTCCCACCTCGCTACTACCGTGGTCGGGTGTCTTGGTGGATTATATACAGAAAAGCAGCCAAAACCGCACAGAGCAGTGAAAAGTCTACGTGAGTCACAGGTGCATCTGGACTGTGCAAAGACGACAACGACTCAAGTGATGAGTTGGAAGTGGGCACATGAGCGGGCAGTGCATACTAAACGAGAAATCAGCAGACTAGCATGACAAAGGGAGCTGAATGGACGTCCTTCTCCTCTCCTCCCATTCCACACTGAGCGCCGTGCACCCCCATCCCCCCGTCTGGCAGGAGAAGGCGCGATAGCGGTCCGCCAGTTTTCAGTCACGGACGATTGTGTGTTGGTTTGTTCCGTGCATTGTTACAATTTTGCTTTTCTTGCTGATTTATTACATTACCGATTTTTCTAATGTTAATTTTCTCCCTGTGCTTAAAACTCATTAAAAAACCGGCCTGATTATGCGGCGTATGGTATGCCGCGGGTTGGCTAGTAGGGAGATATTTCTAATTAAGGCTATTGACACGAAATGTCAGTAACAATCTCAAGTAATCCACACATACAAAGAAATCAAAACAAATAAGTCCAGTTATGTGTAATAAAGTGGAATGACACAGGCAAAAAGTATAGCAGAGCCTTTGTTGGTAATGACAGCTTCAAGACGCCTCCTGTGTGGAGAAAGTTGTCGCATGTATTTTTCAGGTGTGATTTTGACCCATTCTTCCACACAAACTGTCTTCGAATCTTGAAGGTTCTGGGGGCCTCTTCTATGAATTCTGATCTTCAGTTAACTTCCATAGATTTTCAATTGGATTCAAGTCAGGTGATTGGCTGGGCCATTCTAGCAGCTTTATTTTCTTTTATTCTCTGAAACCAATTGAGAGTTTCCTTGGCTATGTGTTTGGGATTATTATCTTGCTGAAATGTCCACCATCATTTCATCTTCAGCATCCGGTTAGATGTCAGCAGATTCTTATCAAGAATGTCCCGGTATATTTCTTCATTTATCCTTCCTTCAATTATATGAAATATGCCAGTATTTTTGGGTGTTTTGGAGGTGATGTGCAGTGCCATTTCTCCTCCAAACATGGTGTGTACAATGACATCCAAACAGTTCAATTTTGGTCTCTTCTGACCAGACTATATTCTCCCAGTATTTCACTGGCTTGTCCAAATGTTGTGCAGCAAACATTAAATGAGCTTCAACATGCTTTTTCTTCAGCAGTGGAGTCTTGTGCGGTGAGCGCGCATTTAGGTCATGGCAGTTGAGTGCATTACTTAAACAACTGTACCTGCTTATTCCAGGTCTTTCTGAAGCTCTCTGCCAGTGGTCCTGGACTGTTGGACAACTCTTCTGATTATTCTTTTGACTCCTTTGTCAGAAGTCTTGTGAGGAGTACCTGGTCGTGGCTGTTTTATGGTGAAATGATGTTCTTTTCACTTCTGGGTTATGGCCTCAATGGTGCTCACTGGAACATTTAGGTTTAGAAATACATCTGTAACCAGTACCATCAGTATGTTTTGCAATAATAAGGTTGAAAAAGTCTTGAGAGAGCTCTTAGCTTTTACCCATCATGAGATGTTTCTTGTGCGACACCTTGGTAATGAGAAACCATTTTATAGGTCATCGCTTAGGACTAAACCAGTTGATATTAATTTGCACTGATAGGGGGTAGGATTGCTTTCTAAATACTGACAGAGTTCAGCTGGTTTCTGGGCTTTCCACGCATTTTTGCACCTTCTTTTCTTTGTGTTCAATTCTTTTTCCCTGTGTCATTCCACTTTATTACACATAACTTAATTTATGGACTTATTTGTTTTGATTTCTTTGTATTTGTGGATTACTTGGGTTGTTACCAACATCTGCTGAAAGTTCCATGTCAATAGCCCAATTAGAAATCTATTTACTGAGAAAAACATTGACGCGTTCAATACTTATTTTCCCCGCTGTATATTGGGTGTGTGCATCTGTGTATATACGTATATTTATACTGTTTTAACACACTGAAGCTTATGGGATGAACAAGCAAATGTCCAGTCTCGGATTGTAGTGCTTTGCTTAATTAACCCTTACAACTCCCTTTAAACGCTTTTTTGCTCCCAGAGACAGCAAAAGCCGCAGAAAGTGGTATTCTGCTGAGCTGTGTGTTACATTGAACAAATGTCAGACATTTATAATAGTTTTCTGCCTTTAACAAATCCTAGTCAATCTATTTAAAAACTTTTTAATAATTTGCATCATTTTAATTACATTTTCGTAATAGATATTTTTGCCTTTTTAGTTGCTTAATAATGTTTAACCATTAAAACAAAACACTACGGTTAATAATAGAGAGAATGTGCAAGTATATCTTTCTCAGGTGAGGTTTTATTCATGTACTATTCACATGAGAATTTGTTTCAAGTTTAACTAAAAACATGTTAGAGACAGGCTTTTTACGATATTACTAAAAAGTGCTTTATGCGTTTTTATGTCATTCTCTGTTTTTGGCAATTGGTTTGGAGGCGTCGTTTGCTCTATTCCAGAGTAACGTTCTCTTCTTCCTCTTCTTCTTTCAGCTGTACCCATTAGGGGTTGCCACAGCGGATCATCTTTTTCCATATCTTATGAGTAAGGTTTTCAAAAGGTATTAAAATGTAAGATGAAAATAAAAGTAATGTCCATATATGACCTGTGGACTAGACAAATAAAAATGCTTTTCCAGGTACTCCTTGTCATCACTGTCCTGTATGGATGAAAGCAAGCGCCCAGTGACAAACTGGACCATTTTAATGACCCACAGCTAAGCCTTGTAGTCTGCTATAATTTCACTGCAGTGCCAAAGTGGGATGTAGTAAGTCAGCACACTGCTATAAGACTGCATAGTTTACAAATCTCTTTATGATTTTCAGTCATCTTTCTAATCTTTTAGCTGTATTCTCATTTATTAATGCTCTCCTGAGCAGCTTGGCTACTGCTCTTATGGAAGACTTTTGGATGACTAAGGGGTTTATTTAGACAAATTATAGCTCATTTCAGACAGTTTTACAATATTTTTATACCACATAATGCAATAACGTTTTAGTTGAGATTCTGAGAGGTTAGTGTTTGTTTTATCCAGCAACTTTAATTTTAGGCAGTAGTTTGAAGAATCAGAAAGAGGACTCCACAAAGAAGTGTTAACTTATTGAGCAGCAGTTAAAATGATAAATAAGTACAGTGCACATTTTACCATATCACTTGGCCTTTTGAACAATACCTTTTCTGTTATTTTGCTTTCAGGGGCATTGGTAATTTGAGCCAAGAAACCTTTGAGCACATTTCTCATAGCTTGATGGGGCATCCTTTTTCTCAGGAGTTCATGGTTCAGTCACTGGGACTTCGAAATGGGGGTCTTCTTTTAACTGGGTCAAAGGTAAATCTATATACAGTATACAGTATATAAAAGTCAATGTGTGTGTATATGCATGTATATACGTTCCAGCATCAATTCCGAACAGCTGGAGAGATTTTCATGAAACTTGGTACTTATGTTTCTCATTGGTCGACTAAATATACTGTAGGCTTATGTTTCTCATTGGTCGACTAAATATACTGTAGGGTGAAATGGGTGATCTTGCGGTCTTGTATGGATGTTATCATTCAGTTGACACTCGGAACGACCACCAGAGGGCGAACTGGAGGTGACTGCCAGCATTTTGTATGTTTGAGCTCCACCACCGCATGCCTGTTGCTGTTGAAATTAAGTGTCAACTGGATGATAACATACATACAAGGCCACAAGACAAGCACATTAGTGAGTCTTCATTGTTTGTTAATTTATTTTTATTTTTAAAGTAGTGGGTTTTTTTGAATTATATTTTTCTCAAACAATAAAAAGAAACCTCCCGGGCAACGCTGGGTATTTCAGCTAGTAGAGTATATATCATACTAGTTGAAGTTCAGATAAAATATATATGTCACAGTGATTTGTTTCAAGAGAAGTTTATAAATAATTAGGCTTTTTAGAAGAAAAAAAAAGATTAATAATAGTATTTGAGCCTTTGAAATCAATGTCCATAATTATCAGCCATCTGTACTCTTACAGATTCAGGAGGATTCTTTTTACCTACCGTGCCGTATGTATTTTGACAGTAAACTGTTGTCAATTTTTAGCTCTATCCATGCCCTCGTCTTTTGTTTTTGGCTACATTTTAAACTTCAGGGTATTGGTGTTTTTCGACATTTCCTTTGCAGGGCAGTGGAAAGACATCCTTTGCTAAGGCACTCTGTAGGAAAGCTGCTGTAAGCTTAGATGCATATGTAGAAGTAATTGAATGCAAACAGCTTCAAGGTAAGTTACAAAGCTTTTTTATTTTATTCAACAAAACACGGAGAAACATATAATTCAGCCAATCTTATACTCAAAAGAGCAATACAGAGGTATAATCATTGTGTTAAAAAAATCTAAGAAATCCATTAAACTAAAAGCCAAAAAAAAAATTGGGAATTTTTTTTGTTTTGCTAAATATTATGCATTAAGTCACAAATGAGTGTTGGACTTTATTTTTGGTTCATTCATTTTTAGAAAAAATAAGTGCAGAATTACATGGTCAAGTAACATCATGCAAATAATTTGATCAATTGATATTTTCTGATTGTGCCATGACTACGGTTAAGAAGTTTCAACAGAGGCTGTTGCTCTTTCAGTGATAACATTGAACTGATTCAGTCTGCACAAATGTTCATGTGTGTCTTTTTCAGAGTATTTTTTCCTTTAGTCAAGGTTTTTGGAAATGTGCATGTTCAAGAAAATTAAACTGTAATAAGTGTTTAAATCAACAGAAAGAGTCATTAGCATTGATCAAGCATCTGTGGACTGCTCTGTGCAGACCTTGTCCTAGCAAAGCCTCATCAAATTCTTAATGATTCCGCTTATTCTCTCCGATATAAGCAGTTTGACATTACAGAATCATGTGCAGAATAAACACAATGTGACATAAAAACTAATTTGAAGTGAAATGTATTCCAGGTATACCGTGTATAAATTAAAGTTTCTGTTTTATTTTAATGTATGTTTTCACTTTATTTTAACTATTTTATGTTGGTCAATTGTAACATGCATGACAAGCTGAATTTCTCATTCCGGTTTACTAACGTTAGTCTTCACCGTGAAAACCTATTTTTGTAAATGTAAATAAAAAACAGTGTAATGTTCTCCTAAGAAAATGTATTTTAAAATTGTTATGCTTACAAACTTGTGTTTTCTTTTTTTTTAGGAAAAAGAGTAGAGACTGTACGTAAGAAACTGGAGGATGTGTTTGCAGAAGCAGTATGGAGGCAACCATCCATAATTTTTCTTGACGACTTGGAACATATTGCTGGATCTGCTTCTTCTCCAGAGCTTGAGCAGAGCCCTGATGCAATGATGAGCAAACAAATAGCACAAGGTGTTATTATATTTGATATGATAACTTAAAAAGGCATAGGCTTCCTGTATTTTTGGAATACAGAAATAAAGTAGTAGATAATGTTATATTTTCTGATCCATCCATCCATCCATTGTCTAACCCGCTGAATCCGAATACAGGGTCACGGGGGTCTGCTGGAGCCAATCCCAGCCAACACAGGGCACAAGGCAGGAACCAATCCTGGGCAGGGTGCCAACCCACCGCAGGACACACACAAACACACCCACGCACCAAGCACACACTAGGGCCAATTTAGAATCGCCAATCCACTTAACCTGCATGTCTTTGGATTGTGGGAGGAAACCGGAGTGCCCGGAGGGAACCCACGCAGACACGGGGAGAACATGCACCATCCCCCACCATAACCTATCGTCTATGGAGGAGGAGTGAAAGCTTTATATTTGTCAGAAATTTCGATCTCTGGTTTTCGATGTATCTCGATGTTTTAGGGTCCCCTGATACCGATGATGGGTCTATGTGTGTGTGTATGTGTCTGTGTGTCAGTTTCTTGAGGACGGTCTAGAGCTAAAACGGCTCTATGGAAAAATACCAAATGCGAAAATTAAGCGTGTTATGAGATGTTGATATGCTAATTAGTTTTGAGCCAAATCTTGCAAGAGAAAGAGGCATTGTAGAGGAACCCTCAAATAACCATAATTCTGCAATTAATTATGAATTCTTCTCATCAATTGCTATCTTAATGACCTATGTTATGATCAGAAAGATCCGCATCAGAGCAGTAAATAATTACTGAAATGTTGCAGATTAGTTCGGGTAACTTGGTTCCTAAGGCGCAAAGCTTACTGGCGCTCATGTCCAAATTTTTTTAACTTGACTCCAAGCCAATTTAAGTATCTTTTTGGAATGAACACCTTCTTCCTGTGTATTTTTTGGATTGCTTCAGGCACTCTAAATCATTTTTTTTAATATTCCAAAGAAAAGCACAATAGATTGGCAACTCTGAACTGGCTGTGTGCGATTGGTGCTCCACATAGGATTTGCTCCTGCCCTGCCTACACTGCTGTCCAAATAAGTTTTGAGTCTGAATATGTTTAATGAATAAATGATTAAAATGGACGGATAGATAGTATATCATTGATTTTTTTCTGCCGTGCAATTGGTTCATTTAAATGTCTTCTTATAAGGGTATTGTTTATATATTTATTATTAATACATGTGTAACTGAAGTGCAGTTGAAATTTAACAGTTTAAATTTATTATCAGAATATAGTGTTAATTGCAGTAGAAGGAATAAACATTTTTTATCAAACTACTTAAAGAAATATTTATTAAACAATGTCAAGATTTATGTGAAGGAGAAATGTTTGGTTAATTAACTAAGAATTCTTACAAAAGTGAAATTGTTTCTTTTTCATTTGAAGTTTTGAAGGACCTGGTTAATGAAGCAGTTGCTTATGGAAGTCTTATTGCATTCATTGCTACATCTCAAAGTAAACCTTCTTTAGACCAGTCTCTTCTGATGGTGCAGGGCTCACACTTTTTCCAGTGTTTTAAAAGTATTCATCTGCCCAATCAGGTAATTTTTGTTACTCTTTACAATCTTAATTATTGTGGTCAGAATATTAGAAAATGTTTTTGTTCAGTATTACCTTGTTTATGTTAGCATTTTTAAAATGTTATTTTTTGAATTTATATATTTTTTTTAAATTAAAATTTGTCCTATTTATCCATTGTTTGGTAGTTCTTTGATATTTTCCCTTGGGTGTTTGGAATAAATGTCATTCTTATTTTGATTTTCAAACAAACAGCAGTTTCCATGTTAAAAAACAGTACTCTATACTGTATAGTCAGCGTTTTGTAGTCACCTAACTATCAGACACATGCATCTTACTTATCTCATAGTTTTCAGACAAAGTGAAATGAAGACATGCGCATGCAAGTATCACAAACCTACTGTATGTGAATAAGTAGATGCATTTACTTGCATACCTTTAGTCTTGTTTTACTGGTACGAGATCTGCTTTCTTTTTATCCAATTGTGACAACATCTATAACACGTTATCTTGGATTTTTGATATTTCATCACAACAGTCTAGGCATGCTTGGTATAAGCACGAGCTCCAAAAGAAGTACAAACTTATTCATTCATTCATTCATTCTCCACCACTTATCCAAAGCCAGGTCACTAGGGCAGCAGTCTTAGCAGTGAGGCCCAAACGTCTTTTACCCCAGCCACAATTTCCAACTCTTACTATGGGATCCCAAGGTATTCCCAGGCCATCTAAAAGATATCCTCCCTGTGACCTCTGGATCTTCCCCGGGGTCTCTTCCTAGTTAGTGAGCTCTGGATCTTCCCCCGGGTCTCTTCCTAGCTGGTTGTGCCCATAAAACAGCCACACATAGGTGTCCAGGAGGCATCCGTATCAGATGGCTGAACCACCTCAGCTGGCTCTTCTCAATGCCAAGGGTCAGTGGCTCTACTCTGAGCCTCTCCAGGATGTGTGCACTTCTAAGTCTATCTCTAAGAGAGAGCCCAGCTAAACTGCAGAGAAAGCTTATTTTGGCTGCTTATACCCACGATCTCTTTCTTTAGGTCATTACTCAAAACTCATGACCTTAGGTGAGTGAGAGTAGGGAAGTAGATGGACTGGTGAACTAAGAGCTTCACCTTCTGACTCAGGTACTTCACCACTACACATCGGTATAAGGACCGCATAACTACACTCACAGCCCCAATCTGTCTATTGATCTCACCATCCCATTTCCCCTTACGCGTGAATAAGAACCCAAGGTAACTTAAATTCCTCCACTAGAGGCAATAACTTACCTCCCACTCAAAGAGGACAATCCACTTTTTTCTACTGCGGACAATGGCCTCAGATTTGCAGGTGCTAATACCTGCTGCTTTAACATCTGCTGCAGACAGTCCCAATAGGTGATGGAGTTCACAGCCCGAGGAAGCCAACAGGACCACGTCATCTGCAAAAAAGAAGTGATTCGATTCTAAGGCCACCAAATTGGAACCACTTCCTTCCACGGCTGTGCCTTGACATCCTGTCCATGAAAACCACAGACAAGACTGGAGACAATCCACAGCCCTGGTACAGTCCCACACCCACTAGAAATGGCCCAGTCATGAAACCTCAGATCCAGGAGGAGTAATATGGATTCCATCTTGGTCGTGGAAAGCTCTTTATCCTCATAAGGATTATGGAGACGGCATGGGAGTATACCCAATCAGTCCAAATGTGTTTTGTGCACTTAGAGAAGGCATATGTCCTCGAGGGATACTGTGGAGGGTGTTGGGAGAGTATGGGGTTCTGGGGCCCCAAATAAGAGCTCTTTAGTCTCTGTATAATCACACTGAGCGTTGTGTCCGCATACTCAGAAAAATATCAGTACAAACACAGTTCATAACAAAATGTCCTCCTTATTAATGCTACTTAAAGTATCATTGAAAAATGGTAATTAACATGAATCCAGTTTAATGCACTACAGAAAGTCATATGCTGATGTTAGGGTATCAATGGCAGTTTTTTGTATACTTTAAATGTCTACTGTATTGATGTTGTATTTTGAGTGAATGTTGAACCACCATTTCTGTTTTACAAATCCAATAATTATCCCTATTTTTACATTGTTTTGATGACAATTACAACAGATCATTTATTGAATATTTTTATTTAATATTTTAATGATTGTATATGTGTAATTTGAGTAAAAAATATTTCATTATATGAGCTCTTTTTCAAAATAATATATTTTTTCTTTTATTTGTAATTTTTGCATCTTCAATCTTATTTAGATTTACTGTTGTTATTTGTCTAATAAAAATTTTGCTTGCCAGGTCCAGCGAAGTGAATTATTATGTTGTGTTACAAAGAACAAAACCAATGTTAATGAAGGAAGTCTGCAAATGGTCGATATCCAGTCAATTGCGAAGGAAACTGAAGGCTTTGTGGCTGCTGATTTTGTGGTCCTTGTTGAAAGAGCAGTGCATGCCAACATGACCAGTAACAAGAGCACTTCACAAGGTATTCGGAATTGTCGTATTCTAAAAAACAAAAAGCATTTACCAAAATGTAGACTCTTTGCCTAATGAGCTAGTTGTGTGTTAAACAATCTCTTTCCTACAATTTGTTTTTATTTATTATTTTATAATGTCCAAAAAAGACCATCAGATTATGCATAATTTATGTCATTTTCAGCCTGGTTGCTATATAAGAGCTGGCATTGTGTATTGTGTGGGTAATGGGAAGAGAAGTAGAAAGGAGCAAAATTATTCATATGATTTTAAACACTCCTTTCATGTCTCCTTTTAATTATAATTTCATTTGTCTAAAAAATTTGTTTTTCTTTTACATTGCAATTATAAAATGAATATGGATTTTTTTGTTGCACTGTTTATATTCATCTTGTAAGAGGAGATCAAAACTGCATTCACAATAGTATTTAGGATATGGACTCATACGTGTTTTGTTCATTTTAAGAAGTTTGATTTGTACTTTCTAGTACTTCTGTGCAGCGTGTGGTTATTGATAGTAATTAATGCAGTTTAGTAAGGTAAGACATAATTTCCAGATTCAAATCAACATCATGCTTGTGTATCTAATTTGTTTTCCTTCTTCTATATCTAATTTTACTTCCACTTACATCAGGCTTCATTTGCCACATATCTGCTAAAAGTTTTCCTAGATTAATCTTTAATTATTTGGTCTGACAGTCTACCCAATTTAAAGTGAGCTGTAAATGTTATGTATTTCTTTTTATCTATTTATTTGCATCGTATATGTACTAGTAGGGATGTCATAAGAACCGGTATTACAGTACAAATTTGGTGTTAAAGTTCCAAAAAACATAACAGTACCAGTATTTTTGCGGTATTGGTAGTACCGAGAATTTCGGTCCTGCAGTCATTAGTGACTGCAAATAGATGAATTACTTCAGAAGGCATAATAATATGTGATAAAAACTACATATAAAAATGGCTCATAGTGTTGACGAGACAGCACTGCATCAATACGTGTTGAAAAGAAAAACAGCAGAGGTCATGTCTGAGTACAGGAACTCTACTTGTCTCTCTATTATAAAAAAAAATCTTGCGACGATACAAGACTTTTTTCCTGCGACAAGATGTGATCTTTTGAAGAGAGACAGAGAGACACTTTCATGTCCCGCGAGACGGATAAGTCACGTCATACTTACAACCATTGGAAGCAAATCCCATGTTACACGTGCAGAACAGGTTAGAGATAATGGAAGTAGGAAAATTCAAAAGTCTCAAAAAAATTAGAGTAAAGATCGCATTAGTGCAAACAAATGGAAAATATTACTCGGTGAAATAACTGAACAGCGAAAAAAGATCAAATGGTGTTTGAGGATGTCTGGGGGGACAAGAGAGACAAGGCAGTGAAATTAAAGGACTTTTAAACGTTCAAAGCGCCGCACGAAATGCAGATCACACAGCACGGCAGCAGCAGCAAGCCAGCAGCTGATCGAGCAAAGAGGAGGTAAAAAAAAAAATGTATTTGCTTCCCATTGTATCACCGTTTAAGAGGGGGTTCGGAGGAGTGGCCATGTCTCCTTTGGGTGCGTTCAGCCTCCCTCTCCACAATGGCGCGTAGTGCTGGTGGGGGGGAAGGGGTTGGCAAGTGAAGCCCCCCCAGGTTATTTAAAAAAATAAGCAAACTTACACCTAGACTTTGGTTATTGCCACTAATTTCAAAAACAGATTTATGTGTTTTTTCAGAACAAAATATTGTTACCCATCAAACGAGGTGTGATCATTTAACTTGTATTGTCATGCTTTTGGAAGAGGAGGTGAAAAGAGAACTCTCTCAAATAGTGTCCTACGCGGCTCCAATAAATGAACGGAGGCTTTGCATTCATTCTTTAATTGTACTGAGCACTTCCACAGATATCCATCACTCCAAGCGTCCATTTTCTAACCAGTGTATACAGTTCAGGGTCTCGCTAGGTAGTGCAACTTGCACACATCCACAGCTGCGGGATTTGGGAGGACTGCCAATGTGAACAACAGTTGTAGCAAGTAAACATCAAGGCAAGATTCAAACAAAGTGGCTATACAGGCAAGGACTTGAGTTGCTTTATTTGTTAATATCAAAATAAAATTTATTTAGTGTTTCCATTTTTTCAATACTTTTATTTATTAATTTTATTACAATCAATACATAGCAATCAAGTTTTAACAAAAAAAAAAGAATTATGCTAAGAACAGATCGATCCCCACCCTTGAGAGAGAGAGCAAGCCAAACGGTGTAAAATTTAAGGCTTTTAAAAATACCTAAATCAACAAATTCTCTGTGCTTTATAAAATCATTTCAAAATATTACTGATTAGATCCTGCCATGTTTTGAAAAAGTCTGCACAGATCCTCTAACTGAGTATTTGATTTTTTCCAATTTTAAATAATATAACACATCAGTTTCCCACTGACTTAAACGAGGAGAGTTTGGGTTCTTCCAGTTTATCAGAATAAGTCTGCGTGCCAACAGTGTAGTGAATGCAATCACAGTTTGTTTGTCTTTCTCCACTTTAAGACCCTCTGGAAGAACCCCAAACACAGCTGTTAATGGGTTAGGAGGGATTGTGAGTCCAAGACTGTCTGAGAGGTAATTAAAAATTTTGTCCAGAATAATGTTAATTTGGAGCAGGCCCAGAACATGTGACCTAGTGAGGCTGGGGCTTGGTTGCAACGTTCGCAGGTTGGATCATGCCCTGGAAACATTTTGGAGAGTTTTAGTCGAGACAGATGTGCTCGATATATAATTTTGAGTTGTATAATTGTATGCTTTGCGCATATGGAGCTTGAGTGAATTCTCTGCATTGCTACTTTCCACTCCTTTTCTGATATATTAATTGAGAGGTCATTTTCCCAGTGTCCTCTTGGATCTTTGAAAGGAAGGGATTGTAAAAGGATTTTATATATTGTAGAGATGGAGTCTAACTCCTTGAAATTGAGCAATAATTTTTCCAGCGTGGATGAGGGTGCAAGATGAGGAAAATCTGGAAGGTTCTGTTTAACAAAGTTCCTGATTTGAAGATAGTGAAAGAAATTTGTAGCTGGAATGTTAAATTTGGAATGTAATTGTTCATAGGATGCAAAGACGTTGTCTATATAAAGATCTCTAAGCAAGTTAATTCCAAATTTTTCCAGATATTAAAACTGCATATGTTTGTGAGGGTTGAAAGAGGTGGTTCTTTTGCAGGGGTGCCACAGAAAGAAGCTTCTCCGTCTTAAAATGCTTTCTACATTGGTTCCAGATTCTAAGTGAGTGGAGCACAATTGGGTTATTAGTGTATTGCCGATAACGTGTGTTTATTGGAGCACAAAGCAAGGAATACAAAGAAGTACTGCAGGATTTTACTTCTATTGCGGTCCATGCCTGTGTATGTTCTTCTATTTGTGTCCAGGTTCTTATCGACTGTATATTTGCCCCAGTAATAAAACTGGAAGTTAGGTAGAGCCATGCCGCCTTCTGCCTTTTGTCTTTGTAGGTCGCTCTTTTGATGCGTGGATGTTTAGAATTCCAAATAAATGAGGTTATTGTTGAATCTAATTGCTTAAAGAACGATTTATTAATGTATATTGGTATGTTTTGAAATAAAAAAAGGAGCTTAGGAAGAATATTCATCTTAACAGTGTTAATTCTTCCAGCTAGTGTGAGATGAAGGGTTGACCATCTATGCAAGTCTTGTTTAATTTTTTCCATACAGACGACGAAATTTTGTTGATAAAGAGCTTTATGTTTACTTGTGATGTTTACCCCGAGGTATTTAAACTGTTCTGCAATGATAAAAGGAAGGGTGTCTAATCTAATATTATATGCTTGCGAATTCACGGAAAGAGTACACTTTTATTCAGATTAATTCTGAGACCAGAGAGCTTTTGAAATTCTGTGAGTGCTGCTAAGACTGCAGGCACAGAATTTTCTGGGTCCGATATATACAGTACCATGTCATCTGCATATAATGAGATTTTCTGTTCCAGTCCTTCTCTGCTAATCCCCTTTATCTGATCAGTATTTCGACAATGTATTGCCAGTGGTTCAATGGCAATTGCAAACAGCAGTGGTGACAAAGGGCATCCTTGTCTTGTGCCACGCTTCTAGTTTAAAGTAGTCTGAGCAAATGTTATTGATGCAAACTGAAGCTTCTGGGTTAGTATACAGTAATTTAATCCATGCACAAATGTTGGGCCAAACCCAAACTTCTCCAAAATAGTAAAAAGGTATTTCCATTCAATCATGTCGAATGCTTTTTCTGCATCCAATGATAATAATATTTCTGGGGTGTTTGATTTAGTTGGTGAGTATATTACATTAAACAGGCGTCAAGATTTGAAGATAAGTGTCGGCCCCTAATAAATCCAGTTTGGTCTTGTGATATTATTGAGGGAGCACTTTCTCCATCCTTCTAGCTATGATTTTAGAGAGTATTTTAACGTCGTTATTCAGAAGTGAAATTGGTCTGTATGATGCACATTGTAATAAGTCCTTATTTTGTTTTGGAAAGACAGTGATTAGTGCTTGGCGAAAGGTTTGTGGAAGAGATTGGTTATCTCTGGCTTCTGTAAATGTTGCTAATAGGAGGGAGCTAGCTGAGCGGAGAATTTCTTGTAAACCTCTGCAGGGTAGCCATCAGGGCCTGCTGCTTTTCCACCTTGGAGTGACTTTATAGCATCCAGTAATTCTGATAATGACAGAGGTTTATCGAGCTCCTCCACACTAATAGCGTCAATTTGTGGTATCTGTAATTTATCCAGAAATGCATTAGATTGTATATTGTCTTCTTTAAACTCAGTAGTATATAGGGATTTATAGTAGTCTCTAAAAGTGTACATTATATTTTTGTGTTCGATGATTTTATCTCCATTCGTGTTAGTAATTACCGAGATTGCGTTGCGCACTTCTTGCTTGTGAATTTGTTGCGCTAAAAGCTTATTAGCTTTCTCTCCATGTTCATAATAATGATGTCTGGATTTGTAAATTAGTTGTTCAGGTTTCTTTAGTTGTCAAGAGGTTTAATTCTGAATGTAGAGCCTGCCTCCTCTTATGTAGAGTCTCGCTTGGTAGTCTGGCATGTTCTTCATCTATTTTAGTAATTTCGCTTTTTATCTCTGCTACTTTCTTCGCTTCGGATTTATTTCTGTGGGAAAGATATGAGATAATCTGTCCTCTTAAGAAGGCCTTAAGAGTTTCCCAGAGTATTCCTGCAGAGATCTCAGGGGATGTATTTGTCTCTAGAAAGAATTCAATTTGTTTGGATATAAATTCAGTACAATTCTCGTCAGCTAATATTTATTTAGTGTTTCAATGGTTCAAACGATAGGGCACATCTCCCTATTAATACGACGTGTACTGTGTTAACAGAGATGTGTAATCATTGAAACGCGCAGTCAGCAGGACAAGTAAAACAGCAAACTTCATTGCTAAATTCATACGTTTGCAGTTGTATACAGTGGACATTTAAGACAGTTAAAACAAATACAGAAACTAATGTAGACATTCATTTATCTTGGTTATCTTTCTGCTCTAGGTGTCTTTTTATCAACCAGTGATTTTCAGCAAGCACTTAAAGGATTTATGCCAACATCTTTGAGAAATGCTAACCTACATACTCCTCAACAAATTGGTTGGAACCATATTGGTGGCTTGTATGAAGTCAAACAACTGTTAATAGATACTATCCAGTTACCAGGAAAGGTAATTAAGCAAAGACTGGAGGGAGGCACCAAGGATGGTTTTGGACCCTTGCTTTACTTGACTTTTGATTCAGTCCTGGGCCAGGATACTTTTCATGCTGAGCTTTTTGTGTTCTCCCCTGCCTTTCCTTCTTTGGTTGAAGCTACATTGTCAGTTTGTGTGATTTTGCTTAATTGTATCAACGTACAGGTATCTGAATGTGTGGAGGTACTATAACTACAACCTGACCTGAGAGAGGAAAACTGTGTCATGAAAGGGTACAAGATTGGATGAAAGAGTTAATACATTTATTTTTATACTAGGTCGTCAAGTTTTTTCTGTAGAAAGTGGGCTTTATTTCAGAACTACTTCATCTCTCCATTTTTCTCAACTTACAGTATCTTCTCCACAATGGATTGTTACTGTACTGACTGTTACTACAGTTACTGTAAATCACACATCAGATCCTGTCTTTGGTGAAAAATGTGCTGCATCTCTTCAGAAATATGCTTTAGCATTTTTCAGAAGAGATCGAAAATATATATGTGTTTTATAGTCACCATCAATTTGGCTGTTAAAATTTACTTTATGATTTGTGTTTTGGGCATTAGACTGAAAAATGTATGAGGCTTTCATAAGCTACTCTACCGCATTACCATATGGGTAGCAAAACTGGAGGCATGACATCGGCCCACAGGACAAAAGAAGACAGTGACAAAATGCGCAGAAGACAAAAAAAAACAACGGCAAATTTGGGAATGGTGTCATTTCATAAAGCTGGAGTCTCAATCGGATTCATGCTTTTTAAGCTTTCTGAAATTGGAGTGCTGGTAGCTTTTTTCAGATACTCCAAAGCTCTTCTTATGCAGAATATATATGTGTGTACTGTATTTCATTAGTTATTATTTTTATATCAATTACAGAAAATGTAGGATAACAAAACCTATAACATAAAGACAAACACTATACACAATTGGAAAGAAAATATAACACCTTCTAAATAAAAAGATAACTGAACTATGTGATTTACAGTGCCACATTATGCTCAGTCCCTTAGAAAAAGTCTTGTATGTCTGTAGTACTAGGGTGTTGTACTGTGTTAGCCATTATGAATGTAGCCATTATGACACTTTTTAATTTTGCTTGACTTTTTACTACATTATGTCAATATTATCTGTTGCAGGCATTGATTAATCTGATCATATCTTAATTTGAATTCCTCTAGTTCAGGAGGGAATGCATTTCCAAAATTGTAAAAAGCAGGGGGTACAAACTATAAAGCTGATGACATTTCAGTACATGGAAACCTTTTCATCGTTTTTGTAAGCAACCACAAAATTAAATTGCATTCTCCGTATGCATTTGTCTCTGCACTCATTTGTCAGCACACTTTTATCCCACACTGTTTAGTCAGAGCACCAGTACAATAACATGAATAAAATAAATTAAGGAGTGAGTGAAGTGTGTCAGAATGCTATTGTCTTGATGTATCGGCTGCAGGTTACTTTATTACATTTTTCTTTTGCAGTACCCTGCTTTATTCTCCAATTTGCCAATACGTCACAGATCTGGTGTGCTGCTGTACGGTGCACCAGGTACAGGAAAAACTCTTTTGGCTGGAGCCACAGCAAAAGAAAGTGGTATGAACTTCATTAAAATTAAGGTAACAGTGAATCTCCTGATAATGTTGAAAATGCTTTGTAAACTGTCATCTTAGCGAGAAACGTTGGTTTTACACTGATTAACGTTTTTGCTTTGTACCTTCAGGGTCCTGAGCTTCTTAGTAAATATATTGGTGCAAGTGAGCAGGCTGTTCGAGATGTTTTTAGTCGGTGAGGATCTTGATCTTTTTTTGTACTTACATAAAATAATGTAAGGTTTGACTTGTTCCTCTTCTCGTCTTGTGTTTTTTATTGACTTCTGTTTTAATAAAGAGGAAAGTTGTAACATACTCCTAAAATGATTGTTTTTTTTCCCACAATGCTTCAGGGCCCGGGCTGCCAAACCTAGCCTCTTGTTTTTTGATGAGTTTGACTCCATTGCCCCTCGTCGAGGCCATGACAACACAGGGGTCACAGACAGAGTAGTTAACCAACTGCTTACTGAACTCGATGGTGTTGAAGGATTATCTGGTGAGTCTGGTGTACAAAGCTGTACAAAACCAAGAGGGATCCTTTGGTAGTAACATACTATGGTACAAAAATAAAATAAAATTGTGATGTTTACTTATCTGGGTAGCACGTTGGCGCAGTGGTAGCGCTGCTGCCTCACAGTAAGGACACCTGGGTTCGCTTCCCGGGTCCTCCCTGTGTGGAATCTGCATGTTCTCCCTGTGGGTTTCCACCCACAGTCCAAAGACATGCAGGTTAGGTGCATTGGCGATCCTAAATTGTCCCTAGTGTGTGCCCTGCCCAGGTTTGTTCCTGCCTTGCACCCTGTGCTGGCTGGGATTGGCTCCAGTAGACCCCCATGACCCCGTAGTTAGCAGGTTGGAAAATGACAGACTGACTGACTGTTTACTTATCTTTCATGTTTTACTCAGAAATTTTAAAATTGGCCCACTTCCACATCTCAATGTATAATCTTGAATCAGTTGTAAGATTTGAGCTGGCAACCATTGTGTTTTATAATGTTAACTTTTTAGACACTTGGTTACACTACCTGCTGTTGTCCGACGATGTGCTTTATTGTTTTATAGGTGTATATGTTTTGGCAGCCACCAGTCGCCCTGACTTAATAGACCCAGCTCTCTTAAGACCTGGACGAATCGATAAGTCCGTGTACTGCCCTCCTCCTAATCAGGTAAGTTGACCTTGCATGTAGGACTGGACTCGAGCATTGTTGTTTGTGTTGTCAGGATCGTTTTCATCTCCTTGTGACCCTGTAATCCAGAAAGTGGGTTAGGAAGACGGATGGATGGATGATTAGCTTAAAACTTAAATCCTGTCATGATGACATCAGTCACCACAGAACTTTAATAAAATCAGAATCTGAATTTACCATGAACTTAATCGCTATTCTGCTAATTTATAACACATGTAAACATATACACACGTGGACAAATTGTTGGTACCCTTCAGTCAATGAAAGAAAAACTCAAAATGGTCACAGAAATAACTTTAATCTGACAAAAGTAATAATGAATACAAATTAAATGAAATTTAACCAATGAAAGTCAGACATTGATTTTCAACCATGCTTCAACAGAATTATTTAAAAAAATAAACTCATGAAACAGGCCTGGACAAAAATGATGGTACCCCTAACTTAATATTTTGTTGCACAACCTTTTGAGGCAATCACTGCAATCAAACGATTCCTGTAACTGTCAATGAGACTTCTGCACTTCTCAGCAGGTATTTTGGCCCACTCCTCATGAGCAAACTGCTCCAGTTGTCTCAGGCTTGAAGGGTGCCTTTTCCAGACGGCATGTTTCAGCTCTTTCCGAAGATGCTCAATAGGATTGAGGTCAGGGCTCATAGAAGGCCACTTTAGAATAGTCCAATGTTTTCCTCTTAGCCATTCTTGGGTGTTTTTAGCTGTGTGTTTTGGGTCATTGTCCTGTTGCAAGACCCATGACCTGCGACTGAGACCAAGCTTTCTGACACTGGCCAGCACATTTCTCTCTAGAATCCCTTGATAGTCTTGAGATTTCATTGTACCCTGCACAGATTCAAGACACCCTGTGCCAGATGCAGCAAAGCAGCCCCAGAACATAACAGAGCCTCCTCCATGTTTCACAGAAGGGACAGTGTTCTTTTCTTGATATGCTTCATTTTTCCATCTGTGAACATAGAGCTGATGTGCTTTGGCAAAAAGTTCAATTTTTGGCTCATCTGTCCATAGGACATTCTCCCAGAATCTTTGTGGCTTGTCCACATGTAGTTTGGCAAATTCCAGTCTGGCTTTTTTATGATTTGTTTTCAACAATGGTGTCCTCCTTGGTCGTCTCCCATGAAGTCCACTTTGGCTCAAACAATGACGGATGGTGCGATCTGACACTGATGTTCCTTGAGCTTGAAGTTCACCTTGGATCTCTTTAGAAGTTTTTCTGGGCTCTTTTGTTACCATTCGTATTATCCGTCTCTTTGATTTGTCATCAATTTTCCTCCTGCGGCCACGTCCAGGGAGGTTGGCTACAGTCCCATGGATCTTAAATTTCTGAATAATATGTGCAACTGTATGGTGGTCTTATAGCCTTTACCTTTGACATGCTTGTCTATAATTTTCTTTCTAATCTCCTGAGACAACTCTTTCCTTCGCTTCCTCTGGTCCATGTTGAGTGTGGTACACACCATGTCACCAAACAACACAGTGACTACCTGGAGCCCTATATATAGGTCCACTGACTGATTACAAGATTGTAGACACCTGTGATGCTAATTAGTGGACACACCTTGGATTAACATGTCCCTTTGGTCACATTATTTTCAGTCTTTTCTAGGGGTACCATCATTTTTGTCCAGGCCTGTTTCATGAGTTTATTTTTTTAAATAATTCTGTTGAAGCATGGTTGAAAATCAATGTCTGACTTTCATTGGTTAAATTTCATAGAATTTTTATTTATTATTACTTTTGTCAGATTAAAGTTATTTCTGTGACCATTTTGAGTTTTTCTTTCATTGACTGAAGGGTACCAACAATTTTGTCCACGTGTGTACTTCTTTAAAAATATCACATTAGTTGAAAATAGGCAGTTGCATTTTGTGACGTTACACGTAAGAAAATTAAAACTTTCTTTTCAAACAATACTCCTTTACATTATACATTAAGCAATGTATTCAATATTTGTATCAATAAATTCACTATTAAAATACTAAAAAGAGAAGGATCACTATGAGATGCCACAATTTCGGTTAGAAGAAAGAAGTGTTTGGTGTGATCTTTTTAATCATTTCAGGTTTGTTTCCTTTTGTCCAATCCTGAATCATTTCCAATTCCATACTTTCCCATTTCTTAAGATGAAATATGCAGTGGATTTTGGAAAAGACATTTCTGTTTGCTGTTTCAGATTTGTCTTTCTATGGATGCCATTATCTAAGTCATGTTTGATGTTGCACAACAGTTTCTGACTATTTAGCATTTTCATGAAGACATCAGTTATTTCATAACTGGCCACTTTGCTTCTTCTTAACATGTTTGCAGTGTTCAGTCACCTCTGTTAGTCACACAGCACACACGATTGAAGTCCACATTTTGTGTTTTTTGATTTTTGTTAGCTAGAAATATTTGGTGCATGTAATAGAAATAAGTTGTTGGCTGCTTAGCATATAGAGCAAGTCCTTGATCTCTTTACTGCAAATAAGAATATAATTGAAAAGTTTTAAGATTTCTGTTCATGCAATTATTTTTCATTTTTCATCTTATTAAATGTAGTCCCACATTGGGATTCCTGTGTAGCTTGTAGCTCCCCAAAGTCATTCTGTATGCTGTAACCAGAAGGTTCCTGAATAATTGTAAGAGTCTGAGTAACAGTCATGTGTGTTCACATCAGCAGCCAAGGAGGTTTCTTTCAAAGCAGATGCCTAAATATAAATGTTCAGCTGTGAGAACTGTGAGTTGCACTCATCTAGAACTTCCGATGTAGTGAAACAGATATATTATTTGTCACTCATACAGTGTGCAGAACTGTCAGATTAACCTGAAGATGCTTTGGATCTCTTGGCACCTTGTCAGTTTCAGTCTGCAGAATTGCAGGAAGTTCTTCTGAAGTAATACACGTTACACGGTGCCTTTTAACTCCTAAATTATCATGGCTGTTAAGTGTCTTTATTAGAATAAAATACATGTGGCCTGCCAGGACTGTTTTGATTTTGCAACACTGTTTATTACTAAAGCTCATTATCAGAGGGCCATGCAAGGCAAATTTATGTAGAGCTCGGCCAGATTCTTTTGTTTTTTGCCAGGCGATCTAAAATTGTAAAAATAGACCAAAAGCAAATGTATACTTGGTGGAAGATAAACTTAATATTAGATAAATATATCATTCTGGTATATCTAAATGTGTGTTACTAACATACAGGCAGTTTTATATGAATTTAGTTTTAATTCTCAATCAATAAATCTTATAGTAAATTTGTATTAATCTGTCATAAAACTGAATCAAGTCAGACACAAATTTTCAGTTTTGCAGAACATGGCAGAACCATTTCAAGGTGTTTCAGAGTCACAGTGTGGTCGGTCATTTTCATCTACCGTTAAATGTACCTTTGTCATCTTTTTAGGTAGGTCGGCTAGAAATCCTCAAAGCCCTTAGTCTCTCAGTACCTCTGGCTAGAGACGTGGACTTTGAGCTCATTGCCTCCAACACAGAATTCTTTACTGGGGCTGACCTGAAGGCTTTGCTGTATAATGCCCAGCTAGAAGCAATTCACAGCAACCTGGCTGCAGGCCCTTTCCATGTAAGTTAATCTATTCATAATCATTTAGTTTCAATAATAATTTTACAAGTTGTTTTCTTTTTGAATAGGTATTAGAGTTTGCAGGGCTTACATGTACTAGAATGTTATGCAGGTTGTGCTCCTGAAACACTGAACTTCTTGAATAACTTTTAAAATGATGCATGTCCATGTCTGTTGAGTGAGGCTCAGAGGCGCTTTGAAGCACATTATCAAAAAGGCCTTTATTGTGCCATAGCTGCCTTTTAACTTCCTTCATTTTAATGCATAAAATATTGATTCAAATACTTATCTCTTCAGAACGTAAGATTCTTATGTACATGCAGCAAAACTTACTTTTTTGTCATCCATATCACTATATATCCACATACACTTTCTGAAAGTTCAGTTTTGAATGCTTTGAAAATATAGACAAAGGAATAGAGCTTAAAGCCTTGCTTGTTTTCATTCTTTCTCATTTGAAGTTATGTAAACCCGTTATGATATATGAAGTTTATATCATGTTTCACTTAATAATTAAAAAAAAATGCAATTGTCTGATAGAGACAAAAGTAAGGCAAAGATTTTAAACAATTTTTGGCGTAATATTGTACTGTATTCTATCATCACTACAGGACATGGGTTCCGGTTCTGACAGTGATGTCAGCCTGTCTTCAATGATCTTCTTGAACCACAGCAGTGGCTCGGATGATTCTTCTGGGGAGGTAGAAGGAACCCTGGAGAACCCCATCATGTGCCCCGACTCTACAGAGTTACTTTCTGAAGACCCTCAGCAGAATATCTGGCGTCTTTATTTTGGCAGTTCTTATGAGTCAGAGCTGGGAAATAAGACCCCCTCAGAACTGGTCAGTAAATGTAAAAATGTTGTATTTTCTCCAAATCCTGATGGGCTGTAAGATATGCAGCATAATTCAAAGATGCTATTTTTATCAGTCAGTGATGTTTAAATATATAATTTATCAAAGTCTGTATTTAGTGAATATGGAACACAGAGTACATAAGAAACATCAATAATTTTACAGTACACTGTGTGCACAATTATTAGGCAAGTTGTATTTTTGAGGATTAATTTTAATATGGAACAAACACAGTGCTATCAGTCAATCCAAAATGTTAATAAACCTGAAACCTGAATGTTTCACAACAGAAATGTGAGTGTGAACATCATCAGGGGAATACATATGTGCGCACAATTATTAGGCAACTATTAGTGTGCAGATTTATTATGCAACTAAAGGAAAAATGAAAATTTTCCCATCTCACTTGTTTATTTTCATCTGTTATAGTGAGAATAATAAACAAACACCTCAAAATTTACAAATAAACATCTCTGACATTTCAAAAAAAATAAATCAATCAATCAATGACCAATATAGCCACCCTTCTTTCCAATAACAGTCATAAGCCTTTCCATTCATGGAGTCTGTCAGTTTCTTGATCTGTTGACGATCAGCTTTTTGTGGAGCAGTGACTACAGCCTCCCAGACACTCTTCAGAGAGGTGTATTGTTTTCTCCCCAGTAAATCTAGTGTTTAAGAAGTGCCCACAAGTTCTCGATAGGGTTTAGGTCAGATGAGGAAGGGGGGCCATGTCATTATTCCTTCATCTTTAAGGCCTTTACTGGCTGGCCACGCAGTGGAGAACTTCGATGCAAGTGATGGAGCATTGGCCTGCATAAAAATCATGGTCTTTTTCCTGTATCACTGTTTGAAGAAAGTGTCTTGAAAAACTGGCAGTAGGTTTGGGAGTTGATTTTGAGTTCATCTTCAATGCAAAAGGTCCAACTAGCTCATCTTTAAAAATACCAGCTCATACCAGTACCCCACCTCCACGTTGGGTGGAGCTCTGTGCCATTACTGATCCACAGGTCCATCCATCTGGTCCATCAAGAGTCACTCTCATCTCATCGGTCCATAAAACCTTTGAAAAAATCTGTCTTCAGATATTTCTTGGCCCAGTTTTGACGTTTCAACTTATGTTTCTTGTTCAGTGGTGGTTGGGTTTCAGCCCTCCTTACCTTGGCCATGTCTTTGAGCACTGAACACCTTGTACTTCTGGGCACTCCAGGTAGGTTGCAGCTCTGGAATATGAAAGTACTGGAGGATAATGGGTTCCTGGTAGCTTCACGTTTGATTCTTCTCAAATCTTTGGCAGCTAATTTGCGTCTTTTGTTCTCAACACGTTTCTTGCGACCCTGTTGACTATTTGCAACAAAATGTTTGATGGTTCTGTGATCACACACCAATATCTTAGCAATTCCAAAAGTGCTGCATCCCTCTGAAAGACTTTTTACAATTTTTGACTTTTCAGAGTCAGTTAAATCTCTTTTTTGGCCCATTTTGCCTGAGGAAAACTAGCTGCCTAATAATTCTGCACACCTTGATATAGGGAGTTGATCTCCTTAGGCCACACCCTCCCTCATTACACAAATACACATCACCTGACGTGCTTAAATCCAATAAGCATTCAAGTTTATACAGCTTGGAGTTGGAATATACGCATAAAAATGATGATATGGTCAAAATACTCACTTGCCTAATAATTGTGCACACAGTGTAGATAAGTACTTTCCACGGGGACACTTCATAAATTGAAAAACAGGTTTGACCTGCTACAGTGTTTGATAAGAAAGTAAATGAACTGTCATTGTTGCCCTATTAAAAAAGACCTTATTGGCATAAAATGGCTATTATACTTGTATGGTGTTGATTTCACTGTTGACTGTGAATATTTTTAGCACAGTGGTTCACACTTGGCACTAGTGGTGAGAACAACGGGCCCAGCTTTGATCCTCATCATGGCTGCTCTTTAGGTTTAAGGTTGTCATCGTGTGTACATATGTTGTGCTTTCATGCTATACAATGAACTTCTTACGTGTGTGTCTCCTCAGAACTGTGGCAATAATATGACATCAGCAAAAGCACCCATGCACAAAATACCCAAAATACCGTATGCTTTCAGTTATGTATGTATAATATATGAGGAGGGATCCCAAATATTCCTGGAATTGTTAAAACTACTTTATTATACATCTTATAGCAATTGCATTTTAGTCACTGTCAAAATACTCCCTTTGAGGTGCCCTGTAACACACTTCTCCCAACGCTTCTTCATGTCCTGAAACATTTTCTGTATTAATCTGTTTGTTACTGTGCCTCAGGCCTCTTGTGTTTTATTTTTTCTGGACTTCTTCCACAGTAGCAAATTGTCTTCCCTTCAGTCTCAGTTTTAATTTTGAGAGGATAAAGAAGGCACAGGACACGAGATGTGGTGAATTCAGGGGGGTTACAAAGTAACAACCACATTGCTTTTGGTCAAAAGCTCTTTGACTGACAATGCGGTGCTGTCATGGTGCACTGATGTGTGCCTGTGTGCTCTCTTGGAGCAAAATGTAGTTTTGTGCACACCACTGCTGCTTTCCCACAGATGTAATATTGCTGATTAACAGTCTTTTCATGGGGAAACCCTTTATTAACAACTCTGTCAATGTCAGCATATGTGATTATTGTTAATTTGATGTTTGGTGTGACCCAATATGCTTTTTTTGGCTTGGAGAAAAGCATTGCAGAAGTTACACACACAATTGTAGAATAAGTGTCAGAAATGCACACTCAGTCAAGTCAATGCCACTCTGCGAACTGAATAACAAGACATAGGCATGTGATATCTAGCGTCCTAGTCAATAACTACAACCTACTCCCGTCCTGTTGACTTATCCTGGGAATTTTTGGGTCTCCTCTCATATATATATACACATAAACAGATAGATAGAAACTTTATTAATCCCAAGAGGAAATTCAGATAATCCAGCAGCAGTATACTGATGCAAAAAAAAAAAATATTAAATTAAAGAGCAATAAAAATGCATGTAAAAGCAGACAATAACTTTGAAAAATGTTAGCATTTACTCCCCCGGTTGGAATTGAAGAGTCGCATAGTGTGAGGGAGGAACGATCTCTTTAGTCTGTCAGTGGAACAGGACAGTGACAAAAGTCTGTCACTCAAGCTGCTCCTCTGCCTGGAGATGGTCCTGTTCAGTGGATGCAGTGGATTCTCCATGATTGACAGGAGCCTGATCAGCGCCCGTCACTCTGCCACAGATGTCAACCTGTCCAGCTCTGTGCCTACAATAGAGCCTGCCTTCCTAACAAGTTTGTCCAGGTGTGAGACGTCCTTCTTCTTTATGCTGCTGATTCTGGAATAAGACCTTAATTATCCAGATATGACAGGCGGAGGTGGGTAGTAACGAGTTACATTTACTCTGTTACATTTACTTGAGTAACTTTTTTTAAAAAATTGTACTTCTAAGAGTAGTTTTACTGCATCATACTTTTTACTTTCACTTGAGTACATTTGTGAAGAAGAAACGCTACTCTTACTCCGCTACATTGGGCAACACTCTACTCGTTACTTTCTTCTATTTATACATTAAACTATATTTTTGCAAGAGAGGAGTTGCCAGTGTATGTACTGCATGACTGTTTCACCAATCAGATGTAGCCATGCAGTCACATGACCACACACAAACTTCCTGTGTCTTGCAGCCTGTGAGAGACTTTGTAGTCATGCGAGGCTCCTGTTCACTGCTAAACGGTCACAGCTTCACTGCAATAACCAGATCGTCGTTCCCAAGCCTGCCTTTCATGTCTTTTCTCCTTTTCTTTGATTCCCCCTTCTTTTTTGTGCTGACCCGTATATATACACTCCCGTCTCTGTGGGCCTTAATCACACACCGCAGGAAGCCTATCAATCAATAGAGAATGATCTGACCCACACGTGCAGGTGCGACTCGCTCCAACTACCTCATTAACTCCCCGCAGTCGTGCAATTGCGCCCACGGAGAGTGACACGGCTTTATGGATTTGACACGGGCCTTTTTTTTTTTTTCAAGCCACGGACCTGCTACACCACAAAGTGCACATGCAGTATTATACTGTCAGTGTACAGGATATCTCGTCACTGTAAGTAGTTTGCACTGTTCAAACATACATGTTACCTACTGTAGGTATCAGCTTCAAAAGCTTGTTGCGAAAAACTGAGAACTTTGTGTTATTTGTGCATCATTATTTTGTAAAGATGTTATTTATTTTTACTCGTTTTTTTCTTTTATTATTTGGAAAGAGCAGAATTTGCACATTATTTTATATTTTTGTCTGTCTTATTACAACATTTCTAAAAAATAAATCATTTATTCTGTTCAAACAGTCACTCAGTACTTGAATAGTCTTTTCACCAAGTGCTTTTTTTACTCTTACTTGAGTAACTTTTTGGTGAACTACTTTTTACTTCTACTTGAGTAATATTATTTTGAAGTAACGCTACTCTTACTTGAGTACAATTTTTGGCTACTTGACCCAACTCTGATGACAGGATGGTATGTATGGGGGGTGTAAGGGATATTTTTGAGACTGGTTATAAAACTGGAGGTGCGCAGTAGTCGGTCAGAGCACTTCATCAGGGCTGGACTGAGTGCCTCTGGCGTGTAGTCATGCAGAGAGTCCATTTTCGTTTTCTTAGGCACAGGAATGATTGTTGTCCTTTAAAGCAGTCAGGGACCCCAGATTCTGTCAGTGAAATATTAAAGCTAATTGGTTGCTACAGGTTTTTAAAACATGCCCAGAAATTCCATTTGGACCGGAAGCCTTATGGACATTAAATCGTTAAAAAAATCTTAACAGTAAGCCTGTTTCTCAAGGTGCAGCAGTGATCCAGAGTGCTAACACCCCTCAAAGGGAAGGGGATGGGCTGTTTTGTTTAAATGGACAAAAAATGAGTAATATTTTGACAAACTGGGTGGATTTTTGAAGTTATATTTGTTTAAAATCTATATGAGATAAACAATAACTGTAAATTAAAGACCAGACAGAATCTACCAAGACATCAATATGAATAGTAAAACCTCAAAATATTAACAGCAAACCAAGGAATATTAATAATTTAACAGAATTATACTTTAGGTTTTCAATAATCAGTTAAAAAAAATGGGAGCGGTCTCCCCTAGACTTTCCCTAATACTTGTATGCAAAATTTGGTTGACCTAACTGAAAGCATACAGACGTTATCGTCTTTACACACACACGGACATAATTCCAAAAATGGTGTTTTCAGACTCGGGGAGCTCTAAAATGTCGAGATTCATCAAAACCTCAAGGTTGAATTTTTGGACGATTACGATACTTTCCCATATCCTTCGTGTATGATAAAGTAAAATTGTAGCCTATATGTAGAGATTGAATGGAGTAACAAAAAAAGCCTTAATAAGAAGAAAAATTAGGACGGGGATGCCATTTACAAAAAAATTACAATGGGTTCCTCAACCGTGTATGACATGGCATCTTAATTAAAATAGCAAGATATTTCTTAAATGTTCTTCAGGAGTAGTTTTTCTATATTATATATTGTTTTTGGGTTTTTTTTGTCTTCCACAGAACTCTCAATGCTTGTCAGGACCAAACTCATTGACGCATGATTTCACTGGAGCCTCAATGAGAGACCTGACATCCTTCCACGCTCCGGTTTTGATGACGTCCCTTCAGGACGGTTTCCAGGAACTCAGTGCTGAGCAAATGGAGCATTTGAGTTTGGAGGTTAACAATATTAAAACCAACTGCAGGATCAGAAATACGGTAGGATATTTGTCTTCTTTTACAAATGTATAGTCATTTTCTTATTTACCGGAAGAAGGCCTTTACACATTAGCTAAGCCAGTCAGTTTTATTTCTATGGGCTTTAAAACTACCATGTGCTGTTAACAGTCATTTGTACTTTTAAACTACTTTAAGTCTTTATTTTTTAATATTAGATACAACTATTGGATAATATTTGGTTTTATACACTGTACAAATTCTTTTGCTGCACTTTTAAGGATCATCCTCCATTTTGTTTGACTGACGGCACTCTTACCAGATGTAAAGTACCAGTGCACTGCATGATGCGTATTATCAGTCCTAACTAGTGGAAAATACGGTGCCAGGCCAAATGTACGGTAACTGCGCACTTTGTAAATTGCTTTAGTGGTCTTCCTAACTAAGCACGCCCTTCAGCTTGTGTACGTCAATAATTAGCTTTCTCTCTCAGTTATCACCTTTCTTGTCATTGAAGTTTAACCTTATGGTGTTTGTATTCGTATTCTCAGGAGGACATTTCTCACATGCAGTCCGCACAGAGCAAACCTGCCATCTTAATCTGTCAGTCTCACCTTCTGGCTGCATTGACAAATACAAAATGCTCGATATCCCAACAGGCGTGGAACAAATATACAGATCTGTAAGTAACGTGTTCACCGCAGGCAAAACATATTTTTGTGTGTGTGATCTTCATTCACAAATTTCTTGATGGTACAATTTTATTAATGAAACAAAGGAACCAGCTTCGCAGGAAAAGAATCAAAGTTGAGTTAATTTAACTCCATTTTCCATTTATAATAATAATAATAATAATTCTTTGCATTTATATAGCGCTTTTCTCACTAATCAAAGCGCTCAAGGACCCAACAGACCAGAGTCCCTTTTTGGCATTTACGGGATTTGAACCGGCAAACTTCCGATTGCCAGCGCAGACCCCTAGCCTCAGAGCGACCACTCTGCCTAATTTAAATGCAGTTACTTGTGTAAACATATTTTTTCTCCATAATATCAGTTTGGGACATTGCATAAAGTAACATTTGCTATAAACACACATTCCTTATGTAAAACTGTACAGTTACTGACTTGTGTGCTTTTTTTTTTTTTTAAGTGTAATTTTCATATACTAAAAAAATCTCCAGTCTCTGTTTATCAGTTGGAAAGTCAGTTTTTGTAGTTTGTGTTTCCACTTTTTATCTTGGAAATCAGTTGCATACTAGAGATTTATAAATTATTAATATGAAGAATATTAAGTAAATAAATTCCATATGCAGGTAGTACATGTGCATGATTTGCTGTTAAATGTGCATACATACTCAAGTGGCCAAGTCAGTGTGCTTTGTCTTTAAAGTCCGTACGACTGATGTGGAGCAAAAGAAAAATACACTTAACCCTTGTGATTTGGGGAATTCTGTGAATGTGAAAATCGGCAGTTATGTTTTGGGCTCCTGATTACTTTATATACGGAGTTTATTACTAAGTAAGGAGACAGAATGATCACTGCACAGGCAAATCACTTGTGTGAGGTTTGCTGCCAAGACCAGGATGTGTGGTGTCTCATTGTTAAGCAGTTCTTTAGTGTACTGTAACTTTTTATAAAGCGTAACTTATTATAATAGATTTATGTGTATAGTCAAAAATTACAAATGGGTTAGTATTACAGATACAAAAGAAATACAGCAAAACACTATGGCTTCTTTTTTAAATCTGTAAATAAAATGGAAAATCTTTTAGCTTTTCTCTCTTGGCTTTTACTTTTCTGTAACTTTGGTCTTTAAAGAATCTGCCTCAGTAACAACACATACTACAGTGGTACCTCGGTATACGTCCTTAATCCGTTCCAGATCCTTTGACTTATACCAAACTGGACGTATACCAAACAAATTTTTCCAATAAGAAGTAAAGGGAAAATGATTAATCCGTTCCCATGAAAAAAATCCTATTGTTATTGGCATATTATACATTGATGGGGTTGTATAAAATAATTTAAACACTGCTTAATACTAAAATACATAAATACAAAATCAATTAGATGAAATCAATGAAAATTGAACCTCACTTTACTTTTTAATAACGTCTTTGTTTTTCACAATCGTAGATACTGTCATTCTCTGCAGCAGCCATGTCCCGGATACGCATGCCACCTTCATACTTTTCAACAATCAATTCAAATTAACTCGAAAAAACACAAAATCGTGTGAAAATTCACACAGAGTGATAGCGCGGGTTGTTCACTGAATGCTAGCAACTGGCATACTGACGCTCGTGTGTAGCTTTGTCTCGGGAGAGGTAAACAAGGGTAGCGCGCTGTATTCTAGCGAGTCGTATACCAAGCACAATTTTTCATGTCCAAACAGGATGTATACCAAGTTGGACTTATTCCAAAGCGGACGTATACCGAGGTACCACTATTTATTTTTATATTGTTCTACGCATGTATTGAATATTCAACATTGTTGTACCAGAAGAGTTCTTATTTTGCATCAAATCACTGAATTAGTTCTCACCATCTCTTTTTTAATATTTCAGGTATGGGAACTTTGGATGTTCGAGGGATGGCAAGTCTAAGAGTGGATCATTTTTAAAGCCCAGTCAGCGGGTTACTTTAGCGTAGGCCTGCTCTTTGCTGACTGTAAAAGCAGGAGACTCGGAGAAGCTCTATTTCAGAACACTCTGTTTCCGTATTATTACAGAAACAATAATAACAATGGTTTGTGTTCTCTTTATCCAACAAGATTAGTATGTTCAGTGCTGTAGGTCAACGTATGTCTACTTCGCATTCAAAACACTAAGTAATGCGTTTACTTTTTTCATTTGTGAAGGCTTTAAATCAAAATAATATGATGTAAAGATGCACAGGCAAAATAACTGACTGAATAAGTGAAAATAAATCAAATATTGACATACTGTATTTATATTGGTAACATTATAAGATATACTTAAATAAACTACGGATTGCATTCTTCATAAAATCTAATAACAAATAATGCTAAATAGCAGCGTATATCTAATTACTTGTATATAATTTGTTATTATGAAAAATATAATTTTATTAGGCTAAAAATCATATTGATTTACATTTGTAAGTTATATAGCAATTGTTTTATATAAAATAATTGACTAAGGTTATATTTTCCAAGCCCTTCGCCCATTACCTTTTTCAGACCACCTGCCAAGCAGATGTGTTATGGACGATCATAAGTAAGACACCGGTAAACGTTATTTCCAGGCTTCATAATCAAGTTTGAGACAGCAGCATCTCGAAATGTCAGCCTGGCTGTAACCCGTACCTGCTCATTCCTTTGGAGTCATTCGTTATCTGAGCCTTTCAATGACTTTATGGATGACTATAATCACTTCTCAATCATTTGTTTTACAAATTAGATAACGTTAACAAAATCTAATAACTGTGCCCCAAAGCCTTTATGGGATGTTGACAGAAAATTAAATTAGATTTTTTTTCATTTTATTCGTCATTGTTTACACTAGCATGTTGCTAATTGATACCTTGTTAAAACAGACTCCTTCATTTGCCACGTAATGAATCACCCCACTGGATGGTGAAATGTTACCCAGTTTCTCTTGTCATTAGTCTTGTTTGCTTTATGTGTGTAATGAAGGCAAGTGTGTGGCGCTGAGGCATTGACTTTCCCCATCTATTGGTCTCTACCTTATGCACTGTAACTCGAGAACAGAATGAGCCGCAGCAAGCTAGTGTTCAGGAAGAGTTTCGGTGGCTGGTTAGAAAGATCTCCGCCAAGCTTGGTGTCCAGCAGCTGGAGAGGTAGGAGGAGAGAGCAGGTAGGAGAACACCGTCTTGGGGTTATTTATGCTACTGGTGAAGCTGCTGTTTTCTTCATTTAGCTGTGTTACATTTAGATCTCTTATCATGCATACACAGATATTTCTTTATTGGGGATGATAAAGAGGACAGTTTGTAGTTGAATTCTTATTAGGAGTCACTATGGAAAATGTTGTGATTATCTCTTTTAATGAAAACCTTAGACGAGGAACCACCAATTATGCCACTCTGGTATTGACTCTTGTGTGTGTACCATCCTAATATTGTGAGAAAACAAGCTAGTCATCCAGTATTTTCCTTTTGCTGAATATGTTATTTGTTTCGTATCCAATATAATTGTTTACAGAATATTTGTTTACTGTATAATGTGAAGTTGAAAATCTACAGTTAAAGCCAAATATTTTGCTTTGTAATTAATGTAGTATTTACATTTTTCATACTGTTAATATGAGTATGCTTACTATAAAGAAATCTGCCCTTAATTTATTCAATAATAAAAGTAATTAAAATACTATTTTTAAAGTGAATTCCTGACTTATACCTGCATCTGAGACTTTTGCTTTTTTTAGATTAAAATTTTGATGGCTGAAAATTGACCTGCTGGGAATGATTGTGTGTGTGTGTGTGTGTGTGTGAGTGAGTGTGTGTGTCCTGAAAGAGAC
Source organism: Polypterus senegalus (assembly GCF_016835505.1). NCBI lineage: Eukaryota > Metazoa > Chordata > Cladistia > Polypteriformes > Polypteridae > Polypterus > Polypterus senegalus. Next base: position 74,923,784 of record NC_053168.1, on the reverse strand, counting down.
TGGCATCCTCCCAGGGTTGCTTCCCATCATGCACTCAGTACTTCAAGGATAGGCGTCTGCTCCTCATGACCCCTAACTCTAAAAGCAGGTAAGAAAATGCTTGGACCAAAAAGTAAAAGAATCGTGAAGAAAATAAACTTTGTAAAAGGTGCAGCAAAATGTCAAAAGTGAAAAGCAAGTGGCAGATACAGTGCTATGTAAAAGTCTGGGCACCCCTCTGAGGCTGCATGATAATTTGCTCTGTCTTCATAAGAGAAGATCACCGCAATATGCCATTGTTTTATTAGAGAATTCTCAGTGTAGCATTATTGAGTTGTATGAAATAAAATTTCAAAAATGGGGTGTGCAAAAATGTGGGCACCCTTTTAATTGCATTAATTTGAAGACTTTTAATCATTGCACCACAAAATTGCTTTGATGAGCTCATTAGACCTTAAACTGCAACCAGTCATAAAAAAAGGTTATTTAACAGAAGTAATCACTAGTTGTGCTTGTCCTTGGTTCTCTCTTAGAGAGTGGCAACATGGGAACCTCTAAAGAACTGTCTACTGACCTACAAACTAAGACAATTTGTTGTTATGAATTAGGAACGGAGTACAAGAAATTATCCCAAGGGTTTGGACTCTCTGTCTCCATAGTCAGAAATGTAGGTGGGAAATGGAAGGCCACAAGGAACAGCCCTTATGAAGAAAAGATGTGCTAGGCTAAGAAAAAAAATCTGAAAGGCACAGCCGAAGGCAAGTTAGAATGGTCACAGACAAACGAGAGAGATACAAGAACATCTGGCTGCTTATGGTGTCACTGTACGTCGTTCCACAGTCCAGTGCACTTTGCACCAGGAACAGCTCAATGGAAGGGTGATGAGCAAAAAGCTTTTTCTGAGTACTCAATGGCTAAGCTACTGTAGACCTTATCCCACTATACAACTCAAATATGTAGCCACTGTGGGTTAAGTAACATTCGGGCTTGCTTCCTTGAGAGCCCAAGCCAGCAGGTAGTGCAGGTGGTCTTCTCAGGTCCTGGAATAAACATCAACACCGTCAAGATAAGCAGCAGTGGAGGTGTTATTAGCTTGAGTCTTCTGACTACCCAACGTTGGAAGGTTTGTGGAGCCCAAAGGGAAATTTCCAGTATTGCTGGTGATACTTGGATGTACTGTAAGTAGTTTTCTTCTTCAAAGGAATGTACCAGCACAATTTTCACATGTCAATAGTACTTAGAAAATGGATGTTATCGTGCCTCTTGATAAGTTCACTGAAATGAGACTTTATTAAGTCCATGGAAATCACGGCAGCAATCCCATGATCCTTTGGAATTGGATATGAGTTAACTACGGACTACTGCTTTCCTCAGTGGCCCTTAGCCTTAACATTTTATTGATTTCCAACTCAGCTGGCTCCTTTTACCTCAGGGATACGGATAAGGAAGGTTGACTGTTAAGCTGGAATCGGGTCCTTCTGGAATTAGCATCCACAATATCCAATACCTGCTGTATTACCTGGCATTGTTGGTAAGGATACTGTTCCCCAAATTCAGTTTGCCAAAGGTAGGAAATAAAGAGAAACTAGCAATTACAGTAAGGTAACTCTTTCTGGTTTCACAAGCTGTAGTACATTCATGTAACAGGAACATCCAGCTAATAATTGGAGGTGGAGATGAGCACCATGGCTCGATTCCTCAGCTAGGATTTGTGTAGTGTAGTTCTGCGATCATAAAGCCAGGCCTGATTGTGCTTGGCTTTTACCAAGTGTTCACACACTAGAGGGTGAAGTGTTGCAAACCAGTCAAGTAATTGTGCAGTGTATTCCAGTGCATTGGTCTGGATTTCCATCCACTCCTCCCTGCATTTCTTAACCAAAGGCCTTCAGGCTCTGGCATGTGTTCTTCAATGGCTGTGGCAGCCTTGTCACATTGGCAGGCCACCCTGACTCGTACAGTATATTGTAGCATATTGTACATGGACTGTGAGTGCTTTGTACCTACCCCACTGTTGGTGTCAGACCAAGCACATAGTTACACCACACGGTGGGTTTTTAAGTTCTGCTGCCATCATGCAATATGATACTTTCCAGCAAGTCAGAACGCACTTGACCATCAGATTGTAACGGCCGACCCCTTGTTTCCAGCCGGCAGCTACACCTCCAAGACCTGTGGCCTGGATAATTTACTGAGAAACCTTTCCTGTCAAGCCGTACTCCTACACAGATAAACTTTCCCCACAATCGACGGTTTGGAATGCAAAGACACAGTAGGCAGAATGTAAAATTAAACAGGAATAAATGTATTGGATGAGACAAGACACGCCACAAGACAAATGCACACCCAAATATTCCTCCACCCCAACAATCCCAAAGCAAAACTGAAAATATATATATACAAATCCCCTTCCTTGTCCACGTAACATATAACACACACCACACAAACGACAAATGACTAGCAAACGGAATGATCGTGAACTTGAGTCCGAACGTGAATAAATGTCCTGAATACGGATACTGATTAGCGGCAATTGTAGTGTTTGTATTTCCCGGCGTTTGGAACAACCTTACCGTGATTCCTCGGCGTGTGGCGAATGATGATTCGACCCCGGGGTCTTCAGCGGCAAGCAGGTTGAAAGGCAGTCCGGATGAATGAAAAACAAATTGGATCAAAGCGCAATGAAATGATTCAGCAGGCAGGTTGTATTCGTGAATGCGGTATTGGTTCTCCTCTTTCTCTCTCTCTCGTGCTAGTTCCCCTTTCGTCTCCTTTTCTCCTTAAATAGTCTGTGACGGCAGTAATTGATTAATTGATACACAGGTGCTTTCCAGATTAGTGGTTGTGAACTCCTCCCATCATCCGTCCTCCTTTACGGGACAACATTAACTGATACACATACACGCAGTCAATGGGACAATGAAACGAGACACACACAGAACTGACATTTAAACACTAACTATGTGGCACCGCTACAAGATGGCAGTGTTTATTGCTGTGACTACAGGTAAGAATTTTTTTTTATATATAAATTGTACTAGGGAAACATACATAAATACCATTAATTATAATATTACAGCTGGTATCCATCAAAGTCACCATCTTGTGTTAGTCATTTTTTACCCACTCCAGAAAACGGTTAGAGAGATGTGTAGACAAAACTGAGCTGACAGCGCTTTCCTTTGGCCAGGCACATTCTGTTGGCTTATCAGGATGTGGTCAGTTGGATACTTCGTGTCCTGGCTCATAGTACAGTGGAACCTCGGGTCATGAATGTCTCAGACCACGTACAAATCGGGTTACGACTAAAAAGTTTGCCAAACTTTTGCATCTGTTCACATTCTGGGACAATGAAACGAGACACACACAGAACTGACATTTAAACACTAACTATGTGGCACCGCTACATTCCCCAACCTTGGACAAGGGAGGGCCGAAGTACGGCTTGAGGTTGGCCACATGGATGATGTCTAACTTGGAGGCAGCGCCGATACCCCTTTGGATCTGGAAATTGACTGGACCTGTTTGATGAATAATTTTAGCTGGACCTAACCATTTAGGCGCCAGCTTGGCAGAGAATTTTCTGCTGGCATCTGAGAGATGGTGAGCTCTAATCCAGACCAAATCACCCGGCTGGAAGTGCGCTTCCCTCCGCCGGGCATTATATAGCTTGGCGTGTCTGGATGTCGAACTCACCAACCTCCCTTGGATTCTCCGCCGTAAACCCTCTACCTTAACCAAATTATTGTAACTGGTGGTTTCTGGACTAGGGGTGCTGGGAAGGAGTCGGTCGAGTGGGCCCTTAAGCTGTCTGCCCAGCGCAACCAAAGCAGGCGCTCACCTGTGGCTTCATGCACCGCGGTGTTCAGGGCAAACCGGAGCTCGGGAGCCATTTATCCCAGTCCTGATGGCGTTCACCCACATAGGAGGCGATCATGTTCTTCAGGGTCCGGTTCACTCGCTCCGTCATGTTTGCCTGGGGATGGTAAGCGGTGGTGAGGTTTTTCTTCACTCCTCAGGCTGCATAAAGTTCATCCAATATGGAGCTTGTGAACTGCGGACCCGATCCGAGATGATGTTTCTTGGCACCCCCCAGCGGGTGAAGATTTCGTTCTTCAGGATGGAGCATATTTTGTTAGCCCTTGCATCGGCTAACGCAAACAGCTCCACCCACTTCAAAAATAGTCTACTACTACCATCAGGACGGTCTTCCTTGAGCTGGTGATAGGAAATGGCCCCATTAGGTCGACTCCCAAAGTCTCCCCTGGTCCATCTGCTATTGTCGATTGTAGTAATCCCGCCGGTTTACCAGGTGGGTTTTTCAGTTGTTGGCAGGTGGCACACGTCTTCACGTGGTGGCACACATCTTTCCGGACAGACGGCCACCACGCAACCCCCAGAATCTTTAATAAGGTTCTTGTCCTTCCAAGGTGACCACCTAAAGGACTGTCATGGTAGTGCTTCAGAAAGTCGGGACGAGCTCTTCCGGGACCACAAGTTGATGTTGCAGACCCCAAGGGTGGATGGAATAGTCCTGTACAAGACCCCTGGAGGTCCACAAAGTGTACCCGGTCAGTCGCTGTTGCTCCAGCCCTTCCCTGATGTTCTGGCAGAATGGACTGGTAGCTTGTGCTTGGGCCAGGTCTTCAAGGCTCCTTGGCAGAGGGAGGATCATCTTTTCCGCCTCTGCCAAACACACCATCCCCGACGGCTCCGATACCCTAGACAGTGCATCCGGCACGATGTTACCACAGCCCTTCCGATAGGTCACCCTGAATGTAAAATTCTGGAGGCGGAGGACCCACCTGGTCAGACGGGAGGAGGTCTTCGGGTGATTGAACACCCAGGTCAGAGCGTGATGGTGGTGTACACTTCGAATTCAACCCCCTCCAGATAATGTCTCCATTTCTCCACAGCCCACACGACAGCCAAGCACTCCTTCTCAGCTGTCGAGTAGTTCAGCTCAGCGCCGCAAAACTCGTGAGGCGACGCGATGACATGTTCAGCCTGGTTAATTCTTTGAGTGAGCACGGCGCCGAGCCCCAGGTTGCTGGCATCAGTTTGTACCTGGAAGGTGAGCTGTGGATCTGGTTGGGCCAGAACGGGTGGCTCTTGTAGGTGGCTCTTTAGTCGCCGACCGCGCCCTGGCATTCTGTGGTCCACTCCCACGGGACATCTTTTTTTCTAAGTTGGTTCAAGGGAGCCGCTATATCTGCCATCCTGGGAATAAACTTATGGTACCACCCCACTAACCCAAGAAAACGCTGCAACGACTTCAAATCTGTGGGCGGGGTACTCCCGGATGGCCAAGGTCTTCGGGGTCTACAGCGCCCCTCCGATGAAAGAATGTGCCCGAGGAAGCGTATGTGGGGTTGAATGAAGGTACACTTCTTCGTGTTCAGCGTAAGGTGCGCTTGATGTAATCGCTGGAAGATGGTGTCTAAATCCCGGAGATGTTGATTTATAGAAGGGGAGTAAACAATGACATTGTCGATGTACACGAAGCAGATCTTGCCTATCAACCCCCTCAGAACCTGCTCCATGAGCCGCTGGAAAGTGGCCCCAGCATTTTTAAGCCCAAAAGGCATGACATTGAACTGGAACAGGCCTTCAGGGGTGATGACTGCCGTCTTCTTCTTACTCCCTCGCCCATCGGCACCTGCCAATAGCCACTGCGGAGATCTAATGTGCTAAACACTGCAGCTCCATGCAGTGACTCCAGGATTTCATGAACCAGGGGCATGGGATATGCGTCCAGGCTCGTCTTCTCGTTAACCCCCCTGTAGTCCACACAGAAACGATAGGAATTATCCGCTTCTTCACGAGGACCACAGGGGACGCAGGAGGAGGAAGATGGTTCTATTATTCCCTGGCGAGCATCCGATCGAGGTGTTCTTTAATGACGCCTCTTCAGTGGAGAAACCGTAAGCTCGGTGCCTTATAGGGACTTCGTCCAAGGTGTGGACCATGTGGGTCACCCCACGGGCAACTCCTAACTTCTCCGCCCACACCTCGCCCACTTCTTCAGCACCGGCCTCACCTCTTCAGGTTGTCCCTCCACTGGGGCTGCCGCCGAGGTGCTTGCGTCGCTCCTCTCTGCCGCGTAAAACCCGATAAATTCAGAGCCCAGATCTTCTTTGAATTTGTAAATGAATTCGCATATCCCTTCCCCCGGTACCGTATACCCCCTGGGACTGAGATGGATGGTCATCCTCATGGTGGCTAAGAATCCAGCCCAAGGAGTAACGGAACTGACAGGTGCTGGTCCTCCAGGACATATGTATCCATATCCCAGGTGGTGGCGAGTACACTGTACCTCAAGGGGACTCTGCCCAGGGCCTTGTGTTCACTCCCATCCGCCAATACAAATCGGACGGACGGGGCAGATGTTAATTTGTCTGTCGGTCGGCTAATCTTCTCCCACATGCTTGAGCGGATTAGAGTATGATGGCTCCCGGTATCCACCACCGCATCCATCTGCCACCCCCGCAGCCTCACTGGGACGATCAGAAGGGACGTGCTCGCTTGCATAATGGCGAGATCGGCTTCCGACCGCAAGGTTTGGCTCGTTGTGGTTTTAGGGGCTGGGTTTCTCGTGTACTGGCCTGAACTTTGTGCCAGTACATCTTTGAGTTTCCCCAGTCCCGTTCCACTTGGGAGCCTACCCTCACCAAGTCCTCCACCGATCCCACCACCCCCCTGAGACTCCCAGCTAACCGCGGGTTACAGGCATTAAGGATGCGGCGGACCACCTCTTCTTCAGCCATAGCCGGCCGCCACTTCAAACACAAAGCCCGGTATTCAAAGGCGAAGTCCCGGATGGTTTGTGAAGGTAGTTGCACCATGGACCGCAGCTTGTCCTCCAGTTCGGTCTCGTAGTCTTTCGGAAGAAAAGCCGCGAGGAAAGATCGACGAAAGGATCCCCAGTCGAAAATATTTTTCTTGGCCGCCAGCCACCAGCTCCGCACCGTCCCGAGAGGGATGTCCCTATCACCCCAATTAGCTCTTCCGGGGTTAGAGGGTTAACGGCCAGGTACGCCTCCCCGTCCTCCACAAAGTTCAGGACATCATCGACATTATAGGGAGCCCCTAACTTGGGAAAAGACAGGTGCACCCCAGGAACAAATGGCCGATTGAGGCATGCGCTCCCCTCCCGAGATACGTACGGCGTTGAATGACGGGGCGACGGTCTTATCTTCTGGAGACACCTTTGGACTTCCCCCTGAAGAGAATCTTGCCAGCGTCGATCCCGCCTCTGGAGGCACAACACAATTTCCCGTCCCAGGAGTTGAACTTGCTCGTTGATGTATTCTTTTATTTCCTCCTGGGAGCTGCTGATGCAAGCCCGCAAGGCTGCTTCACGCCAGCGCATTTCGCAACCTCGCGGATCTTCTCCTCCAGCCGGGTCATTTGTTGCGCCAGATCCTCCCACAGAGGCGAGACATTTTCTAGGCCTTCCTCTTCAGGTCCATGGTGATCTTCAAGGTACAGCGACTGCAAAGAATCCACCACCTCTCGCACCGCTGAACACGCTCTGACCGTGATGTGCGCCCGGCTACTCCATCATCACACCGAGGCGAAGCAATGGTGTCGTCCTGCTCGGCACGCCCTAAAGACATGTTAATTTGGGAAAGTTTAAAGGCAGACAGTGATCGAATTTAAATAAAGATTCCTCAGAGAGGGCACCACTTATGTAACGGCCGACCCCTTGTTCCCAGCCGGCAGCTACACCTCCAAGACCTGTGGCCTGGATAATTAACTGAGAACCTTTCCTGTCAAGCCGTACTCTTACACAGATAAACTTTCCCCACAATCGACGGTTTGGAATGCAAAGACACAGTAGGCAGAATTTAAAATTAAACAGGAATAAATGTATTAAATGAGACAAGACACGCCACAAGACAAATGTACACCCAAATATTCCTCCACCCCAACAATCCCAAAGCAAAACTGAAAATATATATACAAATCCCCTCCCTTGTCCACGTAACATATAACACACACCACACAAACGACAAATGACTAGCAAACGGAATGATCGTGAACTTGAGTCCGAACGTGAATAAATGTCCTGAATACGGATACCGATTAGCGGCAATTGTAGTGTTTGTATTTCCCGGCGTTTGGAACAACCTCACCGTGATTCCTCGGCGTGGCGAATGATGATTCGACCCCGGGTCTTCAGCGGCAAGCAGGTTGAAAGGCAGTCCGGATGAATGAAAAACAAACTGGATCAAAGCGCAATGAAAATGATTCAGCAGGCAGGTTGTTTCGTGAATGCGGTATTGGTTCTCCTCTTTCTCTCTCTCTCGTGCTAGTTCCCCTTTCGTCTCCTTTTCTCCTTAAATAGTCCGTGACGGCAGTAATTGATTAATTGATACACAGGTGCTTTCCAGATTAGTGGTTGTGAACTCCTCCCATCATCCGTCCTCCTTTACGGGGACAACATTAACTGATACACATACACGCAGTCAATGGGACAATGAAACGAGACACACACAGAACTGACATTTAAACACTAACTATGTGGCACCGCTACAAGATGGCAGTGTTTATTGCTGTGACTACAGGTAAGAATTTTTTTTTATATATAAATTGTACTAGGGAAACATACATAAATACCATTAATTATAATATTACAGCTGGTATCCATCAAAGTCACCATCTTGTGTTAGTCATTTTTTACCCACTCCAGAAAACGGTTAGAGAGATGTGTAGACAAAACTGAGCTGACAGCGCTTTCCTTTGGCCAGGCACATTCTGTTGGCTTATCAGGATGTGGTCAGTTGGATACTTCGTGTCCTGGCTCATAGTACAGTGGAACCTCGGGTCATGAACGTCTCAGACCACGTACAAATCGGGTTACGACTAAAAAGTTCGCCAAACTTTTGCATCTGTTCACGACCACACGCTCGGGTGACAAACAAGCCAGTTTCCCACGTGTTCAGTCTCTCCCTGTGCAACGAGCAAGTGAAAGAGAGAGCGCGAGAGAGAGAGAGAAGGCAGGTAAAGAATGCACCAGGCTTGTTGTTAAAGAGACTACTTCGAGCATTGTTTTAACCTTGTGGTATTTAATGAAGACTTTTTTCTATTGGATTTTAACCTCCACTTCACTTCTGTTTTTATGGGATCATTTATTTATTGAAGGACTCTGAAAGCACTGCACTTTATTTAATTTGTATTTGATTGTTGTTTTCTTGAATTTATAAGCACCCTTGGCACTTTTTGCACCATCCGATTGCTCCATTGTAGTGCATAACTGTCGTGCTCATCGGTAACATTACCGACGGTGATGGGTGTAAGGGTTCTCGGAAGCGAGATGGGAGCATGCAGCGAATCCGCATCATCACATACTTTACCTCAAAACTGTAATCTCCTCTCCACTCAGTTCCTCCTCACTTCCTTCATGCCAGAACTCGACTCATGCAAGGTTAGTTTTCTTGGTTGTTTATGGTTAGCTTTTGTATAAATTACAGATTTTTTAAATGTTCATTTTTTTTCCCTGTGCTTAAAACTCATTAAAAAAAGTGTTTACAGAGAGCGGTTCGTAAGGCTATAGCGTGAACTCTTTTTTTTGTGCTTAAAAATATATATTTACATACAGCTTGTACGGTCCGGAACGGATTAATTGTATTTACATACAGTCCTATGGGGGAAATTACTTCAGGTCACGACCAAATTGGGTTGCAACCAGAGTTTTGGAACGAATTACAGTCGTGATCCGAGGTTCCACTGTACTTGAAACAGTGCGGTGGGGACGGGACGTTTCTTTTTTTTTTCACCATGCTGTCCTCTCCTTGTTCTGTTCCATAGTTTCTCTCTGCTGTTCAGTCACCCTGACAGTGTTGTCCTATCAGTCTGCCAAGCAGCTTGGAATAGACATTATTAATTCAATGACCTCCCTGCTCAAGATTTCCAACAGTTTGAGGCTACCTCACCATTGATCCCCATAGGTTGAATACCTGCAGATGTGTAGGATCAGATTTCCAGTTGTGGCATCATCTCATCACCGGTGTTGCACCACGGTTGGTATTTGATTTTTCAGCATGTCATAGTCAATGACGTTTACTTTGTCATAAAGTATTCTTTTAAGTCTTCACCCAAGAAAAGACAGAGAGGAGATTTACCCTTTCATGGCAAGGCCGGCGACTAGTGCAGTGGACCTCTTAAAAATGAATAAATAAGATTTTACCTCCTCTTTGAATGTGAATGGGGTCAATAGCTGTGTACGTCCTTGTCCACGTTCTTGACATGGAGCTTCTGCTACAGGTTTCGCTCCAGCCTCTGCACACATCATCACTTTGCACATGTTGCATTGTTACTAAAGGTGCTACACTAGCCTATTAGGTTCTTTTTATTGGTGAACAAGAAGCAATGCCCTAAACTATGCCTTAGCTTATTAACCTTGTTTTTCATACAAACCCAATGATTCTTACCCTGGGAAACTCAGCAACAGTAGGCTGCACATTTCTGTGACCTCAGCTCATTGTCTGCTCCCAGTTTTCCACCACTAAGAGGACTCGGTTATGATGTTTCCCATTTTTCCCTGCAGACCCTGGGTTAGACAGGAACACCCATAACCCCTCACGACTGCTAGTGTCAGTAAACACAAGGTAGGATCAATGAGATAACAACAAAATATCAAAAGCTGTGTATTACGTTTTGTTTAAACCTGTTTATTTATAGTTAAAATGGATGAAAACATACAACCTGAGCAATATAAATCAATGTCATACAGCAAACTTCCCATCAGGTAGTTCACAAGGCCAGAAGTGTGGCCAGAGAGTGTTGCAGGTGGGTGAAGAAGAACAGTTGAGCCTTCGAAGGTAGCAGCACTCATAGGGAGAAGAGCCAGGAGAAGCCAAAGACGAGCACGAATCTCAGATGCTCTAAAACTCTCATTTATACAACAGCTTCATGGTCAGTTGGGTAAGATTTACAGAAACAAAGTGATAGCTCATCATGCTAATGCCAATTAACCACCATATCAATGGTCGTGTTATTTTTCTGGTCATTACTACGTAGCTAATACATTGATGATATGCTAATTGAAGGCTCTCCATTCCTTACCTGGTATCTTCTACAAGCCTATCCAGACTGTTTTATCTTAAGTGTAAATCTCAAACAATCTGTTAACCATAGCACTGTATAAGCAGATGCTTGATGATGCTTTTCGGTATGTACATATATCCCATCAGCCTATGCACCACTCTCTTTACATACAGTACATGCCATAAGTCTTCAAACTGCTTCTTTTCTGGAAAGCACTCACTCATCCCAGCCTTGTTGAATTCTTTTGCTTCTTCCCCATATTTGTATTCTGTTAATCCTATTTTAACACCTCACACAAATTAAAATGTATGAGTGTTATTTAACACACTGTAAAAAGCCGTATTGTTCACCCCAATACACTTTAGTACATTTTAACTACCTCTACTGTATTCTCCCTTTACCAGTTCACAAGGGCTTTCTGCAGCAATGTCCTCTGTCCCCACTCATACTTGCCTTGTCATTGAACCACTTGCTAAAGAAATTTGTACTTTTAAACTTATTTGTAATTTTTAATCAGGCATTTAAGTTATACTCCTAAGCCAGAATCATGCTGCATGACTCGATTTATAATTAGAGAGCTTAGCAAAATTAAAAACTGCACTTGCTGAATCTTATTTCCTCTTTGGGTGTCGAGCTATGTGACTAAAATCACTGGCGATTACTGATATGGTTCCCTCACAACTTTTTTTCATGATTTCATGTACTGCACAATTATGGCCTGACCACCTCGTTTTAGCCGACAGACAATGTGAACTTCTGTAGTTAGCCCAGTGACAGCATGCACGCTTACCAGGAATGGCAAGTTCAGCTGAGATTTCAGTCTCGTCGTTTTTCAAACAGATATACGTTTTTCCTTCAAAGTTTAAAAGGTCATTCCATTTGCACACCCCAAAACACTTCTTCATTTTCCTTCTTTTCTGTTCTTCCACCTGCTTTTATTGTTTTTTTGTGGAGCTGCCCCAAGAAAACAATTGAGGCAAAAAAAACTTCAGTAATAAACGGGCAAAGTATTTAATGTGATCCTTAAATTAAGCCATGGCATCCTGTACCTCTGTACAATCAAGTGTTTTTGAGTTACTTGTTCACAGATTGTTTTTTTCCGGCATTCCTAGATGAAGTAGGATCAGTGTGATGGATGCAGGTTTCATCTTGTTATAAAGTGCCTCCTAAATTTCTCTATCTAATTCCATCAGTTCCATACTCTCATTGCAGCATTGGATGTGGTGATGCCTCGTTTCAGGGGTCAACATTCTGAGCGCCCATTGTTCACAGTCCTTGCTCATGTTGAATTGTTCATGAAGAATGGGCTCACCTGACTAGTAACTATAGTGCCTGTTATCTTACACACCATCAACCTTTGACTCTCCATGATGAGTCACTCTGTGTGGCAACATATTCTTCTGTTGTGAATGTCGAAGGCCAACCAGATGTTGGCTCATCTACAAGAGATGCCCTGACATGACAAAACTTTTCAGCCCATCTCTTGACTTTGGCGTATGACAGGACTGATTGAGGTACACAATGCAGACAAGAATGAATCTCCAAATGCGTTGTGTTCTCTGGGGTTAGAAATCCAGTCATAGCAAGGTACTTGATGTTGTGGTCTTTGACGTGTGTGTTGAATTCTTTCTGAAACAAGACACACACGCTGTTGATCACAAGTGTTAGAACTTGTAATTCACATATTTAAGGAGCCAATTTTTTCCCATGTACAAGATCAGTACTGTAGAATACAATTTTTGATCACCCATTCCAGCCACTCCAAATTGCCTACCTCATTTCATTTATGGTTAGGGTTAATTTATGTTTGATCATTCTCTGACATTTTTCATGCTTCATTCTCTTACACCAGGAATGGAGAGTCCTCACTCGAGGGCCAGCAGTGCATTTAGGAAACAGTTTTAGATAGTAAGGATCCTGAGACATTTGTGTCCCAGTTTCAAACTGTTTGAACAGAGCATGTTCACAATTTGATTTATTACATGAGTGCCTTCTTAGGGTCATTTAAGCCCCTAATATGTAACAGTGGTGGCTTTATTAAACCCCAGGTTAGGAAAGGGATTAGCAAAGGCAAAGAGAGGACACAAAATTATGTCCTGTCTTTCAAGTAGTGTGGCTTCCCCAATTGTCTTCCTTCAAACAATCTTACTAATGCCCCCCTTTTACACCACCTGCTCCTGCTGTTCAAGACTTGATCCTTAAAACCCCACTTTATAATTTACTTCCCATCTCCCCGAATCATTTTCAGGTTTAGGGGTGGCTCTTCTAAGCACTAGCCCACCAAACCATAGTGATCTATGGTAGCCACAAACGTCTATGCACTCTTGAAGCCTTCAAATTCTGTTAACCTTCTTGGTGTTAACTCCAAGCGTCACTCGGGCTTGGAATTCTATGCAATTAAGGTTAAACCCAAGTCAGGCTCGGGGTGATGCGTTTTATAGTGTTAAGTCTGAATAACTCTCAGGAAAGTATTCTGCCGCAGTCTAGTGGGTGAAATAACAACCTACTTGAAAACAAATAAATAAAAACTTTAATATTTCTATGTTTTCTGCCACTCTAAGGTAACTCATTAGTATTTATGAGTGGGGCGGAGCCTGAACCTAAAACACAAAGACAAATGAAAAGCCGTAAAGGCAATTTTGGATTGAATTGAAACTGAACCTTTGCTCAACTTGAAAAGTGAAAGTGGCACGTGATATGGCACTGTACCACAGAACTACTGTGATATACCTGGTGAATTTGGTCGTGTGACGCGTCACTATGCTGTGACAGTGGTTGTGTGACAAAATAATTGTGATCAAGTGCCAGGACAAGCCAGCTATTAGCCCTCTAAGCACTGTTCACGATGGGGAAACCATCAATGTTCATGTCAGGGACAATGTGGAAGTCACTAGGCCTTGTGCTATGGTAGCTGACAATAACACAACGGGCATGTTGATCGTATGGGTGAGACACTGACATTCTACACTCCCGTGTGCAAGCAGCAGAAAACAATATAAGAAAAGAGAAAAAAGGGCACACTTCTACTGTCCTGATGAAAAAAATTCAGTGTATTTGATGCGTTTTTCTTGGGGTAAACAAAAAGCTAAAGAGGCTACTGACCCAGTTACATAATAGCCTGGGCTACAGGATCTTCATGTAGAAAATTCCTGATGAGACTTATCAGCCTGAAATATTCTTATAAGCTGCCAGCAAGTATACTTCCCTGATCATTACACCATAGTAGTAAAAGGGCGACCTCTGCCCAGTGGTAGCAGGCCATCAGCTACTGGATATCTCCCTTGCTTGACCTGTGGAGGGCATCTACTTGGCACACTCTGCCCATTAGGCCAGTCTTCTTCTTTGCCTAATCTCTCTCTCTCTCTCACTCTCTTATGGCCGTCTTTCTCCAAGCTGGTCCCAGCCTTACGGTACTGGCTGGCTACCTCTTGGCCGCGCTTTTCAGCTTTTTTTTTTATGCTAAAACTGAATATACATTTTCTCTTATATTGCATAATGGTTTCCGGTTTGATTTCTTATCATAATTCACAAAGAGCTAACCAGATAAGGTTGTGTGACACTCTTTTGGTGAAAGCACCAATGAAACAACGTCACAAGGGGCAAGGCGCAGGAGTGGCTAAATTGAAATAGTGCGTTGCCTTCTCACACGCTTCAGATATTACAGTCGAAAACCTTCCTCGATCGATTCCCACTCCTCTCTTTCAGCTACTAACACATAACAAGGTAAGCAGATTTCTATTTCCTGTTTCGACCTGGCGTCATAATTGTCACAGTTGTTTGAGGTGACTTGTGGGTCACGATCTGCAAATTATAGAACATTTGTCACTTTCAAAGGGAGACTGCGGTTGGTCGTACACACCCCAGTGTTTTATCCCCATGGAAGGCAGCAGCTTTTTGAAGGTTACTTGCTGTTTGCTTTTGTTATCGTCTGTTGAATTGTTCATGGAGATCAGAATGTTGTCATCATGGAAACCGCTGCTGGTCAAAATGTAGACTTTGGCCTGCAAGTGGCCTTTGTGATACACCAAATAGAAAGGGACGGTGTGGCAGGTTCCTTTCATCACAGGTTCTTCAGTTTCTTGTAACAGTTTGTGTTTGAATGGTTTCCATTTATACGTGTGGTGTTTTATTAATAAACATGTGACATGCCTCTGGCATTCATCACACAGACACAATGATGTCTGTCTGCAGAGCAAACAATGAAGTCAATGGTTGGTGTTTGTCATATGAAGTCTGTGCTCAAAGGGGAACGTCCAAGAGAATTTACCTTTAGCTTACACATTTATAATTTAGTAGTAATAGAAAGAATGTGTCTGGGTGGGCTTCAATCCAAAATAAGCCTCTTTTAATTCCTACACATCTTAAAAAATTTCCCATATATGAACAAACATAATTTTAAGTATACGTACATGTCACGCTATGTCTGTGTTATGTTAAATCACTTTTTCTCCTGCCCTACTGTAGTTTCTTGGAGGTTTTAAATCTCATGGAATACCAATCGGGTTATTTATTATTTTTTTTATATGCTGCGTCACCATTTCATAAAGTGTGATATTTTGTGGCTGTGCTGTCAGTTGCACACGTTGCACCATTACTATGGATTTGACTGGCACATGGCACCAATGCTGTTGTGTCAGCGGGCTGGCAGATAAACTTTCGAGCAACAACTGGGAGATGTGTCAAAAAAAAAAAAATATATAAAGCAAAACGAAACTGAAGCTCAATATGAGAGACAATAATTGTGGTCGAGAGATCAAGAGGGTCAAAGCTAAAAGTACACACAAGTAAAGACTACAAAGATAAACTCTGACTACTTCAGAGAATTGGTAACCGCAGATCAAATAAGGATTTGCACTCGTGGCCATCATTTTATCGCACCCCTAGCAGCACGGGAAGAGGACCTAATGACCGAAATAAACACTGGCGGCCCAAAATAATACCAATTCATGACCAATGCTTCGCTTTATAACCCTGCACCACATTCAGTTTAGCATCCGAGATTAAGGATTTGCTCTGTGAACAAATTCAATACGTGAGCTGTCAGTGGTGAACTTAATGTGCCCATTGACCCATAGAAATTCTGACTGTGTTAACATTTTTTGCATCTAAATTTTGATTATAGTATGTCTTCTGTATTTCAATTTCTTTTGACATTGTTCACAGCTTAGCGCTTCAGTTTGGGCACCGTTTTCTCTGATTTTTGCCATCGACCCTTGCTGCAGTTTCCTAAGTATACGGTCATCTTCCAGTCTCGTTAACGCCTCTCCTAGTGGTTAGCCATATTTCCTTTTGCCGGCAGACAATACAGGAGGGTTGGCTGGAACGGAAAAAATCAGGAGAGCAGGTCCACGCTGTGGCCCAGCAGATCATTTCTGAATTAACTAGCCTGCCTAACATTTTGTTTATATTGAATATTGTTTTGTGTTGTATTTTAACTATTATTGTAAACTAGCAAAATACCCGCGCTTCGCAGCGGAGAAGTAGTGTGTTAAAGAAGTTATGAAAAAGAAAAGGAAACATTTTAAAAATAACGTAACATGATTGTCAATGTAATTGTTTTGTGAGTGTTATGAGTGTTGCTGTCATCAAGGATTTGATTATCATTATTTCTTTCATTTGTATTTGGAGGACATGTTGTGTTCAAGTTATATTCCGTGTTTGTCAACCGTTATAAAGATAACAGGTTTCATTCATCGAAGTGTTCACCACCCAAATCGCTAGTCGTGAATCTAAAATGTTTAACAGGCATTCCCGGTATTAAGTTGTGGATTTGCCTTCTAATATTTAGTGGCAGAGTGTCTATGAATGTAATTTTAACTTAAACTTTACACCTTGCTTTCCTGTTGATATGTCTACAAAGGCTTGTTCAGATTCAGAGGGTTGTTCCTTTCTTACTGCATCAATAAACAGCTCGTCTTACTCTTTACCTGAGACATCACACACTGCATGCACGGGTTTACCTTTCCCAGTCCTGCAAACTTTAGCGAAGTGCTTCCATTTACCACATTTTTTACACTGTCTTCCTTTAGCTGGACATTGACTTATTCCACCATGTGCTTTGTTTCCGCAGTAGCTGCACTTATGAATATGCTTGTATGTATCACACGCTTCATATTCTTTTGCTGCCTTCTCAATTGTGTAATGCGTTTTTTGTTCAGCGCTCTTTGAAGCTTTTGCTTTTTCCCTGCATACTGCGTTCACAGTCAGTTCACATGAGCCGCTCGGAGTACATGCATCGAAGGTTTGCTATCTCATGCGATCTTGCGATGTCCACGGCTTTATTTAATGTTAGCTCAGACACGGCACTTAAACGTTTCTCTCGCACTTTCGCTGAGTTTGTGCCAAACACTATTCTATCCCTGACCACCTCATCTTCGTTTGCATAAGCACAGTCCTTCACCAGCAATTTTAACTCCGTTACAAAGTGATCAAAAGAGTCGTTTGTACCCTGCATCTTCTCATTAAACTTGTATCTTTCGAATATCGTATTCGTCTTAGGCATGACAAACGCCTCAAAACGGTCATGATAAGTTTTCAGTACCTTGGATTCCTCCTGGGTGAGAGTCCATGTGTTGAAAATGTCTCTTCCTTTTTCCCCAGTCCACAGGAGCCCTGCGAATATTTAGTGGCAGCGTGTCTATTGGATTGCTGCTGACGGACGGCCTTATATGGGCAGGCACTCAATTATGTAGGAGGCGTGGTGATAGGGGACGCAACTCCACTTCACACGGGAACCGAGCTGCAGGCTATGGCCGTATATATGTACGTAAGTAGGATTCAGTTATGACCGTTACGTGTAGAATTTCAAAATGAAACCTGCCTAACTTTTGTAAGTAAGCTGTAAGGAATGAGCCTTCCAAATTTCAGCCTTCTACCTACACGGGAAGTTGGAGAATTAGTGATGAGTCAGTGAGTCAGTCAGTGAGTCAGTCAGTCAGTGAGTCAGTCAGTCAGTGAGGGCTTTGCCTTTTATTAGTATAGATGTGTACGACACTCCATAATTAGACTAGTCATCCAAACCAAATCCTAAGCTGTAAATTGGATTTCCATTGGCGGGCACTTGTGAATGTGAATTTCCACGGGGTGTAACCAATCATGTTAAAAGGTTTCAGATTATGTAGTGAATTCCTTGGATGTAGTGAGAAGTCAAGCAAAATGGCACCTTTTATTGGCTAACTAAAGAGATTACAATATGCAGGCTTTCGAGGCAACTCAGGCCCCTTCTTCAGGCAAGATGTGATTACATGTAGTTATATTCATATAATTGATCACATCTTGTCTGAAGAAGGGGCCTGAGTTGCCTCGAAAGCCTGCATATTGTAATCTCTTTAGTTAGCCAATAAAAGGTGCCATTTTGCTTGACCTCTCACCACATTCATAATGGCTAACACGGTACAACACCCTAATACTACACACTTTAAAAATCAAATGAATCCTGATCTTGGTTACAAGGACTATTTAATAAAGCATTGATGTCAAAAGAATTAAATTATTTCAGGGCAGATGTTGACTTTTGTCAAAATACAGGGATAGAGGACAGTAAACAATTGTAAACTGCGACAAAACTCACTGTTATGCTTTAGTTTAAGCCTCTTTGCTTCGTTGATTCCCTGCGCATCCATGAGTAGTGAAGACCAAACAACCTCAAGTGGCATCGACTTCTGACGAGAGACCAAAGTGAATGCACAAAGCAAAATACTCTGTGGACGACATTTTGTGTACTCTCACTAAATCGGACTGCGACTCGTCAGACTCCAAATCTGATCAGGAGATTGAAAATGAAAGTGAGGTACCTGCATCAGCCGATTGTAGTGCTGAACACGTTCATGTAGCTGATGCGCCTACAGCAACATTCACCTGGGAGGACGGCCACTTACGATGACAAGACGTACAAACCAGATTGTGTTGCACTGCGACGGCCGCCCACCTTTATACACGAAGACACTGGCCTGTTGCGCATTCCTGTTGGCCATCAAGCCCCCAATGCAGGTACTGCAGCCAGAGGCACTGACAGCAGCCACAGTATGCAACAACAGACATTTTATGTTGATTTATGTTTCAAACCATTGCTTTGTGTGTGAAAAAATATTCAGGCCTCAAAGGGTTTAAAAGAGCTGCAGCAGTGGGGATGCACTAATCAGGTAAGCACTCGATTGAAGAGATGGTTTGTAACAAGAGGTTAGCGTCACTCTAGTGAATGGACTGCCATCAATAGAATCGGCCGCATTGTCTGACATCAGACTTGAGTTAACCAAAGACTAACGCTAAGTCCAGGCCACCAAAGCAAAAATGCAACCAGTGGCAAGTGCATGAAATCTTTGAACACTACAACGATGGCTGTAAACATGACACACGACCGTATCAATCAAATATCACATCAATCAAACACAACACACTGTGTTAGCGACTCGCAAAACACCAGAACAGAGCATCGCCAAGGCAGACAACACATGTAAATGTACAGCATAAGCGCCATTAACGCCACAGAGACAGATACAAACAGCAACATACCCTCTATAATGATGCTGGGTTTTTCAAATTTAAGCATTGAACTTCCTTCAGTAACATCCTACCACTTTCCATCACCATCATCGTGAGGTTTTCAACCTTAATAAGTTCTGATCTTGCTAAGTTTGTTCATTTTTTTCACTGATTGTTTTTTTTTTTTAATTATTGTTAAAGATTTTGTAGTTTGGTTAGTTCAAATTAGTTTTTACTTTCAGTTTCACTTTGAGCGAGCTTTATGTTTCTCCGTGCTGTCATTTTGTTTTCCGTAAAGCACTGTCATTTTTTGGAAGGTTTCTTCTTACCGTTGCTATAATGGCCACCACTACAAGACAACCTGGAGTCACAATTTGTGATGTTACTGGGTCAGCAGTACGAAAGTCATCTTTGTGCACTTCCAGGTTATCCAAGATTCAGGATACTTAAAACACAAAGACACATTTGTTGCGTTAGAGTTTAACAGATTTATTCAGGGCAGAAGACCTTATAGCGTGTTGTTCACAACGTTTGAATTTGAATTAATGTTTGGACCCGTTACCTTCAGTTTCTGTTTGATGATGTGGTATTTTTTGACCTTCATTTTGGCTCAACTATGATTTTTGCCTCTTTTGTCTCCTGGTCCTTGGTAAGCCATTTTTCTGTCAGTTATGTTCCATTCTTAGCAGCACACAGTATCCGAATGAGGGCCACAGTCATTTCCAGTCAACTCTGCAATGAAAGGAACAGGAGTTTTCAGCCATTTTCTAATTTCTATACTGTAATTGCTGAAAAATGATGCTGTCTACTTTAATTATCAACTATGTTGATCGTTACTACATTAACGACTTTGGATGTAAGCACAAGCTCCAGTCGAATGTAGGGTAGCCTGGTGTACCACCACTGGAAAAGTCCAGAAAAACTACAAATGTTAAAAATGGTATGGTACCAGTATTTCGAGATTTTTGTGGTACTAGAAGTAAATGTCGGCTTTCCTCTCAGTCCCCTGTCCCTCTCTTTCTTTCCTCAACATCGACTTTTGCAGAATTTGTAAGTTGTTTTTGTGAAAAGTAAGTACACGTGTCAATGCACTTGTGACTTCATGGGGTCCTCCCACCTTTAAGCTTTGACGCAACTAGGACTTCACTGTGTATCCCCCCGCCCTTGTTACTGCTTTGATGCAAACGGCAGTTCACAGGGTGGCCACCCCACTTACTACTTCAACACGGTGGTTAGGAGGTGAGCGTTAGGGAGACCAGAGTATGACAGGGGTTTTGGAGTTATCCAGTGTTTGCTGCAGAACCATTTTGGAATCGGTACTGAGGCTCAACGGCTGATTGTTGATGACAAAGTCACAATTTCTGTACCCATCCAACACTAGTCTAAGGTGACATTTGTTAGATAGTGCTGGTGGTAGCTCAATCTGGGAATGAAATGTAATCTAATTCACTAGAAGGGTACCTGTCAATTAAAACAACTTGCTTATTGTTTCTAGTTTAATGAGTGCGTATAATTTTTATTATGCAAAACAGTGCTTCCTCTTATTAAAAGTCAAGCTAGGACTGGTGAATGATCTGCCATCGGCAACTGATTGAGAGAGGTGCGCAGAGCTGCGTTCGACACGGTTGATCATGACATTCTGATTAACAGGCTTGAACATTGGGCTGGTATTTGGGGTTCTACTCTTAAGTAGTTAGCAGATTACCTCAATGGAAGGCTGTTTCCTGTACATGTTGGTAGCTCGATGTCTCCTACCGCTTTCGTAATCTGTTGGGTACCCCAGGGGTCTGTGTTAGGTCCAGTCCTCTTCTCTTTATATATGTTACCATTCTGCTTCGTACGAAACAAGTATAACATCCCATACCATTGTTACATTGAGGATACCAAAATGTATTTCCTATTGCAACTGGGTGAAATAGAATTGGTGACAAAGCTTTTTAACTGCTTAGACAATATAAAACACTGGATGGCACTTAACCTCTTGCAATTAAATGACTCAAAAACTCAAGTCATTCTATTTGGTGAACTCACTGTTACCCGGAAACATTGCTAGCACTGGTCTGGTACTTAAAGCCATGTGCCAAAAATCTCAGCGTGATTTTGGAGTCAGATTTTAAATTTGACAAACAGATCGATGCTGCGGTAAAAAGGGTGATTAATAAAGTCAAGCTGTTTTTGTCATTTAATGATCTACAAAAGGTCATTCATGTTTTGTCATGTCTCGTCTGGATTATTAGTGTTATACGTGGCATGACGTCTTGCCTGCAAATGGTGCAGAATGCAGCTGCTAGAGTTTTGACCAGCAGGGATCACATCGCTCCGGTGTTGACCTCTCCTCATTGGCTCCCTGTTAGTGTCAGGGTGAATTTTACGATTTTTGTGTTTTTGTTTAAAGCCTTACATACAGTAAGTCAGCTCCACCGTACTTAGCTGATCTTCTTGCTCCATTTTCGTCAGCCAGGCAGCTGAGGTCTTCAGATCAGTTATTGCTTATTGTCCCACGTGCACAGCCGAAGCTGAGGGGCGATCGTGCCTTTGTGGTGGCTTATCCTAATCTGTGGAACGGTTTGCCCCTCGCAATAAGGTTGGCTCCCATGATACGAAGT
The DNA here is from genome assembly GCF_016835505.1 of Polypterus senegalus. Taxonomy (NCBI): domain Eukaryota; kingdom Metazoa; phylum Chordata; class Cladistia; order Polypteriformes; family Polypteridae; genus Polypterus; species Polypterus senegalus. The sequence continues at coordinate 74,901,669 of NC_053168.1, read as the reverse complement.
TTTTTAACTTTTGACTAAAAAAGTTGATTTTTAACTTTGAGTTTGAGTGTTTAAATCTTTCTATTTGTATGTTTTATACCGTGTTAATTTAGTTTATTCTTGTGCAGGTATTAATTAGTTATTTATGTTTGGCTGTTGCTGTACATGTGTTTATGTATGTACAGTATAACGTGGTTTTATATATACAGTAAAACCTTGTTTATCCATCAGGGTTGGGATCAAGACTGTGATGATAAGAGAAATCTATATTAACAAAATATGACATAGTAACAAAATTAATCAATTCCATATAATATTATACTGTAACTGGATTATCGTGATATTCCCCTCTACTTACCCTTTACCTAGAGGTAAGTGTACTCATCAGATTCATTTCTGGGTTGATCTACTGTTGCACCTTAAGAATAACACACGCATACATAGCTATACGCATACACACAGAATCTCAACAGTGCTCTATGAATGACACACACACACAGCTGGTTAACCTCTAGCACTTTAAACCACACAAATGCCTTAGAAATAACACAGCCTGTCACTCTCTCAGCACTTCCAGAGACTTACTTATTTTCAGCATGAAAAACATACAATGTTTTAAAGATATCTCAGACCTAAATATTACTTTTGGTCTACAAGAATACATTTAAACATACAAAGGCTCAGCACTCTTAACAATAAGCCATTTATCAGCCAAGAATGTCTTACTTTACGTACTGTTCCCTACTTTTGGGTGGAGCTCTCACCCTCAGCCCTTAATAAATCTCGCAGCACAGCGGTAATGACAAACCTCCAGCTGCATCAGGTGCTCAAAGAAATCTAACTTATTACTTCAATCACTCTAGACATTAAGACAAAGCATAGAAAGTTAAAAGCTGCATGGTATTTATTACAGGAATAATAATACCAGTAGAACAAAGAATAATAGAAAATAGGACTGATAGTAAAGTCTGGATATATATAGTCTTTAGAAAAAGCTTCCGAATAAGTAAAGATGACAAGGATGAATGTCGCAGGCGGCTTGTGATCTAGCACTCGTAGATGTTCATGAGATGCTTTTTTCTGACGATCAGATGGAAAGGCTGCATGTTGTCAATGCCCTTCTCTGATGTCACTCTATTCCCTTATCCTGACGTCTTCATCCCTTCTTCTTCCTCCCGCCTATGTCGCTCTTCAGATGAGGCATATTTATTCTAAAATTCTACCAGGGGTATTTTATAAGATGTGATTGTTAGATATTCTGATTGGCTGGCTGTCAATTTGATGAATGAATTCACTGTCAGTTTTCCCAAACAATAAAACTTTTTTGATGTTCTCTGAGGCATCGGCAGGTCTCCCTTTCCCAGGCTGTAAAATAATTCGATGTCCATCCTTTCTCAGGTTATAAAATAATTGAGCCACCAGCATGTCTTCCTTTCTTTCTTGGAACAGCTGTTTTAAAAGAGAGATATAACTAGGAAGAAGATACGCTTCGATTTGTCTTGAATGTAGTTCATCTGTTGTCTTGTTTTGAACAAAATATAATGGAAATATACACCAAAATGTACAAATTTTGTACCCTACAACAGTAACGACCAGCATAATAACCAAAAACAACTCAGAGGTGCTGGAGTTTTCTGCATTTTACTTGGAGTCTTCATTCTGTAAGAAACGGTGCCCTGTCTTAAACTCCGTTATCTGGGTTATGAAACGCACCTCCAAAACAATAAAAGAAAGTTTCTCTACCAATAATTATCTGGCTTTTCTTACTTATTATTAGCGTAATTCTATGTAAACTTCTTTGGTCAACTTTTAGTTGTTTTAAACGTGCTATTTAAATAAATGAACCAAATGAGCCTAGAAGTTTGATTGGGTGGTCATGGCCCCCTAAGAACTGTCCGCAACAATGAGTCTGTCCAAAATTACCAGAGGGACGGGAGTTACTGAACTGATGTTTTAATCATTGCTCTTTCCATGTCTTACTCTGCACGTTGCTATTGTACCATTGCATGCTATCAGGGCTGTCTGGCTTTATAAACATACCATCAGGTCACCTCATTGACTTCCATGAACATCACTTCACCTGTTCAGAGTTACAAAGTAGCAGTTGTGTCAGTTTCATAAATCAAGGATCAAAATTTGAAAACTTTTACTTTCCACACTAAAATAAAAAATATAGCAATCTGCAATATAATTTATTTGATCTATTTTGTATTTTTTTAAGATCACTTGGCATGGAAAAAGCACAAACCAATCAGGTAAACCCAACTCCAAATAGCAAACCTTCAGAACCTGTCTTAATGCAGCCAGCAACCAAAACATGTCCTCAAGAGAATCCACCTCCGTATCCAGGCAACATGGCAACGGCCTACTCGTTTTCCAATGAGAATGCAGAGCTTCCTACGGTCATCATAGCGGAGGCCCCCCAGAGCAACCTGCCCCCGGCCTACGTGGACGGCTCTGCAGCTGCAATGGCGGCCGACTTTACAGAAAAAGTTGTAAGAAAAGGTGAGTTGTGAACTCGTTCCACATGTCCTTGACATTCTGTATCTGTCTGTTCTCCGAGAGCTCACAATGTATTATTTAAAACTAGAGGAGGGTCCTGCTTACCTCGGAATAATTTCTCCATTGGTGGCTTACATTTTGAATCACTTGTATTTTCCCTACAAAACTCTTATTTTTATAGCAACCTGAAGTGCATTAATATTCCCATCAAAACATCCATCCATCCATTTTCCAACCCGCTGAATCCGAACACAGGGTCACGGGGGTCTGCTGGAGCCAATCCCAGCCAACACAGGGCACAAGGCAGGAACCAATCCTGGGCAGGGTGCACCGCAGCCCATCAAAACATTTTGCTGTAAACTGCACATTGAATGGTATTTTTGAACTAGCTGATTAGAATTTCATATTTGTAGGAGCCGGACTATGTAACAAAAAAAAAAAAGAAAAAGGAAGGGATTATCAACTAAATCTTCTATTACCAACATTATTCATATTCACATGCAAGGTGATGTGTTATCATCTTTTAATACTGTCATTTGTGCAAAATGGCCACACAGGAAGTAACACGTTGATGTGGATGCCAACTATTTGTCTAAATGTAAGCAACAGAAAACGAAACATTTTCTTAATCAGGTGGATGGAGAAATCCAAAAATCTTAACAGCATCAACCTTAAAGAAATACTCTACCCAAAAATGATGAAAAAAATGATATCACTTACCCCATGTGATTTATAGTGATGTCCAAAAAATGCAAAATCCCATTAGAATACTCTAGACGAGAACAGGCCATTCAGCCTAACAAAGCTCGCCAGTCCTATCCACGTATTTCCCTAAGAAAACATCAAGTCGAGTTTTGAAAGTCCCTAATGTCTTACTGTCTACCACACTACTTGGTAGCTTATTCCAAGTGTCTATCGTTCTTTGTGTAAAGAAAAACTTCCTAATGTTTGTGTGAAATTTACCTTTAGCAAGTTTCCAACTGTGTCCCCGTGTTCTTGATGAACTCATTTTACAATACAAGTCTCGATCCACTGTACTAATTCCCTTCAGAATTTTAATCTTTTTAACTCTCCTCTTAATCTCATTTTCCTTAAACTGTAAAGGCTCAGCTCTTTTAATCTTTCTTCATAGTTCCTCCCTTGTAGACCTGGAATCAGCCTAGTCGCTCTTCTCTGGACCTTTTCTAGTGCTGCTATGTCCTTTTTGTAGCCTGGAGACCAAAACTGCACACAGTACTCCAGATGAGGCCTCACCAGTGCATTATAAAGGCTGAACATAACCTCCTGTGACTTGTACTCCACACATCGTGCTATATAACCTAACATTCTGTTAGCCTTCTTAATGGCTTCTGAACACTGTCTGAAAGTTGATAGCGTAGAGTCCACTATGACTCCTAAATCCTTCTCATAAGGTGTACTCTCGATTTTCTGACCACCTATTGTGTATTCAAACCTGACATTTTTACTTCCTATGTGTAATACTTTATATTTACTGACATTAAATTTCATCTGCCCAAGCCTGTATGCTATCCAAGTCCTTCTGTAACGATATAACAGATTCCAAATTATCTTCCAGTCCACCTATCTTGGTTTCCTCTGCAAACGTGACCAGCTTGTTATTTATATTCCTATACAGCTCATTTCTATACAGTCATGCTCTTATGTTTACTTACCCTGACAGAGTTTTATTAGCCATTGTTTGGTCAATTTAAGTAATCACGAAGAAAGCTTTCCTTGTAACTGGGGAGTGTGCTCAGGTCAGGCAATTTATTATCACATAATTATGTGTGCCCTTTTTAAATCATAATGATAACGGAAATCACCCAAATGGGCCTGATGAAAAGTTTACATGCCCTTGAATCTCGGGGCTGATAATATACAGACAAAGGTTCAAATTAAGGGTAATTAAGAGAGAGTGTCCATACCTGTAACCCCTTTGATTGTAATCAGTGTCTGTGTATAAAGAGTCCATTTAAATTCTTCCAGAGCTGCACTGACTTTGCTGAATACCAAGCCAAAAAGGAAAGCAAAATGGACCTGTGAGAAAAGATGGTTGATTTGTATAAAATCAGTAAAAGGATATAAAAAGATATCTGGAGATCTGAAAATACCTGTCAGACTACTAAAAACGTAGAAAGTTAGTAAAGTTCGGGGTTCTGTTGTTGCCAGGCCACAGTCAGGTAGATCAACCGAGATTTCAGCCACAACTGCCAGGACTCTTTGTCGAGCTGCCAAGAAAAACTTATGAGCCGCTTCAGCTGAGATACGGGCTTCACTGCAAACAAGTGGTGTTGCTGTTTCAAGATGCATAATAAGAAGGTACTTGACCAATCAAGCCCATTTTTGTTCGAGTTGCAGGAAAAGCAGCCTTTACTGTGCCAACACCAAAAAACAGCACATCTACAATATGCCAAATAGCATCTAGACAAGCCTTAATAATTCTATACAAAGTCCTTTGGAGTGATGAGACCAAAACTGAACTATATGGTCACAACCATAAACGCTATGTTTGGAGAGGATGCAACAAGGCCCATGATGAAAAGTACACACCATCCCCACTGTGAAGCGTGGAGCTGGGTCTCAGATGTTCTGGGAGTGTGTGAGCTACAGCGGCACAGATAACTTAGTGAAAATTGATGGCAAGATGATTGCAGCATGTTACCGGAAAATATTGGAGGACAACTTGCATTCGTCAGTCTAGAAGCTGCGCATGGGGCGCACTTGGATCTTCCAACATGACAATGATCTAAAACACAAGGCCAAGTCAACACTTTGGTGGGTGCAACAGAAAAAAGTGAAGGTGCTGGAGTGGCCATCGCAGACTCCTGACCTCAATTCATTGAGCCACTTTGGGGAGATCTCAAACGTGCAAGACAACCCAAGAATTTACAGGACCTTGGGGCTTTTCGCTAAGAAGAATGGGCAGTTCTATCACCTGAGAAAATCATGTGCCTCATCCACAACTATCACAAAAGACTGCATGCCATCATTGATGCTAACGTGGGCAATAAACAGGGTATTGCCTAAGGGTATGCAAACTTTTGAACAGCGACTATCTCATTATTTTCCTTATTACTGTGTTTTGTTGACTCGTAGTTTAATTTGAATTCCATTAAAAGTAAATTAAATTTGTTTTGCCCGATCTTTTCTTTAAAGTATGGTACACATCGTACAAATTCTGCCAGGTTATGTAAACTTATGGGCACAACTGCATATTAAGAATAGCAGCGGCCCCAGCACTGACCCCTTGGAACACCACTCTTAACATCGGCCAGTTCTGATGAGGTTCCTCGCACCATCACCCTCTCCTTCCTTTGTCTCAGTCAATTTTGCACCCATCTGTATACTACACCCTAAACTTTCATTTCTTTTAGTGTGATCCTGATAAACTCTTACTATGACTGCTCTTGACACCCCAGAATGTTCTTATATCCAAACGATGAATTCCAATTCCATGGACAACACACTGTACTTTTTAAACCTGCATTACTCGAGTAGCTCAAAACATGATAGTGATTCGTTTTTTGCATTTTTTGAAATTTCCTTCTCTCTGGGACTGGTTGTGATTCTTGCAGCTCTGAACTGGACTAAGCATCAATCAGGGTGCACGCTGTGTTCTGCTTCTTCTTTCCTGTCTTGAAGGTCCTAAAGTTAAGTTAAAGATAAGGCTTTGCCCCAGCGTCTTGAAGTATGACTGAAAACAACTAAACGTAAGATGGCAGACAATGGATATCTGGATATCGTTCCCCTCCGACACTGCCATTTCTGTCTGTCAGCTTCTTCTTACATCAACCAGCTACTGGACTGACCTGGTCTACTGTATCGGGCTGATGTGACTGGCTACTGGCCTGACGCTGTCCAGTTATTGGACCATTCTAGGCTGCCTAATCGCTCTACATTTCAATTCAGTGACTTGGTCCAACTTGCAAACTGTGCGGTGTGACTGTAGCAGGCACTGCCCATGAAGACTAGAGGACTGTCCTAATAAACTGGCCACTGGAACATCCCATGATGTACATTGGTGTACCACAGTCATATTCATGGCTCTCAGTCCAAACTCCAGTTACTGAATCTGTGAAATTTAATTGACCAGCACGCCATTGATGGACTAGCACCCCGATCCTAGGCTGGCCTTGTACCTAATGGTGGCAGGGGCCTGAGTTAAGTAAAGATGGGTTTAGAAAATAGACAAGTGGGCTTTACCCATGCAAGTGCAAATGTAACATGCTCTACTTGTGTTCCCCAGCCTTCATTAGGAAAGTCTACATAACTTTGATGATTCAGTTGGTGATCACGGTTGGCATCATCTGCATGTTCATCTACTGGTAAGCAAACCATTCATTATGTTGTGTATGAGAGGATGAGTCCAGTGTTTTTTTAGCTACCAGCACGGACCATTTCTAACAAGAAAGGCAAGCAAGCTGCCTATAGTGTGGCCAAAATCCTTCGATCGGTTTTCTTCTAAGAAGCCTAATGCAGGAAAAAAGCTCAGCAGTCATTCTGGGTGGAGAGTTGTTAGGTCAGAGGAAAGAGTCGTTTCTATTGAAAAATTTGAGTGTCGCTCCACTCCATTTCACATCCTCACACAGGTCACCAAGTCGTGCTGTGTTCACGTGCTGGGGGACTTCCCACTTGTGACGTTTCATCGTCAAGTTTTATTGTGTTCACGTGGATTTGGGATGGCTTGCTGTTGATTGACTACTTTGGTCTGCACAAAAGACAATGAAGGTGCTAATTTTTTTTGTGAAAACAAAGGACTGCTAAATGCATTAAACATTTTATCACGCCAATCCAAATACAATTTTGATCTTAAAAATACAATTTTTCGCCAACCAGGATATTTTGACTGAAGTGAAAGATCAGTGTTGTATTGCAATTCAGAAGATTTAGATAATATCTCTTTCTCCGAATTGTACGACTCACGTTCACCTGAATTTCCAATTTCCAATTCTGGAACTTCTGTTTGCCGTCTGTCTTATAGCATCAGTAAGCCAATGCTCATCCAGTAGCACTAAAGGGGAACGCAGTAAAGAAGGCTGCCTAATAACCCCAAGATCCTGACTTCATATCCCACTGCTGTATCTCAGGAAGAGGGGAATTGGAGAGTCAAATGGGAGAAGCAAACTGCAGTACAGGGTGGCAAAGAGAGAGCGTACTGCGTCATAAAAGGGACCCCCATGATTGGCAGCCTGATCAGCTGTTAGCTAATCGACTTCTTTACTGCAACTGGATAAACTCGAGGTTACCGACATCATCTCTTGTATATATTTCTCTTTTGGTTCGTCCTGCTTCCTCTTCAAAACCGGTCCTCCCCACATGGCATTTCTCGATTCCTATTCCTCCTCTTCCCCACGCTGCCTGCGGCCTCCCATACACCCCCACGCCGCTTTTCTTAATTCCTATTCCTCCTTCGGACTACTGTGTTCCCCGCTTCTCTCTCATGACCCTATTGGTGTCACGTCACTGTCCTATATCTAGCCTGACCGCGTGACCTTTCACTTCGGCCACGTGTGCGCCTGGGAATCTTTTTCGTAGCCTGCTACAGGAAGGTACTCTCTCGACTATTGCCATTGGTTTCGCTCCTCGCTATTTTCGTTATACTGCGACGGTTGTTTCCTAAGCCTTTGTTATAAAATGAACGACAGTATCTTCTCTGTCGACGGGTTTTTGTACAACGTCATCTCTATTCCGGGATCCGGCAACTGCCTGTACCTATGAGTGGGATATTTCTCAACACAAACAGTTGGCGAAGGCAATGCACTCTCACTATGACATAGGGCTGTAGATTTTGTTGCATCACATTGGGACAGATTTGGAGATGTTCTTCCTGTTGTTCTTTCCAACGCAAGTCGAGATATCACAGCAAGTCATGAGTACTATCAATACATGGCAACACCTGCAGTTTATGGTGGTGAAGCTGAAATTCAAGCTCTTTCTGAGATTCTCCATGCTACCATTGTTGTTACTTCAAACACGACCCCAACATCCCACCTTGCATTACATTTACAAAGATTTGTGTTAATCTACAACAACCAGTCTTCAGCCACGGTCAGTTGTACGTGGCTTTTTCTACTGTTAGATCTTTCGACTCATTATCTGTCGTCTCCAGCAAAACACCTATTCACAACTGCGTCTTTCAAGAAGTATTTCTTTCTTCTTGATTTCTGAATTCCTTTCTCACAATTTTCCGTCCCTATTCTTACACTGCCATATGCTTCGGCTTTCATCGGCTAGTAGTTAATGTAATTGGCTAATTGACGTCTCTCAGTTGGTGAGGCTTGAATGTTGGTGTCGCTGTCAGGGTGGGTCTCCCTTTTGTATCGCATGCAGCTGGGAGAAGCTCTGACTTCATGTGACCATAGTGTTCAGTAAATGAACGAGCGAAAGACTGTATTGAGCGTGTGAGCTGTGCTAACAATTCGGTCTCAGCCTAAACTGTACCCATTCTGTTTTACTTGTAGGCCATTACTTAACAGCTGGTTGATCTTGAACCCATGGTTCACCTACACCACATTGTAAGTACTTGGGGACTGTGTGCTGGCTGTGATTCTATCATACTGGCTTTCACTTTATTGTAACATGTTGATGGATTTGAAGAAGTCAATTTCAAATGTCACCAGTTATCCTAACGCGCATGGCGGTGGGACTAAGATTGGCCCCAGTCAGGGTTGGCTTGTGCCTTGCATACAATTTAATTTATTAAATGGAATAAAGACTAGATGTGCAACCCATCTAAAAAATGCTAAACTCTCCATTCACCATTTGCAGTGCACCATGCAATTCACAGCTCTCTGTTATATCCTATTGAGTGTATGAGTGTCTCTGTCATCCCAAACATTCAGACACACAGACACTTATCCTTTTATTAAAGTGGAAAGGAATCCAACAAAAGTAAAAAAAAAAAATCAACACATTTCCAAAATCAAAATTACAAACAAATTGCAAAACTAAATTGAGGGAAAAAGACAAAAGAAAAAGCAATTACTTAACAAAATTCTTCATCCCAAAATCCTCTATAATTCTTCATACTGAAGCAATGGGTTGAAACGAAAGAATCCAAAAGCAAGAAAGATTTAAACAAAACTGCAAACCTGAACAGGGAAATCACAAGAAGTGAGCTGAAGAGCAAGAGCAGCGAAGTTAGCCAGCTAATAATCTCTCAGTAAAGAGCTGAGGCAATCACCGTAACACATAATTAGAGGGGAAGGGAACAAACAAAATTACAATTCTTATTATCCTCTGGGGTTACGTTGCTGAAAAACCCCAAGGATACAGAAACCTGTAGATGTAAAAGCATTGATCCTATGGGAAAAAACAGAGGTAAGTTCCAGCTTTATGCCAGTTTGGGGAGAGAAGAGAAGAAAAGGGGTCGTGTGGATCTGCCGGCCCTCCACTCTCACCACACGGAGAACAATAGTAATCGATTTGTAGGTTTATCTGTAAAAAACCTTGTTAGGACGTTTACTTTCCCTATAGCAAAGTTCGATCATTTTTTAGGTTCTTCATCAGAGGCCATGATTGACTGCGATAGGACCGATCTGATGACCTCTCTAAACCATCTGGTTAGTGTTAGCGACAGGGAGAGTGTACAGTGTGCAGGGTCTTAATCAGTGTGCACTTATCACGCCCACTTACTGGAAATTTTCCCATTTGTGGGAAACAACTGCAACCCTCGATCCCCATCACAAATTGGGTTAATCGGCGCCGGGTAGACACACATTCAGTGTAGCGCACTTGTAGACTCCGGACATTGAAGGGCATCACAAATCTGTTATTGTTCACTCTCAGGAAATTTGTTTCTACTGCGTTTGACCATAATTATGTGGGAGTAGACTGCAGTTGTCACAAAATGGGTCACACCTTTGTAATAGATGATAGGGGAAACCAAGGGAGTGGAATTAGGGGATAGCAAGGATTTATGGTAATACACAAAACGCAAGAAAAGAACAAACAAGCAAGGGGAGTGGGAGAAAGACAGAAAACACAACAAAACAAAGACACAAGGCTAAGTAAATTAGTGATTCTCCCCCCCCCCAATCCCCTTTAGTATTAGGCAGAAAATCATAACGTACAAAAGCAATGTCAAATTACATCAAAAATATTCACATTTCCACAGTGAAATGAGCTAATTCCTTGCAGTAAAAAACTCGGATTTATGTAGTAAAACGACACTGGCTGCTGCCTCACACACAGTTCCTGGCTTGGTCACCGTCTCTTACTGTCCTCCATGTGTGTATGCGTGTCCGGTTAATTGGTGACAGCAAACTGGCCATGAAAAGGCACCATATGAAGGACTGGCGTCCCACCCTGAATTGTTTCCTGCCTTGCACCTTACAGGAGCAGCAGCTATGAAAATGGAGAGACGGGCGGCCTAATTCTCCAATCCGTTTCTCATCCTGCCTTTTAACCAGTGCGGTGGATCCTAAACAAGATGGGATGCCAGTCCATCACAGGGCACATTTCACCCTGACAATTTAAATTGACCAGATATCATAAAGATGGTGGAGCATCATCTCCGTGATTAATCCGCCTGTCTTTCTTATTTGTACAGTTTCAACTGAAGTTTCATATTTGTCGTGCTGCCCATTCTCACATTCTGCTTCTTGTTTCAGGCCAGTAGTGCTTGTCCTCGCCATTATCCTCTCTTGCTGCCCAGATGCCCGTCGGAAAGTCCCGCTGAACTTCATCCTTCTAGGATTGTTTGTAAGTGTTTTTGCTTCCCTCAGAGTTATTTGTGAGATGCCAACCCTCGATCACTGGCATCTGACCAATTTAAATAAGATTGCATAAGGGTGGTAACGTTCTGCACTTTGACACCCACTGTGTACTCAGCTCATTTTTGATTAGGTGGCATGGTGGGGTGGTGATCAGCACTGCTGTTTCACTATCATTGAGGAGTTGGCACATTCTCCTTTGTCTATGAGGGTCTTACTCTGGGTACTCACATTTCATCTGAAAGATGTTAGCAAGGGTGCTCCATGATGGACTAGCACCTCATTCAGGGCTGGTTTCTGGCCCAGTCCTAAGGTTGCTGGAATAGGCTTTGGCAAGTTCAATAACCATGGATGAACATTGTTCTGTCCTAATGATTTCTAACTATAAAAAAGTGTCGATTTTAATCAAGGTGGCCATCTTGTTGAGTACTGTACACCTGTAGCTAAGCGTGTGCTACATGCAGCGAGTATGCTGGGCCTGACTTCAACGGTCATTAAGGTTGTTCTTTGGATGTTCACATGAATGAGTGTTATATTGGCATTCATGATTCCTGCCAACCATTACCAGCATTACGGTGCTTTAAATGGCTTTTAAGGGGCGATGGCCATGAACACTTCCCCAGCAGGGATTTTAAGTGTGCACCAGCATTTAGGCGTTAGCCCACTGCCCCCAGGAAACCATCACATGGTCGTCATCAACCTGCAGGATTGACACTTGGTTCATTGCATCATGTCCTGGGTCCATTTATCTAAGACTGGGATTCGTTGGACGCAGTGATTCTCCTCCACTCCTCCGCTGTCCAGTGCTGCGATTCTTATGCCCTTTCTATTCATTGTTTTTTTTGCTGACAATACTTGAACCCGAGGAGGTCTTGCGCTGCTCAGCTCCATCTGGCTTGGAGACTGGATGCAGGTTAAGATGTGGGCCCCCCCTGCCTGCCACACTTTGTAAAGGGACCTGCGGGTGGTCCACCATTGGCTGGCTGTATGTAGTTAAGCTGCTGGTCCACCTCAACACTTGTAGGACAGTCACATGTGAGACAACTGTCCCTGTGCCTGAGGTGGCCAAGTCCTTGATGGGTACCAGGTGAGGCCATCACGTGATGTCACATTTTGAAGTGAATGGTCCTCAGTAAATACAGGATTAGAAGACTTGTGCCTATAAATAATAAAGAAAATGTGCTCATTGCCTCCACTTATTAAAGACTCTGCTTTATTTTTCATTTTAGACCGTTGTAGAAGGCCTGATGCTCGGTTCAGTAACAGTGTAAGTATGCCTCGATTTTCTTTTCTTTCTCTTAATGAAAAAAACTTCAGAAAAAACTGAAAACTAAAGTTTTGTTGATTCTAACCCTGTACCCGATGAGTGAGTCATGGAACTTTTAACTTTTGTGGTGCGTGCAGAAACGGCAAAGCTCCACTAGGCCAACGAGCAATTAGGTGAAACTTAGAGGACTTGTGGGCGAGCCAAGCGTGTCGCCTATGAAGACCTGGAGAACCAGTCGGTGGACTCCAAGGAGGAGGTTTGTTAACCGCTTACCGATATTCCCAAGTCAAAGTCAGAGTACGTATTAGTTTGCCACCTGAAGTCGCTTTTCTAATGTGAGGCATGTTTTTGTACATTAGAAAAAAGAACTTTCTTGTTTTTGCATTTTAAAATGGAAGTCATGGGGCAGGAGTCGAAATGTGAAAGGAACACTTTACGACTTCTGGAATGTGCCCAATATGAAACAGCAAAGGGTTTGATTTAGTTAAACGTTTTAGAACATTAGAACACTCTAGATGAGAACAGGCCATTCAGTCCAACAAAGCTCCCCAGTGCTATCCACTTATTTCCTCCAAGAAAACATCAAGTCGAGTTTTGAAAGTCCCTAACGTCTTACTGTCTACCACACTACTTGGTAGCTTATTCCAAGTGTCTATCGTTCTTTGTGTAAAGAAAAACTTCCTAATGTTTGTGCGAAATTTACCCTTAACAAGTTATCAACTGTGTCTCCATGTTCTTGATCCACTGTACTAATTCCGTTCATAATTTTAAACACTTCAATCATGTCACCTCTTAATCTTCTTTTGCTTAAACTGTAAAGGCTCAGCTCTTTTAATCTTTCTTCATAGTTCCTCCCTTGTAGCCCTGGAATCAGCCTAGTCGCTCTTCTCTGGACCTTTTCTAGCGCTGCTATGTCCTTTTTGTAGCCTGGAGACCAAAACTGCACACAGTACTCAAGATGAGGCCTCACCAGTGCATTATAAAGGTTGAGCAGAACCTCCTTGTACTCCACACATCGTGCTATATAACCTAACATTCTGTTAGCCTTCTTAATGGCTTCTGAACACTGTCTGGAAGTCGATAGCTTAGAGTCCACTATGACTCCTAAATCCTTCTCATAAGGTGTACTCTCGATTTTCCGACCGCCCATTGTGTCTGACACGTTTCTGAGGCATGCTTGTGGCAACTGCTAGGGGAAAATGCTGGGGAGGGCAGGATTCAAGGGGTTAAACAGCAGACGTCTGTGCACTCAAATATCAGAGGATTTTATTTTTCCTAAATTTGTCTCGTATACAGTCAAATTCCATGGTGCATCGGTTCTTCCAGCTTCAGTGTCGGTGCAATCTCAGATGCATGTCAGTGTCAAGCATACATTGTATGGTCTACCGTGTCTGTGGCCTTGTCCCATTTACTTTGTGCCATCTCGTCTTTTCTACACATGTAAATTGGTACAGAATGTGCGCTGATTATCCTGAGTGTGTGACTTGCAATGCCATTCCTAGCGATCGTGTATTTGGTTTTAACAAATGGGTCTTCCTCAGGGTCTCCTCCCAGCTGGTCGTGCCCATAAATCCTCCACAGGGACACTTCAGTATCAGAAGCCTGACCCCCCCGGTTGGCTCCTCTCGATGCGGAGCGTCAGCAGCTCTACTCTGATCCTCTCCCAGGTGTCTCTAAAGGAGAGTCCAGCCACCCTGCAGCAAAAGCTCATTTTGCCCACTTGTACCTAAAATCTCATTATCCAAAGCTCATACCTTAGGTGAGAGTAGGGACAACTGGTAAATCTACAGCTTTGCTGTCTGGTTCAGCTCCTTCTTCACCACTACAGATTGGTATAATGGCCGCTGTGAAGACAAGAAAACACAAAAGGCTCATAAAGGTTTGGGACGCTGTCCCGTATACTGTAGGTGGTGGAATCGTCTTTTGCAACGTAATTTAAACAGGCAAACAGACTTTTCATGAGACACCTTTGAGTGAAACAAGGGGGACTTTTATATCAGACAGACAGGAAATGACATGTTGCAGCGGAAAATTACACCGGAGATAATGATATGGCGGGAAGGAAAAAGTGAGGTCATCAGGAGTGGACCAGAAGTGTAGTCATCTTGCAGCGTCAGATTGTCAGAAATTGGAAGAGTTGTGGATGTGTGTCGTTGTCGCAGAATTCCAAAAGGTATGCCGTTTATTCATCTTCTTTTTTCCTGAAGGGTGAGAAGAAAAGACATAAGCCTTAGGTATCAAATCCCCTCGGGTTGTTACTTTCGCACATCATCGGGTCTGTTGGCTGCCCCCTAATCATGTGTGTGGGACACGGCATAACTGCTCTCAGTGCCCCAATCTGTCTGTCAGTCTCACCATCCCTTTTCTCCTTACTCGTGAACAAGACCCCGGGGTACTTAAACTCCTCGACTTGAGGCAATGACTTACCTCGCACTCGGACAGGACAGTCCGCCTTTAACTGAGGACCACAGCTGCAGATTTAGAGGTGCTGATCCTCATACCTGCCCCTTCATATGTGGTCACAAACCATCCCAATGCATGCTGGAGTTCACAGCCTGATGAAGACCACAGGAACACGTTGTCTCCTCAATATTCTGTCCATGAAAATCGCAAACAATCTGAAGAGATAGATAGATAGATAGATAGATAGATAGATAGATAGACAGATAGATAGACAGATAGATAGACAGATAGATAGATAGATAGATAGATAGATAGATAGATAGATAGATAGATAGATAGATAGATAGATAGATAGATAGATAGATACTTTATTAATCCCAAGGGGAAATTCACATAATCCAGCAGCAGTATACTGATACAAAGAAACAATATTAAATTAAATAGTAATAAAAATGAAAACGCAGACAATAACTTTGAGTAATGTTAGCATTTACTCCCTCGGGTGGAACTGAAGAGTCGCATAGTGTGGGGGAGGAACGATCTCCTCAGTCTGTCACTGAAGCTACTCCTCTGCCTGGAGATGACACTGTTCCCTTATAGGCCGCTACTCAGCAACACTCTTTTCGTTTTATAAGTTTTAAAGCTTTTGCTTTCACATTTAGACTTGTGCCCATTTTAAAGCGCGAGATGGGCATCGTATTTTATTCAATTTATAAAAAAAAAAAAATCACTTCTAACACAATTTAATCCCATCCATCCATCCTCTTCCTCTTATCCGAGGTTGGGTTGCAGGGGCAGCAGCTTGAGCAGAGATGCCCAGACTTCCCTCTCCCCGGCCACTTCTTTTAGCTTTTCTGGTGGAATCCCGAGGCGTTCCCAGGCCAGCCGGGAGACATAGTCCCTCCAGCGTCTCCTGGGTCTTCCCCGGGGCCTCCTCCCGGTTGGACGTGCCCGGAACACCTCACCAGGGAGGCCTCCAGGAGGCATCTCATCTGACTCCTCTCGATGCGGAGGAGCAGCGGCTCTACTCTGAGCCCCTCCCGGATGACTGAGCTTCTCACCCTATCTTTAAAGGAAAGCCCAGACACCCAGCGGAGGAAACTCATTTCAGCCGCTTGTATTCGCGATCTCGTTCTTTCGGTCACTACCCATAGCTCATGACCATAGGTGAGAGTAGGAACGTAGATCGACTGGTAAATTGAGAGCTTTGCCTTACGGCTCAGCTCCTTTTTCACCACGACAGACCAATGCAGAGTCCGCATCACTACGGACGCCGCACCAATCCGCCTGTCGATCTCGCGCTCCATTCTTCCCTTACTCGTGAACAAGACCCCGAGATACTTGAACTCCTCCACTTGGGACAGGATCTCTCCACCAACCCTGAGAGGGCACTCCACCCTTTTCCGGGTGAGGACCATGGTCTCGGATTTGGAGGTGCTGATTCTCATCCCAGCCGCTTCACACTCAGCTGCGAACTAATCCAGAGGGAGCTGAAGATCACAATTCAATGTGACAAATAAATGTGTGTCATGATTGTGAAGAAATAACTTTGCCTTGAAAAATTTTAAACTTATCGTTTAACTCACCAAAGTCTGATGGCACTTCTAAAGCACCAGAAACTCCTTCCATTATGAATGTCACCAGTGGGTAACCCCCTCCGTTCTACATGCTCACATGGAGAGGCTGCTTGTGAATTCTGGGAGTAAGATGGCATCCAGTTGAGGCGTAAGTTCCGATGAGGAAGCGAGCTTCTGATTTCTAGGGGCGTCATATTAAATTGTGTTTTTCTTTCTTTCCATCTTCTCAGTCTTGGAACTTCTTGTTAAACTTGATAACTAACTTCTGTCTGCCACAGCCAGCCTTATTCTGTTGGTCTTTTCAAGCTAAATATGCCGCCATCAATTTTCCTGAAGTGACTTTTTTTCAGTGCAATCTAGCGAGGGGCTGGAGCCCAGCTTGGTACTCTGGTCCATCACAGGCCCCACTTCATTATGAGTCCACTTCTCATATATAAATGTCTGCGTGTGGAAGTGTGTGTGTCCGTCTGTCTGTCTGGCTTGGAAGTACAAGACTACAGCATGAAGCTCAAAGAGTCGGCAAGGCGGCCCCAAGTTAACGAGTCGGAAGAAGAAATAAGAAATTGGCAACAGCGTGAAGCTGAAAGAAAGCGACTCCATTGCTAAAGTGAAACTGCCGAGGAAAGACAAATGAGAGAGAAACTCACCTAGCTGCTGATAGACAAAGGGGGCGAGCACGTCCACAATACAAAACCACTGACTTTGCATTTCAGTTTTCTTTCTGACGGTTTCAATAGGAGCCCGGGCTTACGCAGCCAGTACTTTATAATATGACATGGTCAAAGGGTGTTACACTTGGCGTCTGCCAAACACATTTGACATGTCACATCTGGTAGCTTAAGAGACGTCTCCTTTGAGATGCCCCGCACAGACACGACCCAGGCTGGGATTTGAACCCAGGGCTCTCCAGGGCTCTAGCGCAGTGAGGGAGGGTACTGCTGGGTAGTGGTTACATTGTTGGATTTTTTTTGTTCTCTCTAATGTAGGCTACAAATTGTGTGGTTCAGAACGCCTTTTAGTTGAGTCAGCACTGTGTAAACACGTCCTAACGCCAGTGATTACCATTTTGTTTTCCCTTTTTTTTTTTTTTATTTTGCAGCTTTTTCACTACCAATGCTGTCATGTGGGCTGCGGGTGCCACTGCCTTTGTGTGCTTTAGCCTGACGATATTTGCCTTGCAGACGAAGGTAAACTTGACTTGTACCAGGAAATGTAGCTAGCGACATGTGTGCTGTTCGGAGGCCTTTAAAGTCAGACCACTGCCCAGCTGATGTAGCAAGGAGCCCAGGCCTCCTCCGCACGCGGGCAGCTTGTGTGGTGTGGGAAGCACAAAATTTACGAATGACGTCTTTACAACAAACTGGGAATCATGGGGGTTACAAGCTGAGACTGAAGCAATGGGCACCTTGGAGCTGTTGGGATATCTGAAAGTCAGCAGGTCCCTTGGGTCCCTCTTCAGAGAGCACTAGCAGCTTTCCTAAAAGATT
Source organism: Polypterus senegalus (assembly GCF_016835505.1). Taxonomy (NCBI): domain Eukaryota; kingdom Metazoa; phylum Chordata; class Cladistia; order Polypteriformes; family Polypteridae; genus Polypterus; species Polypterus senegalus. The sequence goes on along the minus strand of NC_053168.1, from coordinate 74,883,740 downwards.
CTGTAACTTTTGGGATCTAAGCGATCATTTCATTACACTGCAGGAGGCAGCGAGCATTGGCAAAGGGTTGGGAGGTTCCTATTACTCATGTCTGTTGTCCCTTGGTGTTGCTCCAGTTCACTATCTTTTGTTCTTTCATTGCAGTGGGATTTCACACTCATGGCCGGAGTGATGTGGGCTGTTCTCTGGTCACTCATCTCCTTTGGAATTCTCTGTGCGATTATTCGTAGCCAAGTAAGCTGCAACGCCTGTTTCTTTTCATGCACTCATCCCCACGATGGCTTCACACAGTTCTTAGCGTTCTAGTCTCACAGTTTTCAAAGACTGTCCGTGTGATGGAGATCTTCTTTATCAGACACTCTCCACTGGAATGCTCCAATTTAAGCAAAAAACACAGGCAGGCGAAAGCGACAATCGTTATTCTTTATCTAAATCTGGCAAGAGGCAACAGCATATCATATTAGCAAGTGTTGCAAAGAGAAGAGTGTCCTCTGCACTGTATTTATACAACTCATTGATTAGATCACAATTCCAAGAAATTGACTAGTACTGGGGTGTTGTACCGTGTTAGCCATTATGAATGTAGTGAGAAGTCAAGTAAAATGGCACCTTTTATTGGCTACCTAAAGAGATGACAACATGCAAGCTTTTGAGACAACTCAGGCCCCTTCTTCACGCTGATCTTGTCTGAGGAAGGGTCCTGAGTTGCCTCGAAAGCTTGCATGTTGTCATCTCTTTAGGTAGAAAATAAAAGGTGCCATTTTACTTGAATTCTCACTACATTCAAGGAATTCACTACATAATCTGAAACCTTTTAACATGACTGGTTACACCCTGTTGCTAACAGGACATGACAAACGTTGATCCCTTAAATAAGCTTAATTCACCCCGTCCACTAGGCTGATTTGGAAGTCCTGTTGGCTTAGGATGTACGTCACTTTTTAAATGTATTATTATTATTATTTTTATTTTAACACATGTGTTAATGAGTGTGAGATTTGCACGTTCTTCCCATTTTCTCATGGTTTGTCAAACAATGGTCTAATTTATAGTCTAGCTGGGTACATCAACAGGAAACTTACACCTAAGCATTACAATAAAACAATGATTATACCTTAAAATATAACATTTTCTCTTAAGTGTTACACAGAAAATAACAAAAAATGCATTTACCATAGTGAATAATAAAATAACGGAATCTGCTTTTAAGCAGAAGGATACGAGACTCAGACGCATGCTAGGTACACATTGGACGAGGGTTCAAATTCAATTCTTACAGTATTCTTCCCACATATCCGGTACAGTGGCAAGAAAGCATATGTGAAATCCCTTGGGAGTCCTCTCTATGCGTGGAATTAGAGTTTTTTAACCAGAAAAATATTAGTTTGTAATCAGAAACAGGCAAAGCAGAACAACACACCAACACGGGAGTCGTAAGATCAGACACTGCAGAATGGAAAGTGCCGGTCTTTATGCTGGTGCTCTTCTTCGTGTCACATGTCATATACTCCTGGGTGATGCTGTGAGGTCAGTGGCAGCACTTGATGCTCTACTACAAACAGTAAGATGCAACCAAAATAATCCTTGGGGTCCAAACCCCATATTTCATGTACAACATGTGCTTAGATCTTGTAGCGAAGGCAACAAAAAATGTAAGAAATAGCACATTATATTAACAAATGAACAAATTAAAAGGTTAGTGACTAGATGTTTTGCTCGTATAGCTTTTGTTAGTGGCGTTGTGACGAGTGCCACCCACAAAGGTTGACTCACCACACCTTACTAATGTAACTAAATCTAAAAGGAAGGTCAACACAATAATCGGAGTCCACCCTTATCATAATTCACGCATGTTATTATCAGTAAACTGCGCAACAACAGAAACTTGGACACACTCCAACGGAATATATGAGCACAACATAAAGTACAGGCTGCATCTCAACAATTCTACATTTGCTGCATGTTTTCAATCAATCTAACAACTTATGCATTTCTAAACCATACATTTTCTGAACCCCAGATTAGCACTACCCTAAACACAACGTAAAAAGTATAATTTAAAAATAACTGAGAGAAGAAAAGGAATGTGTCATATGCTGTCACAGCTGTTTAAAAGACTGGCCAAACAGGCTCTAACCCAAGATCAGTCCTACCGTATGAACGTCCTCCACTGCTCCAAGTGTCCCCAGATGTTTCTCCAGCTGCTTCAATACACTGGCAGGCTCTGTTCCTTCAAGATGACCACCTCTTGCAGTAATAAATCTCCCAGCCGGTGATCCACCACTCTCAGTAGCTGCCATCAAATGTCACTGTTTCTTCTTCAATAATATCCAAAGTTTGTTCTCTATGGTCTGTTCCTTGTGGCTCTTATGCTCTTCCTCCAAAACCGAAGTCCATGGCAACCTGCAATGATCCTCCACTTACCCAGAAACACTCACTGAAGCTCTGCTGCCCTCTTGGCCTAAACAACCACAAATTTCACTCAGGCTGTGGCCCTGACAAAAGATTTGATGTACTGGAGGGGAAGGAGATGAAGAAAGCCAGGTGGCGAACAAGGTGGAAAGATCTCAGTGACCACAAATAGCAGCCATTAAAGAAGAAGGGAGAGGTTAAGAGTTTAGTTGGCCATTCAGTGCTGGAAGAGTGTGTGAGCCAAGTCTGATATGACCTTGGTTTCTGGTGGTGTCTCTCAAGCCCTGTGAAAGAAGATGTAGGGCTTTGATCTTGACAACTTGAACACACTTAAGATGGTTTTCATTTTGGAGATGGCTGCACAGTTTGTACAAGAAATGCGCTAAATGAGAGGCCTGTTGTGTAATGTTGAAGTCTTTCAGGGAACCAAATACTGTGTCGGTGGAGGCTCACATGCAAGAGCTGCGGGCGTCCAGTTACAGGAGCCCGGTGAAGAACATGGATCTGCTTTGTGAAGGGAGCTGTGGACACCTGGTGAGGTAAAGCAGTGCAATGGCTGACACGGAATGTATGAGTTGTGAGATCAAAGACCTTTCACAGGGTTTCATGGACACTTTTCAAGGGAAGCCAAACGTTGAAGCGTGTTCTCAGTCTTGGATCACAGATTTGTCCAGCCTCTCCCTTCATCTTCTCTAACGGTGGTCTTTTACTATTCATCTGCCCTAGCTGTTGTCCCTATTAAGGCTATACAGTATAGAGTTGAAACGCCTTGCGTATCACAAGTCATATATATATATTATTTATTTTTTGTCCTTTAGTGCATGCATACTGAGTGGTTTATCACTAATTACATCTAGGAAATGTCAGCACGTTCAATAGAAAGAGAGAGAGGTTAGGAGCACACGCTGATACAGCGCATCGCCGCACCCACCACACGATAGACCAACTCAGGATCCAGATTAGGACCCGAGTGCAGCCATGCAAACATGTGACACCTCAGCACCATACTAGTTCAGATGGAGAATAATCTATAAAATCATTTTATTAATTAACTAGCCACGGTACCTATCAAAGACAGGTAACTGAATAATCTTAAGGTATTTGCTCTCTCTTGCCCTACGTGTTCCTCTCCTCTGTATTTGTGTGTGATCCTCTCTTCACCGGCACTCCCTTTCTCAAGCGTGTCCCCGTAAGTCTACTCAGACGGCCATTGTTTTCAAGGCACCTTTCTCATCTCCATCTGTCTCTGAAGGCGACTCTCATTTACTCCTCCTCATGTGTCTCACACCTCACACTTTCATTGTGTCATCAAAGCCAAACTGGCCAATCAGATTGCTCCGAGGGACTGGACACACAGACCGGTTTTAATTGATTATATACAAGTAGACAGACAGGCAGACAGTTAATATTCTCCAAACTGCTTAATCCCACTCAGTGTCACTGGGGGTTTCAGCCTATCCTGGCAGTACTGGGCACAAGGGTTAGAGTTGGGCAGACAGCTCTTGCCAGGGTGCCACTCAAACACTTAAACAAGACATTCCAGGTTTCTGTACGATGTACATCCCATGTCAGCTCCTGTCCTTCTCGAGGCTAACTGCACACTGAGAGACTGACATTTGTTTTCATTGGTCAAGTTGATTATGAGATTGTTTGTGAAGCAGAGAACCAATGACCATAGAGGATTCAGAAAGTATTCAGACCCCTTCACTTTCTGTACTCTTATGTTGGAGATTTAATTTTAAAAGGATACATTTGCCATTTTTGCCCATCAATCTACACTCAATAATCCATAATGACAAAATGAAAACCTGCTTTCAGAAATTTTTATAAAAAATCCAAAGCTGAAATCTGTCATTTGTGTAAACTATTCAGACCCTTAATTCAGTATTTTAGCGGCAATTGCAGTTTTGAGTCGTCTTCTTTCCTTAAATTCTGACCAGTCTCTCTGTCCCTGCTGTGGAGACGCACCCCATAGCATGACACTGCCAGCGCCATGATTCACTGCAGGGGGAGGAGGTGATGAGCAGCCCCTGGTCTTCAGCAGACGTAGTGCTTGGAGTTGACTGAAGAGCTCAGTTGTCGTCTCATCAGATCTAAGAATCTTTTTTCTTGTGTTCTCAGAGACCTTTAAATGCATTTGGCAAACTCCACGCAGGCTGTCATGTGCACCTGATCAATGGAGTGCCCTTTTGACAGGTTCACATCAACAGAGGACTTCTAAAGCACTTTTTGAGGTTCTTGGTCACCTCCATGACCAAGCCCCATTTTGCCCAGCTCCTCAGTATGGTTAGACAGTTAACGTTAGGTGTCATCGTGGGGGTTGCAGACTTCTTCCATTTCACAATTATTGAGGCCACTATGTTTCTGGGACCACTCAAAGTTTTAGAATGGACTTATACCCTCATCCTGATCTATGCCTCAACACCGCTCTATCACGGAGCTCTACTGGGAGTTCCTTGGACTTCACGGCTTGGTTCTTGTCCTTCAGTGAGAATTGTATAACCTCATACACAAAGGTTTGAAACAATTCAAGTCAATTTGCCAAAGGTGGACTCTAATCAAGGTCTAGGAAACATCTCAAGAATACGTAAATCAAACACGATGCACCCGACAACAATTTGGGATTGCCACAGCAGAGGCTCTGAAAACTTAATACTTACATAAATGAGACTTTTCAGTTTTATATTTTTAATAATTTGCAGACCTTTCTGAAAACATGTTTTTATCTTGACATTATGGGTTAGTGTGTGTAGACTGAGGGGCAAACATGGCAAATGTATCCATTTATAATGAACCTCCTTAGTGTTAGACCCGAGCGTCACTTGGGCTGTAAAAACAGTGCTAAAAGCGTTAGTCACGAATGTCCCTCAGGCAACAGAATAGACACGTCTCGCATAAAACCCGAGGTCTACTTGGGCTGTAAAAGTGCCAACAGCACTACCTGGACAATGGTATAGGCTGGTCTTGCATAAGCGTCAGGCCCCACCGTTACCCAGGCAACGGTGTAGACACGTCTTCTCCTAGCCTCATAATGGCGTCTCATAAGTAACGCCTCTCATGTGCAGTGACGATGAAGTGAATCTGTCTTCAGGCAGTGAAACCAAAAGCGATTTTGGGAATCCAAACGAGACACTCACGTCACTCGCACATGTGTAGTGTGCTGTTCATATTATCATTCATCATTATTATTATTATTATTATTTGTATCAGCACTTCTGACTTTGAACAGTAGATGAGATTTAATAAAAATGTAATTTTTTAAACTAAAAAATGCAACACTTTTTACATGATTTTTGAGAAAAAATGTAACGCTAAGGAGGTTGAATCTCCAACACAACGATGTGTAGTGAAAGTGAAGGGGTCTGCACGTTCTCTCCGTCTGGCATGGCGACTATTAACTGATAAGTGTCCTAACGCATTCTCCTCTCCACCGCAGTGGCTGTCCATCGTATATTCTGCAATCGGGACCTTAATCTTTGCTGTTGTAAGTAAACTTTACTTGTCTCCTAACATTTTAAGTATTTGAACTTTTTATAAAAATCTTACTGCCTTAAAAATCAATCTTCTGACTTGATCGAGTCTAATATTTTGGATCTTTTGTTAGCTGGTCGTGTGTTTGCTTTTGAATTCTGATAATTATTAATGAAATTCCATCTTCTTTTCTAATCAGTTGTAAATGAAGGCAGCGTGAGAAGTGTAAAGCATAAACAATGACAGCAAAGGTTAAGAAGTTTTTCGTTTTATCTTTTTCTGCAGTATCTCGTCTTAGACACTCAGCTGATGTTGGGAGGAAAACACAAGTACAGCATAAGCCCCGAGGAGTACATCTTTGCTGCCCTGAACCTCTACCTGGACATTATAAACCTGTTTCTGTTCCTACTGCGAATAATTGGAATGTCCCAGTAAAACGGAAATCGTAATAATTTTTCCCCATGGTCGGCTTCTCTGTCACAAACTGACCACACTTTCTCAGCGGTCGTCACGCACAGCGAGCTTAACTCTTTAAACAGCTCTAATTATGGGTCTCAAAATTTACTTTATGGGAAAAAATGAATTCTTCAATAATGTACAGTGAGCTAAAATAGAAGAGTGAGTTCTATTTGACTATCCGCCAACTCAGCTTATACCTTTTGGTAAAATGCAATGTAAATAATTACACGTTCTTTTCCACTGAAATTTCTGTTTAATAAGAGCAACTTTTGAAGTTGAGATTTGTTGTAAAGGTGCCGTTATCAAACAATCTGTGGTCGATCTTGTCAAAACAGGCACGCAGTATTAAAATAAATGAATAACGAAATACAACTAACTTATTTAAATAGTGGTCGCCGGTGCTAAGTTATCAGATTTATAATAAAAGAAATTCAAAGTGGAAAAAAAACAAAATTGTATTCTGTCATACTAGCATTTTTTATTCGTTTTTGTTCTACTGTGTGTCTAAATGGGTAGCACAGTGGATGACTAGGGGGTCCTGAGCTTGAATCCCACCTTCAGACATTGTCCATGTGGGATTTTTCTCCCAAAGTCGTGTAGCGGATGAGGAGGACTGGTGATGCAGAACTGGACGTACACGAGTGGACCCTGCGATGGGCTGGCACCCCACGCTGCTGATCCTGAACCATATTTAGCTGATGTGAGAATGAATGATTAAATGTAAAGAGATTCCTGCAGAAGCGCCTAAAAGGCACCAATGCATTTTAAACAGGAGCTGATAAGATAGCAGGAGTTCACTGTGCAGATAGGGAGAGACATCTTGAAATGTAGAATTGGGGGGCAGGCGGCTAACATCACCTGCATGTAAAACAATAAATAAGTATAAAAAAATTATTATACAGAAACTCTGTGTGTTCATCATACCTGACATTTCCAAGCAGAAAAAGATAAAAAAAACGAAAAGATTAATTAAGCAAATGTAAGAGGAGCTGATCTCCACCATTCCTGGAAATGGCTATTTCTCAGTAACATTACAAACTGACGAAACTGCTACCTGAAAACACTTTGCTGTCTTCTTGTAGCCTTCTCCGGCTTTGGGAGTATCAATTATTGTATTTTTCAGAGTGGTAGACAGCTGCTCAGAGGAGCCCATGGCTGCGGATTGTTTAGGACAAGGTGTGAGCAGTGAGAGAATTTATAAATTCAGCTTTGCAATCTGCATCACTTGGGGTTTCCTAATGTTGACTGTGAACAAGCCACAGCCCTAAGGAGATAATGAAGGGCTGAGACATTGGGAAAAGTTATCTGAGACCTCAAATATCTTGGGGTCCTCAAACCTATGCCTGATGCTCATTTCCTTTTTTCATTGTACAATTGTGCAAAACAAAAACAATACACTAATCTTTGTACAAAATGCTGAAAAGAAACGTGTCCTCTTTAACTTGATGCCTTTTGGTGATCATCAGTTCCTCTTCTGCTCACTTAGCTATTCACAGTAACACACATTTTAAGCCCAAAGTTTGGCATGCCACTGTAGAACGCAACCATGAGGAATAACCACCATGGCGGTCTTGGACAGTATAAACAAAAGAAAGGAGCATCTGTGTGAAGTCTTGACAGGATGGAAAAAGGAAAATAGGGCCGAGGCTGCAGTACCTGGAAAACATTCATATAGGCACTGGCATGTCAGGCACAACATTAACTTGCAGTCAGAATCCAGAAAACTTTGAAAATTTAAAATGGTCATGGATACATATTATAAGGTCTCGTCATTTGTCATTCCCTGTGCTACTGGTCATGTATCCCAACATCCTTATGCTGAAATAAAGTGATGATATCCAGCAACTGCCATCGTAAAGTTTGACATTCACTCTGAATTGAAGGCACGTAATTGGCCACCAGTTGACATACAACCCACAACGACTGTTAGTACTCTCAAAGACCACCTCTAATGTGTGCTTCTTATATAGACTGTGTCCATATACGATAATGCTGGATGTGCGTCCAGAATGGTAACTGGTGGGCTGTAATAAGCCAACAAGAAAAGTGAAAAGCTGACACGTCGCATTGCCATAAAGAGCTTTAGAGTTTCAGCATGATGCCATCATAGATAGATAGATAGATAGATAGATAGATAGATAGATAGATAGATAGATAGATAGATAGATAGATAGATAGATAGATAGATAGATAGATAGATAGATAGATAGATAGATAGATAGATAGATAGATAGATAGATAGATAGATAGATAGATAGATAGATAGATAGATAGATAGATACTTTATTAATCCCAAGGGGAAATTCACATAATCCAGCAGCAGTATACTGATACAAAGAAACAACATCATGAGGGAGATGGTAGGTCAACTCCACACCTGCTGCTGCTGCCGCCATTGTGTTTATTTTTTTAAAGCTGCACAGATGTCAGGACTGACCACCCACCCACAGCTTGCCTGATGGCTGACATGGCCCTAACTGATTCTGCTGACTTGGCTGCTGTATGTGGAAGGAAGACGTACTCATGTTTCCACTTATGTTAAATGTGATTACTGTCCACTTCTGACAATGTGACCTGTTTACACCCGTTTTTCTAATGTGGTCAACTCCCACCACACGTTACTGCAGGTGTAAGCAGATGTATCATACATTGTTTTAGTCACACGTTCTCTCACTAGACTTTATGCCCTGACTTAATATTTTCACTCGATGCTCATTTTGGTCCCAAGGCTACTGGTAGTTTTCCTACTCCTCTGCAATGTTCAAGAAAAGAAAAGCTGATAACGAGAAAACAACAGAATATACGATGGTAATGACTATGGAGGTGTCCATGCATCTCTGGGACAAGCCTGCTCTAAAAGCAGAGCTGAGAAACTGAAGAAGGACGAGAGGCATTTCAGATGAAGGAATTGTAGCGGATGGAAAATAACAAAAGAAAAGATGGTCAAAGGGAAAATTACTACTAGGAACGAGGAAGACAACAAAGACGAGGACGGACTGCATACCAAAAGAAAAAGAGAAGAAATTGGATTGGCTGAGGCTCGATTAAACAAAACCAAACATACGGACTGGCCAGGAATGAAGCTGCTCAATGATTTGAAGGAGATGGGCAATGACAGAGAAACGGGGATTTCATGTTAGTAAGCGGTCAATTTACAGCACAATGCAACTCTTAGGACTAAAAATCTTCCTGTACCTCCATTTAATCTGTCAATCCAAAAACATCAAACAGTATGTCTTTCTGTACTACTTTTCTATCCAGGAATTATGAAAGGATGTGTGCGTCACATGAGAACGGATTGTTTTTCGTCAATGAGGGACTCTTTTATATAGCACCTTACTATAGGCACAAATAAACAATACAACAGTTTTATACTTTTCCTTTTTAAACATTTGACCCATAGATGGGTTACACAACTTATTCAAGATAATATTTTTAAAGGAGCAATATATTACCAAAAATTGTCCAGATGATACCGACAATTCTGCATTGCTTAGAGAAAACAAAGAATGAGTTCATGAAAAAACAGACGGTTATTGAGACAAAGTTAGGACCTTTCAGTGTGAAACACACTGCATGTTATCAGGCGCTGTTATATTACAATAATTCCAAGAGGATGTACAGTATGTACAGAATTATTTAATAAACAATATCATATAATAAAAAACTGCCTGTTTTTGTTAAATGCAAAACTACCTAAATAACCTAATTTCATTTTTTGTCCAAAATGTATTTCAAGGCAAACAGCTGTAATTTTACATTTACATAAAATCAGAACGTAACTGATTTTAAATGTACATCTTACTATACAAACATATTCAAATAATTTAATGACATTGTTTTGTTCATTAACTCATGTAGATAAAGTACATTTTGACAAAGACATGGATATGAAACTTTTGATTGTTGCGATTTTTTGTGGTGAATTCCCTTCGAATCCCAATATGGGACCAGAACATCATCTCGCTGACCAGCAGGCCTTTAAATATTTCCGTGGCACGCAGCACAGGCCAGCACTCTTACTCAGCCCAATTTGAAGCAGTAAAGACCAGTCTGACCGACGACTGTGTTGGATCTAAACTGACTGTGCTTTATGACAGGCAAACAGCCTCACGACTTACAAGAATAGGTAGTTCACGTGTAAACAATACAAATATCAAATACATCATTAATTATATTTTTATTTACAAATCATATGATGAATGAAAACTCATAAGACTAATTGAAAAATTAGCTTCATTTGTTTAATTTTAAAAATAGTTGTTAAGGTCCGATTAAGCCAGTTCAGAAAAAACCGTAATATTAAAAAATATACAAGTTCTGCTCTTCATCTAAAAATAAAGTTATGTACCTGTCAGGGATCGTCAACTGTGGAATTAAATAAAAAAATGTCAAAAACAGGAATTCTGCCATAATCAGAAGCTGGGTCAGTCTGCTTTCATTCCCGCAGCTCACTAAATGTTATTTCCAACGGACTCCTTGATTGCAACTGCCGGCGTTGGTCCAATGTGAGTCCAAATGTAACCTTTTTCTGGACGAACAGGAATCGTAGGAAAAGGACATGATCGTGACTTAAAATATTCTGATGGTGCATGGCATACAAATTCTAAGTATTCCATTTTTCTGGGAAAGTCTTCTTCTGGGCCTCAAAAAAATAAAAAGAAAAAAATAAAATTACGAAGATAATAAAAACATATATTTGGTTATTCTGCCTTAAAACCATAATATTCGAGCAATTTATGTGAACCAGGCTTCACTGTATAAGCTAGGCATTTGTTAAAATCATACAGATCCACCTTCAGTTTATTCATTTGCATATTTTTGGAGTAAAGTAATATAAGAAATATCACCTCTTTTTTTTTTTAATAAATGCAAGTATATTTTTGAAAATGGCAGACATCTGAATTTGGAAAGCCAACTTCCCAATGATTGCACAATTACTGACGAGGTGATCGTAGAATGAATATCTTTTTGCACAGAGACATCAATGTGTCATCATTTGTAAGAAGGGCTGCTGTGGCGCGAGGTTTCGATTCCATCTAATTTGTTAGCTAAAGCAGATTCCTGCAGTATAACAGAAAATGCCATTTAAATGGCCTATTAAGTTGGCATGACATTGAAAAATAATTTCTAAATTCAGTGGTCAAAAATGTCAAAAACAGGGGTTTATAGGGTGCAAGAACAAACTTCCTGTGCAAATAATTACCTATAGTATCTAACTTGAAAGTACAATAAACATAGACAGAGAGAAACAAATAAATATATAATGTGTTTAAATTAATGGATTTCATTTATTTTAATATGTGCCAATTTTTAAAAACTATACTTATGAATCTCTTCATAGCCTTGTCAACATTATCACATTTAGAAGTACACTAAAAATAAACCTTAATGAAGGAGTCTGTAATACTGATCTACAAAAATCTAGTAAAATTAAAGCCAAATCAAAAAGCAAGCCATATTCATTTAAGCAGTACAAATCAAGGCACAAAAGGAATAAGATGCAATATGATAAATAAAATGATAGATCCCTAAACTAAGAGCAATTCATTTGAAGCAAAGATGAATACAAATGGGGCAGCACGGTGGCGCAGTGGGTAGCACTGCTGCCTCGCAGTTAGGAGACTTCCCGGGTCCTCCCTGCGTGTCTGCGTGGGTTTCGTCTGGGTGCTCCAGTTTCCTCCCACAGTCCAAAGACATTCAGGTTAGGTGCATTGGCAATCCTAAATTGTCCCTAGTGTGTGCGTGCCCTGCCCGGGGTTTGTTTCCTGCCTTGCGCCCTGTGTTGGACGGGATTGGCTCCAGCAGACTCCCGTGACCTTGTAGTTAGGATATAGCGGGTTGGATAATGGATGGATGGATACAAATCAAACTTGCATGGACTAATGTTGTAGTTAAAATGACCTGTTCTTGTAAATGAGACTTAAGGCCTTGTCAAATTACATGACTCTTCCAGCGATCTTCAGCTACAGACTTCATGTACAGAACTTTAGCACGTCGGAGGCAGTCATAGAATGCTCCCATAACAGCCAGTCATGTAGATTCATATGCCCAGTGGCTCAGTCCAACCAGTGTCCGAACCATCTACCAAAATTAAACAGGTCAGGTCTTAAGTCATGAGTAGCGAGTAGCGAGTGTGCGAGAGCTAACAACCACTGAGCACTCACAGCTATGAGGTGATTTGGACTTATGAAGCAGAAGAGAGACACATCTGCCTGATGAGGGCACCAGTTCCATCAGGAAGCATGTAATTGTAATTATAACATGCTCAGGTGACGAGATCAGCAATCGCCTTTACACATACAGTCCCCTCCATATTTATTGGAACCCCTGGTAAAAAAGGGTTATAAAAAAATTCACCTTTTGGTGAATCACCTTAATCTCACAAAGAAGAAAATGAGAGCAATCCAACCTTATCAATTTATTCTGAGAAAAAATAATTCCTCATCAAGAAATAATGATTTTTAACAAATCCATACATGCCATGATTATTGGTACTCCTGCATTGAATAGTTTGCACAACCTCTCTTTGCCAATAAAACAGCGCCGAGTCTTCTCCAATAACATCTTATAAGGTTGGAGAATATAGAGCATGGAATCTAAGTCCACTCCTCTTTACAGAATCGCACCAGGCATACAAGGTCTTAGGGCCTCTCTTGTGCATTATCTTCTTCAGCTTAACCCACATGTATTCAACAGGATTTAGATCTGGGAACTGAGAAGACCATGGCACAAGTATGATTTTGTGTTCCTTTAAACATTTGGACCACTGTCCTGCTGGAAGATCCAACAACAACCTACTGTCACTTTTTTGTTTCGAAATGAATTTTAAACCCCTTGGAATTTCAAGGTTTCCAGGGCCTTTGGAGGGGATGAAAAACAAAACAAACAGCCCCACATCATCACCCAATGTCCACCAGTTTTGACAGTTGTGGTCATCCTTGACTGTTTATTGCCAAACATGTTTATTCATCTGACCATAGAACACTGTTCCAATCAAAGTTCCAGCCTTTTCCAATGCTAATTATTGCCTTAAATTAAGATATGAGCTTTTTCAGGCAAGTGCCAATTGCTTATAGCCATTCTCCGACTTACGAAGGTCAACACACTTTTCTCTCATTTGAATTGTGTGTTCTCTTATCTCTCCTATGTTGATGGATGAAAAAGGGAATTTGGCCTCTGTGACACTTCATTTTTATATCTCATTGGCACAGGAAGTAATGAATTACTGCTTGAAAGCTACAAACGTAAAAAAGATCAACATAAAAGAGTAAGACATAGGTTCAATTACACTTTGTTCATAAGAATTTCTAGTGATGTCCATGTGGTTTTGTTAAAAATATTTATTTACTTCAATTAAATCTGCAATGTTTTTTCAGTGTGAAATTAAGGTAATTCGCCAGAAGACGACTTTTGTTTTTTAAAAAAAAAAAAAACGTATCTGTCTTTACTAAGAATGTCAATGATTTTTGGGGTTGGGGTGACTGTGTAAAACATAAAGCCTCACAAAAAGAATAAGTTGTCAAGCAGTACAAACATATACTCATACAATGGACCTGTATCTCCATGGTGAATATCAGGTTTGTAAGGAGACAAGTGGTAATTTCAACAAAGACACTCTACGGTTGTACCCCAAATTCAACAAGTCTTGAAAGGTATTGCATGTAGAGTTACAGAAACTAAATGGATGGCACTCACGTTTCACCAGGAACCCTAAAGTGGATTAAGCAAGTTACAAAATATTACATTCATATGACAGAATGTGTAAACTGAGAGAGGGGAACAAACAAACAAACACAAAGGAATTAATGATAGTGTTTCTGTATTTAGTGAACATGTGTTTCAGTGCTACAGGATGTCATTGCCATTTGCTGTTCAACTTTATTTATTTTTTACTATATTAAGATAGCGGTAAGAGGCTGGCAAATACTATAGCAAGTCTGCAAATTTCATAAAACTGCCATCTGTTGAAATAAAATGGCGATACTCCTTTTACATTCTTCTATGAGAGGGATCCTGTTTGTGGCCGAATGTTAGTTTGAAACACAAAGATCGATCTAAGCACAAAGTAAATGCAAACTATTGCTTAGTGCCTTAAAAAGAAAATGAAGTTGTGATTCCTATCTATTATAAAATAAAACTGTGTCAAGACTTGAAGCACAGATGACTAACATTTAAACTGCTTTAGCTATTCTGGCAAAATGGGAAAAACTGCACCACTTTGCAATTTGTTTTCAGTTTAAGCTAAACAGCAAGTGATCAAAGATGATGTAAAAAGTGTTCTCAGAAAACAAAGTTTTCATGATGAACAACCAACTGATTATCTGTTCTTCTCTGTCTCTGATTCTGAAAGCAGTAATTTAACCGAATTTAAATAATTATTTTTGTGTTGCATACAGAAGGCAGAAAATCTGACACTGCTGAATGACAAGCAGAGTCAAAATGATGTGAACTAAATTTTAATACATAAATATTTGGATACCAAAAAACAAATACATAGAATAAAGTCTCCCTTCTCCTGCCTCAAATAAAACAGTCCTTGGATTCATTCTGTGCAATTGGTTTTTCTGAACTAAAAAATATTAAGGAGTACCCTTGAATTCACAACAGATGGTGAAAATTTATTATTCTTAAATAATTTTAAAATTTATGTTAACTGATCTTTCATTGAAAAAAATTCTAGTGTAGTCTGAAAAAATACATAGGTTCACACAAGGCTGTGAAGACTTTTCCAAAAGCCTTACATGTTTAAAGTTTGGAAATCGTACCTCAATAGGTATTTTAAAGTGCAAAATGATTAGTTTAATTTTGTTACTTTGTTCCATGGCTTGTAAAAAGAGCATCAATAACACTGTTCTTACGACTCTGAATAATGGAATATGACTTGCATAACATTAATGTTGAAAGAAAGAGAATACAAAACAAAAAGAGAAAATTTAACAAAACTGAAATTTATAATATAAATGATACTTAATTCATTCAACAATCCATTTGAATAAATATTCTTTAAAAATGACCCGCTAATGGTATTTTTGAAATGAACACACTAAAGTGGCTGGTGTACAAATTCAGTATAAATACAGTCATGGCCGAAATTATCGGCACCCCTGGAATTTTCCCAGAAAATGCACCATTTCTCCCAGAAAATTGTTGCAATTACAAATGTTTTGGTATACACATGTTTATTTCCTCTATGTACATTGGAACAACACAAAAAAACAGAGAAAAAAGCCAAATCTGACATCATGTCACACAAAACTCAAAAACCGGGCTGGGCAAAATTATTGGCACCTTTTCAAAGTTGTGGGTAAATCGTTTTATTTCAAGCCTATGATGCTCGTTTGAACTCAACTGTGGCAAGAAACAGGTGCTGGCAATATAGCAATCACACCTGAAGTGAGTTAAAATGGAGAAAGTTGACTCAACCTTTCTGTTGTGTGTCTGAGTGTGCCACACTAAGCATGGAGAACAGAAAGAAGAGCAGAGAATTGTCTGAGGACTTGAGAACAAAAATTGTGGAAAATATCAACAATCTCAAGGCTACAAGTCCATCTCCAGAGATCTTCATGTTCCTTTGTCCACTGTGTGCAACATAATCAAGAAGTTCACAACACATGGCACTGTAGCTAACCTCCCTGGACATGGACGGAAGAGAAAAATTGATAAAAGACTACAACGAAGGATAGTCCGAATGGTGGATAAACAGCCCCAATCAACTTCAAAACATAATCAAGCCGTTCTGCAGACTCAGGGTGCAACAGTGTCAGCTCAAACTATCCGTCGACATCTGAACGAAATGAAAGGAGGACCCCACTGCTGACACAGAAACATAAAAAAGCTAGAATGGAGTTTGCCAAAATGTACTTCAGGAGCCAAAATCCTTCTGTGCGAACGTCTTGTGGACAGATGAGACCAAGGTAGAGCTTTTTGGTAAAGCTCATCATTCTACTGTTTACAGAAAACGGAATGAGGCTTACGAAGAAAAGAACACAGTACCTACAGTCAAACATGGTGGAGGTTCTAAGATGTTTTGGGGATGTTTTGCTGCCTCTGGCACTGGATGCCTTGACTGTGTGCAAGGCATCATGAAATCTGAAGACTACCAAAAGATATTGGGGCGCAATGTAGGGCCCAGTGTCAGAAAGCTGGGTCTGCGTCAGAGGTCATGGGTGTTCCAGCAGGACAATGACCCCAAACATACCTCTAAAAGCACCCAGAAATGGTTGAAGACAAAGTGCTGGAGAATTCTGAAGTGGTCAGCAATGAGTCCAGATCTAAATCCAATTGAACACTTATGGAGAGATCTCAAAATTGCTGTTGAGAGAAGGCGCCCTTCAAATCTGAGAGACCTTGAGCAGTTTGCAAAAGAAGATTGGTCGGAAATTCCAGATGAGAGTTGTAACAAGCTTGTTGATGGTTATAGAAAGTGCTTGATTTCAGTTATTTTTTCCAAAGGGCGTGCAACCAAATATTAAGCTGAGGGCGCCAATAATTTTGTCCAGCCCGGTTTTTGAGTTTTGTGTGAAATGATGTCAGATTTGGCTCCTTTTCTCTGTTTTTTTTGTGTTGTTCCAAAGCACATAAAGGAAATAAACAAGTGTATACCAAAACATTTGTAATTGCAACAATTTTCTGGGAAAATTCCAGGAGTGCCGATAATTTCGGCCATGACTGTATGGTAAAATGCAGAAAATATAAATAACAAATGTGGAAATTGAAACTAACACCTACAAGATCAACACACTCTAATGAATGATTACAGACTGTAGCCACAAACCACTTGAACTTACCAACAATGTATGTTGATGGATCAAACTGATCTTTTGGGCTCTCGTTTGTAGGAATTAGCCAAGTTAAAGCAGCACTTTTTTCACAGTACTGATCTTGAACAAATCCTCTGATCTGAGCATAGTATGGTCTTCCATTATCTTCATCAGTGACTTTAATAACATCTCCAATCTGAAAATACACTCCCTTTAAAGATAAATCGGTAAGAAGTTAAATGTAATACAAAACAATTTCGTAAACAGCATCTTAATATTTAATATGTGACTCTGCTCCATTAATTTTGTAAAAAAGTATTCAACTAATACTTTTAAAATAAATCTAATGAGCAATGTTTAAAGTTAAAATGCTTACTATAACCTAATTAAAATAGAATTTATTTCTATAAAATATTTTTCATTATTACCAAAATAATCATTCATATAATTGACCACACCACAGCTACAGCAGAAAGAATGTGCTCATATGGAGTTGTCAATGTGTCTGCTCAGTCTTTCCTTTTGGTACTCAATTTCATTCCCCTCCGTATGAGTGACTGTACTTTGTAATATTCAAAATTAGTTCCTGATTTGTGCCTGATTCTGTTAGAATAGGCCACAGCTTCCCATAATTGAAATAACTGAACTCAAAAATGAATCAACAGAAGGAATAAAAACAGTTATTCACATATGTGCATTAAATAATCCTTCAAACACTAAAAAAATCAAATGCAATACAAACATACTTGATTAAATTTAGTCTTTGGCAAATCTAATATCATCATCATAACTGTGTATCAGTTTTACAAGTAGTTTTGACTCATGTCTTTCTCGGATATCAGTTTGCTTTGTACAAACTTTCATTCAGTACTAATACTTTAAAAAAAGACTTATGTTTTTGGAATCTTGGTATCAACGGGGTACCAAAGTATAAGTTCTTGTGGCATCCCTAATTGCCAATCACATCCCTATATCAGCTCTCCTTTGAGAGGTTACCCCAGTTCTTATGCCTCATTCTAAACAATAACTGTGTAATGGTCATACATAGTTGTTTTATTCTGGATATGTTAACACAATTTTACCTTATAAAATAATGATTCTGACGTGATTATTGTAGAAACAGATTCAGGTGCTTTGATAGGCTGGAAAAAGAAAA
This sequence comes from Polypterus senegalus, assembly GCF_016835505.1. NCBI lineage: Eukaryota > Metazoa > Chordata > Cladistia > Polypteriformes > Polypteridae > Polypterus > Polypterus senegalus. The sequence continues at coordinate 74,865,479 of NC_053168.1, read as the reverse complement.
ACAAAACAAAATGAAATTTTAGAATTACAGTAATCCCTCCTCGATCGCAGGGGTTGCATTCCAGAACCCCCCGCGATAGGTGAAAATCCGCGAAGTAGAAACCATATGTTTGTATGGTTATTTTTTATATATTTTAAGCCCTTATAAACTCTCCCACACTTTTAAAATTATTAGAGCCCTCTAGACATGAAATAACACCCTTTAGTCAAAAGTTTAAACTGTGTTCCATGACAAGACAGAGATGGCAGTTCTTTCTCACAATTAAAAGAATGCAAACATATCTTCTTTTCAAAGGAATGCGTGTCAGGAGCAGAGAATGTCAGTGAGAGAGAGAGAGACAGAGACAGAAAAGCAAACAATCAAAAAATCAATACGCGCTTTTAAGTATGCCGAAGCACCGCCGATAAATCAGCATATTTTAGAGTAGCGTCCGTATCCTCTAGGCAAACAGCCCCTCTGCTCCCCTCTGCTCACACCCCCTTCGTCAGACGCAGAGAAAGTCAGAGAGAGTGAGAGAGAGAGAAAAACAAACAATCAAGCACCGCGCGGGAAGCACATCGTATATCATAGAGGAGTTTTATTTAATATGTAATACATGCTCTGATTGGGTAGCTTCTAAGCCATCCGCCAATAGCGGCCCTTGTATGAAATCAACTGGGCAAACAAACTGAGGAAGCATGTACCATAAATTAAAAGACCCATTGTCCGCAGAAATCCTCGAACCAGCGAAAAATCTGTGATATATATTTAGATATGCTTACATTTAAAATCCGCGATGGAGTGAAGCCGCTAAAGTCGAAGCGTGATATAGCGAGGGATCACTGTACTTTATTAATTAAATCTAAGTTTAGTTTGGGAAAAAATACCTTGAAAATATTTTATCTACTTGTCGTTTTACTTTTCTGATCAATCATTTTTCAGAATATGTACAATAATAATGAAATGCATAACACACACACACAATCCGATGCCTTATCTGAAACAGTGTTTTTATGGAGTGCAATTGAAAAAGAAATAAATATTAACTGCAAATACAAACACATAAACTGTACCTGAGAAAAATCAAATCTCCCTCCCTTCCAAATGAGACCTTATAATTCCAACTCTTAAAAAAATGCAATGAGGACAAATGATATACCAAAGAATATTACTTAATTTGACCATTATCAACTAGATTAATCAGATGCAATTTTATGAATACAAGCATTGTTAGATATCTACACGGAAGGTCTCAATAAATGCTAAATTAAAAATACGAGGTCACCAAATGGGGCATTTTCAATTTAAAATAATGGAAAATTGAATACATCTGGTAAACTCAGCAGTTACTTAATTATAACAGATGTTCCTTATCTGGACTCTCTCAACCTATGAAAAGTCTGCAAGAAAAGGAAAGTGTACATGAAAAGAAAAATTAGACACCGAGAGAACTGATGCACAAGGAGCAAAAAAGAACACAGCTAAGAAGAAAGCAGAAGAGGTGGAGAAAAATTGCACATATTTGTGAAGGACAAAAAAGATTTTCTAAGTACAAGTCTGCTGAACGTATTTCGTAGTAACGAGATTTCTATAGACTTGAGTCATATGGGGGAAACTGTTGGGACCATAAAAATACTTCGTTGTAATGAAAATTTCGTTGTAAAGATATTCGTTGTAAAGGAATTTTACCAGTATTTAAATAGCATCTCTATTATATGTAAATTTCATTAAAATTTCTACAACAGTTCAAAAGGTGATGTATTTTGAAATTGTAATGTTTTTCTGATAAGACATGTCAATAACAAAGTCCCCCTCAAGTCAAAATCTGGAGAACAAACCATACACAACTAACAGGCTGAATAGGAATGTGCCCATCACCTGTGGAAGAACTGTGGCTGTACGTAAGTCAGTTTATTTTTAGTGAATTTTAAAATCTCTTTCAGGGCTTTTCTTAGAAAAATGTGGAAGTTAAAGAATTTCAGAGCCAAACCCAAAATAAGTCAAAGGAATGCAGAATTTTCTGCAGGTTTTAGCTAAAACAGGAAATAAACTCAGAATAACCTGAGGGGATATTAGGAACGGGCTGGGCACAATTACTGGATTCAAGCAATCCACAGCTTAATTGTTAGAAAGGGATGTGGACAAGGCTAACACCTTGAACCACTTTTTATTAGTTTTTTTCCCTCCTACTTCCACTTTCTTCAAATGACCAGTCCCTCCCTTCCACCATCCCTACTGCATCAACAACTCCTATTACATCAATTGGAATGGCCAATTATGACTCCACGTTTTATCAAAAAGTGTAACAGCAGTGTAAAACATTCTGCATTGGTCCTATTCCAAAGAAAGCTGGCACCTCTTAACCTGAAGACTACAGACCAGTAGCACATCTCACATGATAAAGACTTTTAGAGGCTGGTGCTGGACTATATGAGTTACCTTTAAAAGGCCACCTGGACCCACTGCAGTTTGCCGACTGAACAAAGACTGGAGTGGAGGATGCCGTTATCTGTCTGTTTCACAAGGCTTGCTCTTTTCTGGACAAAGTTGGCAACATTACAAGGATTATGTGTTTTGATTTCTCTTGTGCATTCAATACCATCCAGCCATCTCTGTTAAGAGGTATGTTTGGACATAAGCAGCTGAATGAGCCTATGGTGTCCTGGATTATGGACCATGTGTCTGGTCAACCAGAGTTTGTGAGAATCAAGGACTGTGTCTCTGATATGGATGTGAGCAACACTGCGGAACCACAGCGAACAGTCCTGTCTCCTTTTCTCTTCACTCTGAACATCTAAGGTTATAAATATAACACCAGGTCACGTAACTTGCAGAAGTTTTCTGATGACTTTGCTCTTATGGAGTGTATTGATAAAGGAGATGAGAAGGAGTATAAGGGTCAGGTGGAGAACTTTTGTTTCTTTGTGCAGATCAATGATAGGCTGGATTGGTCCAATAACAGAGGAACTATATAAGAAAAGTGCAGAGCAGACTCTTTTTTATACTTAATAATTTAGGTAATATACCTGTATAACACCTAACTGCAAAGTCAGAAGTTTTTCTTTCTTTTTAGTCATTCTGGTGCATATTTAAGAGGCGTTTGTTGTTTGTCATTATATAATAATACTTATTTACGGAGATTCTATAAAAAGCCAAATTTCCACCTGGGGACAAAAAAGCTCTCTCCATCTACCTGTCGATCTATGTTCTATAAATTCCAAATGTTTAAGTGATACTGGCATTGTAGATCAGGCCACATAGCAGTAGTATCCTGCTATATATATCATCATCATCAGAGGAAAATGATTATGATGATGACACTCGGAAGGTTGTTGAAAGCTTAGGAATAAAAAACTATTTTAAGATACGTGACTCATTTTCTCCCTTTGTGAACCTCTAGCAACAAATTTGCAAACCGTATCACAGACCTTTGCTTCCATATATATTTTTCCAGTATGATAATATAAAGAAGATAGTGATAATAGAACAATTTTGATAAGATTAATAAATAAATGAATTCCAATCATTGTAATACTTATGATACTCATTCTGGTTGCATCATATGTAATCTCCTGTTATATAATAAATGCATATATATATATATATAGAGTATGACTGACATGTTTAAGGGTCAGTAGGTATGTTATCCCAGGCAGTGTTGCAACAATCCTTTAAACACCTTAACAAAGTGTTTTTGAAATAACACACTGTTGGGCTCCAGATCCCACTGAAACTGAGGTCAGTAAATGGATGAATACCTTCTCACTAATGTACTATATTATATCCATTAAGCACCACTACTACCACATCCAAGTTTGGGACCTTGCCCTGCATCCAGTGTTTCTGGGAGCAATTCCATCTTCCTATAACCATTAATTAATGGATTAAGTTGACTGTATAAAAATGAGACGGTGGTAGAAATGTTGAAACTACAGAAATATCAACAATAAGTGTTCCATTTTAAGGTATTGAAAGAGTGGTAAATACAGTATACAAACCCATGTAGTTAGATCAGGTTAACAGTAAATTGTAAGGTGACCATTAACAGGCTACATTTCTGATTAATCTGGGCTCAGACCTTAACTATATATTTAAACATGACCCCCGGTTTATCACACAAATTAGCTCCTCTCCCACGAACATATTTTATATTGTCATCATAACTTTTTTTATCAAAAAATCTTTTCTAACAAAATTCATTGACCCAAACATTCATTTAGGAACCTAGTTTACCCATACAGGGTCATCCATTATTTTCTTGTGGATAACTGCAGTACTACAGTTACTATCTTATGAACATATTAATCAAAAAGAAGCAAGTTTAATCAGATGCTTACATTCTTAAGCTTAAATATATGCCGTCTTCCTTTCCCTTTGGTTGAAACTTTTTTCTCAGAAGCAGGAGCTTTGTACTTGGTATTTCTTAATCTAGCTGATCGCCTGTGGATTTCCTGTTTAGACTAAGCAAATAGAAGAAAAGATCACATACTTAGTGCAAGTTACAAATCCACTGTGAATATACATATTTTTAACTTTTAAATTCTAAATCAGAATAATTTATAGTAACAGTAAAATGAATACATCTAAAAAATGGATTCACATCCAAAAAAAAAAAAACTGAATCCAGAACAAACTAATCAAAGATCAACTTTTCACATACATACAACATACTTTATTAACCCCAAGGGGAAACTGACATAAAAAGTAGAAAACAAAACAGTAAAATGCTGTACTGATTTGAATGTTTAAAAGGGATGTTTGCCTAAACAATTAGATTATTAATGTATCTAACCAATGCAGTTTAATGTTGAGTGCCACCAAACAATATCGCAATTTGGAAAAGAAAACTCTGAATTTTCTCCCCGTTTGAGTAGTTCTATTAAAAAAACATATAATAGTGTTGGCAGTTGGAACAAAAACCAATACACTGTTGCCATTTAACTTTCAAAGAAAGCCAAACAAATTGCTGTACGTCAGCCATGATACGCTCATGTGGCCCTTGCCAACTACAAGTACACAAGCGGTACAAACAAAACTGATGATCTGCAAAACACAGCAAACAGTTGGAGGATTTCATTTTTGGGAACTGTAGTGGTCAATTGTGATTTCTGAGACATGCCATCTAATCTTGAAGTATTAGCATAAAAGCAAACTATAGCTGAAACTGGTCAGGTAAACTCCTGGTGTAAACCTTAAGGTACGGTGTTTGTGTGTGTAGTGGTGTATATACAGACTCGACCAGTACTTTTTAAAACCTGTGAATCAACAACATACAGTAAATGATGTTTAAATAGCTAGCTATCTTTTAGAAGTACATAGCTGTGTACAAGTAACGTTTATGTATATCCTGATGATCACTGATGCACCACTTACATCAATGGACAAACAGCATAATCTTTCAAATGAGGTAGAAAAGGACATCTGCATTGTTCAGAAACTATTTATATGGTTTGTTTAAATTGTAAAACTGGGTTTAGCAGAATAAAAACATTGACATTTAGACATAAAGTACACATATTAATTCATTGGTACATTTTAATAATTGCATTACACAGGTCTGTGATTACACCATAGTGCCAGCGGTAGTGCCCAGAATGGGTTCTTTTGCTCTTTACAATGCTGCTTTTTTTTTTTAATGTGGCGCTCTATCCTTGAAAGGAGTGCTCGCCGCTGCCACAGTAGATGAAATACTATTTGTGACTTTGCAGGCTTGCTGTTTTTACAGGTGACCCTGTCACTGGTGATAAAATGCCTGCTCCTATGATGAATGACTTATCCCTTGTCAGCGCCATTAAATAGCCCTCCCATCGAATCTGCAGTCCCCAGTGATCACTTCCACCTCTTTGAAACACTGGGGAAGTCTTTGTTTCTGCTGTAGTCGTGTGGAAAGGCACATCAGCAGGGTTCTTAGATGGCACAGCGAGGATGCCGAGTGCTGTGCTGTCGTGCAGTGCGGGATGTGTTAAACGCTGCACTTTTGTGTGGTGATTTGTTGACTACCGGTGAGTATTAGAACCTACTGGTCTGCAGCTGCAGGTGTACTCATATTTGGCTGTTTTTCTTCTCTGAATAAACAATACAAGCACGTTCCACAGGTCAAATTTAACTTAGATAGATAGAACTTTCTTTATCACCAGGGGGAAATTTGACAAGTTTTATAAAACCTTGCATGGATTGCAGCAAGAAAGTGGGCATATGACAAAAAATAGGAAATTGTGTGTCCCAAAAAATAAAAATATCTGATTTATAAAACTTAGCATACTGTAACTGTTCACGCTACACCTTTGTTCTCTGGGGCTGCTTTAGCCCTGTAGTATGCACATTTGTATGCAAGTTACCTCTATACACAGTAATCATCTTGTAAATGTAGATATGTGATCAAGCCTCAAACCTTGCCTGGTTGCCACCCTGGAACATTGATATATGGTCTGTGTTAGTCACCTTCATACACATACAGTACAATCACAATGCTGCAGAATTTCATTGACTGGTAAAGCCGCCTCTCACATCCTGCATCGAGACACCACCACCTACATCTATGGCGTGCTCAGCACAGCACTGAAGTGCAGGGTCAGGTAATGGCATAAGGCACCAGTGTCTTAGCAAGTAGCCAGTATCAATTGCTGCTTCAATAAATAGTATACGTCATATGATATGCTGCAGGTTCAGCCAGTTACCTTACCAACAAGTCAGCCATCAGGTACAGCAGCACTGTGAACAAATATGTCTGCCGAAGCTACTTTGCTTTGAAAACAATGAATCATGGGTTGACCTAGGCTTCTGAGCCACGATGTTTGTCAGTGTCATCTTGGCATTGCAGGTGATTTGTGTGTTAATGGAACATCACTGCCCACGGTTTACAAAAGCAATATCATTCACGCTAGATGCCCTTATTCCTATGTTAAAGGTTGGGAGCATGCGCTGACCAATGAGTGCTGACAATTGCAATGATTACATTATGAAAGCCAACTGGCCCATGGCCGACCACATTATCTCAAGCCAGTCATTTTCTGGGCCGATCCTGCCTCTCTAAAAGCTTGTTCCTTTCATACTGTATATGGCCATTTGCATTGTTTGTAAGCGGTTCCAAACATGCCATGTGTCAAACCATTAGGCATGGCACTTACACCTTTCTGTACGCAATGAGGCAATCACGTCTGTGTTTTTACTGTGCTCTGGTTTCTAATCCTGAGAAGTGACAAGCAGTTGATATAAACGGATGGAAAAACAAACATCATTGGCCTTCTTTTCAATAAAATTAGTAACACACCGGCTTTTAAAGCCTCCAAATCTCCGAAGCTAATGAACATCCATCCATTTTCCAACCCGCTGAATCCGAATACAGGGTCACCGGGGTCTGCTGGACATACAAAACTAAAATGAGGTACACTAGTTTTTGGGAAAAACAACACTATTTCTATAAAGTATGAAACAAATCGGAGATGGTAGTCGCGAAGGCGCTATTGATTTCACGTGGACTGAATCTAAAACTACTTTAGCTGGTGTTCGGTAAATGACAAATCGATTATTTGAAAATATATTGCAAGACTGTGTCCAGAACACACCGCTGACATTTTATTAATGGAGTACATCGCAAAAGAGAACATAGACACAATGAAGCAAGAATACATCCAGCATAACCAGCTAACAATGTTAAGCGCCAACCGGCAGTTTCAAGGAGATGAGTGCATCCTACCTGCTTCCCACCGCCGTTGTTCTGCTGCGCCGAAGACGTGGAGGAGGAAGTCCCGGGAGCTGCACTGCTTGGGGCGCTGCTCTTTCCGGTGCAGTTGTTACACAAGATTTCCCCTTGGCTTCCTTTTTTCCACATTGATGAAGAGTTCGTCTTACAGACGCTACAGCAGGGCTTTAGGCCCAACGGCATTTTTGCCATTCACGCAGATTGCCACTGAAGTTAACAATGCGAACCTCTCAGGTAGCTAAACTCAGTTTTGCCCTGCGCAACATATCTAAATGTCATTTCGACAAATGTACAGGCAGATCCATCCTCAAAGACATCATGGAGAGATTGGCACCTCACTATTATGGCAAGTGCTGATGAAAACACAGATACTGTAAACATAAGAGCAACAATACAATACAAATGATCAAATGTTCATTGACAGAGCTTGCGTATGACGCTCCAACACGACTGGCCGTCAGCAACGTAGCTTCTGATTGGCTACTCACCGAGTCGGCGTAATTCAGAAAGAGGGAGCGCGGGTACGCACTGGAGGCGATGCGAGAAGTTCGCGGGCGGCCCCCTACTGTTTGGAGGAAAAAATGCTCTCTCGTGGGATTCGGGCTACGTGCGACGTGGAAACCCTCGAGATGGGCGCTGTCTTCCCGTTACGTACACAATTACATGTGAGCATTACGGTTTTTGTTGTCTCTTGTTGAGTCTTTCTGGAGTTTACATTTATTTACAGCCATTCACAAGGCGGTGTTTTGTTTTGTCAGTTTACGCCTCCTACTGGCTTTCGCAGGCGCACCAATGTCAGGTCTGAATGTATTCATTTTACTTTCTACGCCGAAAGCTCTTTTTCCTTTCATCTGCTCTTTACAAAAGTACAATTGTGTTCTTAAGAATTACCTACACTAAAAATAAATATTTGGGTCCAGTTTTTAGGATGTGCACATTACAATTGTATGACCAATTTCCACCAAACTGAATCAAGTAATCTTAAAATAAGCCCCCCCATTTATACAATTGAAATAATTTAGATACTAAATACTTTGTAAAACTGTCATATAAAGCATACTACACAGGTTGTACTTAATATGAATTGGTTTCAATAAAGGTTCAAATATGGTAATTCTATTACCGTTTCTGCACAAAACATTTGGGTCCATTTTGTACAATTTACATGTTTCAGTTATATGACAAATGAAGTCCATTAAAGTGCATCGTGTAATCTTAAAATACGTTTCTAAAGAAGTTGAATTGTACCGAAAAACGTAAGTTTAAGAAAAAGATTTATATAAATATTAATATACTCAATGAAACACTTCACTAAATAAACTGCAGGTATCATAAATCAGTATCCACGACTGGGCAAAACGTATGAAATCTGGAAAAAAACTCACTTTACCAAAGACTTCTAACTTAATTTCCAAATGTATAAAGGCGCGGGGATCCCAGGGACCGCAAAGAAACAAAAGGGGCGGGTCTTTATGCAAATATAGGAAAGTCACGTGTGCACAACTTTTTTATTTTAGGTTAAATTAACTGTGTGTAGTGAAGACGGACATAAGCATATGTCGAGTTTTTAAAAAGTGTTAATTTAAGTTAAAATAGGGGCGAGTAAAGACAACAATCCCCAGAACTTATTATGCTTCTGTTAAAAGAAAATTATTTAACATGATTTAATTGTGTTAATGTCACACCTAACACATTTAGGTCAATGTGACCAGGAAAAGCTAACTAATATCAACAAACATGATTATTTAAGCTATATTAACTTAAATTAGATAAATAAAGTGAACAACCCTGTTGTTTTATTTTTGAGTGTACCTTAAAATGGCATCATCTATTTTCAGAAAGAACATCAAAACATGGAGGCACTCTATGGCAGCACTTCATCTTTTAATCTTTAATAGAAAAATATTTGAAACATTTGACACAACTCTTCATGTTTATTATGGACTTCTACCTCATGAAGTAAATTATTACATTTGTTATGAATAGCCCAGAGGTAGGTTGGCTTACACTAGTGCAGACGTTTTGTATTTTTTGTCAGTTATGTTCAGGTTCATGCAACTTGGATACAGGTACTGTGGTAGTGGTAGATAATAAAAAAAAAGTATGAACTCTTGTGTAAGAATCTTAGAATTTAAGAAAATTTACAAATGAGAGGATACCATTTTGTCCACTAAGATTATTTGGTGACCTAACAGCATCTCAAAAAAAGTCTAGTCAAGTAAAGGGGCCTTTAATGGCATGCCATGTATATCAGGAGAAGAGCAAGATACCTTTATTGTCACTGTACAGTACAATGAATTATCGCCTAAAAATGCCTTGAATAAAAGTATATAAGAGTAGACAATAAAATTAAGTATACATTAAACTATGAGAAGCACAGTTACTACTAACAATTCCAAATATACACACAGTAAAAGTAAAGGTAAACATGTAAGCATAAATAGAGAAATAATAAATGAAGTCACAGTGCAGATTATAGACAATGCAGTGGTCATGAGTGAGTCATGTATAAGTGTGCGACTGTGTGTGGTTGATGCAGAAGTTCAGCTCAATCAGTGATTGTTTCTGCTATAGGTAGGGGCAGAGATCGCTGTGCATTTAATCGGCTCATTGCTTTGGGGTAAAAACTGTTCTTCAGCTTGGTAGTGCGGGCATTCAGGGCTCTGAAGTGCCTGCCAGAGGGCAGAGGAGTGAAAATGCAATGGCCGGGGTGGGTTGGATTTCCACAAATGTTCTTTGCTTTTCTGCTGCAGCAGGTAGTGAAGATACTTTCCAGGGATGGTAGCTGAGTGCCAGTAATTCTCTGAGCCATTGATGAAACACTGGAGGGTCTTCCTGTTCTCAGAAGTGCAGCCAGAGTACCATACCATAATACAGTATGTGATGACAGACTCTATGGTGCATCTGTAAGACTTAACCAGCAGCTGTTCAGGGAGTTGTGTTTTTTTCAGTCTCCTCAGAAAGTGAAGCCTCTGAAGACCTTTCTTGGCCTTTGCTGTCGTGTTTGTCGTCCATGACAGTTCCTGGCTGATATGGACTCCCAAGAATCTGAAATTCTGGCCTGTGTCCACCCTCACACCGTTAATGCTCATGGGATGGTGACCACTGTCCTGAAGTCCAGAATCAGTTCCTTTGTTTTCTTGGAGTTGAGTGCAAGGTTATTGTTCTGGCTTCAACCCTCCAGATTCTCAGCCTCTTCTCTATAGGCTGCTTTGTCATTATTGGAGATCAGACCTATCACGGTGGGTATTGTCTGCAAACCCTAGCATGATGTTAGTATCATGGGTAGATTTGTAGTCATTTGTGAAAAGGGAGTAAAGGAGAGGGCTCAGCACACACCCCAGTGTTCAGTATTATGGATGAAGAGAAGTGCTTACCCATGTGCATGTGTTCAGAGATGGCACAGCCACGTTCAGACGGCTTCCTGACCGCGGTCTAGAATGTGCATTTTTTTTTAGTTTATTTCCTTTATTTATTATTTCTTCAATGACAGAGATACGGGTTTAGTAATCTATGACAGTAGAACACTTTTAGAAATTGGAAACCAGGTCCTTACTTTTTCGTACACTTTTAAGCCTGATTTGTTGTGGCCAGCTGAGATACTCCGCAACCCGGATGACAGCGACGCGATGCTGACCCGTGGCGATGAACAAAGAAACGGTGTGGGAGACAACAAGCATATCGCCCACCACTCCATAGCATCCTGTTGGCTAATGTTCAGTCACTGGAGAACAAGCTGGATTAACTGAGAACAAGAGTTACTTTCCAACGCACCATGAGGGACTGTAACATTTTCTGCTTTACGGAGACATGGCTGACCCCCACAGTGCTGGACCAAGCTGTAACACCTTCGGACTCATTCTCTGTGTTTCGCATGGACAGAACGGTGGAGTCTAACAAAGCTAAACGTTGGGCAGTCTGCTTCATGACTAATAACCAATGGTGCAATGCCAGGAATGCTTCCATTCTCTCTGGCTACTGCTCGCCTCATCTGGAGTATTTAATCATCAAATTTCATCCTCACTATCTGCCTCGCGAGTTTACCTCGGTCACTGCCATGGCAGCCTACATCCCACCCCATGCGGATGCAGGCACGGCTTTGTCTGAACTCCACGATGTTCTGTGTACGACTCAAAACAAACACCCAGGCGCAGCATTCATTGTGGCAGGGGACTTTAATAAGGCTGTAGCGGGTGTCACATGTGCTATTGTTCCGTTGGCAGTTTGCTGCTCCTTAGGGTGCATTGCAGGGAAAGTGGACACTGTAAATACACCTTTAAGGGGGAGGTCATAACAAAGTCAGGACGGTTGATGCTGAAGATTTTAAAACTGGAAAAGAATTGGAGAGAGAGAGAGAGACAACTTGTGGTGGAGCAAAGGGAAGCGATAAGGTAGCGCCAAGAAATACACCTGCTGGAAAAAATTTTTTTTTTTTTTGTTCACTCAGCGCCACAAAGGAGACGCATCTCTGAAGACGGACTCTTTTTTCTTTGGTTTGGCCGACAATTCTTTGGATCGGCAAGATTGAACTTTTTTGTTATCGGCTCGACGGCCGGTGTATTCCGGTAGGCTTTCTCTTTGCCATAAACAGTAAAGACAGTTCACCTATTTGGACAAACTGGTTTCTCCTAATTATGAACATCTCTCTCCTAAACTGGGAAAGGTGGTTTTGATTGCTATGTTATGTACTTGTTTGTTTTTTTTGTCTATATGTAAAATATATATGTATAATTTTTTTGCCTTTTCTTTATTTTGTGATATTGCTTGTAGTTTAATGCTGAGGTGGGACATGTGGTCAGGGGTCACATAAAAGGACGAGCGTTGGTCACGTTTCCCCGATAGGTTTTCGATATTGAACTGCTTTGCTCCAGCAATTTTCTTATTGTGCAGCAACCCGGGGGTTTGTTGTTCTCACAGGGCAGCGGTACAAGGCAAACCTCAGACAAGTAATGCCGAACTTCCACTAACATGTCATGTGTCCAACTAGGAGAGCCAGAATCCTGGATCACTGCTACACCCCGTACAAGCAGGGCTACAAAGCGGTTTCACATCCAGCGTTTGGGAAGTCTGACCATAACGCCATTTTTCTCATGCCAGAATATAAACAAAGTTTCATTCGTGAAGCTCCGGTCACGAGGGAGGTGAAGCGCTGGTCTGCCTAATCAGAAGTCATGCTGCAGGATGCGTAGACTGGGACATGTTCCAAACATGCGCAGATGACATCAACGAGTTTGCGGAAGCTGTAGTTAGCTTTGTTAGTATGCTTGCTGATGAAATCGTTCCAACGCTGAGAGTTAAATCTTTTCCCAACCAGAAACTGTGGGTTGACAGATCAGTCCACACGGCAGTAAATGCTCGAACCACTGCTTATAATGCTGGAATCTCTACTGGCGATATGAGCGCCTACAAAGCGGCTTCATACGGCGTTCGACGTGCGGTGAAAGACGCCAAACACCAGTATCAGGAACGAGTAGAGCTGCACTTTCAACAGGGCAACATACAGAGCATGTGGCACGGACTGCATACCATCACGGACTACAAAGAAATATCTCATGCAATGGTAAGCGCAGACTATCTGCCTGACTACAGAGGACGGTGATGTCATCAGCATTGCAGAGCGCGACGTGTGTGCAGCACTGCACTGGATAAACATCAGGAAGGCAGAGGGACCAGACGGCATCTCTAGACGCCTGCTGCGTTGCTGCGCTGACCAACTAGCTGGAGTACTCACCACCATCTTCAACGAGTCTCTAGCGCAGTCTGTGGTTCCTGTGTCCTAAAGATCCACAATCGTTCCTGTTCAAAAGAACAATTAGCCCACGTGCCTGAATGACTACCGACCTGTTGCACTGACATCAGTAGTCATGAAGGTGTTGAGAGGCTACTGAAAGACATCATCTCATCCTCCATCCCAAGCACCATTGACCCACTCCAGTTCGCCTACCATTCTAACAGATCGATGGAGGACACCATTTCCCAGGTACTGCATACCACCCTCAGTCATGTGGACTAGAAACAGGGGAACGATGTAAGATTGTTGTTCATTGAGTATAGTTCAGCATTCAGTACAATAATACCCTGTAGACTATTTGCGAAACTGAGGGACTTAGGACTCAACAAATGCTTGTGTGCGTGGGTGCTGGACTTCATCACAGGCAAAACACAGGCAATGAGGGTTGGTAACTGTGTTTCCAACAGCATCATCATCAACACAGGAGCTCCAGAAGGGTGTGTTCTTAGCCCCCTGCTGTACTCCCGCTACACCCATGACTGCATGGCCACGTATTCCTCCAACACTATCGTGAAGTTAGCAGATGACATGTGGTTCTGGGCTTCAACGTGAACAACGATGAGATGGCCTACGTGGATGAAGTTGCGAACCTGACATTGTGGTGTCAGGAAAACTGCCTCCAGCTCAACATCAGCAAAACCAAGGAGATGGTGGTGAACTTCAGCAGGAGACAGCAGCGGGACTAAGCCCCTCATCATTAATGGGACTCCAGTGGAAAGGGTGAACAGTTTTAAATATCTGGAGGTTCATATCTCCGAGGACCTGATATGGTCTGAACACATCCAAATTCAGACCAAAAGGGCAAGCGGAGATTCTATCATCTCAGACAGCTTAGGAAGTTTGGGGTCTCTTCAGGAATTCTAAAGACTTTCTACTCTGGCGCTGTGGAAAGTATCCTGATACAGAACATTACATCCTGGTTTGGAAACTGCTGTGTTCTGGACCGTAAAGCCCTACAGAGAGTGATCTGTGCAGCGGAACGCTGCTGCAGGTCAGCTCTACCATCTATGCAGGACTAGAGCTCTCAGGATTATCAAAGACTCATCTCATCCCGCAATAGCCAGTTTCATCTGTTAAAATCAGGCAAAAGGTTTTGTAGCACCCTGGCCAGGACAGAGAGACTCAGAAGGAGGTTTCTATCCTTAAGCCATAAGTCTGTTAAGTCAGAACATGCCATCTCGCCTATGGCCCTCCACATACTTAGACTGGCCTGTAATTGTACCATGACATCTACCCTTACCTTGTTTTGGAATTGGTCTGTCCTTTAACTATGCACCTGTCTAACTTTGGCTTTGCACAATAATCATGGCACTATTGCAACTTAACACTTAATTCTACTTTATTTCACTTAATTTTACTTATTTATTTATGTTCTATTATATTGTTATCTTTCAATCTAGGACTTTTTGTTAATCTAAGTGATATTCTTCTAACTTTGCACAGGTTTTGATAAGACCACAAACTGTGATCAAGATTTTTTTATTCGTCACATGCATAGTTATACAGGACAACACGCAGTGAAATGCAGTCCCAGCATGTGAGATGCTGCCACCACCATATTTCACTGTAGATTTCCTGAAGCGTGCGGCATAAACCTAACACTGCCCACATCTCTCTTTGAAGTCTGGACTAAAAGTTCTATTTTGATCTCATCTGACCATAAAACCTTCTCTCACACCTTAACTGGGTCTTTCTCATACTTTGTAACAGATGCCAAACATGTTTTATGTGGATCTTCTTAGAGAATGGCTTCTTTCTTGCTACCTTCCCATACAGGCCTGTTTAATGGAGAGCTCTTGGAATTGTGGACCCCTGCACCTTCACTCCAGTTTCAGCCAAAGAGCATTGCAGACATCTGAGAGTGACGGTTGAATTTCTATTTGCCTCACTCACCAGTCGCCGTCTTGCTCTGTTGTTTAGTTTTGAGGGACGGCCTGTTCTAGGAAGAGTCTGGATGCTGTGATGAACCTTCCACTTTCTGATGATGGATCCAACAGTGCGGAATGGGACATATTTTTTGTCATCATTTCCTGCCTTAAGCATTTTAATGAGTTTGTTTCTCACATCAGCAGAATACTCCTTTGTCTTCATTGTTACAGTGATTGCCCAGCAAAGACTATGGTCCTTGCAAAGGATGCTTTTCATAGCCAGAGAGCACCTCATTATGTTTATGACTGTCACCATTGGGATTAATTTGTCATTTGTGTAAATCTGGAGTTTACAAAACACAGAGGTTTTAAATACTTTTGCAAACATTAACTTTTGAGTTTTTCTTCTTCAGTTAAATATCTACAGAAAATAATTTAGTTTGACTTTGGAATGTATTGTTACAGCATAAGTTCACATTAAAAATACTGAATGGATAAGTATTTGTACAAATCTTTTGCCATGCAAAAATTATGATGACTTCCAAAGGAGACTGAATACTTTTGCATGCCACTGTATGTGATTAAAACAGAAAACATGCAGCGTGTCAGCACAAAATAGTTTGTAATTTCTTTTCCTTTTATTGTTTGCTGTACCCCATCAAGATTTTAAAATCCTGTGTGACCATAAGGGGACATCACTGAGCCCTACAGTATTCCTCAACACAATTCTGGGTTCAAATAAATTGTTTTTTATTTTTCACCCACACTTTTAAACACAAATGCCAGCCAAAACACCTCCAAATTTTTTCCTCCTTTCGCCTCCAGCTGAGTGTTGCCCGTTACCTCCCGACTCTGACTCTTTGATGTGAGGCAGTGCGTTCCTTTTCAGGCTGGATGCAGGAATGCTTCTGATGTCCTTGGAAGCACTTCTGATTCACATGGAAAGCAGGAAGGTCTTCCCCAGACAGTGCCCTCTACCAGCACTCAGGAACCATGACAGGGTTGCCCTTTAGGACTCCCTACAACCAAGCACCCCAGGTGGGTGTCCAAAATGGGACTCTCAAGAGGATCACTGCCACCTGCCTTATGGGGGATGGAACTGCTCACTGTTTGTGGCTTCCGATTATCCATCAATTATCTTACTCTGGCTGGGCACAAAGTCGTTTCCTCTTCTACCCGACACGCTTGTGTATCCTTTCATTCTGGCACCCTGTCCGGTCAAGAAATTATCCTCCATCCTGGCTGGGATGTCCATCTCTCCTCATGGGCACTTACACATGAAAGTGCTACTAATAACTTTTTGAAACAGACTCCATATATCTAGCAGTCTCTTTGTGAAACACTGAACAAGGTTTTCATCTGACCTAATATGACTTTAAGCTTACCTGGAGAGGAGTGTTGAAGCTTTGGGTTGAGTAGACCTCAGGGCAGTCCTCTGCACAAGACAAGATTAGCTACAAGCTGGATGACAGGACGGTGGTCTGTCCTTCTTCAAATTTTCTTTCCTTGTCTGGTTCTTCTGTGGTGGCGTTTTGTGCCACCACCACCGTGTCCCTGTGATGCTAGAATGACAGTGGGAGCCTAAGCTGTGCAAAAGAAACAATTGCATTGAATCCTCTCAGAAGAAGCCTGGAAACAATGACAGATGATGTAAACACACTTACTGTATGTTGGGTAGAATGTCCAGTGGAGTCTGGGTGGTCTTTTGTTCTTTAAACACCTGCAGATTTGTTTTTTTCTCTGTCCTCCTGATCCATCATCGGACTCATCTTTAGAGACTTTCAATGTGATATTGTATATAAGGACACTGCATTCCTGCTAATTATACAGGGTGGGCCATTTATATGGATACACCTTAATAAAATGGGAATGGTTGGTGATATTAACTTCCTGTTTGTGGCACATTAGTATATGTGAGGGGGGAAAACTTTTCAAGATGGGTGGTGACCATGGTGGCCATTTTGAAGTCGGCCATTTTGGATCCAACTTTTGTTTTTTCAATAGGAAGAGGGTCATGTGACACATCAAACTTATTGGGAATTTCACAAGAAAAACAATGGTGTGCTTGGTTTTAACATAACTTTATTCTTTCATGAGTTACTTACAAGTTTCTCTTTGTTTACAGCCATTGACATGTCGCAGAGGTTAACACGTGAGGAGCGGATAGAAATTGTGTTGATGTCTGGTGAACGCAGTAACCAGGTCATTGCAGCAGATTTCAATGCAAGACACGCTACGAGACCACCCATCTACCATGCTACAGTTAGCAAACTGCTTGCTAAGTTTCGTGAAACTGGTTCAGTGTTGGATTTGCCAAAATGTGGACGCATGAAAACTGTCACTAATGAAGGAACATCAGTGGCTGTCCTAGCTTCATTCAGCAAGAGCCCACAGCGTAGCACTCGCCGCATGTCACTGGAGAGTGGCATTAGTCGAACATCCCTTCGGCGGATATTAGCTACTCACAAATGGCACCCTTACAAACTCCAGCTACTGCAGCGAGGATGACCCAGATCGGCGCACTGAATTTGCAGAATGGGCAAAACAAAAATTGGAACAGGACCCTCAGTTTACGCAGAAGATTTTGTTCAGTGATGAGGCAAACTTTTATGTGAATGGTGAAGTTAACAAACAAAACCACCACTATTGGTCTGACACTAACCCACATTGGATAGATCCCTCCAAGACTGTTGGAAAAAAAAATTGATGGTATGGTGTGGTATATGGGGTACAAAGATAGTGGGGCCATTCTTCATCAATGGAAACCTCAAGGCCACTGGATATGCGAAATTGCTACATGATGATGTGTATGCACTCTTTATGCACTGAAGGTGGCACGTTCCCTGAGTTTTTCCAGCAAGATGGTGCACCACCACATTATGGGTGTCAGGTCCGAGCATTCCTAGATGAACAGTTTCCTGGAAAGTGGATTGGTCGTCGTGGGCCAGTTTATCTTTGGGGTCATCTGAAGGCAATTGTCTATGCTGTGAAGATACAAGATGTGCAGCACCTGAAACTACGGATACTGGAAGCCTGTGCTAGCATTTCTCCTGCGGTGTTGCTATCAGTGTGTGAAGAGTGGGAGAAGAGGGTTGCATTGACATTCCAACACAATGGGCAGCACATTGAACACATTTTATAAGTGGTCAGAAACTTGTAAATAACTCATGAAAGAATAAAGTTACGTTAAAACCAAGCACACCATTGTTTTTCTTGTGAAATTTCCAATAAGTTTGATGTGTCACATGACCCTCTTCCTATTGAAAAAACAAAAGTTGGATCCAAAATGGCCGACTTCAAAATGACCACCATGGTCACCACCCATCTTGAAAAGTTTTCCCCCCTCACATATACTAATGTGCCACAAACAGGAAGTTAATATCACCAACCATTCCCATTTTAGTAGGGTGTATCCATATAAATGGCCCACCCTGTACATCTACGTTTTAAAAGAACATATGGGTTTATTTTTTTTCTATTATTTATTCATTAATATTCTTACCTAATCTTGTTTTTTTTCTTTTCTTGTAAAATTCTCTTTGACATTTTGTTAAGCACTTTGAGTTACTTTCTTTGTATGAAAATGTGCTGTTGAAATAAATGCAGCTGTTTTAGTGAAAAGTGATTTTTTTTTTCTGGGTTTAACATGAAATTGTTTGTAACTTTGTGCTTTTTTCAGGAGAAACATTTTGCTCACAAAATGTAAGGATAAAAAACTTTTTTTAAACTAGTTTTTAAATACATAATCATTGTTACTTGACTCCAGTTTATTAATAAATTAAATACACAAATAATTGCCCTCTTTTTCCATGTTCTAATAAATTATATGCAGAGAATGTAAATCCATTTAGTCCACGTGTGGTAGTTTGGTATTACTATCCAGATGATAAAACAGCACTTAAAGTTGATGGGGGTGTACAGTGGCCGAGAACTGAGAAATCCTCTGTATTATATACTGTACATCCACACGTACATTCTGTCTCATTTTTGAGCACATTCTCTAGATGAGAATTTCTGGGTTGTCAAGTTGGATTGTTTTGCATACAAACATATGTTTAAGGATAATGAACGCTGTTATTTGTTTATTATTATAAAATCATTTCTTATCATAGAAAAAATATTGAACCACTCCACTCAGTCTTTACTTCTATTTGTTACAGTTGTATTAAGATACACATTTATTTTATTGCCTAGAAGCTTAACAACACCTTTTGATTTTTTTGAAGTTTAGATTCATGGCTTCTGTAATTTAAACATTTTACATTACTGTTGTCCCTTAGGAAATCAGAACCATTGTTCTGTTTATTTAAACTGCAACGTTCTTTAGTATTTCACGTGTCTGACTGACATCTTCACAATTGTTTAGTCGAGAGTTTAAAACTATCACCCCAGAAGTCAAATGGTTGTCATTAGTATTTCATACATTTCTTTGCTTACGTAAAAAAGTGCTTCAGTAACCGGGTTATTCCTTTTACAAGAAACACACAAGAATAGAAGCCTTAAACACTACTAGCCTGCACATGTATGTATATATATATATATATATATATATATATATATATATATAATATATATATATATATATATACTCACCTAAAGGATTATTAGGAACACCTGTTCAATTTCTCATTAATGCAATTATCTAATCAACCAATCACATGGCAGTTGCTTCAATGCATTTAGGGGTGTGGTCCTGGTCAAGACAATCTCCTGAACTCCAAACTGAATGTCAGAATGGGAAAGAAAGGTGATTTAAGCAATTTTGAGCGTGGCATGGTTGTTGGTGCCAGACGGGCCAGTCTGAGTATTTCACAATCTGCTCAGTTACTGGGATTTTCACACACAACCATTTCTAGGGTTTACAAAGAATGGTGTGAAAAGGAAAAACATCCAGTATCGGCAGTCCTGTGGACGAAAATGCCTTGTTGATGCTAGAGGTCAGAGGAGAATGGGCCGACTGATTCAAGCTGATAGAAGAGCAACTTTGACTGAAATAACCACTCGTTACAACCGAGGTATGCAGCAAAGCATCTGTGAAGCCACAACACGCACAATCTTGAGGCGGATGGGCTACAACAGCAGAAGACCCCACCGGGTACCACTCATCTCCACTACAAATAGGAAAAAGAGGCTACCATTTGCACAAGCTCACCAAAATTGGACAGTTGAAGACTGGAAAAATGTTGCCTGGTCTGATGAGTCTCGATTTCTGTTGAAACATTCAAATGGTAGAGTCAGAATTTGGCGTAAACAGAATGAGAACATGGATCCATCATGCCTTGTTACCACTGTGCAGGCTGGTGGTGGTGGTGTAATGGTGTGGGGGATGTTTTCTTTTCACTTTAGGCCCCTTAGTGCCAATTGGGCATCGTTTAAATGCCACGGGCTACCTGAGCATTGTTTCTGACCATGTCCATCCCTTCATGACCACCATGTACCCATCCTCTGATGGCTACTTCCAGCAGGATAATGCACCATGTCACAAAGCTCGAATCATTTCAAATTGGTTTCTTGAACATGACAATGAGTTCACTGTACTAAAATGGCCCCACAGTCACCAGATCTCAACCCAATAGAGCATCTTTGGGATGTGGTGGAACGGAGCTTCGTGCCCTGGATGTGCATCCCACAAATCTCCATCAACTGCAAGATGCTATCCTATCAATATGGGCCAACATTTCTAAAGAATGCTTTCAGCACCTTGTTGAATCAATGCCACGTAGAATTAAGGCAGTTCTGAAGGCGAAAGGGGGTCAAACACCGTATTAGTATGGTGTTCCTAATAATCCTTCAGGTGAGTGTATACAGTATATATATATATATATATATATATATATATACACACACACACACACACACACATATACAGTATATATATTTACATATATATACAGTGTATATATACATATATGTACAGTATATATATATATATACATATGTACAGTATATATATATATACACATATATACAGTACAGTATATATATATATATATAAATATATACACACACACATACAATAAATGTGTGTGTGTACATTTGTATAAGTTACTATAAATACATTACTATATACCTAAGGACAGTAGTACTGTACACATTTATGCAAACAGGATGGAACAATTTAGTAAGGGTGGGGACCTTTTACAAGGACAGCAGGAGCTTCTGGAATATTTGAGTTGAGGTTAAAGATTATATCCAGTACAGGAAGACAATGTTGAACATGAATCACTGGTTGACCTACAAATAATGACTGGTTTGAGATTATAAAATGGAAGGCATACCCTTTGTGTAGTGTACACTGATGTTCATTCACAGATGGCCCATTATCCCAGGGCCGTATCTCAGAGCTTCTAATGTAGGATCACAAACAGAGCCTGCACCTCCACTACTGCCCTTGTATCGTTAGCTTCAGTTACTACCTGGGGGAAAAGCGTCATTATAAGATAGGTAAGCATACGCTTCCTGTGGTGCCTGCCTTACGTTATCCCTCTGCCTTTGGCATGGGGAGACACTTTGAGGGACAAGGCGTTTACAGGACTAGAACTTTTGAAGAACACAAGTCTGATGAAAATGCTGTTAATTAAGCACAAGAAGACATTCACTACTTCTTTGCTTCTGTGTTGTTTAATGAAGCTTATATTCCCCACACTGCTACAGATGCTTATAAACTCTCAAACCAGTCATTATGTTAGGAATACAGCCATTGTTAAACTTTATTATTGTTCCTTTATATACAGCATTCTGAGTTCAATGGCAAGAAAATAAATTTGACAACAGTTCCACTCCCAGTTGCGGGTGATTCTGTGCTGAAAATCCACCAGAGAAAGGACTTCTGAGTTGAAAGTACTTTAGTGTACATTTAATAGAACAAATATCTCTCAGGAAAAAGAAATGACATGAGCAAAAGGAGCGATGAAATGCCAAGTCAAAGCAAGTTTTACACAGTTTTTATTAACAGTAAAACTTAACTGATACTTTCATCAATTGGCCAGACATCAAACATTACTTATTTCCATATATAAATCCGGGAATGTATCAAGTATTGATTATGAAAGTGCAAACAGCGTTTCAAGGTTAAGTTTTTTTTTTTTTTTTTGTTTTTTTACAATATAAAATTTAACTGGGATACAAAATAGGCGTGCCAATTTTTTAAAGTCATTTGCCTTGACAGTTCAGTTCTGTTCTTAATTTGTTCTTAAATTCTGTACCAAGAAAATACAAATTGTATGTCATATAACCCATTTTTTCATGCACAGCATACTGCTACACAGAAGTAGACAATGGCTGAACTCCACAACTCAAACAATGGTTTACAAAGCATAAATCCCACAAAGTTCACTTAACTTCATATACAGCAATCTTACACATCTGTACTTTGCAAGACACGTTTCAATGTAATACAGATCGTTTTTTAATTTAACTGTAACTTTTCTCCGCGATAAATTACAATTAGTTAAGAAATGTTAGACAATAATTTAGAATAAAACCAAATTGAACTGAGAAGACTCTCAGGGTGTTCATTTTATTGAAATAATTACAAGTAAAAATAGATTGAATCGAATTCTTACTGTCTAAATACATTTTTAAAATGACAGTGGTTAATAAGATATTAGGGAATATCAGTTGTCAGTTATCGTTCAACATGAGACAATATCCAGAAGCACATCATGCCTTTCTAGTGGTCTAACACTTAAATCTCAGTAACATATCGAAACAATATTCTCCTAATCTACTTATTTGAACAAATGTATTTCTTTTGCCATTTTTCCTTCAGACTGTGCATGTCTCACTCCAAAAACCCAAATTATGCCTAACCAAAAAAAAAAAAATATTAACGAAAACTGAACTGAAAAACTCAAATGCTACAATGTTAACCAACAATGAACACAATGCATTTAACTACATTCATGTAAAAACTGTTATATTGTCAATGCATAAAAAAATAAGTTTGAATGGCCTAATCAATTCTTTCAATGTAAAAAGAACCCAATGAAAATAAAAATATGCCATTTGAAAATTCACTCATTTAGTTCTGGTTTTGATATCTTAATATCGTTCTAAGTTAGGACATGCAGATCTGGAAATAGGTCATGATGCATGGCGATAAATAAAGTGGGGCTAGAAAAAAGGCACAGCAATGGATCTGGGCTGATTAACCGCCTTGACGTTAGCACTGCAGCTCGCTCGAAAAACAGAGAATCACTTTGTATTGCAGGGCTGCTGAAGCTGCTGTTTTCAAATGGTCTCTGGCACGCAATAGTGCTTCAAATACTTGCAAAGTAAGGAAAGGAAACAGATAGAAAAGAAAAAAAGAAAATGATTGCACTTCCAGTAAAGTGTCTGTTGTTTCATAGTGCACCTCATGCTGCCCATTTCTGTTTTGCTTGGAATCAGCAGCTTTGAATAAACACGGCTGACAGTACAGTTTGTATCTGCCAACAAAAATTCGTTCTATATATTCATTTAAAAAACGGTTTAATAAATCAAAAAAGTGTAGTCTGATTGGTTTGCAACAACACAGGCACAATTTACACTTAATAAACCAAATGAAATGCTTTAGATGATTACAGTTTGGCACCTTTTGGTATAAAATAGGCAGATTTATTGTTTATATAAATGTCAGCAATCCAGCTTTTTGATTGTACTTCAAACTTTGAATCAGCAATTGCTCCTGTCCAGCCTTGTACCTTTCTGCCAAACCGTTATTTGATAATGTTGGCATTATTAAATAATAATAAAAAAAAAAACACCTAAAAAAAAACGGTAAGATGTGAAGCTTGGGTTTATGATCAGAAACAAATAAAGAAAAAACCTAATTATTTGAATTTTTTTTTTATCACCTTTACATTTAACAGTAGCCAGAGCAACAATCTTTAAATTCGATGCTTTAAAAATCAATCCGTAAAAGTGCTCTTCGTCAACTCTAATCCGTTGGACTACTCGATTTTCAGACGTTCTGCTACAGTTGTCTGTAATGTCGATGAACAGGCCTACAGTTGGCTCCTTCCCTAGTGTTTTTCTTCATCGAGTCGTGGATCTCTTTTTGTCTCCAGAGTGTTAGAGGTGTTGTCATAATGGTTTACGTCAACAACTTTTACTGATTTACTGCTCCAGGGATTTCTGAAAAGTCAGCAAAATTGCTTACCTCCCTACTTTGTGAAGAAGTAGGAGAAAAAAAACTCTTTTTAAAGCCACCAACAGGAAATAATTTTAATTGTTAATTGGTATGCCTTTTGTTTTCCATTTTTAGTGACTGCCACTGCTGCTAAATGGCCAAATCAAACTGGTTACCATTTCAAGGTGTGCTACCTCCGCAGCATGGTCAGACTAAGTGAACCTGTTCATCCCATTCAGATGTCGTACTAACAATTTGTGATTCAGGGGCTGAGTCACATTCTGACCTGCCTGAATGACCCAGTTCCCCACTACAGTGTTGCTCCATGCTTTCTTGCAGGGGATCCTGGACAGCAGCTCTCTCCTGGAAGGTGCGTTCCTCTGATTCCATGGCCTGGTTTCCTTCTCCAGCACTTGGACTCTCAAAGTGTACATGCTGCTCTTGCTGGGCTGCTTCTTCTGTCCTGCAAGACTGCAGCTCCTCTGAAGTGCTTAGCTGCTGAGAGTCCAAGTCTGTTTCAGAGGGTGCAGTGGGAATGAGTGCTATACTCTGAGGGTTCATATCATGAAACCAAGCCATGATGTTGCCTAACAGATTTGCATTCATCGATGGGTCGTGGCTTGCAGAATCAGTATCGCTGGAAGAGGACAGGACTCCTCCCGCAGCATCACCAAAAGAACACATGTTCTCAAAACGATCAGTGGCATAGGGATTTGTCACTGAGCCTAATCTCATAAGACTGTCGCCAAGTTCCAGCAGCTCTGAACTACTAAGAGATGCTCTGGGAACCTCCATACTCTGTGGAGCTGTGTTAAGTCTAGAAGGCAAAGATGTGCCAATTGCACCCAGTGAAGCTTCATTGTTAAGGAACTCTTGGGTATCGCCAGCCATTGCCAGTCCAGACTCTTGCAATGAAAGCTGGATGGCTAGAAGAATATTTGGGTCATCTTCATCCAAGGAGCTCAGAGCCTGTACAAAGACATATTTTGTTAGAAACATTTCCTAAAATTAACCAGTGTTATTGCTTCTAAAACAATGAAGGAATAAGTAATGATAGGTCAAGCTCCTTCAGGTTATTGGGCAAAAAAGTTCATTAAAGCTTCTGAGTTACAAGGGATGAACCATCTCAAGCAAGCCATTCTCTTGGATAAATAAAACATTGTCCAAATTTGGATGATTTTCACAGACACTTTTATTGATGAAAAGTCAGAGGAATCTCGTAAATCAAAAGTAGTTCAGATTTGTTCTTTGCTGCATGTGTATCTATCATTCATAACACAGAACTGTACAATTTGTTTAGTTGCACAAATGATGTTTATAGCCTCAGCTAACCTTACAGGCTTGTCAACTAGAAGTAAAAAGGAAAATGTTACATATAACTCTGGTGCAATCTGAGCATTCACAGCAAATTATCTTAAATGTATTATTTATTTCTGGCAAAGTTAAAACAATGGCTTCTGGGACACACTATGTCATTTTAGGCCTGAGTTCAAAACTCTGGAATGACTTGTTATCATATTAAATTACAATAGAAAAGCATAACATGTTTTAGGAACATTTCTTTCTTATTTCTGTGCCCTTTGAGGTATACTTACTGTGTGATCTATGAGATGGCTGAGTTTACAGAAAGGGGTCATTTAATTTAAAAAGTGTTCAAATTAAAATATACATTTCCACAAGAAATAATTTTCTCAAAGGACCTGCTTCGTCTTTAAGTCTATCTCATTAGAGTAATATTTTAATAATGCTATTTATTTGACATCTTCTAAATATAGCTTCAGCAGAAATCTTTCCTAAACAGTGCAGAGAAGCTTAAGTTCTTACAGAGTTACTGCTGATCATCTGAACAGTGCAGCAGCTCCACGGTCGACTGCCTGGCCTCCTTCAGTGAGTGCTCCTGAGCAGAGCTCCCTAGCCATGCAGCAGTGCTCCTGAACCACGGCCACACAAAATTACAATTGTGCAATTGTGTACACTGAAGAGACAGTTGACTTCTTGATATTGCACCATTCATAACATCAATTAAATGCATTTAAATTGCGAGGCTTGTGGAAATTTCCATCACACATAAACTTATCATGCATATTAAAAAGCGCAAATTACATATCTTATAAGCAGTACTGGGGAATGTTACTTTTAAAAGTTATATTACTCATTCACAGAAAAGTAACAATTTTATATAGTTACTTATAAAATGTAATGCATTAAAAATAGTGTGTTACTGCTGTGTTAATTTTTCTTCTCTTCTATGAAAAACTGCACATATAACTTGTCAGCATTTGTTATTAAATCCTAAGCCCATATATGAACCTGCATGAGATTGACCAGAAATGCAACCAAATGTAATAATTTTCTTGTGTTTTATAAATACTTGTGGTGGCATGGTGGCACAGTGGTAGCACTGCTGCCTCGCATTAAGGAGTTTTCACCTGACACGGAAGTGCTAGGTAATCACATGACCTGAGGGATCAGAAGCATTTCCGGGTCCTGGACTATAAAAGACTGTGGGAGATCCCAGACGGGTGAGTTGAGTTGGGAGGAAGGGTGAGAACGCATCTGGGAGTGGGAGGATTGATTTGTGGATTGTATTGATTAATATTTATGAGTACTGTGGAGTGCATGGTTGTACAGAAATCTAAAATCGTGATAGTATTGATTTTAGAGAAAGAAAACAAGGAAGCTGAGCCCAATAGGTGATAACCGACTCAGATAATATCAGTAACAGACTGAAAGTCTAAACTAGCCCTGTTTTCTGTGAATGCTCACTGTGCCTAATGTGCCGAGTTTGGAGTGCCTGTAGGGAGGGGGAAGCGAGGCTGAGACAGAAGGTGTCTAATACGACATCCTCCCAGATGCAGCGCTGACGCCAGAGGCCCATTTGCTTAGCAGAGCATGGAGGGCTCCCTTAAGCAAAGCTTTGGACTCGGAGTTCCTGAGTTTGTGGCCAGTTGTGAAATGGAGGGGCAGGACTCCTCACCAGTGGCAAATACTTTGACACTGCTTCGACATTCCCCTACTCTTGCAATAGAATGTCTTTTCTTGATTTACTAGCGTCTTGTTCATTTGTCTTCTTGAGCACTCAAAACTAAATTCCAGAGCTCAGTGGTATACTTCACAATATGGCCGGCAACAAGAAGGAAACTCCCATACCTCCGCGGCATCTGTTTGAAACCTTCTGCTAAAGAAGGTTCACATCATACATCAAGCCACCCACTTTATTAACTTGCTCTACCAGTAGAAAGTTGCAGAGAGTCTAGACTCAATCTTAAACATGAATCAGACTTATTCAAATGGGGAACAGTCTCTGGACTGTCAGGTAAAAAAAAGTCCATAGAGATGACAAGGAAGGGCAGCTGAAAAGTGTATCAGGTCCAAGCATGGTGTAACTGAAATGCTACTACGTGTGCCATGCTGAACAGTTTCTGCTGACTATGCTTTATTAACTACCCAATTTTTTAGGAACTTGATGGGCAGAACCTTGATACTGTGTCCATAAAAATGGCTTTAGGAAACCCTACACTGTGCACCGTCACAGCCGTTGTTATCATCCTCCCACTCGGTTGTCACTAGAAAATGTGCACTTTCTTCTTCTTGGGATGTGTGTACAAATTCCTGAAGCCACCCTGACCTGGTCTTTAGGGTCTATTTTTAAGGTGGAAATATTATCTTTTACTTTTCATAAGCAACATTTCATTTTTTCTGCATTAAAGCTAACAAAAACAACATAAAACATCCAGGATATTATGCAAAGTAAAGAGCACATGCAGGAAATCAAGAAAACAGGAAAAGAAGGAACACTGGAGGAAGACAGATACCTGAAGAGAGTCCTGGTTTTCAGAGCGACTGACAGTAGTATAGTCATGAAGCGAAGAGCTTTGCAGAATACTCATAGAAGCTGAACTCACCATGGAAGTGCCATGTCTCCGACTGCTACCTCCCTCTTGGGTCTCTGTTTGAAGAGTAACATATTAGTCACAACATCGGTATAGTCATACAAGTTAAATAAAGGTGTCCATCAAACTGAACAAGCTAAACATGCATGTCAATAGCTGAAAAAATTATGGCTTCTGTAGGCTTCATGTGGCTACTCTGTCACAAATGTGTCGAGAAGAAAAATTGATCTAATTATGACAAAAGCAAACATGCAAACTGGTGACATGTGCACTATGGTCTGCTGGTTTGTGAACCTTTTGGACTTGTCTGAAGCTGTGCATTAACTACTCATGAGAAATGTTGTCTGATCTTCAACTAAAGGCTATATTACATTACATGACTTTTACAGCAAATTTCAGTTGCAGACTTCATTTACATCATCTTGGCGAGTTGGGGCAGTTGCAGCTCACTCCTGTGTGACCTTCAGTCATCCCTGCCAACCAGTCTGTGACTTGCACCAGTTTGATTCTGTCTTGTTTCACAGTTACGACGTACAACAGTCGTGGCCAAAAAGTTTTGAGAATGACACAAATATTCATTTTCACAAATCTTGCTGCCTCAGTTTTTATGACAGTAATTTGCATATACTACTGAATGTTATCAGATGAATGGCAATTAATTGCAAAGTCCCTCTTTGCCATGAAAACAAACTTAATCCCAAAAAACCCATTTCCACAGCATTTCAGCCCTGCGACAAAAGAACCTGCTGACATCATTTCAGTCATCTTCTTGTTAACACAAGTGAGTGTGTTGATGAGGACAAGGCTGGAGATCACTCTGTCATGCTAATTGAGTTGGAATAGAGAGACTCAATTGTTGTGAAGAAGGCTTCAGGGTGCCCAAGAAAGTCCAGCAAGTGCCAGGACCGTCTCCTAAAGTTGATTCAGCTGTGGGATTGGAGCACCACCAGTGCAGAGCTTCCTCGGGAATGGCAGCAGGCAGGTGTGAGTGCATCTGCCCGCACAGTGAGACAAAGACTTTTGGAGGATAGCCTGGTGTCAAGAGAGCAGCAAAGAAACCACTTCTTTCCAAGAAAAACATCAAGGACAGACCGATTCTGCAAAAGGTTCAGGGATTGGACCGCTGAGGTAAAGTCATTTTCTCTGATGAATCCCCTTTCTGATTGTTTGGGGCATCTGGAAAAAAGACTGTCCGGAGAAGAAAAGGTGAGGGCTACCATCAGTCCGGTGTCGTGCCAACAGTAAAGCATACTGAGACCATTCATGTGTGGGGTTGCTTCTCAGCCAATGGAATGGGTTCACTCACAATTTTGCCTAAGAACACAGCCATGAACAGTCATGTACCAAAACATCCTCAGACAGCAACTTCTCCCAACCATCCAAGAACAGGTTGGTGATGGACAATGCCTTTTCCAGCATGATGGAGCACTGTACCATACGGCAAAAGTGAGAACTAAACATCGAAATTTTGGGTCCATGGCCAGGAAACTCCCCAACCTTGATTCCATTGAAAATTTGTGGTCAATCCTAAAGAGGCGGGTGGACAAACAAAAAACTACAAATTCTGACAAACTCCAAGCATTGAGTCAGGAATTGACCTAGAAGTTGATTGACAGCATGGCAGGGCGATTGCAGAGGTCTTGAAAAAGAAGGCCCAACACTGAAAATATTGACTGTTTGCATAAACAATGTAATTTAAACAATGTAATTGTAAATAAAAACCTTTGAAACTTATGAAATGCTTGTAATTATACTTCAGTATACCATAAAAACATCTGACAAAAAGAGCTAAAAACAACGAAGCAGCAAACTTTGTGAACACCAATACTTGTGCCATTCTCAAAATTTTTGGCCATGATTGCATTACTTGGCAAGGAGTTTTTTTTTTTATATACATGTGTCATAGCAGAAACTAAAACACCTCAACTTTTAATTTGGCTCCTCTTTTTAAAGACTACTTAAAGTTGTTAGCCAAATCACTGAAAAAGATGGTCAGGACTTCAATACTTCAATCGATCCACTATTCAAAAATGTGTTTTCTATTACTGAGGTCCATATAGCAGTATAGGTAAAGGTCACATATTACCTGAATAAGGACATCAGCGGGAAATCAAAGGAAACGTAAGCAGGCTACTGTATATTTGTTGAGACTACTGATGCCACAGCAGCACAATGCCATTCATGTTATTGCCCAATTCAATTAAATGGTGCCACCTCAGTTCAAACAAAAAAGCACACCAAAAGTACAAACATGTTCCCTGCAAAAGTTATATAGAGTGAGGCATTCTGGTATGCAGGTGGTCTAGCAAACCCCCTGCTTATACAGCCGCTCACATGGAGACTCGTTGGGTGTGATGTTTAATTTTGAGATATTCTATTTCTTTTTACATCTGTTCATTGCCAGAGCAAAAAAGAGAGCAGGAACAATTTCAGCTGACTCCACTTACCCCAGCAGCCATCACAGTCTGTTATAACCTGAACTACATGTCATCTTTGCAGCTTCTTTCCTCAAATTATTCAGATTCTAAATAAACTTACACAGGGTTACTGTTTTTTGCAACATATAACTGGTAAATGTGCAGTTTATCTGTTCATATATACTTCTTATTTGTCCAATGTGTTCTATTTTATATCTATACTATTGTGTATACTTTTTCAATTTATTTGACTTAACTATTGAAGTTTGTAAATGTTTTGTTCCAGAAATTGTTGCATTTGTATAGTGGTTTGCACAGCGTCAGGTAATGCCTTATATCCCGTGTTTTACCTAACCAAAGTCGATTCTGGTATGTTTCACATGCTAGCAATAAAGTGATTCTGATTAAAATGGTGCACTTTTGGTTCACATTTTGAAGTCTCAGACATCCTGGGACCTATACATATTTTAAATTATTTCTCAATGTGATACATTTTTTTTCTTATTAATAA
This sequence comes from Polypterus senegalus, assembly GCF_016835505.1. NCBI lineage: Eukaryota > Metazoa > Chordata > Cladistia > Polypteriformes > Polypteridae > Polypterus > Polypterus senegalus. The sequence continues at coordinate 74,834,206 of NC_053168.1, read as the reverse complement.
ATGATATTACTCTTTCAGACACACAAACACTTTTCATGAGGGAGGTGTTTTGATTTAATACTGTCCTTGTGCCCTCCTTAGTTATTTCATTCCAAATAAAACAGCAGGTGTGATCTCAACATTTCAAAGAAAACACACAACAACAAAAGAGTGCCTGCCAATGGCTTTTAAATGAAGCGGCCCTGGAAAACACTAAGACACTGGACACTAAGGCACATAACTGTATACACATAAAATGTACATTTGTGGATTGTAGCACCTATGTGATGGAGGTTCTATAGCTCTGTACTTCACTGCTAGTTGTATCCAAGTTCAGGAGACTTGGCCTTTAGTCCTTGGAATGTCAGAAAAGTACTTCACTCAAGAACTGTGAGTCCATCAAGGTTTAGTACTTTCCTGTACTCCTCTGGCACTGATGTTTTCTATTGCACTGCTCTCTATTGATACAAAACCTTAGGCATGTTCTTTCATTTTTTTCTTGCTACTTTAGGGTTACAATTTCATATATGGTAGTGTGATAACCTTTTATAGGCCATTCATCTTGGGTAGAATGCGTTATTAAAAACTAGCTGTGTCACCTGTCGAAGATGGGTTGAAATCTAAGTAATCAATGCAGACCATGTTTATTTATATGATTTATGAGTTGTCTGGTATAATAAAACGCCCCAAATCCCTTTACCTCATGGTGGCCTTTCTTCTTTGGACACAGCTGCCCGTTTTTGCCACTTCCTCTCAATGTCCCTTGTTAAACTGACCCCTCTTACAATCAAACTGTTTTGCTGGGAAAATGTGGTGGTGGTGGTCGCTTACGTATTGCGCTGGTTTAGTGACTCTAGCCTAGTCGTGTAAGGGCTTTGGTTTTCTGACATGCACGTCAATTAATTGTTATTTTTCACTAATACATTGCCCACCATGTGAAGTTGTCAATTACTAATATTACAGCTATTAAAAATGTGTTCATGTGGCCTCAGCAGGTGGAAGAAGGTCACAAACACACTGTAGTGTGACACTGTAATTTGTGATGTTTATTCCAAAGTTAAAGCCACACACACCAGATGATAGCGTGAAACTGGACAGGAAGATGGATGCTATTTTAAAATGCTGACATGTGCCAAATCAATATATGGCCAGAGTGACCAACAGCTACTGTCTGCAGAAGCCATGAGAACAGGGGATGCTTTTATTTGGACATAGTCCAAAAGTACCATAGATGGCTCTCATGGCAGTTGCGCATACCTGGCAAGGTTCATAGCAGATTCTATGAATATGTAAATATGTGAGTGCTTATAATGACAAGGACCCATCACAAAGTAGAAGCTGCCTCCATGCCGCTGAACATTCCTGCCAGATGGATGTATGATCGTCTGCATTCCCCACTGACGAACTGCCTGGGATGACTGTATGGTTTCGTGGGCTTCACTATGTATAAATACTATTTGTTGGGTAACAAAGTTATCTTTATAAACAAGTTAAATACACATATCTCTTTTTGTACCATATTGCTGCTGTCTGATTATTTCTGCCATGGTTATGAAATGAATGGGTATGGCTAGAGTCTGTTCTGCATCAATAAAAAGCACAATCCAAGGAAGCAGGCGCCCCCTGCTGGATACACTGTTGTAGCTGGCGTATAATGTTGGACAATGCAATAGGCTGATAAGCCCAATATCTTATCAATATCTTATTGTCTTATTTTTAGACCTTGTGGACCACCAGGGGCGTACCAGCCACTCTACCCGACACAGACAGATAGGAAGACACCAATACTGTCCAGCACACATGCCTTATTTTCTTTGTCGCGTGGGAAACACTTTTCCCCGTTCCTCACGCTCACAGCACAGCCAATACAGCACCCATAAGAAAACACAGCTCTGTCCTCTCTCCTTCTCAGTCTGCTGCCTCCACTCCTCTCCCCGTAAGCTTTGTCCACCTCCTCCCGACTCTGGTTCTCTGAATGGAATGAGGCAGCTCTTTTTATTCAGGTCCTGGGAGTGTTCCAGGTGTCTCATCAGTATTACCTGGAATCACTCCCAGGGGTGGTGCCAGTCCACTATAGGGATCTGTAGCTCCCCCCGAAGGCCCTCATGGAACCCAACGGGGCTGTGCCAACTCCAACTCCCAGTGTGCCCTGCGGAAATCAATGGTGCCACAGCTGCCCAGGAGTGCTGCCCTCTAGCATCCTGGGGAAGTTATTGCCTTGCTGATGCTCTCTCCCCTGGTCCTTCCATACAGTTGGCATCCCGGCCAGGTAATGGCCGTGGCCGCCCGTCACGACTCCTATTGGTATTTTTTTAATCATTTTTGATTTTCTGACCATTCTTCTATACGTTATGGACACACAGATGCAAATACCCACAACACAGATACTTGTCCTTTTATTAAGGTGGATGAAATTCCAACTATCATGATATTCTCCTGTCCCTGATCTTAAAATGGAAGTCTTACTGTTTAATTTGAAGCCTTGTTACTATCAAGGAGTTAAGTAAAGCACCTTTGTTTTATATATCACCTTGCCACACCACAGTGTTTTATAAGTATGTAACAATACAACTAGCTCAACTGCTTACTTCTTTACAACCGGAGAACTGGAAGAGATCAGTAAAGTAGAATGAAACAAAGTTTACAAGTCAGCTCCTTTGGTGTCTAGCTGTCACAACTGCCATCCTTCTCCTCTTCCTGAGCGTTTCTGCATGAGACCAATTCTGTTCTGTCAGCATACTAACGCTTCCAATACTAAGATGACAATTGTACAAACAGTGCTTCTTCATCAGTCATTCACTCTTTATTACATAAAGTACATGGGGTAACACTTTTGAACTTGACCTCTTAAGAGAAACATTAGGAAAACAACGTGTTTTTATTTTTGAGCATAATCCCAGTGAGCACTAATACACTTCTTAAACTGTTCAGAAAGCTTTCCTGTGTCACTTGGATAAAACATTTTGTGTTGCTTGTGTAACTACTCTATGTCTTCATTTTTCATTATTGCCATCGAATGCCCTATAGAGGTTGCCCTTCCGACTGGGGGACAGATAGCAGTTACAAGGGACAGGTAGGCATCTCCATGAATGGGTCTTTATAGCCAGTGTAGTGTGATTAGGTTCCCTGTTGTGATGCAGAAGGGGAATGGCTAATAAGTTTCCTCAGAGCTTTTGCCTGACTGACTGCTGCAAATGCCAAAGCAAATCAGCATAATATGGACCAGTCACTGTATGTCTTTTGAAGCATGTTATCAATATGCAGTAAACCCCTATAATCATAAAGAATTATGCAAATGATCTAGCTGGTAGTGAGATGATCCTTAGATTTCTTTGGGTTTGCAGAATCACCATTGTTTAATTATTGTTGGGGCTCTGAACCAAAATGATGTATCAAAGTTTTGTCCCCAGTTAGGAAACACATCTTAAAAGTTCTCCCAGTCCAAATATTTTAGCTCAGGATTCCTCTCATAACAGCAAATGTGGCAATGCTTCATTCCAGGTGTCAACATAAGTTCATATATTCAAACAAATCTCATGTAAAGAGTATAGTAAAATTCATACTTGTATGCCCTAATCAACGTGCAACATGTCGCCAATCTCCAGCACTATGATCAGTGAGTATTGCGGACTTCCTTATCTGAAATAACTATCTATTGTTCTCTTTGCATTTATCATTGTTATGTAACAGTTCTGATTATCTTTGCCTTCAAATGGGGTCCAACCTGTACAAGTACAGATCTTGCTCACTTTTATTGTTCATGTAAAATGAATTTCACTGACTTATAACCACTCCTTATTGCCGGGGTCATCAAAGATTTTCATTTGCCCTAAGCTAAGCCTGGCAACGCGAGGGCACAAAAAGGGGGGCATCATTTCCTCAACTAAACTGTACCACACACTCAGTTTTGGATGACACGGTTTTTGAACAGTTTTATTTATTTAATTTACACCTTGAGGAATTCAGTGCAACATTAAGTGTTCCATCATTCAGTTCACACAATGGTGCTGTTCTGCATTTCAAAGCTGCAGAAAGGGAAAAAAACAGTTTTCACAGTTTTGAAACAAGCAGTCTTCTGGTATACCTTTAACAGCATTTGTGTTACTGAAGCAGTGCTTACTGCTTTATCTTATTCCCATTTTGAGTCTATATTGTTCATTTAGTAAGTGAATTAGGTTTCATTTCATGACAGTTGAAAATATTCCATGCATAGCTTGTTTATTTCAAATTAACATTTATAAATACTATAATGATTCAGACCTGTGAAGAACCATGCAGGTGAGAATCTGGCAGGGGATGAAGCTTTGCAAGCTGGAGTAGCACTGAACTGAAGGGTGAGTTGGACTGGAAAAGAATGAGAAGATGGACGGCACAATATAGACAGTTAAAGACAGGAGTTCCCATGAGGAAGTTTAAGTACTTCATCAGTACGGAATTAGACAGTGTGGGTTAGTCGAGGTCTCTGTCAGAAAAGTCTTGTCAAAGGCAATTAATTTTGTTTGTGACTGTGTCTTTGTTTGCCAGGCCTTCTTCCATCAACAAATTGAATCTTTTAAGGAAGTAGAATGCTGGAGGAAGTCAAAAATGCAATCATATTCTGTTTTGTTAAGTTAAGGTTATTAATATAGCATAACACAATAACTAATTCCATTAAAAGTCTGGCTAATATTATACCAGGTTTTAATAGTGAGTATTGGTTTCTACTGCACTGTTAATTGGGACTAAAGTTGAAAGTAATGGAGTAGTTTCAACGTCACCTTTTCAACCAAAATATCACCATCCACACCGTCAGAAATTTGAATGTTACATCAGCTAATCAATACACATTCTGTGATTGGGTACAACCACTTTGGGTATTTATGAGAACAAATATGAATTGAAATTCTTTTTTTGGAATAAGAACACCACCAAAGTTCATTCAGTGCAACATATGCTTGATAATTCCTTATACTGCATAGATACGTGGTGTGAATGAACAGGTGACTGAATCCAAGTGTCGAAGAGTGAATACAGAAGTGTGTCTGTTAAAAGTGTATGATCTCTTTCTGTGAGTGGGATAGGTGGTCCCTGGCCTAGCCAAACAAGTGTTTGTTAAGCGAGAATATGGCCCCAGGTCAAGACTACTTGAATACCCCTGCCCTATGGCATTATACTATCACATATACAGTCACTCTTTGATTATTCATTACAACTAACTCCACGGTGCCAATTCTTTCTACTGTTGTTGATGTCTAATGCAGGCAAGTCCCTGAATCATCTACTGTACCAGATACTTTCTGCCATGACAGAATTCTGCAGAATTCTCCAACTCAACTGTGGCATGTGAGTGGTACTGGTCCTGGCACATATTAACTAAGTAAAAATGAACCTACAAAAGTGTACCGATTAATATCAGTCGAAATGAAATGACAGCACAACACTTGACTTCATGGTTTATTCTATTTGCATTTCATTGGCTCTGTAACAAGAAATATGCACTATAAACCACAAATGCCAGATGTTAGTATTTCACATTTTCAGCAGCTAACAAAATCAGTTCTGTAGGATACACAACGTTTGACCACCGTGGTGTAATGTCATTCACTGAGGGCAGTATGAAAGTGTTTTATAAAGCTTCCTTCTACTTTCATTAATTACTTTTTTCATTCTTGTGTTGCAGGGGCTTTAAAAAAAATTAATTCGCAAAGGAGTCAAACATGAAAAAGTTGTCCTGTTAAAAGAAATATCAAATATAGGCACCAAATATGGAGAAATTACCCATACAATTCTGGAGCCAGTAAGAGCTGGAATGGCAACTTACCTAAAGTGCTCTCACTTGGGTCATCTGGGTCTGGGGTATTGCTGCGGAGGCTGTGCATATCTCCACGTCTGCGTTGCCGGTGCCTCCTTCTGTATTGAAACTCTGCATATTCCTGAACAAAACAAAGAAATATGGCAGATTCAGTTTCAACATAGTATAGGAGCATCTCTATGACACTTGATACCTTCTGATCCTCAAACAGCACTCTGTGACCACAGCTGGCTGAACAGCCCACAAGATCAAGCTTAGGAAGAAGGTATGCATTTACTCATCAGATATTCTATATGACAAGCCAAATTAGCACTGAGAGCTAACTCAGAATGTATTTAAAGATATCTCAAAATGATAAATATCTGCCAATACATTTACATCAAGATATCACAAATGCATTTTGAAATATCTTGAAACAACTTCTCACAGATTTCTCAATATCTTATAACAACTTTGTATGCATTTTGAGATATTGGAAAAGCAATTTATGATCTCTTGAAACGACTTCCTGTAAAATTTCTGATATTTTCAACAGGACTTCCTACCAGTTTAAGACTTCTTGGAATGCATTTGAGATCTCTTGAATAGCAAGGGAAGTTATTTAAACATCTCGAAAATCATGTTAATGCCCTGTCACATTACATCACTCTAGCGATTCAATCAGATACTTCTTTTACATGATATATTTTTATTTGTAGCCAAATACTTTTGCCTACTTTTTGAAATATCTTAGAACAGAGAGGAAGGTCTATTGAAAGAATTGGAAATTGAATAGAAACTAATTTTGAGATTTTCTTAATGAAATTCAGATTATCTTAAAATGCATATAGAATTAATTAGAGATTGTAAAATGCATTTGAGGTATCTTTAAATGCATGAGGAGCTATTCTGAGTATCTGAAAATGTATTGACACAATGTGCAGTGCTTCTGAGATATCTCAAAATGTATTGCAATTAACATGAAATGTAAAGGAGCTTTTTTGAGATATCTTGAACTGAGTTCCACATATCTGAAACGCTGAACTGCATTTTGGGATACCTGAAATTCATGTTAAGACATCTCTAAGAGATAATTTGGCTTGCAATAACTCTAAGTTTTATGCATGTTTATATTTAAACACATTTCTTTTAACTCTAAAGAGGATTTAATGAAAATGGCAAACCTTCACAAATATGTATCTATTTTGGGACTTAATAAGGAAAAGGCTTTCATGACAACAATAAGGATGCTTCCCAGCAAGCAGCATAAAGAAGACATCTTACGGATGAGAGGTGGCCATCCACTTCATGAAGCTTATTTGGTTACCTAACTGTTAATTTATCCCAAAAGATGATCCAGAAACTGTTTAAAAGTTGTCACAGTTGCTGCTTCAGCTACGATTTGGTACTTTGTTTCACAATTTCATGACCCCTTGTGTGAAAAGGCACTTCCTGACTTCCATCTTAAATACAATTGCAAGGAGAGGGAAAGCTAACCTTCTCCTCAGTTCTCAAGTATTTGTATTTCGGATTTATGGCACAGAGCGATTACTTGAGCGGCCACAGCTAATTCATATAAACAAGTGACAGCTGTCAAAACACCATGAGAAGTACTTTTTTGGCACAAATCGTACATTAATGTTCTACAGTGTTAGCTTGATTTGATTGTAAATTATTTATTTATGAGAATTTTATTCTAAGTTCAAATAAGAATTAAAAAATAGTTTTCACTGTGTTTCCAATGCCAGTTTACCAAGATCATTTCTTACATTTGCTGAATCTGTTTACCGCATATACTCGTGGACACATTCTCCTGCGGATAAGTTGGGACTTGATTTTACTGTATATTAATTTCTGGTATTTTATAATGTCGGTCGTTTAAGTCAAATGCTGAAGACTCATGATATTGCTCCAAGAGATGATATGCTAATGCCCACCCGAGAGAGTAACCACAGAGCACACTGCCTTTTTTTTCTATGTATTGTGCCTACGTGATGACACAGTAATACCTGAACTATTCCGAAACAATGTTTGCACTGATTTGTGTTTTTTGTATCTCACACCCTCATACATCTTTACCATAAGAGCATTCCTTCTCTACGATGGAGCGTTCAATAAGAAGAAAATATGAGGCTGGTTTTAAATTAAACGTCGTTGAAGTAGTGAAAGAAATTGGTAACTGCACTGCTGCAACAAAATTTGATATGTCTGAGAAACTGGTGCGAGATTGGAGGAGGCAAGAAGATGTTTATATATATATAAAAAAAAGTCACACATTTTTGAATGGGTGTATAAGTTGGGGTCTGATTTTATGATTGATTTTTCAGGTTTCAAGACCCGACATATACGTGAGTATATACAGTAATCCATTTTTATTGTCATTAATAGTGTGTAATTACTAATATGTACTTAATGTGTGAATCAATCAAATGTATAACAAGGTACACAGCAGACAGAAACCTTGAGAAACAATCCATTTATTGAATGAAAACACTTTTTCCATTATAAGGCCACAGAATTGTAACCTACTTGGATAGCAGCTGGCTCAAACCATAAACTAGAGCGGGATGAGACCTCAGTACCTCTCAGTACCCCCATTAATTAGACCAATTAAGCTAACTGGCATACTTTTAGAATGTGGTGGTCAATCAGGACACCTACAGAAACATTCTCAGTCATGGGGAGACCGAGCAACCTTTACACCAGTTGGAAATGAAAACCACTGATTTACTGGATTACGCAAAATCTCTTAACACCTGTGCCTACATCTGCTGTATCAAGTAATGGAAAGTAGTCGACAGTAACAGTTTAGGAATTACTGCACTTATTGTGCTCCCTAGTAGTGGGGTGCAGATTGTAATCAAACTCTGTGACTTATGCTATATAGTATTGTTTCTCAACCTGAAGGTTGCTGTACACTCCAGATAGGTCTTCAGCTGAAGTTTAAAAAAAAATAATTAAATCAAGCCATCACTTTAATATTTTAGGGGGTTACTGATTGAAAGTTTCACTTCTGAAACCTGTTGAAGGGAAATTCTGGCCGTGTACACTGGAGAACTGAAATGACTGACATTAGTTCAGCTATGAGCAGATAACAAGCTGTTCTACACCGCACCATATGCTTCATTAACCAAGGAACATGATCAAGTTCCTTAAATGTCTTGTAGCATCACGTATTCTGAACTCTTCCAGGTCCATATCAGCCTCACAAGATTCATCCTAAAAACCTCAACCAAACAGGAATGTAAAAAGAATATACAGTCCACATTTTCTGAGGTACAGATTTACTTTTACTGTGAAATGTGGTGAGTAATGGCTACTGTGCAGCATCTGTGGTGTAGTAACACCACAGGCCCGCACCTGGGACAACCATGACACTTATCAGGGGCCCAAGCTAGATATGGGCCCGCGCTTTTTCGAAAATAAGTGGCGTTTTAAAATATACGCACATATTTGAAATACGAAAGGGGCCCGAACTCTGTCAGCTGCCTGGGGACCAGAATTTCCTAGGTGCGGGCCTGACCACCAAATCAAAGCATGAAGCCACCAGCTATAATTATAGAAGTACATTTTTCACCTTTTTTAAATGGAAAAAAATGAATATCTTGAGGTTTTACAAAAAAATATTGTATCGCATTTGTGCAACAAGCCAGCAGGCACTTGGGGCATTGTCTCATTACACATTGAAATGCCAAGAAAGCACACAAAACTGCAGAACGGCTTGTCTTGCCTTGTATAACAAATATGAGCTCCGAAATTCTAGACAACCTGAAAACTAAAAGCATACTCCTCTCTGCACTCTTTTCCCACACCCCTGATTTTGACAAACTTGTGAAAATCAGACAAGCCAAGGTCACCCATTAAAAAGACAATTACTGTAAATTTGATTCAGTATTAGACACCCATGAGTCAAGTCCTTTGTGGATGAGTAGTGTATGCATTTCATCTATTATGTGAACTGTATATAAATGATGAATATGTATTCACTATTCTTTGTTAATGTCTGGCATTCAGGAGAAAATTTTGGATAGTTTACTTTAAAATTATTGCTAATAAAGGGTCATCACAAAACAAAAATTGATAACACTGGGACTCAAGGCCAAAAAGTTTAAGTGGTAAATGATAAATCAGATACATGTAATATTTTGTTATACTTACACATAGGTTGAGCCTGCATTACACACACATACAGATATTTTACCTGGGAATATGAGCTGCCACACAAGGTCTTGTGAAGCTAAACATCCAGGGAAGAACTAGAATATAACACGATAGCCTAGAAGGCCTTGAAATGGTTAGAATTTCTGATTGGAGAGGGAAACCACTGGAAGAAATGTTGTATGTGGCATTGTTTTATTATTTATTGGACAAATGTAAATAATATTTGAGTAAATTATAATTCACTTCAATGGTTTAACACCTCTGCATTGTCTTTTTGGAAGCTGTCAAGCAATCAGATGTTTTATTTCCATAACAAGCAATTGGGACACAGATGGAAAGTCAAGAAACTTCTCATCAGACAAGAAATTTGCCCATGTTCCTGTTGTACCTGAGACTCTGGTGATGAAGGTAATAAAAGGCTTCTGGTATGTTCTGTGTTACAGTCCCTAAAGTTTGAATGTTATTCTTTTATTGCCTGTTTTAGGGGTGTGTTTTGGGGCTAACATTATGCTTGAGGTAAATGAACTGATTTTTCAATAATCAAGTGCCTCCTGCCAAACATACCACTGTTATCAGATGTAGCGATTGCTTAACACACCTTTACGATACACGTTTGATAGAAATCAGGAAAATAGACACATCAGAATACTAGAAGACATTTCAGTGAGTATTTCAAAATGAAATCCTGTAGTTTTCTCCAAAATAATCCTTTTAGTCACACGGATAAGTGGTGAACCTCATTAGCTTTCCTATGCCTGGATTAAAAATGCACATATTTTCAAAGCGTCACACATACAAATAAATACTGACTGTCAGGTTATTGCTTTACTGTGCATTTCAGAAGCCATAGACATTGACACACTGATGATGTGTGGGCATTCAGTGCTAATGAGATGAAATACAAAGATTCACTGATTTTTGCATGCATTGGAGCGTACCGTAGCCATCATGCAACATGAGAAAAGTACAAATCATATAGATTACGCTACACAGTCCTAAGCACAATGCTGTTGTGTCTTTTTTTTGCATTTTAAGGTCTACAAAATTGAAAATGTGCAAAGGTTCAATTTTTTTTAAATAATACAAGTTTTACTTTTTTTTTTCAATATTTCCAAATTTAATCAGTTGTGCTTAGAACTTGATCAGTTACATATTGCTTTCTTCCAATGGTTCTGGATGAAATGAGGTGATTGCAAGGCAGTAGTTCTTTGAATTATTTGAAAAGGTATGAAATGAGAATATTGCTTTTGCCAAGTAAATACTGCTTTGCAGAAGAGGGGTTTGTGATCAAAAAACATGGCGCTGCTGTCCTGAGTCTTAGTTCCTTCTAAACATCTGTAAGAAAAAAAGCCATGAGGGGGGCAAAGAAGAATGCTCGGGCTCCTGTAAACTACACCACCCCACCAGTCAATGCAAATAAAACAGCAATCCAAAAATTATGCAGATTCAGCAGGATATCCTGTATGTGTGCAGGAGGACTGCAAGAACTGGCTGTGTATATGAGGACGGACAAACAGACAGACAGACAGACAAAAGTATTTACTGCCCCACTGATTGCTACCACATTCCGTAACCTACAGTTACAACACATATAAACTGAAAATATATTTCAGTTTTGAGTTTTTATTCATTTTTCTTTTTTTATGCAAAATAGTTACTCATCAAAATGTTAAATAAGCTTTGTTATCCATATAAAAATCCAATGTAAAATGAGCTGTGCTTTTCAGTTGTAACACAGCAAATCATGGTAGCAGCCTCAGGGTTGGCGAGTCCTATTTTAAGCCCACTGTACAGAGCTATATAAAACAAACAGACTAACAGGGAGATAAGTTGCTACAGACAAATACATTTATAACACATACTTGCAAACAGATTACAATCCTCTTTTAAATTCATTCTCCTGGATGACAGCTAAAAAGGATTAACAAACGCCTTTGTTATTTGCTACTTACACAAGTACCCAGTCTTCACAGTCTGCTTATGTGTTAATTCACTGCCTCTGCCCCTTACCCATCCACTTGCTTGGTCATAAATACTCTTTTAGGGTTATTGACTCTGTGTCTGGAATTAATGGCAGAAAAAACTTCTATAGTTGCAACATGGAATCTATCCTGTCACGCAACAGCCTCCTGTTCATATTGCATATGACGATGCAGCCTCAGAAATACAAACCACACTGCTTTCTGTGCAGTCACTTTCTCCCTCGTCCATTCTGGAAAATAGTACATGACCTTTATATTAAATTCAGAGACAATTCTTATTCTCTGGCCTTAATGATATTTCACAGATGCTCATACTTGAAACTATATACGTTTTTTTATTATTATTATTTGATGTTGTATTTAATGTATTAATGTTGTATTCACTGTCTGGTGAAAATGCTGTAATACTGGTCTGAGGGAGACATGCAAGTAGGAATCTCATGGTAGTGTGTATGCATGACAATAAAACTCATCTTTCTTACTTCTAGAATTACAGTGGATTCAGAAGGAATTAGGACCTCTTAACTTTTATCACATTTTATTATGTTGCAGCCTTGTGTTAAAATCATTTATATTCATTTTTTCCCACATCAAGCAACACTCAATAACCCAGAATGACAATGCGAAAACAGGATTTTAGAAATTTTTGCAAATGTATTAAAAATTATGTTAGGATAAGCTGCAACATACCAAAATGTGAGAAAAGTGAAGGGGTCCCAATTCTTTCTGAAGGCACTGCATATGTTGAATTACTTTTGCATTTGTTTTTATATCCATTTGGTGTTTGTTTCAGAATAAGAAAATACTTGATGAATATATATTTGCATAATAATCATTAAAATATTGGTGGGTTTTTTTTTGTTTGAAATGGTTACTCAATTTTCTAATAAGAAAAAAAAAAAGAATTCTAATGACCATAAGAGGTACATGTGACAGCGTATCAGATTAGGTCTAACTAAGTGAGTATGTCTCGAATGCACTTTGCACCAGTACCTATTAGTCACATGTTGCAGTTGATGAACCAATGAAAACCTTGTTATGCTCAAACGAAGGACTACACTTAAACTGTTTGTGGCACTGTATAATCTAAGCTGTGTGGATCATGACTAAGCTAGCAGAGTGGGTTTCTCCTCCTTAGCATTATGTTTGCTCCATGAAAAACAAGACAAAAGCTTTGGATTTTTTCAATAACAAAAAAGTGTTGCAATTGGGACAGTAGAAGCATGTTTCTTGGCGTTCTTTTCCTGTATTTTTTCTGTTGCTCATGAATGAGAAGGCAGAATGTCAGTGCCTAATCCACATGATGGATGGCGCACATTGTGTTATTGTAGGCTACCACAGCATAGTGATTTCCACATTTCAGCTGTCACAAATGTTGACAGTTGCTACAATCTGAACAGTAATTTGGTGTCTGATGTCTTTCTTGTCCTTCCACTAGATCACTTTTGGACACACAGCTCTTGCACCATTGCCACCAGGCAGAACGTGACAGTTCGGTCGTACAGTTCCCATAAGCATCAGTTTTCATTTGAATTAAACTCTCAAGCAGTTCAGGTGAGGTTTAGAAACTATCCATTTTTATACAGTAACCTTAGTCAAGAAAGGGGTCCACAGTGACAGCACAAATGATGAAGCAATACCATATTGACTGTACTTGCTACCTCTCTAGCGGTGTGTAAGGTATTGAGTTCCAGAGCTTGCTTCGCACAGCATTGAGATCTTCATACCAAATCGTGCCTGTTTGGATGTGATATACTGTATCTACGATAGCCTTCCCTTACAAGCCATTAGCATTTTGTTAATACTTATGTCACGATCGGGAACATACACTTGCATATTTTTAATGATTGCCTGATGCAAATCCCACAATTTGTAAAGATTTGGAGTTTGCTGATTGGCTTCATCATATTCATTGTTCTTAGTGAAATGCAGGTATTTTATAATGAGTGAAAAAAACAACATGCACTCATAACTTTACTAAAAAGGAATGTCTGCAACAGTACATTGTTGGACCAGTACCATCTCCGGACAGGTTCTCCCAGTATGCCTTCCAGTACTAGGAGACTGAAAAACATGCACATGTCGTCTTCACTGACAGGCTACCAGCAACCGCCATAAGCAAATGGTTTACTGTGACTTTTCCAGCACTTCTCAGCATAGTGGTTCATTTCAACAACTATTTTCTCCACCAGACTATCATTGACAAATCGTAAATAATCTAGATAATGATGATCAGGCATCTCTAGGCCAGGGTTTTCCATAAACAGACAATGAGGAGGTGCAGGATTGTCAGCAGTAATATGAACCTGACACCAAACACAAACAGAACTGAAACATGGCAGATCAGAATCTACAGAACAAGTGTCAGTTTTACTGTCCATGTCAAGACTGATGACCAATTCACGTTGTTATCACTACCAGTTCAAATTTATTTTGCTCTAAAACTGACTTTATGGTTTTCATTTACTATTGTGTTTTTGGTTGAGGGCTCCATCCCACTCATGAATATTGATTAGTTACCATAGAGTTATAATAAAGTGGCAGAACTTATAGAAATATTAAAGATTTTATGCAGCACAATGTTATTTCATCCACTAGATGTCAGCAGAATACTGTGCCAAGAGTTATTCAGGCTTATCACTGTAAAGCGGATCATTACATGTCACCCCAAATCGGATTCAGGTTTAGTCGTATTTACACACAATTTTGAGCCAGAGTCACACTCAGGTTTAAAGCCAAGAAGGCTAATGGATCACTCTACACCACTGATTGACCTGTTAAATTCTCAAAACCTCCAAGAGTTCCACCTTTTCAAATATACTAAGAATCCTTCCACTGGATGGAAAGTGGCAGGTAAACAAAGAAATGTACTAAAACACAGACATTAGGGGATTCAATTTAAAATGTTTTTGTAAGACTTCTGGTTAATAATCCAGTAGCAATGAATTACTGGTGGCCAATGCAGCTCATAAAGACGTGGACTACCCTAAACATTTTAACAAAATTATAATCACAAAGGAAAAAGTCTCAAATACAACAGTACTATGCAGTAAAACAGACTGTCCAGTGGTCATTTCTGTTTAGAAACTTGTGATCACAGAGATTTCTGTGCACTTATTTTTAATTCTGTTTCTTCCTGAATATTCTAGGCCTAGTTCTGACAGACTGGTCATAAGTCAATCTCGATGTAAGATGGACTGGTACATGTATTCAAACCTGACCATATGAATAGCACTGTACAGTATGTCCTTTAAGTCATGTTGTTTGTTTTATGACATTTTTTATCATCATTCTTAGCGCATTGCGTAGATTTTTTCCAAGTACAGTGGAACCTCGGTTTGCGAGCATAATTCGTTCCAGAAACGTGCTCGCAGTCCAAAGCACTCGTATATCAAAGTGAATTTCCCCATAAGAAATAATGGAAACATAAGATGATTCGTTCCACAACCCAAAACTATTCATATAAAAATGATTAATACAAAATATAAAGTAAAAATACATAAAACAAATTAACCTGCACTTTACCTTTAAAAAGAATCATGGCTGGTGTGAATGAGTTTCTAAACTCTTTTGGGATTCCACCCAACGGGACGACACGCGGAAGTGTGTCCCAAAGTAATCGCAGTCTCCCAGCGCTGTAGCAGTTCGCCGTATAAGCGTATCCAAAAAGATCACGGGCATGCTATAAGCGCCTGCCGTCGATGGGTTATACAAGGAACATTATAAAGATCCCGCTACAATAAATAACAGCGCTGTTGCTGTTTCAAGCTGAATAAAGCTGGGGTTGTTAAAGTACTGACACTCGGCTTCGTATTTTGGGGCGCAAGACGGGGACTCGTACTTCACAGCACACACGTGCGCGCACACACACACACACACAGTCACAATGCTGTTGTAAACAGTATACGCTCGTACGGATTTATTAAAAAATGTAGCTCGTCTTGCAAAACACTCGTAAATCAAGTTACTCGCAAACTGAGGTTCCACTGTATATGAAATCGTCTGCCTCCAAGCATAAATCCCTCCTTTAGAATGTTTAAGTCTAAGTGTAAAGCTGACTGGCTGAAGGTAAATGACAGAAACCCGATGAAATCAGATTTTAAAGGCAGGTCTTTGTTCTGTTGTAGTTCTGCTCTCTTCCACATGCAAGTAAGCCATTGCCTCATCAAAAAGCTGGAATCAACCTTCAAAAGGTCAAGATACAAGAGTGCCCCTGTATTTCACAATGTCTATAGTATCCTCTCAATAAGTTGTTTTCTTTTTGTGCTCTTTTATACGATCACTGTGCTATAATTGCAGAAGCAGAATTTAAAGAGATGCTGTGCTGGTCATTCTCTGGCTGGGAGATCTTTTGTACGATGCATACAAGACAAGATATCTGGCTAACGTGTGTATTGAGACAGGCATGAAATTCATAATTAGAAGTCATTGGAAAGGTCAGATCTTGCATGTTATGAATATGACTGATAAGACTGGAAATTAAATGCAACGATGTGCACACTGGAGCATGTGTATAAGTTAATGCAATGATAAATTTGTCATATCTAAAATGCAGGATGAACTAAAAATAAGATAGGATCATTAAATTAGGGCCAATATGTTAAGACTGTCCAAGGAAATAAGTGACATCTTATCGTATGAAAAGGGAAACTGAAACGTTATACTGCATTCCATTGGAAATGGGAAGTCGGAATTTCTGTGTCTCTAGTTGGAATTTTCATCTGGAATAACCCACAAGTCGGAATTTCTACTCGGAAACTCAGTGCTGGTCTGTCAAGTCTGGCTTCAGATTATGACTTACTGTACACCACGAACTTCAGAGAAAGCCATAGTATTATACTGTTTATCAGCACTTCTGTCTATTTGTGCCTCATTAATTCAGCCGTACACACAGTATTGTCCAACTTCTATCTGTGGACATGTTGCTACAGTGTTTGGAAGTGCAAAATCCTGTGTAATGTGCTGTTCAGCAGTTGTCTGCATTCCAAAAGAACAAGCACTACAAAGGTTTTCCTACAGACATCCATATTGTTTTCTGAATGTTTTACTGGAACGCAGTCAACGCCATTCTCAGCTCTGATGTTCGACTTCCGAGGTAAATGGAACACAGCATTAGAGAGGTAGTCACAAATGATAGAAAGTCAAGAGGCAGGTGTTTTAAAATGTGCTGGATAAGGAAGGGTTTAAAGCAGATTTCAAACAGAGAATGAGATACGATGTATTGGGTGTGAAGTACTTGACAAATGACAAAAGGAAGAAATCATGACCACTGGAAATGGGAACAAAAACTCCTGCAAAAAGTACATGCAGAAGTTGGTTAATGTGGAAAACTAATGTGAGCTCCGTAAAGAGTAGTCTGAAAGTTTACAAGATAAACAACCCTTATTTTGACATTTATACCATTCAATATTGCTTCATTACACATGTGCTTTAAGTGTATGCTTTTTGATTTTATAATGTTAAGTTTTCTGAAATGACTTAAGATAGGCAGTTGCCTTAATCATAATCTTTCAGTGGGTGCATGTTATGTTTCTTAAAAATAAATCTTTAAGTAAAATAATCTAGTTTGCTTTAGAAGAAGATCAGTATTTGGAGTTACTTGCAAGTAGCCCGAGGTTTTAGGGTTTCAGTGCTGACAGACAGCTGCATGTTTTAAGAATGTATATCCTGCAATGCATTACAATGGACCAGAAAAAGAAAGAGGTGAAGACGTATGGGTGTGTAAAAGAAAAAAGCATTCCAGTCATAAAAAGGACATCATTGCTTATTTCAAATGTGAAAATGCTCACGGTCACTTAAGTAATACCTGCTGCTGGATTCCTGCACTTTGAGAGTTTTCCATTTGAGCACTCCCTCCAAGTATTGATTGATTCCTCAGGATCTTTAGATTAGAACAGAATAAGACTTAAATTCCTATGACCAAACTATCATAACTACTAAGACATGAAAGAAGTGAAACAGAAGGGATTGACAGCTTCCATCTTTTGCACTGACAGCACAGCAGAAACGCAATCAAGAACAATCTTAGATGGACTGCTAGTATACACAGGTCAGGCAGATTAAAACTAAAATAAAGCAGGTAACAGACATTTATTTACCTCTGGTGATGCAAATCCCAAATATTCCCAATCCCATGTTCCGCCTGCAAAACTGAAAGAATAAAACAGATTATGGTGTTTTGAATATGAATGAAATTGCTTATCAAATTTATGACTAAAGCTAAACTGCCCTTAGCAGTTTTAATGCATGAAGAACCTATAAAAAATTAACTCAAGCCCTTCAACTTTTTCTCATTTTACTTTCTTACAAAACAGATCTCTTATTCACTTATTTACTTTAGTCAAAACTTATGCCGGAAAAATGTAAACATATTGGAAATGCTTTTCTATTGAAGAATACATCAAAATAATACTTTTTATAAATTAAAAATAAAAAATTCCACAAAGTATTCATTGCATTTGCTGTGGCAAACCTTTGCAGCCTCTGACCTAAACTGTTATTCTTATTTTTATTATTTTAGACTTGGAATAATTAGTTTAAAAATAGAGGTCATCCACAGTGGATTCAGAAAGTACTCCAACCCCTTCACTTTCTGCAAACTTTATTATGTTGAACATTTAATTTTAAACGGATGCATTTAGCATTTTTTGCTTATCAATCTACAGTCAATAATCCAAACTGACAAAGTGAAAATGTTTTTGGAAAGGTTTTGCAAATTTATTAAAAATCAAAAACGGAAATTTCTTATTCATATTCAAGTATTCAGACCTTCAATTCAGTACTTTGTAGAAGCCCATTTGGCAGCAATTACAGCTTTGTCTTCTTAAGTCTGTACAATCTTTGCACACCTGAAATTGGCCAGTTTATTCCATTCTTCTCGGAAGATCTTCTCAAGCTGCACCAGATTGGATGGGAAGCATCGGTTAACTGCAATCTTCAGGTCTCTCCACAGATGTTCTGTGGGGTTTAAGTCTGGGCCATTCAAGGACAGTCAGCGACTTGTCCCACAGTCATTCCAACATTGTCTTGGCTAAATGCTTCAAGTCACTGTCATGTTGAAAGATGAACTGTTGCGCCTGTCTGAGGTTGCACACACAGATTTTCTTAAAAGGCCTCTTCATATCTGGCTGCATTCATCCTTCTCTCATTTCTGACAAGTCTCTCTGTCCCTCACAATGCTGTCATCACCATGTTTCACTGTAGGAATGATATTAGGCAGGTGATAAGCAATGCCCAGAGTTCTTGTCCAAAGAGTTCAATTTTCGTGTCATCAGACTAGAGAAACTTTCTCCTCATGCTCTCAAGAGCGCTTTAAATGCCATCTTACAAACTTTAAGCGGGCTCTCATATGCCTTTTACTCAAGAATGACTTTTGCCTGATTGATGGAGGGCTGTTGAGATGTTCATACTTTCAACAGGTTTTTCCACCTCAACAAAAGACTTCTGACACTTTGTTAAAGTGATCATTTGGTTCCTGGTCACCTCCCTGACGAAGGCCCTTCTTATTTAGTTACTCAGTCTGGCCAGATTGCCAATACTAGGAACAGTCCTGGTGGCTCCAAACTTCTTTCATTTCAGAATTATTGAGGCCGTGTGCTCCTGGAAACACTCAAAGTTTTAGAAATCAGTTTATACCCTAACCCTCATCCATGCCTCATCACATCTTTATCATGAAGGTCTACAGAATGATCCTTGAATTTCGTGGCTTGGTTTTTGCCTTGGCATGCAGTGTGAATTGTGGGACCTTTCTTTATGATGTCAAGTCAATTCAGCTTACCACAGGTGGACCAGTCAAGTTCTACATACATCTCACAGACAGTTAAAGCAAAGAGGAATTCACTGGACCACAATTTGAGTGCCACAGCAAAGGACATGAATACTTATATGAATGAGAGATTTCAGTTTTTGATTTTTAATAAATTTGCAAAGCTTTCTGGAAACATGTTTTCACTTTTCTATTATGAGTTATTGAGTGTGGGTAAAAATAGCAAATTCATCCATTTAAACATACATTTACCTTAAAGTAAAGTGTACAGAAAGTGAAGGGGTCTGTATACTTTCTGAATCCACTGTATGTGCAAATAAGTGATTACATATGGCTTCTCGTTAAATGCCCTTAAAAGTATAAAACATTACAGATGCTAAATGTAACTTTTATCAAATTCTGAATGTTGACATCAGGGCCTCCAGTGCAGAGGCATACAGTTAAGTCTACTATTCTCAAATCTGCGAAGTCGAATTCAAGAGGGCCATAACCCATGCCAGCAGCACTGAGCACAAGGCAGGAAATGGCCTTTTACTGAGCACAAGTCTATCACTGGGCCTGCTCACTTACCCAGACTAACACTGGCGATGGGGCCACTTTGGAGTCTCCAATTAACATAACTTTCACATCTTGAGGGCATGTGGGAGGAAACACCAGGAAGCCATGAGAAGAATGTACAGACCCAGTCAAGTAGCAGCAGCCATTACGCTACAGTGGTGCTCACATTCCCGGCATGTTCATAGAATTTTTTAAATGTGGTTCAGCCCTGTTAAAACTGACGAGTTATAGTCAAAAAATGGAGTTTTCCATTTGACCATTTCATCCAGGTATTGATTTATTCTTCAGGATTTTTAGATTAGAACAGAAACAAATGTTAAAGTAGTGCTTCAGTAATCAGTGCTTGCCACCTAAAATGCACATGAATGTGTTAATGGGAATTATAACTTGATATTTATGTAGACGGTCTTACTGGTAGTCAATAATGTATAATTCAGACTAACTCACCTTTTTTCAGATCTTCAGTGGAATCAAAAAAAAATGCAGAAGTACTTGTGATTGCACACAATGAAATGTTACAGCAGTCTTAAGGGGTCTGCTACTGACCTATGTCTGGGAGCCTCAGGAGAGTCATTGGGAGCAACACCACGGGCCACTGAAGCCAGGAACTCCTGTCTTTTTTGTTGAACAAGGCATGCCGCTCGGATAATTTTATGGCGAGGGGTGCGAAGATAAGGCCGGTTAACTTTTTGCGCAAGATCTTCAGTCACCATTTCAAGGTCAGTCTGCAAATAAAAGAGTACAATATTATTTAAAAACCCTTGATAAGGACCAAGAATAATTAGAATTTAATATAGCTACGTCAAAATGTATTTATCCATTGCTTGGCAAAATATTAACTTCATCGAACTACACATTAAACAAAATGTACACTGATAAGATTAATAAAAAATGTATGTTAATTGATAGGTAACTTCATAAAAGTTTTAAATCTTTGTAATCAATTGTTGCTTTAAGCACACTAATCAGCATAAAATGCACTGCATAAAACAAGTAGGGTCAGAAGCAGTGTGCTCTGAGCTGAGGATGATCCCTGTGTTCATCTGGTTTTAGTACGTATTTACAGTCACAAGACTTTGGAGCTTAGAGCCATTGTAGTGTGCCTCAGAGTTGAGGACTTGCAGTGTGTTTCTTGGAGTTTGAGAGGAGGAACAAAGTTGAATACTAACTTAAGACCACCTCGCAAGGAGGTGGAGGGTTATGTTACAAAATGAATTCCAACTGTTACGGACATAAAAAATGCAAATATACCATTAAAAAATATGAAAAACATATATTTATATTTGGACTTAAGTATAGTGTGATACTGAATCAAATATATATTGCTCAAAAAATTAAAGGAACACTTTTTAATCAGAGTATAGCATCAAGTCAATGAAACTTATGGGCTATTGATCTGGTCAGTTAAGTAGCAGAAGGGGTTGTTAATCAGTTTCAGCTGCTTTGGTGTTAATGAAATTAGCAACAGGTGCACTAGAGGGGCAACAATGAGAAGACCCCCAAAACAGGAATGGTTTAACAGGTGGAGGCCACTGACATTTTTCCCTCCTCATCTTTTCTGACTGTTTTTTCCCTAGTTTTGCATATGGCTACGGTCAGTATCACTACTGGTAGCATGAGGCGATACCTGGACCCTACAGAGGTTCCACAGGTAGTCCAACTTCTCCAGGATGACACATCAATATGTGCCATTGCCAGAAGGTTTGCTGTGTCTCCCAGCACAGTCTCAAGGGCATGGAGGAGATTCCAGGAGACAGGCAGTTACACTAGGAGAGCTGGACAGGGCTGTAGAAGGTCCTTAACCCATCAGCAGAACCGGTATCTGCTCCTTTGGGCAAGGAGGAACAGGATGAGCACTGCCAGAGCCCTGCAAAATGATCTCCTGCAGGCCACTGGTGTGAATGTCTCTGAACATTCAAAACAAATCAAAAACAGATTTCATAAGGGTGGCCTGAGGGCTCGACGTCCTCTATTGGGCCCTGTGCTCACTGCCAGGTACCGTGAAGCTCGATTGGCATTTGCCATAGAATGCCAGAATTGGCAGGTCCACCACTGGCACCTTATGATTTTCACAGATGAGAGCAGGTTCGCCCTGAGCACATATGACATATGTGAAAGGGTCTGGAGAATCCATGGAGAATGTTATGCTGCCTGTAACATCGTTCAGCATGACTGGTTTGGTGGTGGCTCAGTGATGGTCTGGGGAGGCATATCCATGGAGAGACGGACAGACCTCTACAGGCTAGACAACGGCACCTTGACTGCCATTAGGTATCAGGATGAAATCCTTGGACCCATTGTCAGACCCTGTGCTGGTGCAGTTAGTCCTGGGTTCCTCCTGCCCGGCCAAATGTGGCAAGAGTATGCAGGCAGTTCCTGGAGGATGAAGGAATTGATACCATTGACTGGCCCCCACACTCACCTGACCTAAATCCAATAGAACAACTCTGGGACATTATGTTTCAGGTCCATCTGACACCGCTAGGTTGCACCTCAGATTGTCCAGGAGCTCAGTGATGCCCTTATCCAGATCCGGGAGGAGATCCCCCAGGACACCATCCGTCGTCTCTTTTAGAGCATGCCCCCACCCCCTGAACCCCCCCCAACTGTTGTCAGGCATGCATACAAGCATGTGGGGGCCATACAAACTACTAAGTACGATTTGGATTTGCTGCAATGAAATTTTGGAAAAATGGACTAGCCAGCCGCATCATTTTTCACTTTGATTTTCGGGGTGTCTTTGAATTCAACCCTCTGTAGGTTGATGATTTTCATTTTCATCAAACTATGTGGCATCCTTTCATTCCTACACATTACCTAGTCCATATCAGTATAGATATCCAGCAGGATCTTTGTTTTCACCATTGAGATCTGATGTGTTTTCAAAGTGTTCCTTTAATTTTTTGAGCAGTTTATTTAACTCAATGACACAGAAAAAGAAAAGCAGTGCTTGGAAATATTTCTATTGTGGAATTAAAGAAATACAAAAGTACAAATCGACATATATTTAAATAACAATCTTCAGTCAAAAGATGCTAAGTCGGTGTCCCTAATTTAGAATTTTCTTGGCCGCCAGTTTGGAAAGTGTGCATTAAAAGTGTTGCCAGGTACCTCTAGATAGATTAGATAGATTAGATAGATAGATAGATAGATACTTTATTAATCCCAAGGGGAAATTCACATAATCCAGCAGCAGTATACTGATACAAAGAAACAATATTAAATTAAATAGTAATAAAATGAAAAAATAAAAATAAAAAAAGCAGACAATAACTGAGTAATGTTAGCATTTACTCCCCCGGGTGGAATTGAAGAGTCGCATAGTGTGGGGGAGGAACGATCTCCTCAGTCTGTCAGTGGAGCAGGACAGTGACAAAAGTCTGTCACTGAAGCTGCTCCTCTGTCTGGAGATGATCCTGTTAAGTGGATGCAGTGGATTCTTCATGATTGACAGGAGTTTGCTTAATGCCCGTCGCTCTGCCACAGATGTTAAACTGTCCAACTTTACTCCTACAATAGAGCCTGCCTTCTTAACAAGTTTGCTCAGACGTGAGGCTTATTTCATCTTTATGCTGCCTCCCCAGCACACCACCGCGTAGAAGAGGGCACTCGCCACAACCGTCTGGTAGAACATCTGCAGCATCTTACTGCAGATGTTGAAGGATGCCAACCTTCTCAGAAAGTATAGTCTGCTCTGACCTTTCTTACATAGAGCATCAGTATTGGCAGTCCAGTCCAATTTGTCATCCAGCTGCACTCCCAGATATTTATAGGTCTGCACCCTCTGCACACAGTCACCTCTGATGATCACAGGGTCCATGAGGGGCCTGGGCCTTCTAAAATCCACCACCAGCTCCTTGGTTTTGCTGGTGTTAAGATGTAAGTGGTTTGAGTCGCACCATTTAACAAAGTCTTTGATTAGCTTCCTGTACTCTCCTCCTGCCCACTCCTGATGCAGCCCACAATAGCAGTGTCATCAGCGAACTTTTGCACGTGGCAGGACTCCGAGTCATATTGGAAGTCTGATGTATATAGATTGAACAGGACCGGAGAAAGTACAGTCCCCTCGGCGCCCTGTATTGCTGAACACAATGTCAGACCTGCAGTTCCCAAGATGCATATATTGAGGTCTGTCTGTAAGATAGTCCACAATCCATGCCACCAGGTGTGAGTCTACTCCCATCTCAGTCAGCTTGTCTCTAAGGAGCAGAGGTTGGATGGTGTTGAAGGCGCTAGAGAAGTCCAAAACATAATTCTTACAGCACCACTGCCTCTGTCCAGGTGGGAGAGGGATTGTGTAGCATATAGATGATGGCATCCTCCGCTCCCACCTTCTCCTGGTATGCGAACTGCAGAGGGTCGAGGGCGTGGCAGACCTGTGGCCTCAGGTGGTGAAGCAGCAGCCGCTCCATGGTCTTCATCAGATGTGATGTCAGAGCAACAGGCCGGAAGTCATTCAGCTCACTAGGACGTGATACCTTTGGGACAGGGGTGATACAAGATGTTTTCCAAAGCCTGGTGACTCTCCCTGTTCCAGGCTCAGGTTGAAGATGCGCTGTAGAGGACTCCCCAGTTCCAATGCACAGGCCTTCAGCAGTCGTGGCGATACACCATCTGGACCCGCTGCTTTGCTGGCACGAAGTCTTTTCAGCTCTCTGCTCACATGGGCTGCTGTAATTGTGGGTGGGGATGTCTCACCTATGCTGGTATCAGCAGAAGGATGGTTGGAGGATGCAGTACTCCGAGGTGAGAGTGGGTTAGGGTGATCAAACCTATTAAAGAATTTGTTCATTTGGTTTGCTCTCTCCATGTTTGTCTCGATGGCGGCACCCCACTTCGAGCTGCAGCCAGTGATAATCTTCATCCCATCCCACACTTCCTTCATGCTGTTGTTCTGCAACTTCTGCTCCAGCTTTCTCCTGTACTGCTCTTTCGCCGCCCTGAGCTGGACTCGGAGTTCCTTCTGCACGCACTTCAGCTCATGCTGATCACCACCTTTAAAAGCCCTTTTCTTCTGGTTCAAAAGGCCCTTGATGTCACTTGTAACCCATGGCTTGTTTTTAGCATAGCAGCGTACTGTTCTTACTGGAACTATAATGTCCATACAGAAGTTGATGTAATCAGTTGTGCATTCAACAGCCTCTTCAATGTTCTCACTATGTGGCATTTATTGTATTCCTTCAGACTGCCATGGAGGTATTGTCCAGATTTGATATGAGATCTCTTACACTATGTATTAAATAGAGCCTGTGCTTTACTGTGGAGTTTGTGTTATTATGAGATATTCTTAATGGAAATTGTTTTTATATGCTTTGGTGACTTTTGGATTAATTTGGTTATTAGAAAAAACTGGGCACATAATGAATGACAAATGTCAACTGTTCTGTATTATCTATGTTATGCATTACCAGATTAAGACCTTGCAGGCCCCAGCTATCACACGCATATATTTACAATCAATGAACATCGCATATAGTAATAAAACAAGTGGGAGGGTGGTCTTCCTTGGAGTTTTCAGCCAGTGGTAACACATTAGATTGAGGGATGGCAATATAATGTACAGGAAACTTCATATGTGTGTTCAGTGGGAGAACACAAGGTACCACTGAAGCAGAAAACTGCTGATGCTATTAAGAGAGAGTGAGACATTAAAAATTTCATTTCTGTAGCTGCAACACAGCTATTTTTAGGTAGAAGTGAAATTTCTAGGGCATAATTTGCAGGTCAGGCGTTGGCAGCAGATAAAATCTGAAGTGACTCTGACCTTCCAGTCTGGAGTTAAAGCGGGGATTATTTTGGTGTGGGTGATATCAGCATCTTAAAATCCTGTTGCAGCTAAAGTTGAATAATACTGCTTAATGTTTAATGCAGTAACATGCAAAATATAAATAAATGTCATCTTATTATTGCTATAGGCTCTCCTAATAATATGGCAGAATTAATCAATAGCACTTACATATTTACCCTAAAAAAGATAACAGAATATCTTTTTGCTTGGGTGACTTATATGCATGTGAAGGTGGAGGCTGTGATTTGGGCACCATACCTGTATTACATTTTTCTTGCTAATGCCAGGACATGCACCCAGGTCACCCTGATGGTAGATTCACCCATGAGTTGCGCTTCAGATGTGATTGTATTCATTTTTATCTTTCATCATGATAATACCTTTAACATATTCTCCATAGATTTCATGGCTTTTTCAGGTGCTCAAAGTGAATAACATTTATAATGATGTCAACGTAACTCATTTTGATCTACTGTAGTTTAATGATTACAATTATTTTTATTAAGTGTACTTGATAATGTTCTTTTTTCCTGTGCTCTTTCCTTTAAAATTGAGAGGAATATATAGCCGCAAGCTGTTAATTGAAAGAAGGCAAGACGTTAATTGCCAGTGTGCAGTCGTCACTGGACAATTAGAAGGCTAGCTAAACAAACCAGGGAGAAACACAAGGCCAAAACAAGACTAGCTGTGTATTAGTTAAACTTGGTGTTGGTCTTGTTCCACTGATCACTGCAACAGAACTTAGACTTGAAGACTGTCTCCTCTTAGTACCGATACTGCGTAATTTGGTTTTAGCTAGCATGGTACTATTTCAGGTACACTGCAACTGACACACAGTGATTGATTACTTGATACTGAATATTTATAAGAAAACATGGCAGCAATTAATATGATTTCTTTAAGAATAAACAGATACTAAGAATTCATAAGCAGAAAATAAAAAGAAGACGTCAGGTGCTTTATCATCCTCGTCTCATCACACCAAAGAAGCTAAGCAAGTGCACGTGTTCACAAGTCTGATGTGACTCTTGCAGACAGCAGTTGGCAGTCCACTGAAAGACAGCCCAGAGAAGTAGCAGTTCTACAATTGTCACGCATAAAGAAGACAGATCTATTTTCTGCAGCTACATATTCCATTATAGGAGTCACAGACAAAAGGAATACCACTTTTTTATCCTGGAAAACATCTTGTTAAAATTAAGAGTATTAAAGCAAAGCAAAAAAAAAAATATATAAAGCTAGTCTTTGTTTGCTGCCTTACAAACTATAACATTTTTTCTGCATTTGAAACATGACAGCACATTAAATAGTACCCATCTATATGCAGTCCCAGTGGGTTTGCTCATTTTTCAAAGGGTATTTCTTAAAAGAGATTTTTCTGCAATCACCACCTTGCTTAGAGCGGTTTATTACAGTATTACAGTATGTGCGTACTTTCTCTATTTGTGTTTTGGATAACTTTTTTTAATATCCTAACCACCTTAAATATACATTTTTGCATTAAACTTGATGCTTCTTTTTTAATTATAACAAATAGTGGTTATCGTTTAAAAGGTTTGCGTTCTTTTAGTTTTGTTTAAATCTCATTACCCCATCCACAAATGTATGGGAGAGATGCATTAACCTTTTCAACTGACAGATTTACAGTAAATGGTCTGAGCTTGAAAGTCTTGTCATTCTCAACAGAATTGCATGTATTCTGGGAAAGCTAAAAGGCAAAGAAGGATTCAGAGTATTTGGGTTAGTTAGAAAAGCAGCTTTTTTTGGAATTGACCTTGGGCTCATTGAAAAAAACGGACTACTTTGGTAGCGGAAAGCAAATTGAGTGTGCAGCTTAATTTGGGAAAGGCAGCAGGAAGGAGAATGGACGCCCTTTACTAGACGTCTTTCAAAAATAGTTCTCACGGGTCACTTTAATTGGTCCTTTTTGCAAAAATGGAGCATTCAACTCAGTTGAAAATATGGACACTTAAATGGAACTTGCTATCTATTACTGTTTATTTGAATGATGCTTGAAAAAGAAACTCACTCTCTAGCAAAAAATTATTTTTATCAATTGAGGATACATAATCTATAACTAGAGAACTGGGCTATCTAGGAAATGTTATCTGGGACTGAATGAGGACTAATGTACATGGACCCACTCAGGTTGTATAATTCTTTGTATTGCTTTTAATGCAAATAAATAGGATTTTTAAATAAAAGCTTAACCTCAGTGTCTCTGCGTGAATGGATTACTAGCTAGCTGAGAAATTAAGATTCATCATTACCTGTCTAGCTGCAACAACTTAAGGGCTCAAAAGGATACCTTTGTGAAGTCATCAGTTGGTGGTAAACTGAGTTACAGAAAAGGAGTTAAAGGAAAAAAACAATCGCAGTCAGTGAGCAGACTGCCATTAGCGGTCTCTAGGATTGAATATGCAGGCTACAACACAGACAGTAAGTCAGGTAAGAGACTACAGAGAAACAGTTGTATCACTGGTTTTGATGTTTGTTCCTATCCCCCATTAAAAAGTACCTCAGTGGTTTGGTGGCACCTTTCGTGTTAGATGTATGTCACATGCGATCTGTTATTACGATAAAACAACAATTCATGCATTAATCAGGAGTCATTTTTAGGTGCGTTTGCATATTTTGTGGAAAGCCCATATTGTGAAAAACCATGTACGTCTGTCTGAATGAAAAAAATCATGCTTATTTTGCAAAGAAATTTGTTGAGACAATTTAATTTTCGTTCAGATTTCTCAAGCAGATTAGATTGCACTAAACGGTTTAAATTTTCAAAATCTCCCATTGCAAAGTATTGCCAAATTTGCAAACTCGTATGTATTAAAACAGAGAAACTTTCTGGGCAACTTCAATTAGGAATTAGTTTGCGGTTTCAGTTTCACCTCAACAGTGGTTATATAAGTTGTATATTTTGTGTAGTCTTCTCTTTTTCTCGTCTAACAGACACCTGGATGCCCAGTGCAAGTGAGTGAAACGCGGGGCAGAGTGTGCCTGTGCAAACAGCTCACACCGCAGCACCCATATCCTGCTGCTTAAGCTAAGTTAACTAACAGAGTACAAAAAAGTTTACTTCTCTGGAAATGAAAAGAAGGGGAAATCAGTGATGTAAGCACATATAAGACTGAACTGACATTATCAACCAGATAACCAAACGGTGTTTGAACTAATGTATAACACTGGAATAATGTAAACACAGTATAGGTTTCAAAATGGACAGCGGTATTGGGAGGTGGGGAAGTAAGACCCTGATCTCTGGCACCCAGCCCTTGATCATTCAGTCCCAGATATACACAAACAATCACATCAAGTCCCCGATCTTCTTGCTCTACATGTACGATTTCCATTATAGCAACAACATTTATTTATTGCAGCATATTTTCATACAAATAATGTAGCTCAAAGTGCTTTACATGATGAAGAAAGAGAAAAAAGACAAAATAAGAATTAAAATCACAGAACACTAATTAACATAGACATTATAAAATAAATCGGATCCTTTCCATGTTCTTACTTATTTATATAATTTCAACGAATTATTAGGTTTTAACCAATATTAATAGCTAGATGCAGAACTTATGTCAGTTCCTTTTCTTGTTTCATAGGGTATTATTGATACTGATTTCATTCTAGTATTGGTCATTTTGTACTAGGGTTAGGCTTAGGGTTAGGGTTAGCAAGATATTTTTAAATTGCTAATTATTGGATACTGCTCTTTTGGTATATTTGTTTAAATTTTGTTTAAGGAAATTGAACAATAATTAGCCACAGACCCTCCCCCACTAACACACACCAATTGATGCCATTTTTACAATTGCAATCTGCTACATATGAAATCCACCACAAGCCTATTTGTGCTCCATTTTTATCTCCAATGTAAAGTGCTATTAAAAAACACATATTTGATGTGGTCTACTAATAAATGTAATTGCAGTGTTATCACTATTACTTTTGACTTATTTTACCACTGACTCATTGTTACAAAACTAATTAATAAACAAAAATGTAACAACTGTTGGATGAACTAATAAAAAGTGCACCTATATCTCCTAATATCAGCTTATAATAAGGAAGATAGTTTGAACACTCCCAGAATGCTGGGATGTTCCTGGTATGTATTGATATCACAAAATGTTTGAAGTTTGCTCTAAGACACTAGCAAGTTTACATTCTGACGCTACATTCGTTGGGCACCAGATGACAGCTTAGTTTAAGCTAAAGAAAACAAGTGTGATTGGTGCCTTTTAATTCCTCCTGTATATACTAGTTGTAGCTTGTGCTAAACCCGTGTCCGACTGGCTCCATCTTTTGATGTGCAGATTATCTTTGGTCACTTGGGTCTACATGGGAAGGAAAAGTGGATTTATGGATTTTTTTCCCATACATTTTTATTTAAAGAATTACTTTAAAGTTACGCTTCTTGAGAATATCTGTAGTAGACACAGAAATTGTGTGGTAAACAACTTATTTCCACTTGTTTGAACTGATTTTCACAATGGACACCACCTATTGCCTAAGAGCATATTGTCACTCTCCTGAAATGAGCTCAGTAGTTGTAGACAACATTGCAACACTCAGTGTGGAAAACCTAAACTGGGCTTACATTTCCTTAAACCTGGTGATACATCACTCGACTTCAGTATGCGGAGATATCAAACTTGACGATGGGAGTTGCTGATCTTGTTACCTGAGCATTCCAGATTATATCACAGGACTTGACAAATTACATGACTCTATGCAGAGTTTTCAGCGAGGTTTCACATTTCCAAAGTATCATGGGCTTGTCTCTTTTTCTGATAGCCAGTAAAGTGCTACCTGACAAAGCTGGGGCTGTACGAATGCTTTCCAAATACACAGAGTTAAATTGTAGTCTCACCATTTTTTTATCTCTTTTTCTCATTCTTTCATGGTATGTAAAACACCGATGAGCCTCTATTTTGTTTGTGATGCTCCTTATTCCTCATAGCTGCATTATGTGCCTTGTATTTCGTAATGAGCTCTCACTGGTTTTCAATTCTTGCATACACAGAGCCTGTCCTGTCCCAGGGACTTAACCTGTATGATTTTGTTGGGGCGAGTTGCACAGTCATTGGAGTGAATTGCTGGGTATGTCAGACAACGTGACTGGTAGGTCACAGGATTGCACTGCACCTTCTTCCAACTTGCTAGGTTATGTAAATTAAGTCTAAGACTGAAAATCACTGGAAAAGTCATGTAATGTGACAGGGTCTTCAATTGTATGAACGTGGACACATAGTTGCACTCAGCTAATTACCAGATTTAGCAGCAGAGTATGTGTTTACATGTTTAGAAAAAAAGAAATTCTTTATCAAAAGACAACATGCTTTGTTGCAACAGAACATGACTGCAGCATTCCCAGTTTCTCCCAAGCGCACAAATAAATGCAGTCCTGGCAATATACCAGCATTCTAGTGTGTGGCTCACCTGCATTAGTTCAAAAATCTCCTTCTTTGTGCTTTTGGGTTCCAAAAAAAAACCATATGGATAAGAACACTTAAGGATACGGCGGGTTTTCAAGAGCTC
Organism: Polypterus senegalus; assembly: GCF_016835505.1. Taxonomy (NCBI): domain Eukaryota; kingdom Metazoa; phylum Chordata; class Cladistia; order Polypteriformes; family Polypteridae; genus Polypterus; species Polypterus senegalus. Next base: position 74,802,653 of record NC_053168.1, on the reverse strand, counting down.
GTGTACAGCGTCTTCAATGAAGGTGGTATCAGGTGGGCCCCCTTCTGCTACAAGCCAAAACAGAAAAAACACAATCAACTTACAAGCCTTATAAATGTCAGCCTGGTGACTCGATTGTGTCTAATGAATACGGCACATGGAATTGTTACAGCTTTCTCTTCTTTTATTCTATTTATGGTAGAAAATAAATGTGTTCTGCTCAGTAATTAACTCTGCTTAAGATGAAATCACAGTACATTACACTGTGTACTTCTGGCAAAGGTTTTGACTGCTTTAGTGAAGCATAATGTGCTAAATAACGCTTCTTACCTCTGCTGAGAGCTCTGCTTAACTGTTCCATCTTTTCTTTGGCTGTTTTTAGCAGTCGCTGTTCCAGCTACATGAAGATAAAGAAGCAAACTGGTATAAGAAGGTTGGCTTGTTTTTAAAAAGGATGAGCATTCAAAGATTTCAGCCAACACCTCTCACCTGGTAGCTGTGCTCGTGGTTTTTATATCTAGTGTAGTAGTGCATAAATCGGTCCAGCTCCTGAAAGGTCTTGTGCTTCTTCTCGGCCTGCAACAGAGAGATTCACAGAAGATAAACACACAAGTGTTTAGTCATACAGTGTTGGGAGGAATATTCCGTTTCTATCCCATTCTTATTTGTTAAGATCCTCTTTTGGGCTTGTGAGTCAGGCTCTGAGCATTATTACTATTATTTTTTGTCGCTGAGGCCCTCACCATGAAAAGCAGTCTGTGAAGAGGAGATAAGATTATTTTGTCCCCTTCCCCATGACTCAGATCTGGATACGTGGGTTTACAAAATTGATGGATGGATGATTTTTCATCTGAACTACCTACCAGTATCCCCAGTGTTTTACAGCAATTAAGGTCCTGTGAAAGTGGAGCATGTGTAAGATGATATATACTATAAACAAACTGCATTAGTGTCACCTTGGGGATCAACTTAATTCTTCACTCCCTCTTCGTCCTCTTTTGGTGTCTTTAATAGTTTTCTCCTTAAGGACAGAGAGCTTGTCTCCTTATTATTTCATGAATCCAAAGACAAAGATTTAAGTACCCCTGAATCTGCGATTATGATCTTGCACAACAATGAGTGTCCAGTTTTGTTCAACAAACCCTCACTACTCCCTATATATTTTAGAAAACTTCAGTGGCTACCCAGGCCACACCTTAATGCTAGAAAACCTTTCAGTATTAAGTTCTCCCCAGTCACACTTCTTGAAGGACAAACTCAGACTTCTATGCACATATTTCAGCTCTGACCCCAAGTGTCCTCCTTTTGGAACAAGCAGTTCCATTAGCTCTGACTTGTGTAATTAAACATGTCTGCCTTGAGCAGTGGAAGATGCAAAATGCAAGATGTGGAGGCTATTAATGAAGCACTCCCTGTACTCCTGGAAAATGTATTTTTATCAAACTCCTCTACATTTTCTCCCAATCCTTTCTAGAAATTATTATTTTTGTTGGGCAAAGTCACTGTAAAAATGTTTCTGTTCTGGGCAATTTTTCAGTTAAATTCCCCAGAAAGCCTAATCCTCATATGCTCGGACATCTATTTTATAATCAAGTTCACTTGAAATTAACCTCCTTTGCAAGGACTAATACCTGAAAGACACTTTTAATTGAGTAGAAAACACCAATAAAGATTTTAATAGAGAAACTAAACACCCTTTAAGATTTGTATATCTTTACTGTATCTTAATTGTTTAAATAGATTAATACACCAGGGTGGGAAGGGATTAGGGCGTTGAGGCTGTGGGTGTGACATTTTACAGTCCAGATTATAGCACTTCACTTCCTTGACTAGGATGTTCCATTAACTATGTAAAAACATATTTTGCCTTTTCATATTGCTGTTATGAATAAAGAAAAATATATCACCAAAAACTATTTAATACCATTAGCCTACATGTTTTCATAGTAATGCTTAACAAAAATGTACATTACGGTGTTTTTATGATTTATTTTAAGCATCATTAATTTTTTTTGCAAGTGGAACAATGCTTCATGACTTAATTTTCAAATAGCCTATTGATGTATAAAATATTCTCTGCATTAATGGATCTCCTTTTATGCTTTAAAGAATGGGTGAGCGAACACTTGAGAAGGACCCTTCTGGAGTGAAGGAATGGGTCCTTGGGAGGGTTGCAACAGTAGACAGCCCAACTTGTAACACCACAATTAATGTTTTGAGAAGAGCCACACCAAGGCAAATGATTATTTATTTAATGTCTTTTATTGTAAGTGTATTGTTAACGTAGAAAAAATGAAATTTGACAAACGAGAGGAAACCATTCAGTCCATGAAGCTTATTTAGCTAATTCCTAAACTGTCCCAATTCCTCTTCCAGATGTATCTTAAAAGTTTTCAGCATTTCTGCTTCAACTGCATGTCTTGGTAGTTTGTACCAGAGTCCCACAACTCTGTGTATAAAGAAGTGCTTCCTGGCTTCAGTCTTAAATACATTTTATCCTAATTTCCACTGGTGTCCTTGAGTACACGATTTACCTTTAAGTTGAAAGAATTCTGCTGGATCTGCTTTATCAATGCCTTTGAGGGTTTTGAAGACCTGGATTAGGTCTCCACACAGTCTTCTCTGCTCAAGACTAAACATGTTTAATTATATGAGTCTGTCAGAGTAGGACATGTCCTTAAGTCCCGGTTGCACCTGGTTGGTCTCCTCTGCACAGCTTCAAGTGCTGGTTTGTCTTTTTTGTACCATGGTGACTAGAACTGCACACGATACTCCAAATGTGGAATCACTAGTGTGTTATATAGTCTTAACTCCCCTCGATCTATATTCATTTTTGCGACATAACCTAACATTTTCTCATGTACTTCCATGCATTGCTTAGATGATGAAAATGATGTTTCACCATAACCCCTAAACCCTTTCAGAGATTATTTCCTGTATGACAGTGTGTTCTGTCTTACATTTAGAACTGAATTTCCCTTTGCTCATATGTAGCACTTTGCACTTTTCTACATTAACATGCTCACTGCCACAGTAAAAATATTTACACTTGTTCCTGATGTCAATGTAAAAACAAAGTGTTATTATAATACACTAATTAAATGCATTTTGATCTTGAGCAAAATGCACACTTAAAATGTATTTCCTCAAATGAAAATCTAATCTGATTACAAGATAGATCTTGCATGATTTGTTGCAACCGAATATCGCAGTTTCAATTTGAACTTGGTAGGGGTGAGATGCTAAGCATTGATGGATATTCAGATAGTTGCTATTCTGCATATATAAATTATTTATGTGAATACTGAAATTAACCAAAATATGGCTAACAGGAAAACCTAACTGAAAGTGAAATATTCTGTTCTGTCACACCATGCTAATTTTTGCTCTAATTCCAGACACCCACTATCCTTTATTTATATCTGTTCGTATTTGGTGTTACAGCCCTCAAAACAGTTTAGGAAATAACTTGTAGGTAGCATCCATCAATAGATCACTGCCACAAGTTAACGTGTACTTAGCAGTCAACGTGCTATACGGCATTTTCCAAATGATCACCCAGTTCTGAAGCTTGTCCCAAGTCTTTCTGAATTGCTTTTGCTGCCTCCTCAATGTCTGCCATTCCTCCTAATTTAGTATCATCTGCAGGTTTTGCATCAGTTTTGACAGACATATTTAAAAAATAATATATAAATTTAAAAAAAATACAGATTAAGTACAGGCAGTCCCCAGGTTACATATGAGATAGGGACTGTAGATTTGTACTTAAGTTGAATTTGTATGTAAGTCGGAACAGGTACATTATTTTAATAAATGCTATTGCTGACTGACTGTAACCAAGTGATCGGCCAATGAATGATGGAGTTTCACCTCTCTCTGACATTTTTATTATTTCCACTTTATTTTAAATGGTGATGGTTTTTCTCTTCTTTACTGTATCACCAGCACTTACATCAGATTTGTTTCAGACACATTCTTGGAGGGTGAAGACAAAAGGTTAAGATGAGCTCTTCTGCACAGCACTATACACGCTATCACAGCAGGAAGGCACTCGTCGTCAACACGTCTGATGTACTGACAAGAGACAACTTCCTGCTATGTGCGTAACAGTACAAGCAGGCTTGCTATTGAGAATGAATGGGGGCAGCGAATAGCGGTTCAGCACCAGCCCACCACACAGTCACCTCCACTACAGTATGCTGCTTGCAGCGTCTGCCCACCGAGAACAAACGGGGCAGCCGTGTGTGGTGGCCAGGCCGTGAAACACCCCTCATTCTGAATGCTGTTTAGTGCTTTTCTGTGTGGAATGTTCTATTTTTGTTTAATGTTTATTGCTTATTTCACCTGTGATATATTTCTAAATGTGAACATCACTCAACAGATGAGAAAAGTACTACACTATATAAAAATAAATAATGACAGTAATAAATAAAAAACTAAATTATCAAACTGAATTGAAATGTGTATCCTGTCTGAAACAAAATGGAAATATCCATAAGTCTGTTAAACTTCAAAGATAAGATGAGATTATAAATTGTCCAAGTGTATGCAGGAGAGTGTCTACCACTATTACTGACAACACAAACAGCTCCCCTTGATTTAAGGACAGGAAGAAAAAAACAGGTAGAGAAATGGATTGATATTCAAATATAGTACTGTGAATGCTTTGCCAGTATTCATTTTTTGGTCTATAATCTGTTCAGGGTATGCAGTAACTAACTAAAAAGTTAAATAAATAGATAAGGTTCATTGAGTAAATTTGTCTTACCTCCACTGTCATCTCCTTGGACTGCTCCTCCACCTGCTGAATGACCTCATATCGAGTGCACCGATAGTAACCTCCTGTGGATGAACTGTGTTTTTTCCACTCCTCCAGGCAGATCCAACAGAAGTCGTACTTGCACTAGATTGTACACAGTAAAGTATTAGACCATTGACAAGAGAAAGAGCAGCAGTAGTCAGTTTTAGCCTTCCACCATGAAGTCTTGTTAACCCCCACTGTTCATGGCATGAGGTTAGGACTGGACATTGACTCATGAAGTGTGAGTGTACTATGTGTCCTGCACACAGATGGACCTTGCATTGTTCAGACTGTCACTTGGACTGCAGTAATACTGATGTGGAAAAGTGAGTATATGCAAAGTATACACAGTAAATATTGCACACTGTATGTATATGTAGACATACTCAAGTTAAACTCAAGTTAAAATTCTGCACAAATATTAGACACTATTTCTACACACAATGAATCATAGACACACAGAATAAATAACTAGCTTGATAATATGTATAAGAAATTAGGTGAATAGAACTGGCAAGCTTGTTGAGCTGAATTATGTGTTCTTGGCAAAATTGTTCCAGTGTTCTAACTTTAAATATTCAATCCCACTTCCAAGAATGTGTCACCTACTATTCAAATCATACATGGAACATCTGGAATCACTGTCCCAGATCTTGTAACTGTCTGGTATGCATACCCGAAACCAAACGACCCTCCTGACTCCCTAGTAGTTTGTAGTCAAGGATGGGTCAATGGTGAGTGAGAGACAACAACAAGATTCAAATTGTTGAAAAAGTGCAAAGTGTATGTTTATTTCAAGCAAAAGTGTCTAAAGTGCAGTAAATAAATATTTAATAAATACATAAAAACAGTGCATTTAAAAGAATGTATTAAAAAGTTAAAGCTTGTTTAAAATCCTTTTGGCAATATCTATAAAATATGTCCCCTTTGACTTCAACATCCAAAGAAGTTTATCCCGCACTAAGGTCATAAACAGTGACCATCTCATTTAAATTCATTGCATTCTGGATGAAAATACACAGGTGATGCCTTGCTTGTCCCGCTTACTCCCTCCGACATTGCCTTGTTTTCCATGGCCATGCCAACCACAGCTCATTTCCTGGCAACGTCACTCGTCTCCACTGCTCCGACTCAGCAGTCCTGACGCCTATCACCTTGAACTTGGCCATACTTGCTTCTTTGCTACAACTTCCACAGGAAGCCCACTCTGCCCCCTCCAAATCGGTACCCGCAGAACACAATCTGGTTCTGTCGTCTTCCCTGCCTCCACGATCCCTTTGCAGGTTTGACGATGTCATCTCAATTAGGAAACTGCATACTGCCTCTCCAACTGATTTCACTACAGACGTCTAAACTGATCTCCAAAAATTGACCTCCTCCTATCCTAGGTGATGCAGATGTTGACTCAATTACCTCGTGGTGCAACTAACAAGGAACGACCACAGTGATCTCAATTGCACGTGCCACTTTATAAGCCAGTCTCCCAGCCAGTAGCACCATCTCAGCTTGTCTTTGTCTGCTCTGCCTCTATTTGCACGGTAGCACTGCATTTCACTGCACTTTCCATTTTAAAAAACAACTCCATGACATGAAGTGTCATAGAGGTGTTGACAACACATGGACTTTCTCACCAATGACAGAATTATTAACAGTATTAATTGAAGCAATCCATAAAAAGCTTTAATGCTTTTAAGAACGTCATGAGTCATTTATTTTCTATGCAATCTGCTCACCAGATGGGTAACTCAGGGTTCTTATTGCTGAACCTCACCACTGGTGTAATATGATGTGAAGAAGAATCCTCTGACATAAAACAGAGTTTATGGTTTCTTTAGTGATGTTAATTCTGTCAAGGGCTCTGTTGCAGAAATGTATCCTCGCGCCATGAAACTACCGCCATCACACTTTACTTTTTGACTGGCACAGTTGGTATATAAGACACTACTACATTTTTTAGTCATAATGGAGAACATGAAAACTAAAAATATTGCTGTATTTTGGCAAATGTGTGTCATGCAATATACTTTTGTTTTTGATAGTTAGCCGTGGAAGTTTTGGCCAGTGTCCTTCTCCTGATGGTCATATGAACATTGGCTGAAGGAAAGGAGGGCCCTCAGTTGTCTTTGTGAAAGAACCTATGAGTTTCTACTGGTATTGCCTGTATGATGGGCACTGATAAAAGAACTAACTTTTGTTTCAACCTTTCTTTATTTAAAAAATATGGCCCTGAGTTTGGTACATCACCATGATGGAGTAATTAGCACAGCTAATTCACAAATCCAGGAAGCTGGGTTGAAGTGCAAGCATGACCAATGTGTGTGTTGAATTTGCACTTCTTCTGCCGTACACTCTAGCCTGTATGGTTAAGACCACCAGTCATGTGTATTTGGGTAATCAGAACTTTAAACTAGTCCTTTACGAGTCAGTGTTATGCCTGTTACAGACTGGCATTCGGTCAAGGGCTTGTTCCATTATTGAATTTGCCTCCATGTGCCGTGTGCTGCAGGAACTTGTGTGCCTCAACCTCTAGGGCTTACTTGGTCCATTCTGTGCAATAGGCTGTGGCTCTCTGATTATGGAGAAATGGATGGATGACCCTGACTGTAGTCTGGCAGAGCCAAACATCTGTTTGCTGACAAATCACTTTGACATCAAAGTTTGTTGGAGTTATTTTGGGCAGGGCTGGTCTGCCATGTAAGCCAAACAAGTAACAGAAGCACCACATTGTGGTTTATCTCAATTTATTCTTACAGAGTATTGCAAATCCTTGGAAGATCTGACCGAATTCACTATGAAACATTTCCAGTAAAGGAAAACATTACAAAGGGTATACAGAGGTGGAATTGTACATAATTAATTTGCCATGGTGGATGCTTACTTAAGTGGTAATTAGTATAATTTTATTTTTTGCATTTTAGAATAATATTTGATCTATATATTTTATTTATTTGAATGTTAATTAATATTGTATACCTGTAAAAATATTTTAAAAATGCTTTTTTTTGCCACTTTTGTAGTACATTTGAGGAACTCAGTCTACCCATTGTTTCTGATCAAAAGAGATGCAGCTACATTAAGGCAACTTCTTCATTACAACTGTAATATAATGGGCATGTGAGGAAGAGCCATACAAAGAAAAATTGCTTGTATTTCTTTATAGAATGCCATGCCTGCCTCCTTTCCCAAAAATAAATGATGCAGAATCCATGCAGGAGCCTGAAAGTGCCCTCTGCCTCAGACCCACCTTCAAAATAAAAAAGAAAGCGCCTACGTTTTTTTTTTACTTTCTAGACTCTTTGCTATACTACTTCTGGTTTGTAGTCTTCTTTATTTTTCACAGACAGCTTTTACCATGCCTTCTCATCTAATGCTCTTCAAATTCATCTCCATTCATCCACTTCTTGATTTCTTCTTCCTTGTATTTTTAGTTTCCACACTCAAGTGTGTTCATATTCACGCACATAATCGAGGTAAAGTGAATAACCTGATTAAGGCAGAAACCTCGTTTCTTAATAATCTGTGTTTACATGTGCAAGTAATCTTCTGGAGTTGGCAAAATGCTCCACCGTCATTAATGTGCGCAAAAAAGAATAAGATGTCCACTGTGATTTAGAAAACAAGTCTGTGGTGATTTTCATGTGTTTTATACATATGTTTAGTCAACCTGACACTTTATTTATAGGTCTCTATTAACAGATTGTGTGCAGAAAACTCTTTTCTGATTGGCTGTGGGATTGAGCCTTAAAAAGGACGTGCTACGTGTGCTTTTTACCTTACACCCAGTGCTGCTGGAATAATAACAACAATGCAGGTATTGTGTTAGGTTACTTACTACTTTAAAAAGTAATCAAACTATTTAATACATGTTACTTTTGTCGTGTTATCGTACTGTTCTCTAGATTGTGTTGCTGAGCTAGCAATTTCTGAAATATTGAAATGGATTATTTCAGCCAGGAGAAGGTATAATGTGATTGCCCAAGCATTTCCGTCTGGAAATTGATTTTGTGGACGCTTCTACCTGTGGCAGCTGAAAGCGTGCGCAAAGCAAAAACATGTGCAAGCTGACAGAGTGCAACTGACATGCACAGACTACAAAACCCTTAACAGTAACCCAGTTAAGGGTTTACATGGCCACATAAACAGATTAATCCACCTCTGTTAATCAGGTTTCTCAGAGGCCAATAACCCCATTTCTCTAATCAGAATAAGGGTTTAGAAAGTGATTTAGAAGTCAGGTTTCTATCAATAGCTGGGTTACTGAAGCACATATAAAGCACATGCTAACTAAGACCAGTTGCACATAGTATGTTCTTACAGTGCCTGTATGCTGTTTTATGTTCAGCTGCAATTGCCTAGACACTATAACACAACACAAGACCCTGTAACCTCAGACATGTCTAGCAGGAAAAAGTTTCCCCACACAAAGTCGTCCTTGCCAATATCAGAACACCAATTTTTTTGTATTCGTGGAAACTATAAGACATAACTACATAAATAAATAAATAGCAGTGTCTAAAAATATGCCATTATAAACAAAACCTAAGCAGATAAAAATAATCTTTCATTACGATGATTCAAAACAATTTTCTTTATTATAAGATTTTAGTAAAGCATGGTGTTAAGTCTGTCATTATACTTGCCACAACTACCAGCACCTTGCACAGTTAAATTAAGTCTGTCGTTTGGGCTCCTCGACACCCCCTGCTGGACAAAGTGTGTGAGCAAACACCATTCACACCAACAGTCTCACCTTGGCACACTGCATATGATTGCAACCCTCATTCTTCTGGATTGGAGACTTGCAGTTGGCGCATGGCTTGGAGTTTGTAAGTAACCACAAGCAGTTGGCAGCATCTTCATATGCCTCGCTGACTCCAACCACTAATTAGGGAGCAGATGGGAAGTAAGAAAAGGAAACACATTTGAATTGACCAATGAGAGAAGCGGACACCTGTTAAGGATAACTGTTGACGAGAGCTAAACAAGACCAGACTAATGACTCAATGAGTTCTGATCCCTCACAAGTGAAAGGGTGTACAAATCTGTGCAAATGCCACATTCACCCCTTTTTACACATTTTTTAAATCATCAAATAAACTGTAACTTTCCTTTAACATTTTCATAAGATGTCATTCTTTACTTTGTTTGAAACTGAAGTTGTAGTTACTATTTTTTTTACTTCAACTGTTAACAAAATTTGTATTTTGGCCAGGGGTGTCCAAAAATTTGTATGGAGCTGCATCTTCTCCCTGGTTAGCTTATTTTTCTTTCTGAATAAATAATAAAAAAGTAAAACTAGCTTGTTGAGGATTAAATGATTGTTAGTTATGCCTTGATACGTTAAACTACAGAACTGAAAGAGGGTGCACTTACACATTCAGGTCCACAAGTATTTGGAGAGTGACAAAATTTTCATACTTTTGGCTCTGTACACCACCACAATCGATTTGAAACAAAGCAATCAAGATGTGCTTGAAGTATAGACTTTCACCTATAATTTAAAGGGTTTACCAAAATTGACCTGTTTACGAAGATGGACATTTTTCTGCATAGACCCCCATTTGCAGGGGCTCAAAAGTATATGGACATTTGACTGAGAAGCTATTCCGTAGCCATGCGTGAACAAATCCCTCATTATTTCATTAACTATCAAGCAGGTAAAGGGTCTGGAATTGATTCCAAGTGTGGAATTTGTATTTGGAAGCTGTCACTGTGAGCTCCCTTTAGAGAGATAGCAGAAACATGAGGAGTGGTCAAATCAACCATATGGTACATTCTTAAACAGAAGCAACACAGACGGATGATCACAGAATTCTTTTCTTGGTGAAGAAGAGCTCCTTCACAACATTTAACCAAACCAAGAACACTCTCCTGGAAATAGACCTATCATTGCCAAAGTCTACAATTAAGAGAAAAGTTAAAGAAAGTGAAGATAGAGGGTTTACCATAAAGTACAAACCATTGGTAAACCTCAAGCATATAGGGCAGATTACACTTTGACAGAAAACATTTTTTAAAATCCTGTTCAGTTCTGGAACCATTTTCTTTGGACAAAGGAAACTAAGGTCAATATATACCAGACTTTTGGGAAGAGAAGTGTATGGAGAAGAGGAGTGCCAGTCACTAGTGTTTGTTGATGTTATGACTGCTGGCAGAAATAGCAGGATGAATTCTGAAGTGTATATGGCTGTACTTTCTGCTCAGATTCAGCCAAATGCTTCAAAATTGATAGGACGACACTTCACAGTACAGATGGACAATGAGCCAAAACATACTGCTAAAGCAAACCAAATGCTTTTCAACACAAAGCACTGAAATATTATTCAAAGGCCAAATCAATCAACTGGAAGTGTGTTTCACTTGCTGAACACAAAACTGATGGCAGAAAGTCCAACGAACAAGCAGCAACTGTATCACTAGAGTGGAAACCCAGCACTAGGAGATGGTCATGGGTTGCAGACTTCACACAGTCATTGACTGTAAAGGATTTTCAATCAAATATTGAAAATGTTCATTATATTTATGATTGTTAGTTTCTTCAACTATGCAGGGACCATGTATAAAAATGGCCGTCATTCTTAAACAGCTCTTATGATATTTATTGATAAACCCCTTAAATTAAAGATGAAAGTCTACACTTCAATCACATAATGATTGTTTAATTTCAAATCCATTGTGGTGGCACACAGATCCAAAATTATGAAAACTGTGCCACTGTCCCAATACTTATGGACCTGACTGTATTTCTTCACATCACTACAAATTTCTACACTACAGGGAAACATCCCAATAGAAGTCCAGCTTCTCAATGCACAAGAATTCTGTTTAGTGTTGGTTGAAAGATGAACAGTAGCAACTGTAGTCAATAATATATTAGTGAATGTAAGGATAGCAGAACTGTGAAAATAAAATACACACTTCACATAATGTGAACAAATAAATGCACTGTTAAAATAATAAAAAGAAACAATCAATTTGTATTAATACAGAAATGATCCACCCGTTGAGTAAGACCCATATCATGACATGGCCCATCAAACAAAAAATACTGTAACATGTCAGACAATGTCGCATGAATACTCACAAAAACATATGTTTGGCTTGCTTTAAAAAAGCTTCTTTTTTTAAAAGAAGCCGTAAACACAGGCAGATTGCATTTTTCTTTCTAACCTCTCAATAAAACATTCATCTTCTGACAGTTTTCCCTTTACAGACAAAGGGAACTGGGAATCAAAAACTGAGGTACAAAACAAACTATGGAATTTGTGAATCATAGCACCCCTAATATGGGCCACACCAAAGTGTGAAAACTTACATTCTTCTGGCTTCATTTCGGAAACTTTCTGCAACCACATCTTCCAGGTTTGGCAGTCACATGGTTCATGTGCCTCCCCTAAACATTCCCTAAAAACATGAAAAATAACAATTTTTTAATTATTACATTTTTCTTTTGGAAAGATGCGTTTACATTGCCTTGTATCAAAATATAAAATGTACTATGCACAAAGTATCTTTAGCATATATCACAACCATATTAGCCATCATCATGTGGTCTTCACACAGTGCCTTCTAAACAGACTTGGACAAATACACCAGAGGACTACAAACACTTTTCAAAGACATGATGTAAAATGCAGTATAAGAGCTAAACAAAGCCAAAAACCAAAACTGTCTGCCCAGTCTTTCTAAATTCTGAGATCCTGTACTGCTAGAGGGGGGTACTCTTCAATTCATCTTAGTTCCAATTCCCCTTTGAAGTCTTTCTACTTGACCACTTAGCCTCTTTTCCAATATGCTTCTGTGTGCTGCTTATCAGCTCCCAGCACTAGAGTAACTGTACTGTACAAGGACAGCAGATTATACCCCATGATGGAGTCACTGGTGAGAGTATTCAGGGGTGGTATGTGATGTACTGATGCCAGGAAAAGTAAAAGTGAAGATCCACTTAACAGTAATAAGGCTGGGGTGATGTATGGTGCAGAGACATGGGCAATAAGGAAAAGAGAAAATGGGAAACGTCTGCATGTCAGTTCCCAATCAAACTCCCAGGTGATGGATGGATATTACTAAAATATTAGGCAGCAGTATAGACCCCCATCCCCTCAATTATTTAAGGTCTAAGTACTACCTTGTTTACTACCTACTGAAAGAAGTTAAATGAGAATGTTGAAGTGAGCCCTGGGGGACTCAGTGAAGGAGAGATTGAGGAATGAATGAGGACATTTGAGAAGGGCAGAGAGGTCTGCGAGGAATTTAAATAAATTAAATGAAGCTAGACTTGAGATATCATGGGTATGTGGTTAAGAGAAAGCAAGGGTAGATGACTGAGAGGGTCCAGAGTGCAACAGGGTTTCACACTGGGAAAATGCATGGTGAAGGATATTGGTGGGTGGGTTAAGGGTAGACAATAGGAGAAGGAGAAGATGATGACAATGACAAAGAAGAAGAACAAGAAGAAGACCAAAACGACTAAAGTCAGCAGAGGAAAGAAAATGTCATTTAGTCGTTCCAAAGCAAACCACCTAACAAATCACCAGTTATTATTATTCTTAAGGTCACTCACTTCCTACAGCACTTCTGAGTTGTTGTACCCCAAGTTATTTAATGTCCAAGTGCTATATTACTTGGTACCTCAAGATCTGCAGCCCACTGTATATATTGTTAGTGTTCCTAAAATTGCCCCTCAATTTAGGAAGCAAATGTGATGACTTCATGCTTAATATTTTTTTACTCTGTGCATCATTTTTTTCCTAATGTGAGACTTGTTAACAATGTATGTCATAAAAATCTTTCATAAAATATTATAAAATACCCCAAACCACAGGTTATGTTTCTTTCTCAGATTTTTCCCATTAAGGAACTTTAGACATTTTAGCTTTGCTTTATTAGGAATTCACCCCTACAAGGCATTTGTGGGAAGTTGTTCCCCACAGAGGGTTTAGTCAGTGAGATTCTGGTTTGTGTCAAACATTTGTCCCACAGGGAATTTATTAAATGATTGCACCTACACTTTATTCATCCCCAGGCACAGCTGGATGTCCCTACTAGGACTTAATAATGCCAAACCTGAAAAGTGCTCAACACCAATATACAGAAAGAAAGGATGCACAATGAATGCTTTTTCAGAAATTAAAATTCCTACCTATAAATTCCATGACAAACCCTAAAGATTAATGATGCATTTGGCTGATGCAGAAATCTGTCACAGAATCAACCTTTCTGTGATATTACACTGATAGGTGTAAATGTGAGCATTATGAGTAGATGGCAGCTAAGCACACTGTTAACATTCAAGCTGCTGCCAATGAAGGAACACTTCTCTGAGGACTCTTGATGGCTGTGAATGTGTGATGATCTTTGAGGAGTGTGGATGTGTGCTTATATAAAAGTGTTGGAAAAATTGTCTTATATTCATCTCAGTAGTCAGAGATTTCAATACAATTTGTACATATTCCAGCTAAGTCTTACCAGGAGCACTTAGTTAAATGCTGGCTTCTCTTTATCATTCTGCATCAAATCTGAAAAGATGGCACTTGCATCAAGTAGTTGCATGAGGACTAATGTGTGCCAATAATTTCTGCAACATCAGCTATTTAATTTTCTGTTAAAACTCTGTCTTAAATGTTATTGACCAAAGCCACAATTTATACAATCAGTTATTAATCTAATCACGGGTCTCAGATCTCTATAATAGTTTTCGCTTTCTTAATTCATACATACAGCCAACTAGCATCACTCGTGTGTTGTAATGATTCAAGTGAATTCTCCAAAGGTTCTTCAAGCTGCCTGAGAACTGCATCAAAATGTTACAATTTGGGGCACCATCTTAAAATTTATTCTTGTTTTGTTGCAGTTCTTTCTGGTGCTTTGTTGTGAGTCTTTTGAGTGGTTTTAACCTAAAAGAATATTAATACATGACTGTTGGTCTCGTCTGTTACAGGAGATGGATGTCTGAAGCGGAGCTCCATTAGCAGTGGCTTTATTTTTTTTCTTATTTCTTATTATCCCGAGGTATCCTGTATTTACCCAACCCGAGGAGTTTCTACTACAGTATATAAATATGAGTAACAAGAAAGGAAGGGGGTGAGAAAGATATGGAAAAGAAACCTAAAACTACATCCAAGTCTAATCAGACATCAAGTCCAAGTACAAGGTACGGCCTTTTGTGACGATGCGGGTTCACTGCATCTCGCTTCAACCCTGCACCATCGGTAATGTTACCGATGAGCACGGCAGTGAGGCACAACATAGCAAGGGGATGGTGTAAAAGTGCAAAGTGCTTTAATTTACAAACAGCAAACAAACAACAATCAAAAACAAATAAATAGTGCAGTGCATCCATAAGTCTTTCAAATAAATAATCCATTAAAACATGTGAAAGGTGGAGGTTAAAAAAAAACACAATCCTTTAAAACGAGGTTAAAACAACGCTGGGAAGCAGTCCTTTAAAAACAACAAAGCCCGGTGTCTTCTTTTACTGGTGACTCCCCTGCTTCTTCCATCAAAGCTATGCACCAGGGGAGCCTGCCTACCTGCAGATAACCTACTTTCCATTCCTGATCTGGAGGCTTCCCGATCCCTGGCTTCGGTTGCACTCCCCCAGACCGAGACTTGGCTTTTCATCCAACAGCCAGGAAGCTCACGTAGGGGCTTCTACATCCAAGCTTCCTGATTCCTGCTGCCTTATGAGCCTTACGCAGCCAGCAGTAGTTCTGCTGGTCACTCCCACTCCTCCAAAAAAAAGCTCAGCGGGAGCGACCACTTCCAACTGCCCTAGCTGTTGGCCAAACACCCCAGGTAGGGCTCATTGTCCAGCTGCCTGCCTGTGAGCCTTCGCTCGCTGGCTGGCTCTCACTCACACCGGCTCTCTCTCCACACTGCTTCCTACTTTTCTTTCCACACTCCCGCAAACTCAGATTTCTATTGTTTCTCTCTCTTTTCCCCCTAGCCGCCTCGTGCTTCTATTTATCAAAAGGACGTGGCAGTTGTGGCAATCAGCAGCCCCTGGGAACAATTACGGATGCGGATCGTTTCTCACCTGTGCACTTAGGCGAGAAACACCCACATCATAAACTCCTCAGGAACCGCTTCTGCCACACACCACCACGCCCCCTCGCTAAGCTGCGAATGTGCCAATTATTTTAAAAGTGGCCCTTTTAACATGAGCTGTGGACCCGCTATACCACACCTTTCAGAGACTGACCTGGAACACGCAGACGAAAGCACAGACTTCCCAGGACCCCACTCCACTGCAACATCTCCAGTCGAGAGCGAAAATGGGAGCAAAGGTGCAAGTGATGCAGGTCACGATAGCTAGTCGATTTCAGAAGATCACTTGAAACTACAGATGGCCTTGCAGTCCGCGCATTCATCTACTCCTCACGAGCCAGAAGCATTGGCTGTAGCGGGGGTTGCCACTTCACCCGCGGAGCACGAAAGCTGAAACGATTTGTCTGAACTGAAGGAAATGATCGCAACATTGGCCACGGCCATAAGTGAGCTCAAGAAAGACATTAAGAAAAATATGAAGAAAGAAATAAATGGCTTGCTCAAGACAAACGAGAAGCTGCGGCTGGAGCTGCAAGAGATGTGGCAGGAATATAAAGACTTGGAAAAACGTATATAGTATATAGTCGTTTTGATGCAGTCTTTAAAGATATGCTGAGAAAAATTGAGGAACACATTCAGGAAAATGCGTCTAAACTGTGAGAACTTGCAGATCAGCTGGAAGACTTTAAGCAGACATTCACGGCCTGAATTGAAACAGCGGAACAATTGGCATCTAACGGCGATGGAAAAGCTACAGCTGCGAATTCCGAATGCAAAAAATTAGGAGACAGACTTGCGGCTCTGGAAGATAGATGCATAAGGAATAATATTAGAATCGAAGGTCTACCTGAGAATCGTGAAAGTCCAAACCCAGTGAAATTAAAAGCTGAACTATTCTAAAAAAGGACTTTAAATCAGATACCGAGATAGCGGCAGCTTATTGCATACATGGATCAAATACCTCTAAACCTAGGTCTTTAATTGTCCGTTTCGAGAGATTACAATTTAAGCTTAATGTGATGGCAAAAGAGATTATATTTGAAAATAATCACATTCGTATTTTCCCTGATTTCTCACCCTCTAAAGTTTATTTTTTGTTTTTTCTGTCCACCCTGGCCATTGGACCTTACTCTTATTCTATGTTAATTAATGTTGACTTATTTTATTTTATTATTGTGTCTTTTATTTTTCTATTCTTTATTATGTAAAGCACTTTGAGCTACTTTCTGTTTGAAAATGTGCTATATGTTGTTGTTATACACACACACACACACGACTGTTATGCACCAATATAAATACTTTTATCCTTTAAGTGCTTCACATTGCCATTTTGTAGTTTTGACAGTCTAGGATTATGAACTGCCTTTCAGAAGGCACTATGTGCTACATTGTGGATGTTTCATTTTGCACATCTGCCATCGAACAACATCAGTCTTTACACTCTTAGTATTTTACGACTTTGGTTCAGGAGTCATAGTGTGAGACTTTTCGAACTTGTCTATGGTTTAGTGTCTCGATTTTAGGGACAATGCATCTTCTAGTTAATTACGCCTAAGCAATTCTTGTTTCAATATGACTTATGGTTTAGCTCTTCAGTTTTTGGTACACAGCAGAACACTTATGAGTTTTAAACATTTACTCTCGTTACATTTTCTCAAATGCACATACACCTCCAGTTAGTGTCATTCTCACAGTAGCTCAACTTCCCCCTTTTTCCAACAGGTAGTTTAGAGAGGAAGCTGAACTAAAAAAATAGATGGACTATGTCTATGCAGTGGTCCACTTGCAACTAGTATGACACTAAACATTATAATCAAGTTGTGCTCTTCAGTCCTCTTACTAAGATGTTAATGCAATGCCTGCAAAGTGTACACTGTCTAGTTCACAGCCTCAGGAAACTGTGCTAGTACTAAAAGAATATCATAAATACAGATTAATACTTTTGGGCTGATATTTAGAAGATGTGATTTGTGAATTTTCAAAACATGCGATAAGACAAATGTATTGACATCATGCTAAATATAGGAAAAGTTCTTTTATGCTGGGTATAGAATAACAATCTACATATGTTCTGCCAGAGGCAGAAAGAATATGCAAGAAGAAGGGCCAGGAGATGAATATGTAAATCCTAAACTAGCAGGGGTCAAAACAAGAAAGGCAAACGGCCATTCAACTCAACGCAATACATTAACCAAAAATAAAAGTAGAACCTAGCCAAATGACTTTTTTTTCCTAAGCTATTAAACACAGCCAAATTTGCAAAACATTTTATTATGGAATCCACAAACTTAGGAAACTGCCAGCAGCACACATTGCCATATTGTGTAATGGCGACCTGTTGATGTCACACTCCATTACTTCTGGAAACCACGTAACAACAATGGCTGTTGTTACCATCAACAAACAGCCCATTACCAAAATTAGATTCAGAAAATACTGAATTAATAAACAAAAAAATAAAACATGAAAAGTAAACAAATCTAAAGCTAAACCAAAATAAAAAAACAAAATAATAACTGATTCATGTTTAGCACTGTTCTAAACTTTAAAATCATAACATAGGGTGACTTTGATGTCATTATAAAATTCTCAATTTATTAAATAGCTAGAACTGCTGGGTAGGCCAAGTCTCTCTATAACTGGCAACAGCACACTCGGCACTTTCAAACAAATCATTATCACTTCTACTTTTGGCTATAAGTCATAAGAAATGACTCAAAACTGATAAAGCTTTGGCTCATATTGTAGATTCTGTGGCACTGCTACACGTGTAAAAATGAGAGCATCTTCATGATAATATTTTCTTCAGTGTCACACCTCAATAGTTTTTAAAATTTTCACTTCAAGTTTACTTCTCTACCATTAATGACCTGTATGAATCACCAACACAACACATTTCAATTTGACTGCAGACTTGGGATTGGCATTCCTACGTATGTTTTACGGGACAATAATTCAGTTGAATGCATCTTCACTATACCTGACAGAGCAGTGAAAAGCATGTGTTGCTTGTCCCACTAGTGGAGAAACATGCAGCAGGAGCAGCAGTAAAGTAAAAAGTAGAATGACACAGCCCATACAAATCTCAAAGCAGAGTGATGAAATATCAAAAAATAATAATGCAAATAATCTGTAGTGATTTATATTGTAATAGTGTCCCTGTTCGCAAATCACTGATGTGGCTCCACTACCAGGAGATTTTCTTTTACTTCTAATATTTCTCATTCTTCCCACTCTAATATTTGTGACCTTGATGAAATAAATGGTCTCCTCTCACTTGTAAAATTCCTTATGTGTCTTTATTCTTCTGCACCTAATAGTATCCATGCTCCAACATGGATATCTTGGTGTTCCCATGATGACTATACTTACAAAGAATTTAAATAAGGCAATTCTACAATTGCTATTTCACCTTCTCTTTTGTTAGTGAGTGACTGTGGTGCCTCAATGACTGCAGTCATGTGCACCTAGTGTTTCAGGACTGAGATGGCAAGTCAGGAGGCAGATTAGACATTCTGTGCAGAAATCTATTCAAAAATTAATATTGAAGTGTCACAGTGCATAAATAAATACATCATTGAATAAATCATGCCTATAAAGCAGTATCTTTTAGAGTGCTCAATAAAATCCCAAATAAAATCCAATCCACAGTGTATTGCCTTTCCTTTGCTTTGTCGCACACTGGAAAAAATCCCTGTTGCACATCTTCACCCACTACCTCCATTGGTACCCCCAGATCTCTCCTGTGCAGTCTGCAGAATCCCAATCTGCCAGCTCTACCTGCACATCGCTCAGCACAGCAAAATCACCAATATCTCTGCTCTCAATGCAGATGACCATACAGTGATCCCTCCTCGATCGCGGGGGTTGTGTTCCAGAACCCCCTGTGAAAGGTGAATATCCGTGAAGTAAAAACCAAGTGTTTATATGGCTATTTTTATATATTTTAAGCCCTTATAAACTCTCCCACACTCTTATAAACATTTCCCGCACAGTTATACAGCATAAACCCATTGTATTCTCTTAGATATTAGGTAAGATTCATTGAAATTATGTATGTAAACACACTGTTTATATACAGTAAAACCTAAATATTAAAGATATCGAGTGTCTCCGATATCACATATGTTACAGACATTACGACAGAGAGGCCACCAGCAATAAATACATACAATGCAAGAAACATTGTATACAGTAAAATGTGTGTACACTGACACTAAACGTATGTACATGTACTAAGTACTGTACGTAGAAAATTAATTATGGCTACTCATCAACAATGACACGATGTCTTGTCCGATAACGATGAGTTTAATTTTACTGCACAACAAAAGAGAGTGTTACAGCTCTTCTAAAGGAGCCTCTTCAGGCGACTGTGTAGCACCGCCGTTGTTGTTCTTCCGGCAGTCTTCAATCCAAATCCCTAAAGCAGAATTCATTCAGACTACCGCCTTATTACGTCCACTTACAACTCGCTTTGCGCCCTGGTTAAAGGACACTGCGGCCATAGATCTTATATTCTTTTCCTCCTTTTGAAATAAAAAGAAACGTCGACTCATTGATGCCGTAATGGTGTCCTACAGTGGTGTAGCTGTTCCCTTACTTCAACATATCCAAAACTTTTACCTTTTCGGCAATCGTGAGTATCTACCGTTGGCACTTGGGCACGGCCCCTGAAGCAGTAGCAGGAGCAGATCGTTTTGGAGCCATAACGAAGGGCTTGACTACACACAAAGATAAACACAAAAGAGCACAAAAGTTAACTCTTTAAACAGCGAAACACGTTGATGCTGAATGAGCGAGATGAGACTTCCTGGTTAACGCAGCGGAATTGAATTCAGCGCTCCTTCACTGAGCCAATCAGCACACATGAACTAATTGCATGCTCTGATTGGGTAGCTTCTCAGCCATCCGCCAATAGCGTTCCTTGTATGAAATCAACTGGGCAAACCAACTGACGAAGCATGTTAAAGCAAGTAAAAAGACCCATTGTCCGCAGAAACCCACGAAGCAGCGAAAAATCTGCATTATATATTCAGATATGCTTACATATAAAATCCGCGATAGAGTGAAGCCGCGAAAGTCGAAGCGCGATATAGCGAGGGATTACTGTAATCTCCTCCAACACTGACCTGTCCATATTGATGCTGCAATGCTCCTGATTTGTCTGTGCATGATTCCCCTGCCTTTGCGACTCTCCACCTTTCTCCTCTGCTCTCTATAAGTAAGTCAGCAGACTTGAGTTTAGCAGCTCCACAGGACTCCTCAGTGGACATCAGTCCTTCACCCTCACAAAGCACAGCAGAGTCAATGCTGTCTGTCTTGCCTCTCTTGGACCTGCTTATACTCCAAGCTGATCTTTCTCTTTGTTTCATTTTTCCCTCGCCAGCAGTTACCTTACCATCTTTAAAATTGTGGCTACCCCAATGCCCTAATGCTCCTTACTTAAATGCTGCTCCACGGTAATTAATTCACAGTCACATACATTCACATACAAGCCATTAACCAGCCGTTGGGAACATGCACTTAACACTGTTAAAATACAATAATATATTAAACATTTAAACACACCGTGACTAACTTGTTATGGTCACACCAGCTTTTGTCCTGCTTTGTGTACCTTTACACATTTTTTCATGGAAACCAATCCTTCTCAGCATGCACAACAGTGTGATATATTTTATCACACCTCAATGTATGTATAATTGATGTTTTTTTATTTAAAACTGTCACAACCTTAGTAAGCGATTCTCATTTGTCATCTATGATGTTATATAAAATAACTTCTGGGTTTGTACTGGGTTTCACTGATCTAGTGTCATGGGTGTGCTCAGTCTTTGCACCCTAAAAGACATGCCGCTTAAGTCAAACTGGCTCTGTGGGCGTATGCCTGAGTGGGCCCTGTAATGGTTTGTCACGTTGTCCAGGCCTTCCCTTGCATCCTACAAAAATCAATAAAAAAGACATTTTAGTGAAAATGATTCACATACAGTAGTGCATTATATTGGGATAAATAAAAGTCTTTCTTTAAGCATTAATGATCCTTAAAAATGGCCGTTTATTTCTGACACAACCCTGGCCTTTCTCCTCATGAAAATGAGTCAATATGATTTATGAACAAAGTATCAAACAAAAGAACAAACTTTCTTTAATTCAAAATCTTTCAAGCAGACCGGCTGATGTTTCCCAAAACTGAAGAGGGTGGAAACTATTGTGATTTTTATTTTAAAATTTAAAATTTAAACCTTATAATACTTAGAGTCAAGGCCACTATGGCTCTCAAATCATTCTCATCAACAGTACTTTCATTTTCAGACCTCCGATTTTGTATTCAAATCTATTATTTTTATGTCTAATACTGAACATTTACTGACATTAAATTTCATCTGCCACAAATTTGTCCAAGCATGTATACTGGCGAATTCCTTCTGTAATGATGCAATTGATTCAAGATTAACTGCCAATCCACCTACCTTGTTATTATCTGCAGATTTAACCAGCTTGTCACTGACAGTATACTGCTATCCAAATCATTTATATATATATTAAAAATAGCAGCGGCCCTAGCACTGCTCATTAGGGACACAACTCTTAACATCAGCCAGTTTAGATAGGGTTACCCTCTGGTTGCTGTGTCTAAGCCAATTCTGCACCTATCCACCCCCTAAACCCTGAACTCCCACCTCGTTTGGTTTGATGCCCAACCTCTCATGTGTGACCTTATCAAATGCTTTCTGAAAGTCAAGATAAATAATATCACATGCTCCACTTTGATTGTATTCTTTTGTTGCATCCTCAAAGAATTCTAGCATGCTATTAAAACATGTCTTCCCTCGTCTGAATTAATACTGACTGTTTAGTAAAACTTCTATTCTTACCATTTGTTGCTCAATATCATCCTTAATATTTCCTTCCATTAATTTACCTATGATGCATGTCAAGCTTACTGGCCTACAGTTACCTGAATCTACACGATCACCATTTTTATGAAATGGGAAAATATTTGCCATTTTCCAGTCCTTTGAAATTTCTCCAGTGTGCAGTGACTTCATAAAAATATGTGTTAAGAATTTATATGAGAATTATCTGGTCCTGGTGACTTGTTTGGTTTAAGCCTATTTAATCTAAGCAATACTTCTGTCTACATTTTTCAAATCACTCTTTACCTGCTTAGTAGTCCCTATTACCACCCAGTAGATTATCCACTTCCTCACATGTGAAGACCTCAGAAAAACGCAAGTTTATTGTAATTGCTTTTTCCACTGACTCCTGTTTTATTCTGTCTCACCCCACTAGTCAATGCACCCCATAAGAACAGAGTCATCTGAGAATTTTTGCAAGTAACATGACCTGGCGTTATGTTTATAGTGTAAAGTGATGAGTAAAGGAGACAGGACTGTTCCTTGTGGTGCTCTAGTGTCACATCCATAACATAGTCCTTGAGTCTCACAAACAACTTCTCCTGGAGAAAGTCCATTGAAGAATTAAGACTGCATGGGAGAAATCAAAAAATATTATGGTCAATTTTCTAAAACACTATCTCAAATCCCCTTTTATCCTTCTGGGTGATGGCAGTGTTTTGTCATATAGGGTCCAAATGTGGGCTCTGTATCCTGCAGAACTTAATAAAATATCTTAATTCTGATAAATTTACCACTCTTTAGTCAGGTACTTTAAAAGAAACAAGCAGGAGCTACGTTACATCTTTAAATATAGACTACTGACAATATGCCCAGAAATATTAAGGAAGCAGAATACAATGCGAATGTTAGAAAACAATACCACTGTAGTCTAAGTAGCAGTGCAACCTGCATCCATAGGTGGCTCTCAGCTTATCTTTTGTCTAGCTTACTTGTTACCACATGGCCTTTGAATGGAGTAAACACACCACATTCCTGTCTTAATACGGCCTGCAAGACAGAGATGTGTTCATTATGTTCTTCTCTTCATGGCCAGATGGTAACAGAGAGGGGTAAAGGCAAGGTGAACAACTTTATACCACTCTCATCACAAAACACAAATCAAAGGGGCATTGTGGTAGAGAATGACTTTGATTCAAAACCAGGCATGAACAGCTATATTTCAGAGCAACAGAATTAATTTACATGCCCCTTCCTGGACCAGTCACCAATGTAAGAGCTCAGGTACAGTTTATGCCCTGTTTGCATTGTTTAGGCAGTTTATGGCCTTCCTGTGGGAGATGGCTTATAGGCTCAAAGGTTAAACAAGATGGTGTGATACATACTTCAAACCCTGCCATATATTTTACATCCTGAATCAGTCCTAAAGACTTTTGGAGGGTTGGATTGGTCAGATAAATATCAAAGCACTGCTGTTTTCATCAATAGAGTAAAACGTGTTTCCCGAAACACTACCTAATAAAAAATTAGCTTTGTCTAGGTTACAAATAAAGCCATACAAAATATTGATCAACTTATATACTAGATATCACTCCACCACAGGAGCAGAGATGTGTCTTTTTATCTCTTACAAACTGGCGTGTAGTGGGGGCATAAACATAAAATCTTGGCAAAAATCCATTGAAGAAAATCCAAGGGGCTGTTGTCTTCTGGTCTTACTGACCCATTTAATGCAGAGCATTCCTCATCAAACTCACGGCCAGTTCAATGAAAGGATGATTTCATTCACCATTGTCTGTAGAAGTAACATGTTATATGATAACTGTTAAAAACTTTAATATTCTCTCCTTCATTTAATACCATATTTATTACAGCAATAATTGTATTTTTTAAAAAAGTGTTGCATTTTTTCCCAACACATTACGGCTTTTATTTTTTTTAAGATAAACACGGCAGAGTAAAACATCTATATCACTATACATACACACAAAGACAAACTGCAATTCTTTAGCCATTAGACATCTTAACAAAACTCTGCAGGGGGAATGATTAGGAGTGAGAAAGCATCAGGAAGATTGCTACAACCTACTGTGAATCTTAAATTGCTTAAAGTCAAAAATGAGCTCTACAGCTGCAGAAGGAAAATGTTTAAAGGGAATCAAGAATAAAACATTCTGCAAACAACCATTGGAATACTGCAGTACAATAATAGCTTCACAAGCTAGCTTAGAGTACTCATTAAGCCGAAACACTGACTAATTGGAGTTTTAAATGATTTGATGATTATCTTTAAAGCCTATGGTATGAATGGATTTCACACTAGTATTGTATTACATCTTCTTGTTTTACTCCTTAGGCTTGGATTTCTTTTTAATTTGAAATGCACCTCCGACATGCTAACCTGTTATGACTCTAAAGTGTTCCACTGTTTTGGTGGACATCTACTTTGAATGATTCTTTGCACCTCACCTGTGATTAAACTCCGATCTATGCATCTGGTAGGAAATCATTTGTACAGAAGTACAAGTATCACAATATTTGGAAATGATGACTAACCCTCCTCTATACTGTTTTTCTTCCTGGTATCTGGACATGGCACTTGATACTGCTGCTGTATTGCAGGCGTCTCTCCTCTGTATAGAAAAGTTATCTCAGGTAAAGGAGCATAGGAATCATTGGAAAGATTCTCTCAACAGATGCCAATAAAAGGTGTCAATTTATTGGCGTATAAACAGATTGGAGGGCCAACACAGATTCCACTATAGAGAGCTCAGGAGGGCGTAGGTGGCCAGTTGGTCGAGGTCTCCAGGATTGTGACTTTGTTTTTGACTTTCTCTTTACAATTTTAATCTCCTCCATTGTCCACTGGCCATAGTTCATCCATTAATTAATGGACAGATATTGTTGGACTCCATTCATGTTTATCAGTTCCACCTTGCTCTTTGTATGTTAAAAAAAAAACTACAGATTAAATCTTGGCTGACACCATCTTTTTCTATCTATATCCGACCATAAAACAGGTTCTCTTGATCCATTTGCAGCACACCTCACACTGAAATTACAAGAGAAAAAATGTACTGAGCCTTAATTTTGGTTGGGGAAGAATACAACATGTGATTCTGCTTATGCAGACAGAAGCATGTGTGTAACACAGTGAGCTATCCATGTATTCAATGTTGACACATTTTTACTAACACAAATTACAACATCTTTAAATGAACACATAAATTCATGAAAATATATTGTCAGACAGATGAGCATGGCAAGTGTTTTATGGACTTTTCTTGACAAACATAAGAGTCTGAATGGAGTATTGGAAACACTGCAAGACAAACAAAGTCGCTTCCATCACACATGAAACCACATCGTGTCTGCAGCATGATGCCCATCTTAAAGCACAAGGTGGGGTACCACAGCTATACAAGTTAAACACAGCTCTATTTATCGGTAGTGCCTGTTGACTCTGACACTCTTGGCTCTCTGATCAGGAGTCATATTTGCATTTCTGAATGGATGAGCAGCAACTTTCTCAAACTAAATAAAAAGAAAATAGATATTTTACAGATTATCAAAAATGGAAAAAGTGAGGATATTAGAGATAAACCTGATCCCTTAGTCTTAAAAGTCAAGTCGGAGGTAAAGAATTTAGGGATAACTATTGACTCTGACCTAAATTTGAAATCACATATTAATCGGATTACTTGGACTGGAATTTTTTAACTTAAGGAATTTGTAGCTAAAGTTAGACTTTTCATAACTTAACAAGACACTGAAAAATTAGTTCACTCTTTTGCTTTCAGTCGACTAGATTACTGTAATGCTCTCCTAACAGGGCTACCTAAGTAAGACATCACTCAGTTACAGTTAGTCCAGCATGCAGCAGCAAGAAACTTAACTAGAAAAAGAAAATCTGAGCTCATCTCACCAGTTTCAGCATCGCTCCATTTGTTACCCACCTCATTTAGAACTGACTTTAAAATACTAATTGTTTTCAGAGCCTTACATAAACTCGTCCTATCCTATATTTTGGAATGTTTGTCCCCTTACACTCCAAGTCATAACCTCATATCTTTTGCTGTTATGCACCGAAAATTTGGAATACTTTACCAATAACAATTTCTCAGGCTAATACTGTAAAACAATTTAAAAAAACTGCTAAAAACCCTTTAATTTAAAATGGCTTTTTTACCTACATTTTAGTTGTATTCCTATTAGTCTATATGGGCATTGAATTATCATTTTACTCTGGATTCTGCAATTCCCTACTAATCTATACTACTCTCTGCTGTCTTCTGTGGTGGCGATCTGTGCCACCACCACTACCTGATGAAGGTACCATGCTGCCCCCTGTGTTTATGGATTGAATGACTAGTGTCCCAGATGTCCACATAGCCATCATCATCAAATTCTTCCGTGTGAAGCTTGTAAACCATGAGGACTAATTTAGTACATCTATGTTAGGTAGAATGCCCAGTGGGGGCTGGGTGGTCTTTTGGTCTTGGATCCCCTGCACATTTTTGTTTTCTTCAGCCTAACTGGAGTTTTTTTTTTGTTTTTTTCTGTCCTCCTGGCCAATCGACCTTACCTATGATTGCCTAATCTTGTTTGTTTTATATTAACTTCCTTTTATTTCATTTTGTAGAGCACTTTGAGCTACATTGTGTGCATGAAAACGTTCTATATAAATAAATGTTGTTGTTGTCTGATCTCGGACCTGTTTAGCTGAATTCTTCACCATAAGTCGGTGTTTACTACTGTATTAGGTCAGTTTCTGACGAGAACAGAGTTTCGCACCTCTGAAGTTTCTTTTTTCAAAACAAGCATTTCGCCAAACCTCTGTTCAGCATGTTGGTGCTATCTTTTTTCACCCATCAGAGAACAAAAAAAGGCCATTTTCCAGGACCCCAACCCTCATTTTTTGTTTCTGCTCTTCATTTCATAATATTAAGAATGCTTAATTCGTATGATATAGTTAAAAAGTTGAGAAATACTGTATTTTTTAAAATCAAATTTAACATTTAATACTGGTGGTAATAAGACCTGCCCATACTAAGTGAACATTCACAAGATCTGAAATGCACTGTACTTTATTGATATGGAAGTCAAAATTTTAGTACCAATCTAACATTAGATCACACTTTATATTTTGGATACATAAGCAACATTTTAATAGTAAATATGTTACCTTCTTGCTTTCAGATTAATTTAGGATTTTGTTTTTGGTCTATTAGCTGAGAAATGTACTTTTCTAGGATGATCATTTATAATTAAAGTGGCTGTGTAAGCCCGTGCTGTAAAAAGCCTGGGGTCCTAGAAACTATTGAAATCGGCAGAAAAAAAATTAAATGTAGAGATGTCAGGTAATTGATAGGAACTACAATGGGCATCTCTCTTCTAGGTTTCATTTTGCTGACGTGCTTGCATCGCTTGTGTATTAGCAGCGGGAGGAAAAATAAAAGGGATACAGTTTTGCCGAGGTGCTTGTCTCAACTGCGTAAGAGTTTCTCTCTTTTCTTGGCGGTTTTACTTTGGCAACAGACTCGCTTTCTTCTTCTGACTCGTTAACTTGGGGCGGCCTTGCTGGCTCTCTGAGCTTCATGCTGTAGTAGCCTCGCACATCTGGGCCGGACAGACAGACACTTCCTCACGTAGACGTTTAGTTCTCTATTTCCTCAGAGGTGGAGCCCTTACCCCGACTCCACCTCTGACTTCTGGGCCAGACAGACACACACACTTCCACGCGTACACGTTTATTATAAAGATAGGCCCGCTCTGGTAATGCCAAGGGCATGTGGAAGTAAAAGAAAACAAGAATACATCATACATAAAATGACACTATTCAGGAACAACAGACTTGCCTGTATTCACTGAGCATTTCACTTTGCTGAAAAACCAAAGAAATTAAAAATAATGTCACAGGTGTAAGCAGAGTTGGCTACTGTACTGGATAAACTGTAATTCTGCTGGGATGTTGGAAGCGTGCTCACTTAAAGATATCAGTGTACTGGACACAGACCTTCATATTAAAGTACTAGCTGGGTTATCTGGTTTTGCGCAGAAATTTATTAAGACAATGGGCCTCCATTATAGTGCTGTCAAGTAATTAGGTGTATCAGAAGTACTATGTAACTAACTGTTACCCTCTGGGTTGGTGGGTCAAACTGGCAAGATCATTCATACTCAAGACAAAACTAAAAACAGACTCTTCACCTGAAATTCATGCAAAAGTTCAGGAACAAGGAAAATAAACACAGAAGGATAGAAATACATGAAAATTAAGTAAAGATATGTCATTTTGTAAGTGTGCTGATAACTGTGTTAGGAACGTGCGGCCTAATGTTGGCACAAAAACTCCCACGCACACACCTCAGAAGAGGAAATGGAAGACAAACCATCAACCATTAGAGAACGACAGCAATTAGCTTGGCTTTTAAGCCAAAAACACAACGAGTGTATCAGGTATCTTAATTGTTAGGAGGAGACTCCCTGTTACAGTAGGAACATGAGCAAGTTTCTTGACTTTCGTTCTTCAGTTGTGTCCAGATGCCACGGTACAGAAAAAAGACATCTAAAAGGCTGCATTAAAGTTTCTTTTGTGCAGACAAATGGCAGCAGCAGTGTGTAGAAACATGTCCACAATTTTTTCCTTATTAAAATATTCCTTACAAAATTTGTGCAATAAATGACAAAATCCATATATATATATATATAGTATACTCTCTCTGGGACCAGAATATTGTGGCATGTTTTTGGCCTTTGCTCTAATTGGGGTTTTTACTTCTTTCTGGATACTTAAATTTTAAAAAGTCTAACATTTTAAGTACAAGCCAAAAAGCTTAATGTCCATGTGTGTGTATGTGTATGCAATATATAAAGTTTAACAGTACATTACCAGTCAAAAATTTTAGAACACTGACATTTTTCAATTTTTATTGAAGTGTAAGTAGTTTAAAGTCCAGTGAATAACCTGAAATGGCATAAAGGTAAGCATTACACTTTTAGAAGTTAAAAAATGTTTAGGTGAACAAAAACTAAACAATAATGTAATTTTCAAAGTAATAAAAAAGTTTTTTTTTTCAGGGAACAAGTAGTGGGTTAAAAACTTTAATACAAACAATTCCTTCAGGTGTCCCAAATTTTGATGATTTACTTACAAACTGTTAGAATAAAAGGTGCATTGGAAAAAACTGCTTTAATACACCCTATGAAGCAATATTTCACTTTATATTGTTATCATGATGGCGAGAAAAAGGGACTCAACGAAGGAAAAAGACAGAATGAGAAGACAAGTGTCGGAGAGTTAACAGCTTGGGTGACGGGCACCTCACAGGACAGTGGCACTTTAAACTGTGAAGAGAAGGCTTCACACTGCAGGTTAGACAGGTCAAGTGGTAGTTTGAAAGCCATTATTACAAATAAGGAACTACTCTTGGTCTTAATGTACTCTGAAATTAAAGCATGAGATAAACTAATAGTTGGAGATAAGGACACTGCACAGTTGTGCCTGGAGCTGTTGTCCTATGTTGGTTATGAATGATTATTTCAAACAGTGCCTCCTGTTGTATTTGGAATGAGTGATATGTCATTGCATATCTATTTTCTGTTCAGTTTTTTTAAACATTTCTTCTTTGAAAAAAGTACTTCAGTAATAAAATGATTTTTTTTTTATTTTGACTTGCAGTTTTATAATTCAATTTTATTGTAACGTAAAATATCAAAAAAGAAATTAATTTCATTTAGGCCTTACTAAATGGCACAAAGATCAATGTGTAGAAAATAAATGAAATAAATGAAAGATGTTCATCCCACTGCTTTTTCTAAATTTGGCTTTGGCCAAGAATCTTCATTTTCGTGTATCACTAGCCTATGTACTGAATATATACACTCACCTAAAGGATTATTAGGCACACCATACTAATACGGTGTTTGACCCCCTTTCGCCTTCAGAACTGCCTTAATTCTACGTGGCATTGATTCAACAAGGTGCTGAAAGCATTCTTTAGAAATGTTGGCCCATATTGATAGGATAGCATCTTGCAGTTGATGGAGATTTGTGGGATGCACATCCAGGGCACGAAGCTCCCATTCCACCACATCCCAAAGATGCTCTATTGGGTTGAGATCTGGTGACTGTGGGGGCCATTTTAGTACAGTGAACTCATTGTCATATTCAAGAAACCAATTTGAAATGATTCGAGCTTTGAGACATGGTGTATTATCCTGCTGGAAGTAGCCATCAGAGGATGGGTACATGGTGGTCATGAAGGGATGGACATGGTCAGAAACAATGCTCGGGTAGCCCGTGGCATTTAAACGATGCCCAATTGGCACTAAGGGGCCTAAAGTGTGCCAAGAAAACATCCCCCACACCATTACACCACCACCACCAGCCTGCACAGTGGTAACAAGGCATGATGGATCCATGATCTCATTCTGTTTACGCCAAATTCTGACTCTACCATTTGAATGTCTCAACAGAAATCGAGACTCATCAGACCAGGCAACATTTTTCCAGTCTTCAACTGTCCAATTTTGGTGAGCTCGTGCAAATTGTAGCCTCTCTTTCCTATTTGTAGTGGAGATGAGTGGTACCCGGTGAGGTCTTCTGCTGTTGTAGCCCATCCGCCTCAAGGTTGTGCGTGTTGTGGCTTCACAAATGCTTTGCTGCATACCTCGGTTGTAACGAGTGGTTATTTCAGTCAAAGTTGCTCTTCTATCAGCTTGAATCACTTGGTTCATTCTCCTCTGACCTCTAGCATCAACAAGGCATTTTCGCCCACAGGACTGCCGCATACTGGATGTTTTTCCCTTTTCACACCATTCTTTGTAAACCCTAGAAATGGTTGTGCGTGAAAATCCCAGTAACTGAGCAGATTGTGAAATACTCAGACCGGCCCGTCTGGCACCAACAACCATGCCACGCTCAAAATTGCTTAAATCACCTTTCTTTCCCATTCTGACATTCAGTTTGGAGTTCAGGAGATTGTCTTGACCAGGACCACACCCTAAATGCATTGAAGCAACTGCCATGTGATTGGTTGATTAGATAATTGCATTAATGAGAAATTGAACAGGTGTTCCTAATAATCCTTTAGGTGAGTGTATAGCCTGTTATAAAATCACAGTTTAAATTTAGAACAAAAATACATGTATGTCTGCATAACCACCAAATATGCATATATTTGGTGAATATTATAGTCAGTCAGTCAAATATTACAGCAATGTTAAATAATTCGGTATAGTTTATTTACACAATATCTACGCCATCACCTTTGCACATAAGCAAAACTAACAAGAGATGAGGCTTTGAGCTAAGGGCAGAATAAACACTGCAATAACAGAGATCCCCATTTTTTAACTTTCCTTTTGTTCCTTTATGGCATCACAGCCCTGTGTTGCTTTCTGTTTTTTTTTTTATAATGAAGCATAACGGTTAGGGCAGGCTCTTTCTTACAGTGCACTTGTCATTTCTAGACACTCACCTTCGTTCAGGATGGTGCAGGGAGTGAACACCTATTGTAGGTGAGGTGGACTACTGCACGAGTGTTTCAGCAGAAGGAGCAGTGAGTCTACCTCTGGTCTATGGCCTTAGTTTACAAATACAACAAAGTGGGCAACTTCCTCTTGAAACTGAATATTCATATACTGGCAAAAATACAGTCATGGACAAATTTGTTGGTACCCCTGCACTAAAAAGAAGATTCAACAACTGTCTCTGAAATAACTTGAAAATGACAAAAGTAATTGGCACCCATCTTTGGTTATTCAGTATTTATCAAAAATCAGAATTTGATTCAAAGCAATATTTCAAATAATAATACAAATTAAAATGTCTTGGACAAAAATGATGGAACCCTTAACTTTATTTATTGTTGCACAACCTTTAGAGGCAATCACAGCAAACAAGAGATTTCTGGAGTTATCAATGAGACGTCTGCACCTGTCAACAGACAGTTTGGCCTACTCTTCCTGAGCAAACTGCTCCAGCTGAGTCAGGATTGAAGGGGTCTTCTCCAGACTGCGTCTTTCTGTCCTCTCCATAGATGTTCAATAGGATTCAAATCAGGGCTCATAGAAGGTCACTTAAGAATAGTCCATTGTTGTGTTCTTAGCAATTCTTGGGTGCTTTTAGCTGTGTGTTTTGAGTCATTATCCTATTGGAGGATCCATAACCTGTAACTGAGACAGGGCTAACTGACACTGGGCAGTACATTTCACTTTAGAATGTCTCAATACTCTTCAGATTTCATTTTTCTCTGCACAGACTCAAGGCACTGTGTGCCAGACATAGCAAAGCAGCCCCAAAACATAACTGAACCTCCTCCATGTTTCACAGTACACAGTGTTATACAGTGTTATATTCTTTGGAAGCTTCATTTTTTTGTCAGTGGATATACACCTGATGCGTCTTGCCAAAAAGCTCCAGTTTTGTCTCATCTGGCCACAGGACATTCTCTCAGAATTATTGTGGTTTGTCAATATGCATTTTAACAAATACCAGCATGGCTTTTTTATGTTTTTCTTTCAACAGTGGAATCCTCCCAAGTCTTCTTCCAATGAGCCCACTGTCACTCAAAAAGTGATCTATGGTGTGATCAGACACTGATGGACCTTGACCTTTGAGTTCAGCTTGTATCTCTTTGGAAGTTGCCCTAAGCTTTCTTCTTGTGGGCGTGTCCAAAGAGGATGGCTACAGTCCATTGGATCTCAAACTTCTTAATATTTACAGCTGCTGTTACAATAACATCAAGGTGCTTGGAGATGGTCTTATAGGCTTTGCCTTTAACATGATTGCACAGTTATTCATAGGACAATTGCATTTCATTTAATCACTTTTCAGCAGGCATATAGCACTTTTTGAATGAGCTGCAAGGGAACTAACAACTTTGTCCATGTCCTTTTGCAAGAATTCAGGTAGTTGTCTAAGACAGACATATTGTGGTCATATACATACACATATATGAATAAGGTGCTGTGGTGGACAGATGGGACCCATGCCCAGCCGGGACACCTGGAAGGAATGGGACAGCGAGTAAACCTCACCCGGGCCACCACCCTGTTCTGTATGGGGGCCACGGGAACCAAGAATGGAAGCTCAACCCTACTGGGACCCATGAGTACCACAAGGGGGCACCCAGAGGATTGAGGAGCCCTGGATGTCAGCACTTCCACCACACCCAGAAGTGCTGCCGGAAGGAATACCAGGGACACCTGGAGTGCTTCCGAGTGCTCATACGGCACTTCCGCCGCACCAGGAAGTGCCGCAGAAAGGTTGTCAGAGAGCACCTGGAGCACATCTGGGTGATAGTAGAAGAGGCCGCCTCCCTTGAGCGAGAGAGCCACAGTCGGGAGGAAGAAGGCAACGTTTGGGAGGAGTGGCGGATAGGCGGAAGGAGAAGTCTGGAGGGACAGAAAAGAGACTCTTATGAATGTGTTTGGTGCAAGAGCACTGTGTTGTGTGCCGGACCTTTGGTGTTTGTCTGTCTGCGTCCGGGGCTAACTACCACAGTGCAAAATCATCATGTCTTTATATACTTAAAAATAAACCATAGGAACCCTCATGCCAATGACCTAATCACATAAAAAGAATCAGATTTATTATGCCTGCATTAGAGCCCAAGCAAAAAAGCAATCAAACATTAGCCTGCCTACATTGTGCCATGCCTGAAAAATCCCAAATTTCTTTTTCCTGGTTATGAGTCTGTGTGTATATATAGACAGAAAGGCAGATATGTATTTAACTACACTTAAATATTAACAATGATGGCTGGACCACCTTGAGTCTTTGCATTGTTAATCTTGATTTCTATTACACTGTATATAAAATTTGACAGCTCTTTATTACTTCTCATTTAATTTGATATGTGGGCTTATGCAAGTATATGTTTCATGGTTATATACTTTTCTGTTATTGCTTTGAATAATTAATCACTGTAAAACCTATATATTCCTGCCACCCTAAAATGAGGACAAACGGACCCTACACATCTAGTCAACAAATGTGATGTACATCACACAGGTCTAAATATCCGGCGGTGCAAAGCTTTGCTGTAACCCACCAAAAGCAGACTCTCAGTCCTTGCCAACATTCTATTTGTGGCTAATGTACTTTTAGATTTTTTTTTTTTTGCCCTTAGTCTTAAACTGAACTCTGTGAGTCAGCAAAACAAATAAAGAACACATCATACTATCTGAAATATAAGCCAATGAAAAAGAGATCAAACAACATGCAGCCCAAAACACAAGGGTGTACGAATGAGTTTGTAAAGCTTTAAACAGAATTGGAAACTCGTGAGGAAGAATACACTTGGGAAAAACTTATGCGAGGCAAACTGCCAGCAGAGCAATTACAAGCTAGAGAAATAATAGAATTATAAATAGCAGGACAGGTCATTTGCCTCATTCATCCTCAAAGCCATAACCATGTTCTCTTTGAAAAATCTAAAAAGATTCCCTTCTGAGCAGTTGTACATTTAGTCCTCAAAGCCTGGGTGAGATTTAATGATCTTGTACAATGTGAGCCTCAACTTATCTCCACAAAGCTCTTGGCAAAAAATGTTTAATGGAACAGATTCTCTCATTACTCTTTTGTGCAAAAATATTACTCAACACCGATCAATCGTTTTTTTTTATTTTAAACAAATGTAGGAACAAAGCAATAAGTAATCATTCTCAATTAAGCCAACTGTCTGGTTGAAAGTGACCACTAGTTTAACAGCAGCAACAGAATTAGTGCTATAAACTACAGGACAACAACTAAAATTTAGACAAAGAAATTAGAATTGCTGATTAATCACCTTTAACGTGAGCAATTAATGCGTTAAAACTTTGGGTAATTACATTTTTTAACACAACCCCTAAATGTGTTGATTTAATCCAGTAAATTTCAACGCACTTCACACTTAGTGAAGTAGTGCCAGATGAATACAAGTCTATTAATAGTAGTAGCGGGTCACTGGCATGTGTTGTTTCTTCATAATCAACGTCCACACACATCAGTAGAGTCGCCACCTGTCCATTACAATACCGGGTTGTCCCATATTGGAACATAAAATACTGTGTGCTGTACTGAATCAATAAAGGACATGATTTGACGTGTATTTTCATATACTGTACATTGTTTTATATCTACACTGTCTCTTCAAAGTGCAGAGAATAACTTAAGAACAACTAAAATGAAATTAGTTATACAAACGGAGTGAAGTTTCATTTTCGTGCCGTGCTAACGGGACAGACGGTCAAGCACTGCGCATCAGTGTCACTTTTTCTAATATGCTGTGCTCACACACTGATGATCAAAAAACAAAATCACAGTCACGTTGAGCAGTATAGTGGAACATCCAGAACAAGATGCTACACACAATGGTGCCTGTTAATGCAAATCAAAGTGTAAGAAGCTGTCGAGGTATACGTGTTAGTGCATGGCAGAATGTCAGTGGGTCAGCCCTGTCCCGGTTATGAATATGCTTGCCGTCAAGCGTTTTTGGTTGGCCATGGACGGGTATCTGATCTGAACAGGACGGTGCAGGTATTACTCATGTCCATAGATGACACAGAGTGGAATCGCTCGATTCCTTATACCTCACTCACATTTCTCCCAAAGCAGACATGGTATGTTGTTGTTTAATGTATTGTATGGTACCTGCAATGGCCTAAATTATAGCTCATATTATACTGCAACCAATAAAACTAGGCAATAAGGAATAAGCTAATATTCCCATCCATTTGGGCTGAAAGTTAAGAAAGTTACAATGAATTTATATTTATATCTACACTGATTTGTTTAGCACATTTTGATCCAAAGCAGCTTACAAAAGAGGCCAACATACTCGAGTAACAGCAGTCTAAGGATTGTTTTGAACAAGTGCAGCAGAACACAGTTACAAAAATAGATCACCCTAGCCTAAAAAAAATGATAAATTTTAACAATATGACAGATATCACCAGATGCTGTTCATTGGCAGACCTTGGTGGGCAAGAACAGCACCTCACCAGTGGCTTCATATAGGTAAGTGCTGACCTTTTGACTACTCTGTAGGCAAGTGTCAAGGATCTGAACTTAATGTGTGCTGCTACAGGGAGCCAATGTAGTGACCAGAAGAAAGACGTGACTAGGGAATCCCAAACATTTTTCATTCCAGCATTCCGGGGAACAAAACTGCTGTAATTCCCAGGAAACCAGGAACGGCCAAGTTTGCATATAAAAGTGTAAAAAGTATAAAAATCGACCAAGAAATAACAGAGTTATAGTTGAAAATAATTAAGTGGCATGGTCTTTTGGCCCATGGTGTAGTGTATTGCTCATTAATTCAGTCAACAACAGACCAGCAGCAGTCAGTCTCCCGGCTCAGTGGACTGGGAGGAGTCCACACTCTGCAGCTCATGAATGCCGGGACGGGGCAGACTTCATTGACGTCTGTCAGACAACAACTTTGAACAGCAACTTGAAATTGCAATGCGTCAGTCTGTTGCATCCGCATTATCTGTGCCAAGAAACTTGCCATCACAGAATGCAACAGAGCAACAGCAAGCGCGGGCGTTGCTTAGAACAAGTGTATCAGTATCTGATGACTGTGCCGCCTACTTCAGTGGAGGCAGATCGTGCTTTCTCAGCGGCTGGCTTACTCTGCATGAAAGTGCACTCTCGCCTGGAAGACCGCACGCTGGACACGTTATGCTTTCTAAGCTCTTATTACCGCAATTAACTAGATACATGTACTTATATGACAGCATGAACTGCTGGTAGATAAGGTTAGTCTTTTATTCGTGTCAACATATTGCAGTTGTTTTATGAAAAATAAGTGTTGGTCGTTCTAAAACCATTCACATGTGAGATGCCCGTGCACTGTGTCATCCCCGAGCGCCCTGGATTCTCGGGCATGACATGCAGGAATACCGAATTCCCGGGAATGGACAAGCCCGTCTGGGAATGGATTCCCTAGACGTGACATGTGCTCATGTCGGCTGGATGAATACAAGGCAGGCCACAGCATTTGGAACCATTTGTAGTGGCCTGATGGGAGACGTGGTCCTCCTGCTAGTGATGAGTTGCAGTAATCCGGATGTGACAAGACCAAATCATGGACAAGAAGTTGTGCTGTATATACTCAGTCAAATCAGGATGTGATTTTGTGGATGTTATAGAGAATCATATATACGTTCTGCAACAATGCACATTTTAAAACAACTACATTTTTTCAGTATATCCATTGCTATTTAAAAGCCTAATCTATACACATTTTCAATCTAATTAATGATTTCTCCTTTTAAGGTAACAGCTGCAGAGTTGACTTGTGTGTATCACACAGTTATGCACAACTTGAGTTATAAGAGAGTTTATTGTGCACAAAAGCTGAACCATGATTTGATGCTTCTGTTTTTTAATATGTAATTCTTTGTGTATTTGTTAGTGCGTTTATTATGTTGTCTTGTAACATAGCAGTCCAAACAACACTAACTGGTTTCTCCAAACATAGTAACCACCTAGTGGTTTGGTGGTCGTTGGGTTTTGTTTCAGTTACAAAAAAAGAACTGTTCAACAAACTAACTGGAATAATTTAATATGCACAGGCAAGCTTTATATAAAACTGAAATTAATAATGGTGTCATTTCTGCTTTATTGAAAAATGTTAATATGCTTGAAGGAAATAAGATAAATTGCACTTAATATGCAGTTCATTTCAATTAAAAGGCCCACACGCCCGGTTAAGGAAGGAAATCTAATAGAAAAGTGTCAAATTAAAATCAGGGGTTTGCTGTCAGCCATGACTTGATCAGGGAGATGGTGTGTTTCCCGATTTACTAATAGTATCCACAGGTACCCCGCTTATCAGTGCTGCTGACATTTTTAATAAAGCAAAGTTGTAAAAAAAAGGGCTTTCAGACTGCTAAAGTGAAACTGTGAAATTATTATTATTTTTTTATTTGAAAAGCAGTCCTTCTTCTCCTTTTGGCTGTTCCCGTTAGGTGTTACCACAGCAGACCAATTTTTCCATCTTTGAACAGCAACCCTAATAGAAATTATCCCCAGGATTATTAAAATACTGAATAATGCCACCAGACCCACCAAATCCAAGGTAGGCAATTTGATTTCTGTGTATATGCACTAGTAATTATGAATTTCCAATATAAAAACAAACTAATCCTAGTTGTCTTCTTTTGAAATTAATACTTTTAATAAAGCATTTGAAAGAATCTGATGTGCTAGTCAATCAAGCACTAGATCAAAAAGACGTTTTGTAATATGAAACAAAAGAACAACATTAAACCCAAACCACCAAAACAAAACGACAACCAGCTAAGAAAAACATTAAAGGTTTGGAACACAATGGCATATGTAGTAGGTATAATAGAAAGAATGTATCAAGTAAATATTAATCAAAAGCATAAAGGCTAAATACAGTATGTCAATGTCAACTTTATTTATATAGCACATTTAAAACAACATAGGAATGCTGTGGCCAAAGTGCTTTACAATAATAGAATAAAAGAAAAACATATAATTAACATGAATAACATAAATAGAAATCAAATAAATGAACATAAATAAAATAAATAATAAATAGCAAGTGATGTTACATAATCACAATGATGAGCCCATCAGTTTTACTGAAGGTCACGGAATGCAAGTGAATAGAAATGAGTCTTTAATCTTGTTTTGAACAGTATGTATGATCAATATAAACACTGCACACATACACAGTAAAGGATGTGTAGCTCCCTCCCTATCTGTTCAGTATGACTTGTGCAGGATTGTCTGTGCCCGTGACGTCTGCAGTGCGTATGTGTGAGTCAATCTCACTTGGCTTTGCACCTCTGTTGCCGCTAATGCAGACACATGCTCTGTGCCAACTACTTGTTTGCTGCATTCTGACACCATCTATATTGGTTTCTTTCACTGAAACATCAGGCAACAACTTTCCAGTCTCTTTTGTAATTCAAGAAACCAGTGGAGTTTTAGCTACTGTATTTTTTAATATCAATAGTGTTAGTTTTGGAAAATGATGCTTTATGATTTGTACATTTCCAGCTCTGAATGCACACAAAAGCTCCCGCCTAAGTTAATGCAGAGTTCCTACCAGTTTCAACTAACCAACAGAAGGGTGCTAAGAAATCAAAAAACTGTCTACTTATTTCTTTACGAATTTACAAATATGCATGTTTAATATATAAAGAATATATTTCATTTTAAAATATAATTCATATTCCAGCCCCTATGGTCCGTACATAATTAAAGGCGCATTCAAAATTATTACCGAAGCGTGAATTTATATTAAATAGAACTGATCTTTTTAACTGAAATGGATTCTTTCCATTTCAAACCTTATACATCTATACCACACCCAATACTATCAGGCCTCTTGGTCTTTATAAAAGTAAATTAATTTACCTAAATGGCTTCATGGTCCTTCAGCATATCTGTTGTTCAGTGTTACAAAATACGAGTTACACAAACAAATATTAAAAGTTACAGTTATGTGAAAACATTTCTAGTCAATGGATTCACAGTTGGCAATCAACCCAACACGTATGTCTTTAGCATGTGGGAGGAAAACTAAAGTAACCAGGAGTAAAATCTACACAGACATCGGCAGAATGTGGAAATTCCACATTGTTAGCACCTGGAAGGTACAGCATCACCTCATGATTTTCTAGAACATTTCAGTATAGCTCATTTAGTCAACAATTCTAACAGAAACACACCCAACAACCATGCATTGAATACAGCAGACTGTTTAATCATTTGTGAGTGATGAAAATTCTATCCTAATTCTGGTCAGAATTTTTTTTTGGTATTTCTTAGCACTTGGTACACTGTATTAATCCTTTGGAGGTCAGAGTGTAGGGTCAGTCATTGTACAGCGCACTTGATGCAACTTTCAGGTTAAGGACTTTGCTCAGGGGCCCAACAGAGTAGGATCCCTTCTGGCAGTAATGGGATTTGAACTGGCAACCTTCCAGATACCAGCACAGATCCTTAGCCACAGAGTCACCACTTTTATCAGTGGCAAACAATGTATAATAGTGGATCTATCTTTGACAATCACTAGAAATGCAGCTGTCCTCTGTAGCTCCACCAGGTCGCCGAAGAGATTTGTTCTCAGGGTTGTTTGGTCAGATCATGTGGATGAACAGAGGACATTGTGATGGAAGCAATCTTGAATTAGGCATGTACTATTCATTAGGCCATTGTCACAAGAGCACCTGGCCCTCTGACAGACTTTCAGTTTATTGTGCCTGAAGGCACACATTCTCTTGTGTCCAATTCCGAGTCTGCACAGGATCACCTGGTTAGCTCTCTTCAGATGGTAGAAGCTGTCATTCTGGTGAAAGTTTAGGTACTGCTGTTACCATTTCTTATGCACCAGGGTCTTGACGATGGTCTTTTCCTCATGACACAAGACATTCTGTATTGTCCTGGTACAGCTAAACACACTGTCAGCCATCTTACTTCTATAGACTCCACAATATGAAGGAATCCACTGGAGTGTAAAATCCTCCTTTGTGGTTAGTCTGACAGAGTGGATGCGAGTGCATTCAGTTACTTGTGAACCTTCAACTTCAACTGAAGTTCCTTCAGCGCATTCAGCACAGAAAGGGTATCAGTAAAGGTGACCACTTACTGGCATGGCTCATCTTGATGTTCCTGGACAGGGGCTACTGCTGTGTGTAGAGATTCTGCCTCTGCCCTGAAGTTGGAGTATTTGCCCATTGCAATGGGAGGTAAATGCAGGCACTCTATTTATGTTACACACCCTGCCCCTATAAAGTCTGTATTAAATTACATGGCGGCCTCACACAAATGAGCGCACTCATGGCATCCTTCAGCCGGACAAGCCAATACATTCTCTCGACTAACTATAGTAAGTTTCTTTTTTGTAACAGGACACCCTTCTCTAAAATAATGCATGCATAACCCTAACACTCCATGCTTCTTACTTTGCCGTGG
Organism: Polypterus senegalus; assembly: GCF_016835505.1. Lineage (NCBI taxonomy): Eukaryota > Metazoa > Chordata > Cladistia > Polypteriformes > Polypteridae > Polypterus > Polypterus senegalus. The sequence continues at coordinate 74,761,015 of NC_053168.1, read as the reverse complement.
CAGGTGGCTACCGAAACAAAAATTACATATCTGCAGAAGTGCATGCTTGCACTTCAAATATTAAAATTGGTAAGCTCCTTTATTGTTTTAAGTATAAGATATTTTATACTAGTCTTAGAACTTCTTCCTTAAACTGGTAATTACCACACAGACATCCACTGTAATAAACTCTGATCCATTATCTCAGACAGAATGAGAAAAAGTTAGATGACAAATGTAACAACTGGACAACTTTGAAGTATTGGAAAGACTAAAACATATCACAGACACACCAACACATTCCTTAATACTTATAGACTTTGATATTTTTGTGCTGTCTTCTTTCAAAAAATCAATGGAATGGAGTAATGACCTTGGTGTAGTGAGTGGCTGTTCAAGTGTCCATGACCATACAGTAATTTAAAATAACATCAAAGCTCCTGAAATGAGAAATCAGTATTTGCTGTACTGGCCTCAGTGTCTCTGTGATTCACCAGTCTATTATGTTTTGATCAAAAAACACAAATATGCCATTACAGCATGAAGACTCAAAAATAATCCTACCAATTCTTGTCCATTATACATTCTCTAAAATCTGCTTAATTCAAGGTTAGGGTAAGACAGTAAGAAGTATATCCTAGCAACCTTGGGCACAAGGTCAGAAGTAACCCTAGATGAGACACCAGTTCACACTGCAGACACTCATGTCCATATCCAAACTCATACTGACTAGCGCATTTTGAGTGATCAGTTAACTTAACAAAAAAGTCTTCGGGATGTAAGAGGAAAACCAAATTATCCGAGTAATACCCCGGGTAGATATGGGAGGGAATGCCGACTTCATACAGTTGGTACTTAAATTCACCTTTTTAGAGCTGATTCCTGTTTAATTTCCTGAAAATACATTTGTTACATTGCATGGTGCATGAAAAAAGTATCTTACAAATCATGGGAGTACATGTTGAGACGACCTTAGTGATGTAATTGTCTGGTGTGACAATTAGCACACTGACCTAAGAAGACATCTTTCCATACACTCCACAATGTTGGTAACACCCACTGGGTCAGATCAGAATGGTTCTTTGGTTTTGGAGCACTGGTCACAGAACCAGTAACACACCTGTACTCCGTACCCTGTATTAATACCAGCTTTGTTATCACAAAGAATGAAACTGTGGCATAAAGTGCAACAATATATGAAAAATATGCAGGTGGTGAATTGTGCATTGATTAATAAACAAACCCTCCTGTTGAAATTTTAAGGCATCATTTTATTTCTAAAAAAAAGTCCAAATTAAATGATTTTCCTGAACCTGCTGAAATGTAACATACTGCAACTACTAGTTTGTGCTCTTATGCTAAACCCTGTGAAATCTCCAGAAACCTTAAGACTAGATAATAAAAGAATAGACATAATGCAAGACTCTTATGTGTAAAAAAAACATGGTTTGAAAGTGATAGTTTGTGTAGAATATGCTTAGACCAGATACATATTAATCGTGAAGGATTTATTAAATAAAAGTAAATAACATAATAACTGACCACTAAAATAAAGTAAAGTAAAACCTCGATTATCTGTCAGGAATCGGGAGCAAGGCTGTGAAAGATAAGAGAAAATATGGATAACAGAACAGCTCCTTTAAAAACAATATACAGTAGATTAGTTTAGCAAATAGTCAGCTCAGGTTGGATGGTTGAGAGACAAAGTCAGAGAGGCGAGACTGTATTGGTTTGGACATGTGCAGAGGAGCGATATTGGGTATATTGGGAGAAGGACGTTAAGGATAGAGCTGCCAGCACTCCACAGCAGTCAACAATCTTCTACAAAACAACATCTTTAAAACTAACTCAACAGAGAAAATAAATAAATAAATGTGTACACACGTTTGTCTATAATTTCACTTTACGGCATTGAGTCTCTGCCCTGAATTCTACACTCGTCCATTTCATTTTGTCGCAGAAAGCACCCCTACTTATTGAATGGATCAAGTTTAAATCATAAACATTGACAAGAGACTGTCAACTGAGTTCGATAAAATCTGATTTTCAAAGAGCACAGAATTTTTCACTACGATATCACTGCTGACTACGGTATTCATTACAAAACTGTAGTGACTGGTAAATTATGTTCCTTTTGAATATGTATACAGTAATCCCTCGCTATATCGCGCTTCGACTTTCACGGCTTCACTCTATCGCAGACTTTATATCTAAGCATAACTAAATATATAACGCGGATTTTTCGCTGCTTCACGGGTTCTGCAGACAATGTGTCTTTTTACTTCCCGTACATGCTTCCTCAGTTGGTTTGCCCAGTTGATTTCATAAAAGGGACGCTATTGGCAGATGACTGAGAAGCTAACCAATCAGAGCACACAGTTAAGTTCTCCTGACTGAGAAGCTAACCAATCAGAGCATGCAGTTAAGTAACTGTGTGCTGAATGCAGTGTTAACCAGGAAGTCTCGTCTTGCTCATTCAGCATCAACGTGTTTCGCTGTGTAAAGAGTTAACTTTTGTGCTCTTTTGTGTTTATCTTTCTGCATAGTCAAGCCCTTCGTTATGTCTCCAAAACGATCTGCTCCTGCTGCTGCTTTAGGGGCCGTGCCCAAGCGCCAACGGAAGATGTTAACGATTAACGAAGGGATTATGCTGTATAACTGTGCAGGGAATATTTACAAACAGAGTGTGAGAGTTTATAAGGGCTTAAAATATATAAAAATAACCATACAAACATATGGTTTCTACTTCACAGATTTTCACCTATTGTGGGGGGGTCTGGAACGCAACCCCCGTGATCGAGGAGGGATTACTGTACATCGTGAGTCACAACAGAGAAGCTTTGGAGGTCAACCAGATTTGAAACAAAGTGCACTAGTACAGTGCGTGTGGTAAACACCAGGTACAATGGGATGACTTAAAGTCACGTGCAATTGCATTTGCTTTCTTTCCTCCCTCATACTCCTATTGCTTTGTTCATGTAATTATATGACAAATGTAGCTGAATGTAGTCAAAACCGCTGCAGGTAATAAACTGTGATCGAGATGAATAAGTCACGGCATACAGAGCTGGGGTGGCAAACACTGCCATTTGCCCATGAGAATTGGTAGTGGTCATTAGTCGAATGGTCATAAGACGCATAGGTCGTAAGTCGACAACTACCTGTAGTGTGTATAGGGTGTTAGTCCTTCACAGTTCATTAACAGTATGCACTGACACAAATGTTCAATTGACAGACCATACAAGACCACAACACAGTATCAGACTGAGAAACACACAAGTGGAATGTTGCTAGAAATATGACAATTCTGCTGGGTTTACAGGGAATAATTTGAGTACAAAGGAAGGGGTTGTGGCACAGCTGAAAAGTGACTGTCTGTTGTCCGCAAGTTTTTGACTTGGAAACAGATTTGCAACCCCAGCCTGAACTTTTGCCCACTGTTGCAATCTTTATAAGAGTTGGACCAGCCAATCACTCTTTTGTCACAAACCTGGAATAAAGCCAATCTCCACTCTATTACATACTACAAAGTGTTAAAATTGCTGCCGGCAGTGTAATAATTGTCCACTTTATACCATTTAATGGTATAATAAGCAGACTTCCTCTTCGAGTTCCAACACTTCATCATCTCTTCTATTCTGTTCTTCTCACAATGTAAAGAAAAGTGTTGTACAAGAAGGCATCAGAGGTGATTATTGACAGACATAATTGAAAAAGACCCAAGGTCAAGAAAACATAGCAGTGGAAACTGAAAAATCAACTGAACCCAAGGTAGTAGTGTTAGTACAGCATAGCATGACCATATTTAAGAAAATAATGAAGAGTGTTTTCAGACTTAGTTTCAATGTTGCAATTGATAAAACGTTAAGAAGAGTAAAATGGAGAGGAAACCGCAAAACAAATTAAAGAATCATTCACTATAGATTATCTAGAAAGGATGCCATATGGCAGATTTTAGTACTTTCATGAATTTGTTTAGGGACAACAGGGTAGACAAATAAACACTGGTATTTTTTTTCAAATATACAGTATATTTGCTTGACTATTTTGCTCAATAAAAGAGCTATTCAACTCTTATTATTGTGGAGATTGCACAATAAGTTAACTACCTAGAGTAACTCCTAGTGAGTTAGTGCCTTTTCAAGCTTTTTACTCTACAGACAAAGCAGGTTAGGTTTAATTGAGATAGCTATTGGTGTACATCACAGAGTGTGACAATTCAAAACAATTTATTGCTGGATTGAAAAAAAGCTCCAAGCATTCTACAGAAAAAGGCTTTAATTTTAGCTGTTAAACCAGACATCCACTGAAATGTCAAAATGTTCCAGTGATAGAATAGCCTGGAAATCTCAGTCCTTTTTCAGTGTGGGCCATGGTCTCATTCGAGTTATGTGACTTCTGGAGATGAATGATGTAGAGGATGAAGGGAAACCATCTTTCTCAAAGGGCACATTGGACACACAGCAATAAAAACAGACATTCCCTCAATTGCAGTAGTACAAATAAATGGTGCTCATAGTCTTACTGCTTACGACATTTTTGCTAGAAAACGCCACTGATATATATTAGTCACAGCTCATCAGAGTTGATTGCTACCATACAGTAGGAAATGATAGAATACATGTGATTGGACACTACTGCAGTCATAATTTTAAAAACATTTCTAACTTCATAACAAGAAATCCCACTCATCAGGAAACTCACCAGCAGAAGAGATGGCCCTTTCCACAATCCACTGCAGGAGCTCTCAACAAAGGGAAGGTGAGTGGGTCTGATCCAGTCGTCCCTGGACCCTGCCTCGTTAACCGTACAGCTCTCTCACAGCCTGCTGTGGGACACCACCGAATGGCAGGGTTGTTTTCTACAAAAGCCTGAAATATTTAGAATTGAGGAAAAACCTAAGTAGACCACAAGCAAAAAAAAATAAAAAAACTGTGATGTGTCACAACAATGTACCACCTGAAGTGGCATTATAGTAATGCAGGTTCATTTTTAGTTACACCTGGTTTATATCTTTTATAAAATGTCAGGTGACAATTTTTTCCACAGTGAATTAATTCTATGTTTACACACTTAAACATAAAGCTGTTAAGATCTTATGTGACCCGATCACACAATCCACTCTTCCTCCATGTCGTCAACAGCTTAAGTCAAGCAAGACCAGAACAACCAGATTTCACAGCAGTACTCACCCACAAGCTGTGAGATGCATGAACTTAATGTCCTGACCTTTAGTATTCGTCTGCATCAATATGACGAATATGTCTAAGTGAGAATCTGCTAAACTGGCTGTCTGGAAATGATGGCTACTGCTGTCCTTCTGATGTTTGTAACAGAATTTTGTTTGTATGTGCTTCACCAAATCAAATTCTGTACACATGACAAAGTTATGGCAATAAACTTTTCATATTGCTGTTATCTATCTATTTATATTCTGACTTGCTTAACACTAGAATTACCAGAGCCTACAAAAAAACTCATAGATCCATCCCACCTTAAAACACTTGGCACGTCTCCATCAGCGTCATTTGTCCTGTAAATGTGTCGATAAGTAGCAAAGAGCAAGCAGCCTGCTATCACATCCCCTCACCCCGCACAGTTTTCTCAGGTTAAGTCTGTTTACTTGCATGTCAGTTGCTTAGAGTTGTATAGAGTGAGAAGTCAAGCAAAATGGCGCCTTTTATAAATACTATATTGTTATTTGGAACACATGCATTTCATGTGTGTTCCGTGTCTACAGTGATCTATGTAAACACATTGTTAAAACAGAAACGTTTTTCATGTTTTAGTAATAATTGACAAAATGTAGACATGGAGTGTATAATGTGTGAAGCCTGAATTCCAAATATCAAAGAAACACTTTCACAAAAGGTACAAATACAACAGAACAGGTGCGCTTCTATTCAAAAATATAACTGCAGGAAAAGAACCCGCATTAGGATGCAACATTGACACGCATTTGCTACGACCGTTTCGGTGACACAACGGTATCAACTGTTGACTGGTAATCAAAACTTCACGGGTTCGATCCTGGACAAGTCCGTTTTGAGAAGTGAGCTGCTCTTATTCTTACTATTTTAGAATAAAAACATACATTTGATTCCAGTCTGTAACAGTCGGTGTAATTTATGATACTTGTAAAGGTTAGCATTGTTTTTTTTTTTTTATTCAGTTTTATTCTCTCAGTCGCGTTCACGATCCCACCCCACCCTTATTTTTACATATTTCCTACAGAGTAAAGTCACAAGTAGAGTGCAGAGCTTCCCATGTACTGATGGCCAATGGCCAAAGTGCATTCTTGCTCCAATGTAGAACTGTCGTCATGATCTGAGTTCACTTCTGTTATAGAGCATCTTTATATGAAAACAGCAGTGTCAAATCCGGGGTGTCAAATGCGGGTAGGGTGGCGGAGGGTGGTATCGTGAATGCGGCTGAGAGAATACAACTGAATAAAAAAAAAGAAATAAACAGAGCTAACCTTTACAAGTATCAAATTACAGCGGCTGTTACAGACTGGAATCAAATGTATGTTTTTATTTTAAAATAGTAAGAATAAGAGCAACTCACTTCTCAAAACGGACTCGTCCGGGATCGAACCCGTGAAATTTTGATTAACCGTTAACAGTTGATACCATTGCGCCACCGAAGCGGTTGCAGAAAATGCATGTCAATGTAGCACCCTAATGCGGGTTCTTTTTCTGCAGTTATATTTTTGAATAGAACCGCACTTGTTCCGTTTTATTTGTACCTTTTGTGAAAGTGTTTCTTTGATATTTGGAATTCAATTATTACTAAAACATGAAAAAAAGTTTCTGTTTTAACAATGTGTTTACATAGATCACTGTAGACACGGAACACACATGAAATGCATGTGTTCCAAATAACGATATAGTATTTATAAAAGGTGTAATTTTGCTTGACTTCTCACTCTATACAACTCTAAGCAACTGACACGCAGGTAAACAGACTTGACCTGAGAAAACTGTGCGGGGTGGGGGATGGAATAGCAGGCTATTTGCTGCTTATCGACACCTTTACAGGACAAATGACGCTGATGGAGAGGTGCGAAGCGATTTAAGGTGGGACGGATCTACAAGTTTTTTCATAGGCTCTGGTAATTCTAGTGTTAATCCAAAAATAGAACTCTAGTAGTTAAGATAGCAACACTGAGTGCAAGGACAGTTTATCATTAAAATAATAATAATTAATTAACTAATTTAATTTATATACCGCTTTTCTTTCTACTCAAAGTTCTTTTCATTGAGAGAGGGGAACAACTTCAACCACAACAAAAGTGTAGCACTCATCTAGATGATGCGACAGCAGCTATTTTGCACCAGTATGCTCACCACACATTAGCTATTATGTGGTGAAGGAGTGAGAGGGATAGCGAGTTAGAGACAGGAGATGATTAGGGGGCCAGAATGGAGGAGGCCATGATGGGCAATTTAGGGTGGACATCAAGATACACTCTGCTCTTTATAAAGGATGCCCAGGGATGTTTAATGTCTAGAGAGAGTCAGGAACTCAGTACCATATCTACAGCACAGTGTCCCAGTCACTGCACTGGAGAACTGGGATCCACACACAGACCTCAGGGTAAGTGTCTCCTGTTGGCATCACAAACACCTCTTTCATGAGCAACCAAAACTTTTCTTAGATGGTCTCCCATCCAAGTACTGGCCAGGCCCAAATATACTTAGCTTCAAGCTCATAAACTGTTCTGAAATGCATGTGTTATGGCTGCCGGGAATAATAATATCATCTCTATTATTCAACACAGAATTAGTAGCACTGTGGTTATAAGCTTACTCTTGCTGTTCATCAAGATTTGCATACCTCTGAAAAAAAGGTGGGGTCACTCACCGTTAAGGGGCATCATCACTCTAAAATACTCCACCCCTTCCAGTCCCAAACAATATAAAGGTGTACATTTTCAGAAGGAGGTGTCTCAGTCTTGACCTGAGCCTGCTATAGGACAGACCCCTTAGAAGAAAGCCATCGGAGTCTTTGAATCTTTTTGATTTATATCCTGTGCTTACACCATTAAGTGCCTGTTTTTTTGCTGCCAAAGCCATTTTTTGTCATTTTTGTTATTAAATTGGATGGACAGGTTGGCGCCCCACCTTTTCTTTAGACTTTGTCAGTCACTTTTACCCAAAAATATTTAAAAAAATAATATTGCTATTTTAAACTGTATCCGTTGTCAATTTGCCATGACCATGTAAATGTGCATGCTGGTTTTCTTTAGTTATCTTCACTTTCAGCAACATTTTATTCATGTGTCACAGTGTTTAACACTAGAATTACCAGAGCCTACGAAAAAACTCGTAATTCCGTCCCACCTTAAACTGCTTCTTGAATCCCTTCACACCTCTCCAGCGTCCTTTGTTCTCTAAATGTGCTGATAAAGAGAAGCTAGGAGCAGCCGGCTATTCCATCCCCCACCAATTTAGAACGTGCACGAACTTCTCCAAGCTCACGCCTTGATTGAGTATCTGGGAGTGAAGTGGAGTTTTAGAGTGGAAATAATAGACCGTTGTTTGGAACACACGCATTTCATGTCTGTTCCGTTTCTACAGTAATCTGTGTCAACACATTGTTAAAACAGAAACTTGTTTTATATTCTAGTAGTAGATGACAAAATGTAGGCATAAACTATATAATGTATGAAGCCTGAAGTCCAAATAGCAAAGAAACATTTTGACAAGAATAACACAATTGCACTTTTATTCAAACATATAACTGCAGAAACAAAGAGCCGCCTTAACATGCGACACTGACACCAGTTTACTGTAACTGACTCCGTAGTTCAATAGATTCAGCCCCCGCTTGGGAATCAAGGGGTCACGGGTTCGATCCTGCGCCCCTCCGTTTTGAGAAGTAAACCGCTCTTAGTCTTACTGTTTTAGAATAAAAGCATACATTTGATTTCAGTCTGTAACAGCCGGTACAATTTATGATCTTTGTAAAGGTTAGCTTTTTTTTTTATTCACTTTTCACTCTCTCAGTCGCGTTCAGAATCAATCCATACAACCCCATCTGACACGGCTGTTTTCACTAAAGATGCGCTATAGCTCTGCAGTGTACCACGATGCATACTAACGCCCCCCCTGGTAAAGACCAGTAACTTCGGCGCTATATGCAATCATCAGACACTCCCCATCTGCCCGTGTCGTTCAAACACAGGAACATATATTGGTGTAAAAGTATAACAAAAGTGCACTTTTATTCAAGTGCACTTTTTCCATCGCCTTTTCCTGTAAGAAGCAGTGTACACACTTCTCTCTATGCTGTGGTTTCTATTACACACCTGAAAGAAAGAGACAATACATATGAACATATTCAGCATACAGCTACATGCGGGGACTGGCAGGAACACTCAATAAAACTGAATAAAAAGAAAATCAAGTGACGGTGAGATACGAAGAAGGCAGCTTCGCCAGTGTCTGTGTGTCAGAACCGGGTGGGGGGGCGTTAGTATGCATCGTGGTACAACGCAGAGCTATAGCGCGTATGTATTCTGTTTCTTTTGTACTCCAGGGCACGCAGAGGAGAGAATAGTAAAGGGCAGTAAGTTTGGCGCTATATGCAATCATCAGACACTCCCTATCTGCCCGTTGTTTTGTTATACTTTTCAATACTTTTTATACTGCTCAAACGGGCATGCTCAAAAAATACACGTGTAATGCCACGAAAAGTGCACGCAGAAACTTCATTTCGCAAAAAAAACAAGTGCACTTTTATTCAAAACTACCTGTATAACCGAAGAAAAAGAAAGCAAGTTACAGTAGGCGATTGATACGACAGCTTGCATGGTGCAATGCTAAGAAGTGCAGATTTTCATTCCGTGCTATATAAAATCATCACATTCAAATATTAACAGTTCCCACACACCCAAGGACCGTCCTTCCTACATTTACGACACGTGTACTTGTTGCAGTTTACACAACTCTCTGTGCTATGGTTCCTATTACACTGAATGAGCACCTGACACTGTACTTTCTTCCCTGGGGGAAGGTCCCGCATCAGAGAATTTACAGTTCCTGCATAAATTCACACCCGATCTGACGCTGTTCGTTTTCAAATAATATTGCATTAGTGCGATTATATTTTCACATATATTGTCTCTTTCTTTCAGGTGTGTAATAGAAACCACAGCATAGAGAGAAGTGTGTACACTGCTTCTTACAGGAAAAGCGATGGAAACAGTGCACTTGAATAAAAGTGCACTTTTGTTATACTTTTACACCAATATATGTTCCTGTGTTTGAACGACACGGGCAGATGGGGAGTGTCTGATGATTGCATATAGCGCCGAAGTTACTGGTCTTTACCATTCTTTCCTCTGCATGTCCTGGAGTACAAAAGAAAAAGCATACAGCAACATGCGGGGACTGGCAGGAACACTCAATAAAACTGAATAAAAAGAAAAATATGTTTGAATAAAAGTGTAATTGTGTTATTCTTGTGAAAATGTTTCTTTGCTATTTGGACTTCAGGCTCATACATTATATAGTTTATGCCTACATTTTGTCATCTACTACTAGAATATAAAAAAAGTTTCTGTTTTAACAATGTGTTGACACAGATTACTGTAGAAACGGAACAGACATGAAATGCGTGTGTTCCAAACAACGATCTATTATTTCCACTCTAAAACTCCACTTCACTCCCAGATACTCAATCAAGGCATGAGCTGAGAGAAGTTCGTGCACGTTCTAAATTGGTGGGGGGATGGAATAGCCGGCTTCTCTTTATCAGCACATTTAGAAGACAAAGGGCGCTGGCGGAGAGGTGTGAAGGGATTTAAGAAGCAGTTTAAGGTGGGACGGAATTACGAGTTTTTTCGTAGGCTCTGGTAATTCTAGTGTTAACCACCACGTTGCTTTTATTTGATGATTTGGTCCAAAACATCATTGAACTTTATTGATTAACTGATACATAACTTTACTGATTTAAATTTAAATTGCACTCTACATGGCAGCATATCTAAAAACATTAAATGAAATTACCTTTCCTGAGTTTATAATGATTACTCAAAGTTTTCTTTATTCATGTGTTTCATGAATGCACTGTGACATGAAACCTCAATATGCTACAAAACCTTATAATCAAAACACTCTTGTAAAACAAATCACAAAGACTGACATTCATTTTGAAGTGATGTATTGTACCCAACTCAAAAAAAAAACATTTATATGTTGTATACGTATTCCAAGGGTTTATCTGAAGAAAAAAAAAAACAAGTTTAAACAGACATACAGCTAACTGAAGTAACATACAGTGGACCCTTGACTTAAGAACTCAATTAGTTCGCGAGGGCTGGTTGTAACTCAAGTTGGTTGTAAGTCAAGACTATTTTTCCCATAAGAAATAATGGAAATACCCATAATGCGCTCCGAACCTCCCACAGCAACACTTACTTAACCTTTTCATAATAAAAAGGGTTGTATAATGCGCATAATTTACCAAAACACCAATAATTTTTCTAATGTACTAACCAAAAAGTTATAAAAAGTGCCTAGCCTAACAGAAACAACAATTTCATACTGTACTCACCATTTAATTTGACATCTTTGGGCTGCAGGAAGGGAGGAGGAGGAGGAGAATGAAACGGAAGGTGGTTATTGTTTAGAAGGAGCCTCCTTATGCAAATCTTTTCTTTGTGAAATTGTCGAGATGGTGGATTTCGACATGCTGTACATATTCGCGAGATCGGTTACGGACACCACTCTCATATTTCCGCACAATTTCCTTCTTCTTTTTGATTGTGATCGCTGTTTCTCAAGTTAATAATGACATTAGTCGAGCACTCAGTTCAAAGCTGGCCATGTTGTGAACTGCTGTAATAATAAACTCCAAAGCAAGCCGGTGCTGACTCAGCCTGATGACATCATCATGTGCCGCGCCAGCCCGCTAGCTAACATCCCTTAACAATCACTTTCTTTACCTTCGTTACCTTCTCTTCCTTCCTTAGCAATTATGCGTCTTGCTTGCCATGGTCTTAGTGAATTATATATATAGACTAGCAAAATACCCGCGCTTTGCAGTGGCGAAGTACTGCCTTAAAATTTTTATTAAGAAGAAAATTAAACCTTTTTAAACTGAGGAAAAATATACCAATAATTATTTGTTAAGGATCTTTTTGTATACCACATTGTCATTTCGGCCCTCCAGTTGTAATATGACCAAGCTGTGCGCTGAGCTTACTCTTGAGCATGCAATGTACAGTTGGCCATGTGAAAAGTAATCTTGTTTCAGATCTCACAGCTTGGATTGCTGCTGTCATAATCGGTTTGAGTTTCATGGTTTGTTTCAGTTACGACAGTATTTGCAGGACTTGTGTTGAAGTGACATTCGGCATCTGTCAAGCGTTGTAAGCATACAACCGGTTTCATCGATAACTTCACATCCAGCTTTTGAGAGTTTAAACATTCATAAACATCAAAGTGTCTACTACTGAAATCGTCACCTGTGAATCTAAGATGTTTAAGAGGCATTGACGGTTGTCCAAAGGTGTAAAATATTTGGCCATTTCAGTACACTTGAAAGCGCCAACCAAACAATTCAGCGGCAGCCATCAACTCACATGCAGAACCATAGGTGAAGGGCTTAAGCATTTCACTGTTATAGTGCTCCTGTGTAGTATAATTATCTCCTGTACCGTCATCAGTTCACACCTTGAACCTGTCCCAGTCGTTCAATACATAAAAACAATGTTCCTCCGGATATCAAGAGTGAGCCTGATATGGCCGTGCAATATGTAACAAAGAGAATGGAAAAGGGAGTTGCCATCTCCGGTAATGGAAACCAGTCGGTAAGTGACAGTTCTTTGATTGATGATGATCACCTCGATAGACATGTTAATAGGGGTATGGTTGGAACGATAAAGGAAATGGGTACCTGAACAATGTAAAGTAAGTCTAAAATATCTACACCATAACCATAATTGTAATAAACGGACAATAAAACAGCGGATAAGCCATGGATTAAATAAAAAGGCTGTATTTATCAGCAGGGAGACATGAATCCTGTGGTGAAGCAAGGAAGAGAATATAGAGACCGAAGCGATGGACGGCCCTATATAGGCAGGCAGCCAACAACGTGGAAGGCGTTGGGATGGGGGACTCAATGCCGCCTCACACGGTGAACGAGCTGCAGGCTATGGACGTATATATGTATGCAAGTAGGATTCAGTTAGTGCTGGGAACCCGCGTACCAAATTTCTTGAAGATGGGCCCACAAGTAACAAAGACCGTTGGAAAGTTCAATATGGCGGCCGACAGTGGCGTCATACCACTGATATAAGTACGTACATTGGTTTCAGTTAGCGCAGGGAAGCCGCCTACCAAATTTCGTGAAGATGGGGCCATAAATAAGAAAGTTGTTGACCGTTACGCCTAGAATTTCGAAATGAAACCTGCTTAACATTTAGTAAGTAAGCTGTAAGGAATGAGCCTGCCAAATTTCAGCCTTCTACCTACACGGGATTTGGAGAATTAGTGACGTTGGAAAGTTCAATATGGCGGCCGAAAGTGGTGTCATACCACTGAAATAAGTACGTACATTGGTTTCAGTTAGTGCAGGGAAGCCACCTACCAAATTTCGTGAAGATGGGGTAAGCCTTCTACCTACACGGGAAGTTGGAGAATTAGTGACGTTGGAAAGTTTAATATGGCAGCCAACAGTGGCATTAATACTACCGAAATAAGTATGTACATCGGGTTCGGTTAGCGCAGAGAAGCCACCTACCAAATTTCGTGAAGATGGGGCCATAAATAAGAAAGTTAAAAATGGCGGACGTTGTCGACCGTTATGACCATTATGCGTAGAATTTCGAAACAAAACCTGCTTAACTTTTGTAGGTAAGCTGTAAGGAATGAGCCTGCCAAATTTCAGCCTTCTACCTACACGGGAAGTTGGAGAATTAGTGATGAGTGAGTGAGTCAGTGAGGACTTTGCCTTTTATTAGTATAGATAAATCACTGCACTGACCAAAATTACGTCCACAAACACATGTATCTGGACTCCGACTGACGCTTACGAATGCTCTCGGGTGTTTGTTTACAATCGCACAAGCGGATACACGTGACCGAATTCGGGTCGTAATGCAAGATGTTAGTCGTAAATCATGTCAAGCCGGTCATATGTCAAGGCGTCGACTGTATATGTGACTCTGAGATTGGATAAAGAATGGTTTGGTTAATAGCATTCACTCAGTCAGTATCTAAATCAGAATAACTGTTGTCTGGCTTCTTCTTTTTTCGACTTCTGTGTTCAGACAGTAAATTCAAAACAAAAATTAAGATGAAAATGTGTCCTCAATTGGCCTGTGGTCTCTCTTTTCCTTCCTGATGATAATAAATCAACAGTTATTAATGCTTATCTGTAGGGTCATGTGGAAACAGTGCCTATTCTGGCAGCACTGGGTTTAAGGCAGGAAAACAGACACGAGTACATCTAGGGCTTGCTCACACAAACAAACATGGAGTAAACTTGGAAACACTAGTTAACCGAACATTGGGGGATGAGACTGTTAAACTCGGTTACCAGAAATAAGACACATGCAGACACGAGGAGAATGTGCAACAGTGCATGGGATTCAAACCCAGAACTCTCGATCTATGAAGTTCTAAATACTGCATTACCACACTTTACACATATTGGTGTAAATTATTCAACAGTGAAGAAAATATTTGTAATCTTTCCATCTATACTTCTACTAGAGCTTATAGTCTACCCTGATAAAATTCGAGTTATCTCTGATCTTAAAACCCACATGGCTATCCTTACTTTTACAGAAATTTGTGAACATGTACTATTCACTGCATTTCACTGAGTCAAAACTTTTCAAAGCTTTGGCTTAACTAATGACGAATATCAGCAAGCACTTGACTGTCAATAATATTTTATTGCTCAATTACAACATTAGGTGTTAAGTTAATGAACCTTGTTGCACCATTCTCAAACTTCACATTTGTGAAATGTTTAAACTATTCATATGCAGACACGTCATAAAAAGTGTGTCAATAAAGGTGTAAAGCATTAATACTATTACAAAAATTTGAAAAAAAGCACTTGCTGAACACAAAACGTTATTTTAGGCTTTTGTGAAGATCTCCTACTTGAAAGTGAAAAGGCTACTCATTATGCCATGTTAATTTATTATATGATCAGTTGAAAGATTTGAAGATGATCAGTTAAAAATTGTCTATATATTTGAGACTGAGGTGAAGTGAGTTATAGAAAGGCTTGAACTTTTATAATAACAAAGATAGAAAGACCAGTAGCTTCATAATGTGTTAACATTTTTTGTAATAATATTTTTATATAAATTTTCCTTCTGAGATTAATTCTGATTGAGAAATTAACAATAATGCCAACCATACCTTAATATCAAACTGAAGGTATCGCTTATCCATCTCTCTGGAAACCACACTCTCTATGACTTCCACAGGAACCAGCTGGAAACAGTCATAGGCTGGGCAGAAGATATTATGTGCCTCTCCTTCCTGAATCTTCATGTTTAAAAACCTAACATGCAATAAAAGTTAAAATATTGATCACTAACCATAGTTTTCCAATTTCAGGTTTACGTTCATTTATTTGAGCTTAATTCCTAAGTGATTCATTACAATACTGTATAAGCAAATACACTGCCATCAAACTATGCTGCATATTAAAGTCATTAGTGCAGTGAAAAAATTCAGAAATAGGAATCAACATACTGTATTGTGCATTTTATACACCAGGGTTGTGCAAAGTCAGTCCTGGAGGGTCGCAGTGGCTGCAGGTTTTTCTTCCAACCCAGCTGCTTAATTAGAAAACAATCCTTGCCAGTAATTTAATTTCATGGCTTGTTAGTGATTTAACTCTGCCATATCAAGTCATTCTCACATCCTAGACTTTTTCCCCCCTTTTTAAGGATATCATCCAAATGATTTGACGTCTAAAATGAATGAGTAATTCTCAGTCCTTTACTTTTTTCTCTTAATTTTCCTTCCAAGTATCTACTTAAACCAAATAGTGCACGATAAATACACACACGTGTAAGTCGAAACAAACTAAATGGAGGACTGCTGCTTTAATTTGTCATTTGCTTCTTATTGCTAATAAGGAGCAATGAAAAACCGAGAATACAGTTATTTAAGACTAAAATAAGCAATAAGCGTCCAAAACCTTAACGAGCCAGACAACTAAAATGAAGCAGAAATGTTACTTGAGTAATAGGTGGTTCTTATTAAGCAACTGGGTTGGACCAAAAACTTGCAGGCACTACAGCCTTCCAGGGCCAACTTTGCCCACCCCTGTTATATACCAATCTCATGATGTCAAATTATTTGGTAAAAGCCCTAACAAAAAGAACTGAGAAAGTGCTCCTAATAATAAAATCACAAGATCAAGCTGGGTTTGTTAAAAACAGATAGCCATTGTCCAATGTTCCCCAAATGTGTGACATACAATCCACCCTGTAAGCAACTGCAGCTTCCAGATGGTTTTATTATCTTTGGGTGTGAAAAAAAGCATTTCATAGGGTAAAATGGCATGTATTTGGTTTGTTCTAAACATTTGTGCTTGGATTTAATTGTTTTTTTCAAGTCTAGGAGCCTCAGTAATGGTAAACAATATAAATTCAGTTTATTTCTCATTACAAGTATGGAACACAACAAAGCTGCCCACTATCATTAATAGACTTTGCAATTGCTATCAAACAGACAGAAACAATGGGAATGATAAGGGAAGAAATGAAACAAAAATATTCCTTTATGTGGATGACATACTTTTATTTAACACTGACCCACAGTTATCATCTCTGCTTTTAAAAATGATATAAATTAAATGTTTTATTCAGTTAGCTCACCAACATATCACACTGCACTTATAGATTAGTTTAGATAAATTGAATAGTGAGAAAACTTCATTTCTGTTGCTTGATAAATAGGTGGTCAACTATTCAGCTCTCTTTAGCAGGAAGAATTGTCAGTGATAAAATGAATATCATTCCCAAACTCTTTTCTTTTTTGAGCATTTATTAAAACCTTTTTTAAAAAAAAAAAAAAAAAAAAAAGCATGATTCCAATGGAACATTGTTTATATGGAAAGTAAAGAGGCCATATACTGCAAGGATGACATTAGAAAGATTAAAAGCACAAGGTAGCATGGTACTACTGTGCTCTGTTACAAATATTCATAATTTGAAACAATGATAAGAAGTAGAAGGTCCTGAAAATAAACCTGCTTGATTGGTTCAGGAACAAATCTAGCACAAACTCCTCCTTATGTACTCCAGCCATCAGTAAATTTACTGGCAATAAGATTGTGCTTTATCTGCTGATAACATGGAACCAATGATGGAACCAATGTAGTAACATTGTAAGGCAGGGGCGCTGTAATTAGGTGCCCCATTAAGAACCTTTCATTCCAGCTCTCCCTTAAATACACATGATTTTGTTTATTAGTTTAGCACTCAGAGATATTTATATTAATAACCTGTAAGTATACTTTGATTAAGTCTGTTATAAATATGCAATTCCTCTAATATATGAAAGTTACTATTTACAAGTTAAGAAATATTTTAAAATTAATCTGCCAAAATTTTCTAATTCTCAAAAAATGTCCACACTGAAAACATTTTAGATAGTAATGACAAGAATATCGGCATTGCTTCCAGACTTTTATCAATTAATGTTATGTTACTCACCAGTAGACAATTTAGGTAACACTGGGAAGACGCCTCCCTAACAGTATCTCAGGCAAAGAGTGAAATTCAAATATTTATAATACAAATTTTTCAACAAACGAAGCAATACATGCTATAATTAATCTTAAAACTGTACATCAGACACACCTCTGCTAAATAAAACAATCTAAAATATATCAGGGTGTCACGCTTGGGTCACAGATTTGTGATAATACGTCTGCGTTAACGTGTTCAGAACCTGGTCGATGTTTTACTGTGAAACTGTAAGGTTGTAAGCCCAGAAACCATCTCATGAGGCGAGAGTTTGTATCTTTCTGTCGGTACAACCACTGAAGTGGAGCATGATCAGTTACCAAAGTGAAGTTTCGTCCCCACAAGTAATAGCGAAGTGCTTCCACAGCCCGCCTAATTGACAAGCATTCTTTCTCAATTGTAGAATAATTACGTTCCCTAGGAAGTAATTTCCTACTCAAATATGTGATTGGATGTTCTACTCCATCAAAAATCTGTGACAGGACTGTGCCCACACCAAATGCACTTGTGTCTGTTTGCAAGATAAAATCTTTTGTGAAATCCAGGTTCCTTAGAACCAGGTAATAAGATAATGCTCTTTTTAAATCGCTGAAAGAACGTTCTCAATTTTCTGTCCACAAGATAGATTGTTTTTTTCTGCCTCTAGTAAGTTCTGTAAGAGGAGCAGCACTATGTGCAAAATTTGGAATGAATCTTCTGTAGTAACCAGCAAGCCTCAGAAAAGCGCGTACTGTGCACGTTTCTGTGTCTCGGGTAAGCAAGCATTTCTTCTATTTTCCTTAACTGTGGCCTAAGTAAACCCTTGCCGATAGAATAGCCTAAGTAATGAGTCTCGGACATGCCCAGTTTACATTTCTTAGGGTTAGCAGTAAGGCCAGCCTGTCTCAAGCTTTCAAGAACGGCTTGAAGGCGCTCTAAGTGTGTTTTGCAATCATTGCCAAAAATCACGACATCGTCAAGGTATGCCCTGGAATATTCAAAATGAGGACACAGGATCTGATCCATCATACGCTGAAAAGTTAGAGGCGCCCCGTGAAAATCAAATGGGAGTCTTGTAAATTCATAAAGTCCATCAGGAGTCGCGAATGCTGTTTTCTCACACCTGCTAGCCTCTAAAGGCACCTGCCAATAGCCTTTCGTGAGATCTAGTGTGGAGATATAGCTCGCTTGACCCAGTTTTTCCAACAGTTCATTGACACGGGGCATGGGATAAGCATCGAATTTAGAGACCTTATTCAAGCGTCTGAAAATCGATGCAGAAGCGAACCGAACCATCTTGCTTTGGGATTAATACGACCGGGCTTTTACTTTCACGAATTACACCCAATGTCAGCATCTTTTTTACCTCTTCACACACAATATTTCGCGCTTCCCGAATCCGGAACAGCCGCATCTGTACGCGAACATCAGGTTCAGTAGAGATTTTATGTTTTGTAATGTTAGTCTTGGTAAATCTGAAAAGACATCAGTGTTCCGTTCTATCAAAGATGACAGTTCTGTCTTTTGGGTGTCAGTAAGATTGTTACCAATGGTAACATCGGCCGGAGAAACAGCAGCCAAAGAAGTGTTAACCTCTTTCCGGTCGTGCCATTCCTTCAAGAGGTTAATGTGTAAAATATGGAATGGTTTGTACCGGCCTGGTATTCTAACCTTGTAATTTACCAGACTCATATGCTCCTCAATAATGGCGGGGCCCTGCCACTTAGCTAAGAATTTGTGTGGGTCAGATGGAACTAGTACCAAAACACGATCACCAGGTTTGAATTCACGGAGCTTACTGCGCCTATCGTAAAGACGCTTCCGAGTTTCCTTTTCTCGTTGTTGATGCTCCACAGCAATAGAGGAAAGCATAGAAATTATGTCTTGCAATGAAATTAGCTGATCTGCAAACTTAGTCCTTGAAATGCTCTCTCGTTTCCTATCCATTCCTCTCGTACAACATCCAGGATGCCTGCCGAATGACAACTCGAACGGACTCAAAGCCAGTGGACGCCGTTGGCGATTCTCGCACCGCGTACAAAACAAAAGGCAGGACAGTGTCCCAGATTGTGGGATCTTTATGAGCGACTTGCTTGATTATCTGTTTCAAAGTTTTGTTAAATCGCTCAGTCAAACCATTCGTTTGTGGATGGTAAACAGTGATACTCAATTTCTTAATAGCAAACCTGTCACACAATTGTCTCATCATGCCAGAAGTAAAAGGTGTGCCTTGATCAGTTAAGATTTCTCTAGGGATACCAATACGAGTAAAAATATCACACAGAGCTTTGGATACAGCCGAGGAGTTGGCCTTTTTCAGGGCAACCACTTCAGGATATCGTGTTGCATAGTCAACCAACACCAGCAAATATTGGTACCCATTCTTAGTCTTAGGTAAAGGGCCTACAATATCTAATCCCACCCGCTGAAAGGGAACTTCTAAAATGGGCATAGGACAAAGGGGAGCCCGAGGAGGCTTATAAGCAGAGACGATCTGGCAGTCTGGACATGAAGTACAAAACCGTTCAACATCTTTTCCCATATTAAGCCAATAAAATCGTTTTGATAACCGCTCTCTGGTTTTGTCAGCACTGAGGTGCCCTCCCAAGATGTGAGAATGTGCCAGATGCAAAACAGTTTCCCTATGTGCTTCACGTACAACCAGATGTTCAATAAATTCCCCCTTTAAATGATCTGAGATCACTCTGAAAAGGCAGCCGTCCTTTTCTATAAAGTGCGGGGTTTTCATGCCCACGGAATCATGCTCTTGGTAGTAAGAGTCATTAGCAGAGCGAGCCTGTTTAAATGCATATTCAAATAAGCTATCAGTATGTTGCAAACGCACAAAATCTGATTGTTCGTTAATGCTCGTTTGTGTTCGGAGGCGCTTGAACTCTGGGAAGATGTAGAAGGACCAGCCCATTCTGGAAAATTGTCGGGGGTGACCTCTGTTTCACTGGAGAGATCGGGTTCAATATCTAAGTTGGGCTTTAGATTTTCTCTGGCCGCTACCAGTTCTTCATCTTGGTTTTCTTCTTCTCCCCCCCACTAAGTTCAATATTGGACTGGACTACTAGTCCCTGACATTTATTAATCAGTTTAGAAAAAGGGCATTTCTCCATCCTATGAGTAATGGCCATGGGCACGAGTCTGAAACAGCAGACCAAACCTTAAAGTGGTGACCCCTATAAGTTAAAGGAAGAAGTAATGTCTGACAATCTTTAACACCACCATGTACACAGCGTATTTTTACAGTCTCACAGTCTCGAAGGCATCGTTCATCAAGACAGTCTCGTCTCACAATACAAAGGTCACTTCCGAAGTCTAACAATGCTGAGATTTCTCTGCCCCCCAATTTCACCGGGATCAACAAGTCATCTTTTCTATCCAAAGAATATGTAATATTTGCGCAACAAACCTCGGCCAGTCCAACTTCCATTGATTGAGCTGGAGACAAGCAACATTCTCTTGCCAAATGGCCGAGTTGATCACACCGGAAACATCTACAGTCGGCTCCGCTTCCGAAATATCCTCTGCGATGTCCACGGTTTCCTCGGCCCGCTGTTGCCGTTTCCTCAGAAATAGGCATCTCTTCTACGACTGGATTCCCCGGGGTCCTACCTGACTCCATTCGATTTTCAGGTCCTGCAGCTTGTAGATGTTGTAGCTGTCGATCAAAGTGAGGAGAATGTCCTGGACATTCGTTCACAGGTTGCGAAGCAGCACCAGATCCACCGCTCTTTCTCCAAGCGGACTGTGAACCCTCCAATCGTCTGGACATAATCGTTAATGATTTAATATCATGGCGCAGAAATTCATCTCGAAGAACTGCAGGTATCCCGGTCATTAGTATATTCAGGACAACTTTTTTCCATCACTTTATGTATCAAATCTTAAATTTGCGCACGGATTGGGTCATCCATGTTTAGTTTCCAGTCTTTAAGTGCATAACTTTTAGCCATTTGAAATAAGTCTTCGGCGGCATCCATCTGTGCAACCACTCCTGGTACCACTTGTCACGCTTGGGTCACAGATTTGCACAGAGACACAGGTGGTTGTAGAAAACAGGAATTTTATTCAAACACTGCAAACAAACATTTGTTTCTTTTTCAAAAGCTTAAACGTGCTCCATGACAAGTCAGAGATGACAGTTCAGCTAGGAGCAGAGAATGTCAGAGAGAGAGAGAGAGATAAAAGCAAACAATCAATTCCAAAACTGACAGGTGCTGCACAAGGCTTTTAAGTTAGCGGAATATCGTGCGAGGCTTGTATTACGCGTTATAGCACAAGTGAGAAGGTAAGGAGCAATGTGAGGGTAGTCTGTGTTTCAGGAGTTGGGGTTTTCCCAGGGGCGTCTGTATCTTCTTGGGGTGCGATCAGCCCTCCAGCTCACAAGGGATTGGACCCTAATTGTGAACGCTGCCATGTAGTACCAGCCTCATTAGGTCATATGCTTTACAAAGGCCATGAATTACTGTGAAATGTTTTGCTTATCTATCAGATAACAATGTATATAATCACTCCAAATTAATTTACATCAGTGTCTGGAGTAACATCTGATGAAATGTCATAACATTCTTCAGTATATTACTTTACTAGCAAAATACTCGCGCTTCGCAGTGGAGAAGTAGTGTGTTAAAGAAGTAATGAAAAAGAAAAGGAAACATTTTAAAAATAACGTAACATAATTGTCAATGTAATTGTTTTGTCACTGTTATGAGTGTTGCTGTCATATATATATATATATATATATATATATATATATATATATATATATATATATATATATATACACACATATCAACATATATATATAAATATACACATATACATACATACATTTACACACATATCTACATATATACATATACACATATATACAGTGGGTACGGAAAGTATTCAGACCCCCTTCAATTTTTCACTCTTTGTTATATTGCAGCCATTTGCTAAAATCATTTAAATTAATTTTTTTCCTCATTAATGTACACACAGCACCCCATATTGACAGACAAAAAAATGAATTTTTGAAATTGTTGCAGATTTATTAAAAAAGAAAAACTGAAATACAAGGTCCTAAGTATTCAGACCCTTTGCTCAGTATTTAGTAGAAGCACCCTTTTGAGCTAATACAGCCATGAGTCTTCTTGGGAAAGATGCAACAAGTTTTTCACACCTGGATTTGGGGATCCTCTGCCATTCCTCCTTGCAGATCCTCTCCAGTTCTGTCAGGTTGAATGGTAAACGTTGGTGGACAGACATTTTTAGGTCTCTCCAGAGATGCTCTGGCTGGGCCATTCAAGAACAGTCACAGAGTTGTTGTGAAGCCACTCCTTCATTATTTTAGCTGTGTGCTTAGGGTCATTGTCTTGTTGGAAGGTAAACCTTCGGTCCAGTGTGAGGTTCTTAGCACTCTGGAGAAGGTTTTTGTCCAGGATATCCCTGTACTTGGCCGCATTCATCTTTCCCTCGATTGCAACCTGTCATCCTGTACCTGCAGCTGAAAAACACCCCCACAGCATGATGCTGCCACCACCATGCTTCACTGTGGGGACTGTATTGGACAATGATGAGCAATGCCTGGTTGTCTCCACACACTGAGGAGAGGCAAGGCACATGACAGCCCGCATAGAGTTTGCTAAAAGACACCTGAAGGACTCTGAGATGGTGAGAAATAAGATTCTCTGGTCTGATGAGACCAAGATAGAACTTTTTGGCCTTAATTCTAAGCGGTATGTGTGGAGACACATACGCATTGATCCCTTCATTGCGGCCACCATATCGCGGTGCTTCACATGCTTAAAAGCCCAACAGCCCTATTGATTTTTGATTGTTTACTTTTCTCTCTCTCTCTCTGACATTCTCTGCTACGCACACTCCTTTGAAGAGGAAGATATGTTTGCATTCTTTTAATTGTGAGAAAGAACTGTCATCTCTGTCTTGTCATGGAGCACAGTTTAAACTTTTGACTAAAGGGTGTTATTTCATGTCTAGAGGGCTCTAATAATGTTAAAAAACGTATTTAGAAGGTCGTAAACAGGTTTTCAATGCTCTAACTGGGAAAATATTAGATTTATAAATAAAGAATCCTACTTCGTGGAAATTCATTTATCTGTCTGGAGCGGATTAACCGCGATAACCAAGAGTTTACTGTATAACTGTGCGGAGAATATTTATACTCAGTGTGGGAGAGTTTCTAAGGGGTTAAAATATATAAAAATAACCATACAAACATGGTTTCTACTTCGCGGATTTTCACCTATCGCAGGGGGTTCTGGAACGCAACCCCCGCGATCGAGGAGGGATTACTGTATATACACACACACATACATACATACACACACATACATATATACATACACACACACACACATATATATAAACATATATATATACATATACACATTATATATATATATATATATATATATATATATATATATATATATATATATACACACACACACACACATACATATATGTTTGTGTGTATATATATATACAGTATATATATATGTGTATTTGTGCGTGTATATATATATATATATATATATATATATATATATATATATAGATATAGAAATAGTTTTACTGTCAAATAATGCAAAGAGTACGTGACACGTGTTTCGCCCTAATTCTGGGCTCATCAGGCATACACACTCACTGCACCCCCTTTTGGGAATTGAACCTCGGACGTCGGCACTAGAGGCGAAGCCTCTTCCGTTACGCCACGGCGTGTGGTTCATTTATTTGACAGTATGTAGATCGGGGTGTGTGTGTGTGTGTGTGTGTGTATGTATATATATATATACACACATACATACATACAGTAGGACCTCGTTTCACGACCATAATTCGTTCCAAAACTCTGGTCATAAACCGATTTGGTTGTGAACCAAAGCAACTTCCCCCATAGGATTGTATGTAAATACAATTAATCCGTTCCAGATCATACACGAACTGTATGTAAATATATATTTTTTAAATTTTTAAGCACAAATATAGTTAATTAAACCATAGAATGCACAGCATAATAGTAAACTAAATGTAAAAACATTGAATAACACTGAGAAAACCTTAAACAACAGAGAAAACTAACACTGCAATTTGTGCTATAGCGCTACCAACCGCCAGCTAAAAGCACTTTTTAAATGAGTTTTAAGCACAGGGAAAAAAATGAACATTTGAAAAAATCCGTAATTTAATAAACCACCAAGAAAAATAACATTGCAACAATGCACGCTACGAACAGATCGCTGGAAACAGAAGTGAAAACAAAATCAAGGCCACTGCATTCTTTAACTGCCTTCCTACCTCAATGCGTCCAGCTCTCTCTGGCGCTGCCTGTGCGTGTGCACGCTGCCTGTGTGTGTGTGTCTGTGTGTCTGTGAGTCACGCTCTCTCTCTCTTGCGCACTCTCTCTCTCTTGCTTGCTGCACAGGAAATGCACAGGGAGAGACTGAACATGCACAAACCGAAAGCGAAACTGGCTTGTTTGTATACCGAGTGTGTGGTCGTGAACCGAGGCAAAAGTTTGGCGAACTTTGCGGTCGTAAACTGAGTTGTACGTGTACCGAGATGTTCGTGAACCGAGGTTCCACTGTGTGTGTGTATATATATATATATATATATATATATATATATATATATATATATAGCAAAATACCTGCGCTTCGCAGCGGAGAAGTAGTGTGTTAAAGAAGTTATGAAAAAGAAAAGGGAACATTTTAAAAATAACGTAACATGATTGTCAATGTAATTATTTTGTGACTGTTATGAATGTTGCTGTCATCAAGGATTTGATTATCATTATTTCTTTCAATCAGGTTCGTATTTGGAGGATGTGTTGTGTTCGTTACATTTCGTGTTTGTCAACCGTTGTAAAGATAACAGGTTTCATTCATCGATTCCTTTCTTACTGCATCAATAAACTGCTCGTCTTCCTCTTTATTTGAGACATCACAAACTGCATGCACTTTTTTTTTTTTTAACACTGTCTTCCTTTAGTTGGATATTGACTTTTTCCACCGTCTGCTTTGTTTCCGCAGTAGCTGCACTTATGAATATGCTTGTATGCGTCATTCGCTTCATATTGTTTTGCTGCCTTATCAATTGTGTAAAGCGTTTTTTGTTCAGCTTTCTGGGAGCTCTTCCTTGTTCTCTGCGTACTGCGTTCACAGTCAGTTCACATGAGCCGCTCGGAGTACATGCATCGGAGGTTCTCAGCTGTGCTTGTGCTATCTCATGTGATGTCCACGACTTTACTTAATGTTAGCTAATACCCGGCACTTAAAAGTTTCTCTCGCAGTTTCGCTGAGTTTGTGCCAAACACCACCCTGACCATCTCATCTTCGTCTGCATAAGCACAGTCCTTCACTTGCGAATATTTAGTGGCAGAGTGTTTCTATTGGTTTGCCGCTGATGGACGGCCTTATATGGGCAGGCACTCAATTACGTGGGAGGCATGACGATGAGGGATGAAACTCCGCCTCACACGGTGACCAAGCTGCAGGCTATGGCCGTTATATACGGTGGTGTGAAAAACTATTTGCCCCCTTCCTGATTTCTTATTCTTTTGCATGTTTGTCACACAAAATGTTTCTGATCATCAAACACATTTAACCATTAGTCAAATATAACACAAGTAAACACAAAATGCAGTTTTAAATGATGGTTTTTATTATTTAGGGAGAAAAAATCCAAACCTACATGCCCTGTGTGAAAAAGTAATTGCCCCCCTTGTTAAAAAATAACCTAACTGTGGTGTATTACACCTGAGTTCAATTTCCGTAGCCACCCCCAGGCCTTATTACTGCCACACCTGTTTCAATCAAGAAATCACTTAAATAGGAGCTGCCTGACACGGAGAAGTAGACCAAAAACACCTCAAAAGCTAGACATCATGCCAAGATCCAAAGAAATTCAGGAACAAATGAGAACAGAAGTAATTGAGATCTATCAGTCTGGTAAAGGTTATAAAGCCATTTCTAAAGCTTTGGGACTCCAGCAAACCACAGTGAGAACCATTATCCACAAATGGCAAAAACATGGAACAGTGGTGAACCTTCCCAGGAGTGGCCGCCGACCAAAATTACCCCAAGAGCGCAGAGACGACTCATCCGAGAGGTCACAAAAGACCCCAGGACAACGTCTAAAGAACTGCAGGCCTCACTAGCCTCAATTACGGTCAGTGTTCACGACTCCACCATAAGAAAGAGACTGGGCAAAAAACGGCCTGCGTGGCAAATTTCCAAGACGCAAACCACTGTTAAGCAAAAAGAACATTAGGGCTCGTCTCAATTTTGCTAAGAAACATCTCAATGATTGCCAAGACTTTTGGGAAAATACCTTGTGGACTGATGAGACAAAAGTTGATTTTTTTTTCTCCCTAAACAATAAAAAACATCATTTAAAAACTGTATTTTGTGTTTACTTGTGTTATATTTGACTTATGGTTAAATGTGTTTGATGATCAGAAACATTTTGTGTGACAAACATGTAAAAGAATAAGAAATCAGGAAGGGAGCAAATAGTTTTTCACACCACTGTATGTACATAAGTAGGTTCCAGTTATGACCATTACGCATAGAATTTCGAAATGAAGCCTGCCTAACTTTTGTAAGTAAGCTGTAAGGAATGAGCCTGCCAAATTTCAGCCTTCTACCTACACGGGAGGTTGGAGAATTAGTGATGAGTGAGTCAGTCAGTCAGTCAGTGAGGGCTTTGCCTTTTATTAGTATAGATTAGCAGGTCAGCTAATCTTGTTCAACTGGAAAAATCTTCATGCATCCTTTATAACTCAGTGTGAAAAAAATATCTTATTACCTAAACTAGGACAAAAAAACTTTACATGGAACTGTACAGAGCTTCTTTAGAATCTGTCAAAAATTACCTAATTTTATTTTAAAAGAACACTTTTAGATTCCTGACAACATTTCTGTTTTAGCTTTTGTTGATTACAATATAATGGGCGTTTCTTTATTAATTAGCTCTCTACACTGAATAAAAATAGTTTAGGAAAAATGAATTTTAACTCTTTCTGTGATATACTGTATTTTTAGTTGGACAGAATTTTTAATTCTTTGTTAATATATCATTGAATGTTTGATAGATATTGTATTGTAACTCTTTCTGTAATACCCAAAAGTTTTTTACATCCAGATGTATGTATCAACTGACAAAGTGCACATCTCAGATGTCAAAGAGGCAGCTTACTGTTTTACAAGTCATACATGTCTGTACCCCTCCACAACCTCAACCTGTTGGCCAAGCTGAGAATCCCTAGGCACCCGAGCTGCAGCAATGATCAAAAGGCAGGGGCTTACCGTGGATGATACAGCAGATCATCTTAATACACACTGGCACACAATAAAACTATCAGCCAGATTGTGGTTACTGGTTAAATTCAGAGTACCCAGAGGAAACTTTAAGTAATTGGTGATTAACAGTCATCCAGGCTGCAAAATGAATTGTAATACAGTGGAACCTCAGTTTGCGAGTAACTTGGTTTACGAGCTAAATTTTTTAATAAGTTTTGGCTTGATAAACGAGCAATGTCTTGCAATACGAGTAGTATGGATACACTTTGTCTGCTGAATGTCATGTGATCACAACTGAGCTGATGCTTCTTCTCTCTCTCGCTCCCGTGCGTCTCTCTCTCTCTCTCCTTATCTTACTCGCCCTGCATGTCTCTCTCTCTCTCTCTCTCTCTCTCTCTCTTCTCTTGAGGGCAATTGTCTCCTATTCTCCGTCTGAGTCTGCGTGCCTCACTCATATAGTCAACATCCGTACGAGCGTATACTGTTCACTACAGCATTGTGACTGTGTGTGTGTGTGTGAAGTGCGAGTCCCCGTCTTGTGCCCCAAAACACAAAGCTGAGTCTCAGTACTTTAATAACACCAGCTTTATTCAGCTTGAAACAGAAACAGCGCGGTTATTTATTGTAGCGGAATCTTTATAATGTTCCTTGTATCATCCATCGACGGCAGGCGCTTATAGCATTTCCGCGATCTTTTTGGATACGCTTATACGGCGAACTGCTACAGCGCTGGGAGACTGCCATTGCTTTGGGACACTCTTCGCGTGTTGTCCAGTTAGGTGGAATCCCACAAGAGTTTAGAAACTCACTCACACCAGCCATGATTCTTTTTAAAGGTAAAGTGCAGGTTAATTTGTTTCATGTATTTTTAATATGTACTGTACTTTGTATTAATCATTTTTATATGAATAATTTTGGGTTATGGAACGAATCATCTGAGTTTCCATTATTTCTTACGGGGAAATTCACTTTGATATACGAGTGCTTTGGACTGCGAGCACGTTTCCGGAACGAATTATGCTCGCAAACCGAGGTTCCTCTGTACTATCAGAATTCACAAGCATAAAAATAATTAGGGAAATAAATTGAGAAGAATTTGTGGATGATGGGATGTGGTTTGGGATGCATGCATACTGGCACACAGGAAGCAAATTTGGAAGTTGTGTCTGGCGTTACAGCAGGTCTTGTTTATTATTGGACTATAAACTTGAATATCTAGTCAGGAAGCAACAGTAAATAAGAATGAGTGCAAAACGGGTAGTGCTTGGATTTGAATGTCTTATAGAGTAAAATGTAAGTAAAAAGATCCTTAATTTAAAGTAAAATTAAAATAAAATCAAGGGCAAAGGTAATTTAATAGATAGCTAGTGGCTACTGAAAGAGGCTAAAGAGCAAATACCACTATTGTTGATTTCAGGTCAACAAGCTAACAATGGGGAAGGAATAAAAATAATATTTAGCATTATTATTTTCATACACTCTCACTTCCACAGGAACAATTCATCACATTCTGCCCTGAGATAAATATAAAAACAAGAATGACCTAAACACAGAATGTCAAGTATTAGTTTTCTTATATTTTATTATATGTCAGAGTAAAAGATGCTAAGATTTGCACTGGGTGTGACGAGGATGGATAGGATTAGAAATGAGTACATTAGAGGGTCAGCTCAAGTTGGACGGTTGGGAGACAAAGTCAGAGAGGCGAGATTGCATTGGTTTGGACATGAGCAGAGGAGAGATGCTGGGTATATTGGGAGAAGGATGCTAAGGATAGAGCTGCCAGGGAATAGGAAAAGAGGAAAGCCTAAGTGAAGGTTTATGGATGTGGTGAGAGAGGACATGCAGGTGATGGGTGTAACAGAACAAGATGCAGAGGACAGAAAGATATGGAAGATGATCCACTGTGGTAAACCCTAACGGGAGCACCCAAAAGAAGAAGATATTTTATTATATATGAGTGGTTAATTTCTGAACTTCTCCCAGTGGCATTCTGGGAATGGGCACTTTTGTAGCAGAAGGTTTGATTCACTGCCAGTGTAGCAGAGAAGTGGATTTCACTTAGGTAGTTGAAATGGCTCCATTTCAACCAAAATGTCAACGCCCACCCCACATAATTTCAGAGGCCCCCTTTCCCTAAAGATCCAGCCTATTGCGTTGCTCCAATAAGCCATATATTGTAATGCATTATTACTCCTTAAAGTGTAGTTGTTAAATCTGCCATTAACACTGATAATAATAGTGCATATTAGGATACAAACAAATTGACAAATTAAAGCCGATATGAAGGATTTTGTCTCAGCTAAGCCTGGGAGTTGAAGCAGAACAGTTAAAAATAGTGTATGGTTTCTTTGACACTTTTTGCACAGATGAAGACAAAATAATTTATGTAAAAATGTCTCTTTAACTGCAAAATAAAAATGTATTTTATATGTGTTATTTACTGCATAGCAAATTATAATGGAAGATTTTTAGCTGTAATTTATGCTTTTCTAAACATTCTGTGTGACTTCTCTCTTTTTTTTTTTTACTGATCCTACATCCAGGGGTAAAAGTCCACTGATGACGGAACTTGCAGTAATGAAAAGGAAATTAGTCAAAAGTATAGGACCCACTACAATGGGTATTCAGCTGTCACATTACAGGGTGTTTTATTTCAATCAATCACACTGTCATACTCTCTTCAGCAATTTTTATATTCTCAGAATACACAAAGTGCTTATACTTGAAATTTAGAAATCTAATATTTTTCTTTTTTTTATGTATTATTTTAGTCAATGATGTGTTATAGCTAGAGAGTGACAAATACACAGACAGAGCAAAACTGACAACTATAGTATACATATGGGCAATCCATTTATTTTGTCAATTAAGTATTGTAAGTTACAGGATCACAAAATCTTATTAAAAGGTCTGAAACAATTTGTCTAGATTTCAGTCATTCCCTCACCAAAGGCTGAAATTTTAATAATGATGGGTAGACAATTGATGTTCCCACTGTGTGCATGTATACAACAGAAACAGCCATCATTAGTTGTGTTGATAGGTATTGTTTGTTTTTAATGCATCACTGTTTCCCTGTACAATTTTGGTTATTTTATGTAACCAAATTATTTTTTATTCCAAGAATATAAAATGTACAACACTAAACACAGTTAACCAAACAGATAAAAATACTATATGGTAGAAATTCCCAAGAATTCATTGGCTTGCAATTTGCATAATTTGTTCCTTTAATTACTTGCTTTCCTATAAAGCACCTGCAGATGCAGCACAGCAATTCAAACAAAACAGCATTCAACCCACATAAAATAACACTCTACAATTAGCTAGAGATCAAACAGGAAATATTCAACCACCCATACAACGTACTCACCCTTCCCAGCATGCCCTGCAAAATTCATGTCCACACGGCATGTCCACTGGGTCTTCAAACACTGAAATGCTGCACATGCAAATGCCACACTGCAGAAACATGAAACTTTTTCTTTATTTCTTCAAAACAATTGTAAACACACTGGAATAGCTACTTATTTCCTGTTATTTAAACAAGTGTATTATGAAAATAAATGATCATACTGTAAAATAAATTGCACCCAAAATTTTATGTGTTTGTGTGTGTATACTGTATGACATATATATATATATATATATATATATATATATATATATATATATATACTGTATGTGTATAGGTCTGGAAGTCTGGAAATATGAAATCAAAAATAACAACTTTGTGTAAGTAAAGTACCCTCCTGTAGTTATTCCAGATAAATTCATCATTAAGGCATATTTGGGAAGAAGTGTTAGGTCTTACCAGAGGCATGTCTTCATCACCAGGGGACAAGCTGATTTCATCAGGTGATGTGACAGAGGAACGGGTGGTACGAGGTGTCCTAGGAGAGGGAAGGGTGTCCCAGGCATTATACCCACTTGGAGGAGGAGTAGGCATCTGAACGCCTGAACGCTGGCAGCAGTCTTCAGCATTGGACATCCAGGCTTCAAGTAATTTTTCCCTGTCCCAGTCTGGAATTAAAGAAAACACAGCATAAAGTAGGCCTCTTCTTCCCACTCTTCTAACCTGTTTAATAATGATAAGAATACTAATAATCATAAAATCCAAAATGAACATATTTCCAAGAAACCAGGTTTTACAACTCAGCTATAATTGCATGCAATTGTACATTCAGGAATAGATACAGTGGAACCTCGGGTCACGACCGTAATTCGTTCCAAAACTCTGGTCGTAACCCGATTTGGTTGTGACCCGAAGTAATTTCCTCCAAAGGATTGTATGTAATGTGGTGGATTGCCGGCATTTTACTCCGGCCCTCACCCCCTGGCCGCTAGAAGGAGCTCTCCCAAGAGCATATAATGGCCCCGAATTCCAGCAGGGCCTCATGGACTATGTAGTTTTTATACATAGCCCTGCTGGATACCTTGGGGGCCACTGGGAGTCGCTGTCGGGAGGCCAATGGACTCATTTGAGCACCATGACCCGGAAGTTCGTCACAGGAAGAGCGACGGGCTTCCGGGGTGAAGAAAAGTACTGCTTACCCTGACCCGGAAGGAATAAGGACTTGTGGAACTGTTGGGCAGAAAGACTTCCGGGTCAGGAGGAATAAAAGGACTGTGGGAGCTCCCAGACGGCGAGCTGAGTTGGGAGGCAGGGGGCTAAGCGTCTGGGAGTGGAGGATTGGTTTATTTATTATTGTGGTTATTGTGATTTATTGAGTATTGTGGAGAGGAGGGTGCTTTGTGCACTTTATTATTATAATAAATAACTATTTGGACTTTTATCTGGTGTCTGACGTGTGGTCTGAGGGTACAAGGGTGCGAGAAAAACCCTAATCTGTCACAGTAAATACAATGAATCTGTTCCAGACCGTACGAACTGTATGTAAATATATTTTTTTAAAGATTTTTACGCACAAAAATAGTTAATTATACCATAGAATGCACAGCGTAATAGTAAACGAAAGGTAAAAACATTGAATAACACTGAGAAAACCTTGAACAGAGAAAAGTAACATTGCAAGAATTCACAATATAGCCTTATGAAACGCACGCTGTAAACACCTTTTTTTAATGAGTTTTAAGCACTGGGAAAAACATGAACATCTGAAAAATACATAATTTAATAAACAACCAAGAAAAGTAACATTGCAACATGGCAAAATACAAACCAATCGCTGTAAACAGAAGTGAAGTGGAGGTTAAAATCCAATAGAAAAAAGTCTTCAATAAATACAACGAGGTTAAAACAATGCTCAAATCAATCTCTTTAAAAACAAGTCTGGTGCATTCTTTAACTGCCTTCACTGCCAGCACTGTCTCTCTCTCGCTCACTATCTTGCGCTATCGCTCGCTCGATGCACAGGGAATGCACAGGGAGAGACTGAACACGTGCGGAAATCCTCAATGTTTTCCAAGCCAGTAGGGAAACTGGCTTGTTCGTCACCCGAGTGTGTGGTAGTGAACAGATGCAAAAGTTTGTCGAACTTTTTGGTCGTAACCCGATTTATACGTGGTCTGAGACGTTCGTGACCTGAGGTTCTACTGTACATGCTATTTCTAGATTCTAATGTAAATATTGACATTTTAAACTTGAACTCTCAATTCAATTATTCAGTCAAATGTGTAAATAGTAACATGAACTGCTTTTCAGTTTTAGAAGACAATTTGTGAACCTAGCATAGTCAACTGCTGCTATTCTTGGAATAAAAAGTAGCAAAACAATTAAGATCACTTTGCTCAATAACTGGATAGATACGTTATTGCTATGTCATCATTGTTCTTCTCTCCAATATTGGAAAAATATTATTAATTTTTACTTCTTGATTATTTACTGTGAAGTATTCAGAGATTACAAACAATCAATTATGAACAAATAAACCTTCTTTTCCTAAGGACGATGAGAATAAATTAAAAATACAAATATATAAAGTTAAGGAGACTTGTATAAGTAAATGATATTGCTTAAAATATTTGAGTAGTTCATGTCAAAAATATCAGTGGTGCTCCTGGATTTTTATTTGAAATTATGATGTCCAATGCTTTAGGCAAGTGGATCATGTAACAGAGTGCCTTGCTGTCAGGCCAGTGCAGCAGTACTGGAAAATTGGATGGATGGATGGATGGATAGATAGATATGAACAACACAGTGATAGATAGATAGAAGTTGTTCCCCAGGAGTAAATTTGGCTTTTTACAGAAGCTCTTTAAATGTATAAATAGATTGAATACATAAATACATAAACAAACAAACAAACAAACACTCTTACTATAAATACTATACTATATATATTAAAAATACATATATACTGTATGTACACACATACATTATATATATATATATATATATATATATATATATATATATATATATATATATACATATACACATACACTAGCAAAATACCAGCACTTCTCAGCGGTGAAGTACTGCATTCAAATTTTTATTAAGAAGAAAATTAAACCTTTTTAAACTGTGGGACAATATGCCAATAATTATTTGTTAAGGATCTCTTTGTATACCATGTTGTCAGTTCGGCCCTCCGGTTGTAACATGACCAAGCTGTGTGCTGAGCTTACTCTTGAGCATGTAACTTACAGTTGGCCATGTGAACAGTAATCTTGTCTCAAATCTCACAGCTTGGATTGCTGCTGTCATAATCGGTTTGAGTTTCATGGTTTGTTTCAGTTACGACAGTATTTGCAGGATTTGTTGTGTTGAAGTGACATTTGGCATCTGTCAAGCGTTGTAAGCACACAACCGGTTTCATCGATAAAATCACATCCAGCTTTTGAGAGTTTAAACATTCATAAACATCAAAGTGTCCACTACTGAAATCGTCACCTGTGAATCTAAGATGTTTAAGAGGCATTGGCGGCTGTCGAAAGGTGTAAAATACTTGGCCATTTCGGTACACTTGAAAGCGACAACCGAACAATTCAGCGGCAGCCATCAACTCACATGCAGAACCATAGGTGAAGGGCTTAAGCATTTCACTCTTCTAGTGCTCCTGTGTAGTATAATTATCTCCTGTACCGTCATCAGTCCACACCTTGAACCTGTCCCAGTCATTCAATACATAAGACAGAATGTTCCTCCTGATATCAAGAGTGAGCCTGATATGGCCGTGTAATATGTAACAAAGAGAATGGAAAAGGTAGGTGGTATCTCCGGGCATGGAAACCACTCGGTAAGTGACAGTTCTTTGATCGATAGAATTTCTTGAAGATGGGCCCATAAGTAACAAAGACTGTTGAAAAGTTCAATATGGCGGCCGACAGTGGCATCATACTACCGAAATAAGTACGTACATTGGTTTCAGTTAGTGGAGGGAAGCCGCCTACCAAATTTCGAGAAGATGGGGCCATAAATAAGAAAGTTCAACATGGCGGACGTTGGTGACCGTTATGATCATTACGCGTAGAATTTCGAAATGAAACCAGCTTAACTTTTGTAAGTAAGCTGTAAGGAATGAGCCTTGCAAATTTCAGCCTTCTACCTATATGGGAAGTTGGAGAATTAGTGATGTTGGAAAATTCAATATGGCGGCCGACAGTGGTGTCATACCACCGAAATAAGCACGCATTGGTTTCGTTAGCTAAGGGAAGCCACCTACCAAATTTCGTGAAGATGGGGCCGTAAATAAGAAAGTTCAACATGGCGGACGTTGTCGACCGTTATGACCGTTACGCGTATAATTTCGAAATGAAACCTGCTTAACTTTTTTAAGTAAGCTGTAAGGAATGCGCCTGCCAAATTTCAGCCTTCTACCTACACGGGCAGTTGGAGAATTAGTGACGTTTGGAAAATTCAATATGGCGGCCGACAATGGCATCATACCACCGAAATAAGTACGTATATCGGTTTTGGTTAGCGCACGGAAGCCGCCTACCAAATTTCGTGAAGATGGGGCCATGAATAAGAAAGTTCAATATGGCGGACGTTGTTGACCGTTACGTGTAGAATTTCGAAATGAAACCTGCTTAACTTTTTTAAGTAAGCTGTAAGGAATGGGCCTGCCAAATTTCAGCCTTCTACCTACACGGGCAGTTGGAGAATTAGTGACGTGTGGAAAATTCAATATGGCGGCCGATAATGGCGTCATACCACTGAAATAAGTACTTACATCGGTTTTGGTTAGCGCAGGGAAGCCGCCTACCAAATTTCGTGAAGATGGGGCCATAAATAAGAAAGTTCAACATGGCGGACGTTGTCGACGTTATGACCGTTACGTAGAATTTCAAATGAAACCTGCTTAACTTTTGTAAGTAAGCTGTAAGGAATGAGCCTGCCAAATTTCAGCCTTCTACCTACACGGGAACTTGGAGAATTAGTGATAAGTGAGTGAGTGAGTGAGACAGTGAGGACTTTTTTCAAAACATGGCAGGATCTAATCAGTAATATTTTGAAA
Organism: Polypterus senegalus; assembly: GCF_016835505.1. Lineage (NCBI taxonomy): Eukaryota > Metazoa > Chordata > Cladistia > Polypteriformes > Polypteridae > Polypterus > Polypterus senegalus. The sequence continues at coordinate 74,724,578 of NC_053168.1, read as the reverse complement.
TGAGTTTATAAAGCACAGAGAATTTGTTGATTTAGGTATTTTTACAAGCCTTAAATTTTACACCGTTTGGCTTGCTCTCTCTGTCAAGGGTGGGGATTGATCTGTTCTTAGCATAATTCTTTTTTTTTGTAAAAACTTGATTGCTATGTATTGATTGTAATAAAATTAATAAAAAAAAAAAAAAAAAGAATTAGTGATAAGTGAGTCAGTCAGTGAGGGCTTTGCCTTTTATTAGTATAGATATATATAAATATATATATATATATATATATATATATATATATATATATATATATATATACATATATACATACAGTCACACACACACATAGGGAGCCGCTTAAAGACCCAATTAGCAATGTAGCATACCATTCCACATAAAGAGCGAAGCACCACCGCCTTGAATTCACCCGAACTCGCTAAACAACATTCAGCCACTTCCACATTCCTTCCTTCCCTCTGGTTCCCTTCTGATGATGCCATGAATCCCATCTACCACCACGGTTCCTTCCCAGCATTCCGTCTGCCCGTTTCCAGTCCCACCCCATAAATTGTTCCCCAACACATACCAATGTTGTCTGTTGTAAATGTCAAAGTGAACACTGACCTTGAACTTGCAGTATACGGGGCCGGAAAAAACCCCAAACCTTTATGCTTGTCTGTGCTTTTGTTTTACAGTGGCGTAGTCAGCAGGATACACAGCGTGAAGAATGTAAGAAGGGCAGGACCTAAACACAGTTCTAACGTCGATGATGAATGAGCTCCAGGCTATGAGGCTGAAGCAGGCAGCCATGAAACGGGAGCTGGCAGAGACCAAGACGAGGCTGGCCAAGGCAGAGGCGGTAAAGCCGGAGCCTGCACAGCCTCCCCTTCCTTCAAATGTTCCGCTCTCTGTATCGGATGGTATAGAGTCTTATTTAATGATCTTCGAGAGGACTGCCTCTAAGAATCAGTGGCCAAGGGTGGAATGGGCATCTATACTGGCGCCATATTTGAAGGGCTTCACGCTGCCGGCCTATTACAACCTTCCTGAGGAGGAAGCCGCTGTTTATGACCTCCTGAGGGCCGAAATTTTAAATCACTACGCCGTAACATCAGGCCAGCAGGCGAGAGAATGGCGGCATTGGAAATTTGACTCCGATAGCCCCACCAGGGCCCAGGCATTTGAATTCTGGGGCAAAATGGGGCGCTGGCTAAGGCCAGACATTAACCAGGCATGCCAGGTGATGGAGCAGTTGGCCTGTGAGGGGTTTGTTAATGCCATGTTGGAATACCTCGCACAGCAGGTTTGCAAGCATCTGTACAAAGACATGAAAGGCCTTCTGGAGGTACTGGAGCACCAACTAGCGGTGAACCGAGTCAGGGGGTTGGAGGGGTCTGCTCGCGGGGTCCGACATGGACGTGTCGCTACTCCCAAGCCCACCCGTCGCACTGCGGAGGCTCCAGTTAAACCCAAGGAGAAAGTGCTGGCCCCACCGCGCTGTTTCAAATGCGGCAAGGTCAGGCATATCCTCACCGCCAGTCCCTTAACACTAGAATTACCAGAGCCTATGAAAAAACTAGTAGATCCGTCCCACCTTAAATCGCTTCTTAAATCCCTTCACACCTCGCGTCCTTTGTCCTCTAAATGTGCTGATAAACTCAGGCTGCAAGCAGCCGGCTATTCCATCCCCCCACCGACTTAGAACATGCACAAACTTCTCCCAGCTCATGCCTTGATTGATTTTCTGGGAGTGAAGTGGAGTTTTAGATTGGAAATAATAGATTTGTTGTTTTGAACACACGCATTTCATGTCTGTTCCGTTTCTACAGTAATATGTGTAAACACATTGTTAATACAGAAACGTTTTTTATATTCTAGAAGTAGATGACAAAATGTAGGCATAAACTATATAATGTATGAAGCCTGAAGTCCAAATATCAAAGAAATACTTTCACAAAAGGTACAAATCTAACACAACAATTGCGTTTTTATTCAAAAATATAACTGTAGAAACAAAAAGCCGCCTTAACATGCGACATTGACACCCGTTTATTATGACTGCCTCCATGGTGCAATAGAATCAGCTGCCGACCGGGAATTAAAAGGTCGCGAGTTCGATCCTGCACCACTCTGTTTTGAGAAGTAAACTGCTCTTAATCTTACTATTTTAGAATAAAAACATACATTTAATTTCAGTCTGTAACAGCCGGTGTAATTTATGATACTTGTAAAGGTTAGCTTTGGTTTTTTTTAGTCAGTTTTATTATCTCAGCCGCATTCACGAGCCCAAACACACCCCACCCCCGCATCTGACACTGCTGTTTTCACATAGATGCGCTGTAAGAGAGGTAAACTCAGCTCCCTTCTACATCGGAGCAAGAATGCACATACCATTGCTTGCATACTAAAGTGTCAGCAGGCACTTTTCGTGGCATTACACACATTTTTGAGCATGCCCTCTGCACACTACTTGTGACTTTAGGCTTTAGGAAGCAAGTAAATAAATAAAGATAAATCGTGTCATAAAATGATTTCTTCAAAACATCACATATATTTGTCTGTCTCTTTTTTTAAAATGTGCGTTTTTCACCGCCAGCATGTTGCAGCACACAGCATCTGGCCACCTGCATGTTCTTGCGCGCACTGAATAAGAGACAAATATACAGTCTGACTGAGAGAATCAGACTGAAAAAAGCAAACATTTAGAAATGCCATATTTTTACAGCTGATCGGACGCTGTTCATTTTCAAATAATATTGCATTAGTGCAACAATATTTTCTGATTGGTACTATTCAGGTCATAAAATGATTTCTTCAAAATGTCACATGTATTTGTCTCCTTCTTTTTATTCCGCTGCTGCGCTGACATCGTGCACCAGAAGGTGTGAGCTTATTCAGTGCGGCAGGAGTACGCAGGTGGCCGGTTGCTTGTACTATCACAAGCTTTTTTTAAAATGTGTGTTGATCACTGCCAGCATGTTGTATGTAGCACACAGCAACTGGCCACCAGCATGTTCTTGAGCGCACTGAATAAGCTCCTGATCTGACTCGAAGTAATATCGCCAGCATAAATTCAAACCCGATCTGATGCTGTTCGTTTTCAAATAATATTGCATTTGTGCGATGATGTTTTCACATATATTGTCTCTTTCTTTCAGGTGTGTAATAGAAACCACAACATAGAGAGAAGTGTGTACAAATGGAAACAAACAGATGGAAAAAGAAAAGATGATGCAGCATCAACAAGCTTCAGTTCTTTATTTACCTTTATTTATTTACTCACTTCCTACAGCATAAAGGCACATGTAAAATGCACAGCTTCCCATATAAATATACAAAGTACAGCGATGGCAAAAGTGCGATGTGCATTCTTGCTCCGATGCTAGATCTGCAGTGTATCACGATACATTCTCTTACCAATGATAGCGAAATGAAGTGTCTGCATGCACTTTTTGTGGCATTACACATGTATTTTTTGAGCATGTCCGTGCCAAATAAATAACATTCGAGCTATAGCGCGTCTTCAGTAAATAACATTCGAGCTATAGCGCGTCTCCAAATGAATAACATTCGAGCTATAGTGCGTCTCCAAATAAATAACATTCGAGCTATAGCGCGTCTTTATGTGATCCAAATAAATAACATTCAAGCTATAGCGTGTCTCCAAATAAATAACATTTGAGCTGTACCGCATCTTTATGTGATACAATTTTTCACATAAAGGCGCTCTTTCTTTTAACCTCCCTAGCCCCAACATTTAGTGAGTTCCACTGTTGTAAAATTGCATGCAAAACAAAGTTTAATATTAATTTCCCAAAAACAAATGCAAAAGGAAGCGTGTGTTTCACTCACCACTATCTTCAAACCCCATTTCCAAAAAAGTTGGGACACTTCTAAAAATACACTAAAAACTAAAATCTGTAATTTGGCAATTCACTTGAACTTTTATTTAACCGGCAAAAAGGACAAAGAAAATATTTTCAGAGTTTGTATTATTTTGTGATTTTATATCTATACTAATAAAAGGCAAAGCCCTCACTCACTCACTCACTCACTCACTCATCACTAATTCTCCAACTTCCCGTGTGGGTGGAAGGCTGAAATTTGGCAGGTTCATTCCTTACAGCTTCCTTACAAAAGTTGGGCAGGTTTTATATCGAAATTCTACGCGTAATGGTCATAACTGGAAGCAGTTTTTCTCCATTTACTGTAATGGAGATGAGCTTCAACGCGTTGGGGGCGGAGTTTCGTGTGACATCATCACGCCTCCCACGTAATCACGCAGTACATAGAAAACCAGGAAGACCTCAAAAAGCGCTGAAGAAAACATGCATTATATAATTGAGAAGGCAGCGAAACAATAAGAAGCGAGCGAGTGACATATACAACCATATTCATGAGTTCTGCTACTTCGGAAACAAAGCACGATGTAAACCTACACTTTAAATTAAGTTCATAGACAGGCTGCCGCTGGCGTTTGTAATTTAGTGCCTGCCCATATAAGGCCGTCCGTCAGCGGCAATCCAATAGCAAACTGCCACGGGTAAATATTCACGGGTGAAGGACTGTGCTTATGGAGAGGAAGATGAGATGGTCAGGGTGGTGTTTGACACAAACTCAGCGAAACTGCGAGAGAAAGTTTTAAGTGCCAGGACTAAGGTAACATTAAATACAGCCATGGACATAGCACGAGATGGCACCAGCACAGCTGGGAACCTTCGATGCATGTACACCGAGTGGCTCACGTGAACTGACGCAGTGCACAGATAAAAGGCAACAGTTCCAAAGAGCTGAACAAAACCGAATTACACAATTGAAAAGGCAGCAAAAATATGAAGCGTCTCATACATACAAGCATATTCATAAATCCAACTACTGCGAAACAAAGCACACGTTGGAAAAAGTCAATGTCCCGCTAAAGGAAGACAGTGTAAAAAACCCGTGCATGCAGTGTGTCAGGTCTCAGATAAAGAAGAAGACGAGCTGTTTATTGATGCAGTAAGAAACGAATCGATGAATGAAACCTGTCATCTTTACAGCGATTGACAAACACGGAATGTAACTTGAACACAACACATCCTACAAATACGAACCTGATTGAAAGAAATAATGATAATCAAATCCTTGATGACAGCAACACTCAGTAACACTCACAAAACAAATACTGTATATTGACAGTCATGTTACGTTATTTTTAAAATGTTCCCTTTTCTTTTCTAGCTTTTTAACACACTACTTCTCGCTGCGATACGCGGTATATATATATGTATATATATATATATAACCCGATCTACATACTCGAATAATGGATACTTTATTAGCCATCAGTGATTGTTTTGGTAAAGCCATACTCAGTGTATTCATTAGATGAGCGGTAAAAAGTAAGGGCAAGGGAGGATGACTTATTGAGGCATGCAGGCTGTAGTGCTGTCAACTCTATCTGAATTGCGCGATCACATTTGAAAAAATATATCTTTTCAAGTTCTATTTAGTCCATATGTGTCAAACTCAAGGGCAGCGGGCCACATCCGGCCGGCGTGTAATTATATCCGCCCGCGAGATCATTTTATATACTGTATTATTGTTATTAAAGCCCGGTATATGAAGCGCTGGTAACACAATAAACTACAGATCCCATAATGCAGCGCTTCAGCTGCCTTGCCGAACAGTTACGCGTTAATCAAGTCTACCTTAAGATGCTGCAAGTTATTGCGAAGCTAGCTCACACGATGCTGAAGAGAAAAGTTGATTCTGAAAATAGAGCCTTTAAAAACCGATGGGAGGCTGAGTATATGTTTACTGAACCCGTGTGTCTCATTTGTGGAGCTAATGTGGCTGTAATTACAGAATTTAATCTAAGACGGCACTATAAAACAAAACATCAGGGTAACCTGAATGCAATGCAGAAGATACAGAAAGCAGAAGAATTAAATAAGAATCTGACACTTCAGCGGACGTTTTTACCCGTGCACAATCACAAAGTGATTTCAATTGAGGCTGCTTTTATGGGAGACACAACCACTTGCCCCACTTTCCCTATTACCAAGTAATGTTAAACCAAGTCGTCACTACGGTGTTCCCAAATCGCACTTTGCTGATAAACTGGCGCACTGAGTTTGCACGGCGCTTTGGTGACTTTGAAGAACAAAAAGTCCGTCTACATGCGGCTCGAACCTTGTGCATGTTTGGTAGCACATATCTGTGTGAGAAGCTCTTCTCAGTGATAAAGACTAACAAAACAGCACACAGGAGTCGCCTCACTGATGAGCACCTGCAATCCATCCTGAGAATCTCCACAACACAGAACCTCACACCAAACAGAAACGAACTTGTGGCCAAAAAAAGATGCCAGGCGTCCAGCTCTAAAATGACATATGAGCAAAGACAACTGAATGATTTGATTTGTTATTGCGTAAGAGCGGAGTCAACCGTTTTAACAAACAGCGTATTGCACTGATTTGAAATAGCTGTGTGTGTATATATGTAGATATGTATGTATATGTATATATATGTTTATATATTTGTGTATATATGTATGTATATATGTGTATATGTATAGATATGTATATATATATATATGTTTATGTGTGTGTGTGTAAATATATATATATATATATGACAACAACACTCATCACTCACAACAGTGACAAAACAATTACATTGACAATCAGGTTACGTTATTTTCAAAATGTTTCCTCACAGCAAACAGAAACGAACCTGTTGCCAAAAAAATGCCAGGCGTCCAGCTCTAAAATGACATATGAGCAAAGACAACTGAATGATTTGATTTGTTATTGCTGAAAGGAACACATTTTATTTATATTTCTAGGTTTTGTTATGCAGCATGTTCATATTTGAATTTGTATAATTTTGACAGGATATATTTTTATGGAGAGCAAAATCTTTTGGGATATTTAAAATCTAAGTTTATTTTTTATAAAATATAAAATTACATAAGAGTAAAGAAATTTGAATGTTTGTTCTTTTAATGTTTACTTTATTTCTAACTTGTATAATTTAGACAGGATATATTTTTATGGAGAGCAAAATATTATAAGTTGTTTAAGGTTTGAGTTGATTTATTCAGGAATAATATTCCTGTCTGTTTTTACCATTCCTACCAAAGATATTTCTGTCGACTAAATAAAAATTCCTTCTATTTAAAATTTATATAGAACTTGAACAAATACGATAGTTCATAATATCCACGCAGACTTGCGCGTAAGAGCGGGTGTCATCCGTTTTAACAAACAGCGTATTCCACTGATACGAAATAGCTGTGTGTGTATATATGTAGATATGTATGTATATGTATATATATGTTTATATATGTGTGTGTGTATGTATGTGTGTATGTATATGTATGTGTATATGTATAGATATGTATATATATATGTTTGTGTGTGTGTGTAAATATATATATATATATATATATATATATATATATGACAACAACACTCATCACTCACAACAGTGACAAAACAATAACATTGACAATCATGTTACGTTATTTTCAAAATGTTTCCTTTTCTTTTTCATTGCTTCTTTAACACACTACTTCTCCGCTGCGAAGCGCGGGTATTTTGCTAGTTATACATATATAAGCAATACATCTTTGAAAGAGCCAGTGCTATTGTACACCTCCATATCATTACTAAAGAGAGAAAGAGAGAAGCCAAAATGAAATGCAATTTTTTTGAGCACATGCTGAGTTGCTGTTCAGATTATGGTAGAAACAGAACAAAAGAGGACAGTAGTAATAAATGTTAGTATTTCTTGATGTTAAGACATTTTATTGTGTGATAAGTCACTTATAACTTTAGACTTTGATGCCAAAACAGCATTGTGATTTGTAGCATTTTTAATTCAACGTTGAATGAATCAACTCTGAATTATCCATCCATTTTCTAACCCGCTGAATCCGAATACAGGGACACGGGGGTCCACTGGAGCCAATCCCAGCCAACACAGGGCACAAGGCAGGAACCAATCCTGGGCAGGGTGCCAACCCACCGCAGCTCTGAATTATCTTTTTAAAACTAGTTATCGGCACTGGTGTTCTCTCCTGTAATATAATGGAGACCTGCAGCTATGTCATGTGACCCCAGTCTCCTAGCTACACATACACCCCACCTGCCTCGAATTCCACCCTCACTGTAGAAGTTTTCCACGATATATGGAAGCAATTATTTATCAAGCTATCCAGCTAATTAAAGTGTGACTAAACATCTACTCACGAAACCACAATAAACCAGGAAATACTGTACAAAGTAGAAACATTCATGATACCAACTAAAGCAAGAAATGAAGACAATTATGGAATCTAATTATAAACACAAAAAGAACAAAGTCTCGACTCATGAGAACAAAGAAATTGATTGTTATGAAACAGGTAGTGTAGATAATGGATGGGAGCTAGTATTTTACCTAGCATTGACAAATTGGTCAACATTTTAAAACAACACTTGTACAAATACTTTGGCTAGTTCACATATATACTGGATGGTTTCATGTGCATATTTCAATCATCCTTGAGCAGCTGTAAAATGGCACACTCCATTGGCCCTGCCTATTCCAATGGTGGCTCGTGGGCCACATGTGGCCCAGAAGCGACAGCCTTTGATCCTGCCAGAAATGCAGAAAAAAACTGTGAAAAACACATTTCAGAAGCTTTCAGAAACTCCTACATAAATTCCTACAGTCGTGCAGACCGTGAATGCAATGCTCTGCATAGCCTTGCAGCATTTAACCCACAATGCAACAAGTTATCTAGAAGTGGTGTTAGTAGTCTATGATACTGTGACAACCTTTTTAATAAGACACACAGGAGTCGCTTCTCTGGGGAATCCTCAAAATGATAACTAACTTTTTATTTGGTGTGCCACGCTATAAACGGTGCCCTACTGCTCCTTGTGTGGGTCAAAAAAAAAAAAAGTAGCTTTTCTGTCTCTTTTACTATTCACTTCCCTGTCACTTTGCTCTCCCTGGGGAGGTGCCATGAGCCCTCACAATGTGCTTTCCCTCAAGACTCCACTCTCCTCAGCCCATACAGTAGTGAGACACATCACAATATCAAAATAATGTAGAATGTGTAGCAAAGCCATGCCTACAGTAATCACACATGTGGTGATTTAAGACAAATCTATGTTCCCTCATTGTGCAGTACACTTTGTATTCATTTGTGTTAGCTACAGTTATCACTTGTTTTGGGTTTGGGCACTGATAGCTATGATAGTTCTTTTTTATTCTATTAAATGCACTTTGTGATGTGACTGGGTCATATATATGTAGTCACAAATGGTAGCACTGCTGGCTCACTGACATCATGGGTTTGCATCCTGGCTCCTCCCTGTGTGGGGCACAATGCACTTTCAGTATTGAGAAAAGCACTATAGAAATTAAAGAGTTATTACTGCAAGACCAAAATATTTATTTTATTCCAAGATGTAAACAAGTGTTATTGCTAATAATGTGCACTTTTTTGATTTTATGCACTTTGGGATGTTTCTAATGTGAGCAGAATGTTGTTTTTTTTTTTTTCATTTCAAAAGAGGAAAAAAATATTACTACTACCTCAGATTCTGTTCAATTACTGTGCGTCTTCTTTATGATTTTTTTATACACTTTGTGATGTGCCAGTGTCAGATGTGACCAAATTTAAAAGGGAAATAATGAATAAACATTATTTGTTTTTCAATACTAAAAATGTATGGCACAGCTACATTTCTTGGTATGAAAATCTGTCCCAAGAGAATTTGTAATTGAATAGCCCTGCGCTAGAAAAGAAAAATATAATTTTGTTTGGTCAAAATACGTCTCAAATTAGGTCCTTCATTGCTTCAAGGTAGACCACAAGCCATCAGATATATCAAGAAGAGTAAGAATTTAATAAAAAACCTGATTTTCAGCGAGTATGCAGATCTATAGGAGTGAAAGTGTGTTAGGGCTGAATGGGAACATTGTGGGATCTGCCCCAGCTTGGCAAACAGCCCTATCCACAATTTAATGATAATACTCTCAGTTAATCAAAACTTGTAACTCTAAGCTTCATCACTGGACACTGAGGAAAGCTGAAAAAGGAAAAGCATTTTTAAACTGCCTAGGATGGTAACAGCAGTAGAAAGGAAACCCATGGGAGTCAGTGGGTTTGTAATAAAACTGTGACGTTGTGTTGTCTAATCTTGTTTTTATATTATGGCTCTGGAAATAACATTTTCTTTTTTGTGTGGTTACATGGTGTTTGGGGCTGCTCTTGAATTCCCATGGAATAAATTCAGGAAGGCAAAAATCAAATAACAAACAACTGTGTTAATGTGAAAAATAACTAACAGTTAATGTTCATTTAGTGTCACAATGTTGTCCAGACTAATCAGAAACAAAAATCAATAGGGGATACAATGTTTTGTTTCTTGTTTTTGTTTAAAGATTCATGTAGCAAACAAATTCTGACAGAAGATATAAAAATGCATGGGGATTTAAACAACGCTCTTTAGAGATCACTCTTTGAAGGTGATTTTACTGATCCCAGATGAAACTATAAAAAGAGTTTTAAACATAGCAGTGACTAATCAATCTCATGCTAGGAAAGTGACAACAGATAAATGCACTAACTTCATCTTCCCCTAATGACAGCATTATTATTATCTCACTTTGCAAATTGATGCTCAATGACACTGCCATATATCTGACAATGAATTATGATAGCATGAGTAAATTTTGGTAATGAAGTTGACAGACAAAAAGAGGACAAGTTAAAGTGCTAAAAAAAAACAAAAAAAACAAAAACATTCAGATCACAGTTTGCATTTTATCTGCAAACTGTCTGACATGTTCAACAATAAGAAAAGCACAACACTGCCAAGGTAGTATATTCTGGTAGCCTGGTGATGCAGTTGCCGGGAGGCTGTAAGGGGCACATTCATTGTATGTGATTAAGCCACAAAAGTCATCTCCATTAGCTGAGAGGTGTTAATTAGCATCACAGTCTATCTGCTGATATAGCAAATGCATGGGATCATAATCTACACAAGTGCATTTTGACCTTTACTTTGTCATAGCACATAAAAATTAACACAGCTGAACACTGTGAAACAATAAAATAAAAAAAAATAACAAGGTTAAGGCATACCACTAAAATACATTGTATCAATGTAAGTTAACCCACACAGTTAAAATTTATTAGAGCACTGTTTAAAAACAGGAATCTTCAACTAAATATGTGTAAATGAATTTAAAACAGAGCAGAGTGATGGAAAGTATAATGTAAGAAATTCCCTTACATATGGGTAGATTTGACTTTGTTAACCAGTTTTCAATTGTTAAAACAACAACAACATTTATTTATATAGCACATTTTCATACAAACAGTAACTCAAAGTGCTTTACATAATAAATAGAAAAATAAAAGACACAATAAGAAAACAAAATAACTCAACATTAATTAACATAGAATAAGAGTAAGGTCCAATGGCCAGGGGGGGACAGAAAAAACAAAAAAACTCCAGACGGCTGGAGAAAAAAATAAAATCTGTAGGGATTCCAGACCATGAGACCGCCCAGTCCCCTCTGGGCATCCTACCTAACCTAAAACAGCACACCAATTTATAACTTAGTTTTTTATTCAAGAAAGCCCTTTCCCAAAACCTATCAACATAATTTCAAAACTACTCACTTATCTGTGCAAGCCTTAAATGTCTAGATCAAAATTAAATATAACCACCAAAAATACTCACTTTTCTATCAAAATCAATCTTTGCCATCATATGACAAACACAAGAAGTCATATGCACAAACACCAGTGAACTCAACAACACACTAGGGAGAAAAATTGAATGCCTATTTTCAGATTAATGGAGCCTTATTATTATTATTACCATGCTTATTTTAACTTCACTTGTTTGTTGTCTGGTACAAATGTTGTAATTGATATTTAACCCATTTCCTATTGTCCAAATGACTTGAAATTTTGCACACTTACTCACTTCAGATGACAATACATGAATCAATAAGCAGTTTCGCTAATTGATCAATTAATCCATGTTAATTAAGAAATGAAATTTTCATATGAAAAATAGTTCAAGATTTCACCAATAGATGGCGATAGTAATGGCTAGAAATATTAAAGGAAGTGTTAAAATATTGATTACAAAACTATACTAAAACAAACCCAAGACTAAAAAGTTGAAAATAATATATACATAAAAAAAAATACTTCTAAAAACCATAAATACACTTTTTAAACTTAATATAAGCATGGCTTTAAAATTTTTTTTTTTTTTTTTAATAACTGGCAGACAATTGCAGGTATAGCAAAAATACAGCAAATTGTCTTTTGAGCCAAATATTTTATTTGGATTATAGAGTCGAAAAATAAAAGTACCTAGAAACACGCTAACTGTATAAACATACAGTACACACAGCATAAACAGAAAAAAAAGAAAATACACACAGGACCTGCAGCAAGTTTTCATTAAGGGAATCTCTGTAATTTGCTCCACTCTATTCTCCCAGTCCCTGCCAATGATTAACAAACCCCAAAGCAAGCTTCACAGTTGGAATGGTATTGCACAGTTTGTGCCAGACACAACACTAATCTCATTTTTATTAGGCCAGGGAAACTTGTTTCTCACAGTCTAAGAGTCCTTTACATGCCATTTTGCAAACTCCAAGTAAGCTTACATGTGTCTTTTACTAAGGAGAGGCTTCCATCTGGCGTCTCTGCCATAAAGTTCAGATTTAGTGAAGCCTTGCAATAATAGTTGTCATTCTAGGAGTTTCTCCCATCTCCATAAAGGTTCTCTGGAGTGACCATGGGGTTCTTGGGGACTTCTCTTACTATGTTCTTTCTCCCCCTGATTGCTCAATTTAGTCAGGTGGCCAGCTCTAGGAAAAGTCAAGATTGTTCCAAAAAAGCATGATAAAGGCAATTGTGCTCTTGGGAATCTTCAGTGCTGCAGGAATGTTTTTAGATTGATAGATCAAGCTCACCAGGCAGTTCTTTCAAACTCAAAAATTGTTTTTTACTCCAATGGGACCTTCTATTGGTGCATACCCTTCCCTAATCAGGTCTCATAAATTGACTTGAACACATGTGGACACCAGGTATGGAAAAATCTTAATGAAGGATCAATAGAATGAGATGCACCTGAGCTAGATTTCAAATGTCTTTGCAAAGAGTCTGCATACTTGTACCAATGTGATATGTCAGTTTTTTATTTTTAATAAATTTGCAAAAAAAAAAAAAAATTCAGTTTTTCCTTTGTCATTCTGAGTTATTGAGTTTTTCCTGATATGAGGAAAATATAATTTAAGTCTGTAACATAGTAAAATGTGAAAAAAGTGAAGGGGTCAGAAGACTTTCTGAATCCACTGTCTATTACAAAGTCCCTAAAACAGCAAAACTGGTTTACCTACACCAATTAACATGTAGTGCATTTTTTCTCTGGCAATGTGCGTTAGTAGTTTTAATCACAACTTAACAGACTGTTTAGTTTTAGTTCAATACACTCTGAATCAGAGCAGTATGACACACGGACAGTTAACATCAAAACTTGAGAAGACATGAGTGGTGAGTAGGACAGAAAAATGAAACATGCAGTGTAGTGTGAGAATGGTCAGAATACACTAGTTGAATTTGCATAAATTGAAGTTCTACTGCATACAGTATATTAAAACAGCAGCGAAGGTCAAGCAGAAACCTGGCAAACTATTTTACAATTAAATTAACGAGTATTTGTGAAATTCTAAAAAATTCTTGAACCATTTTTCAGAGAAAAATGTAATTTACATTAAGATAATATTACACTTTGTTTTATTGTTGAGATAAGAGAGGTGCATTAGGATTCTTCCAGTTAAGCAAGTTAAGTCTTTGTGCAGGCAATGCTGTATAATATTGTGCTGTCTGGTGCTATTCCTAGTATTGATTTTAAGGAGTCTAGAGCGATTTTAGATTCAAGGCTATCTGAATAATATCCAAAATTTATAAACCAAAATGATCCGAGCATAGATTATTCCCAAAATGAATGGCCTAAAGAGGCTGGCCATCTGGTGACAGCTCTCATAATTCAGGTCTTATCCTGGATACATTTTAAAGAAATCTAAGAATCCTATTTTGAGAAACAAATGTTTTAAGAATGTTGCCACTATTAGCTATGACATATAGGACATGAAGCTTCATAACATTAGTAACTGTGAAGACTGGAAATGAGTATCTTTTGGATGTAATGGTATCTAAAATAATAATAATACATTTTATTTATATAGCACCTTTCCCATGCTCAAGGTACTTCACAGAGTTTAAGAAAGAATGCCAGGGTATACAGTATGTAGCATTGTACTAAACCAGATAAATAAATAAAGAAGAGTAAGATAACAAATTCAGAGAAAAGCCTAATAGACAACATAATTGATGGTCTAGCACACACACAGAGCATCTTTAACAATTTGTCATTGGAGGTGAGCCTATGATCACCCAGTCAAACATTAGAAATACAGCGAGATCTAATGGGAGATGACAGAGTGTTTGGCATTACATACTCTAGATGTTTTCAGGTAAAAGAATACATAAGCAGGTGTTGTGGACAGTGCTGGAATGTTTGTTGGTTAGCACCAGCTTTTAAATCAGGGTCATTTTAGATTGTGTCATCTGCATGTGACTAAGACAGAAAGACAAGGAAAGGATGAGAAACAGAGCCAACAAGGCATATACTTTATTGTGATATCCACTAAAGTGAAGCACAAAAAAATGCAGGCTTATAGAAACCCACACAAAAGGGTCATATGTGCCCTGAATTCTGGCCTGGGCCTAATGGTTAGGCTTTACCTCCAGGCTGCCTAGCACCTAAATGCAAAAGGTAGGCTTTCTGGCCTGCACAGGCCCAAAATGGGGCTAATACCTAAAAATGTGCCAAAAATGGAGAAAAGAAAAAACTGTTAGACATGTGGTCCAAAACAAAACAAACAAGTTATGGTGTTATAAATCAATCATTGGCCATTATTGGGATGCAAGAAAATACTGTAAGAGCAGGCAGACAACTCTTCACTTGCTAGGTGAGACTAGAAAAGTGTCTCTTCTGTGTGATACTGGTCAAAAAAACAAGTGACGTGGTATTTGTCTGCAGATTCAATCAATCAATCTAACCCTTATTGTCATATATACAGAGTACAGTGTACACGTGTAACACCATTTTTATTTGAGTGTCTACCTTGCAGAATACAGCCACCAACAAAAAATTAATGGTACAATTAACAATACAGGAATACAACAAAACAGAATGATAAACACTAAACCACAAATTATAAAATACTATGCAATAGCAAACATACAACCTGAAGTAGCCAGAATTTAGAACCCATGTATGATGCTGTTCACCTCATTTAGATATTCATATCCTAAGTGACATCATTTTTCATAGCTAATAACCTGTATTAGTACCATAATAAGTTTCTAGTATTCAGCTTGCAATGGAGCACTAATGGGGCCCATGATTACCTCAGGGTATTTTGTACCATAGGTAAAGTCTTATGAGCAGCAATAAGAATGAAGATACATTAGAGAAATGTGGGGGTGGATGCTATTTTAATGAAGGATTGTAATTTCCTAGAATGAGAGGGAAACAATTCCACTCAGGTAGGAGGTAAAGGAAATAAGCTGTTGAAGATGGCCCTACTGACACAGTCAGTGTAGATCCTGCTAGAAAGAATTAATGCTTGTCTTCATGTATTAGTTTAAGGAACCCAAATAGAGAAGGCAACACAGAAACTAGACATCAGTGGCTGAAAGAGTGTAGGAATAGGACTTGTTTGTGTCTGACTTAGAACTGAAGATCTTGTGTGGGTGTGTGTGTGTGTGTATAATTGAAACAATTGTTAAACTTTTCATTTTGATTATAAAATGATCAGATAATAATACATTTATAAATGCCATGCATTCATTCATCTTTTTAATTTTCTTCAAATACTTTTGAAGAAAATACAAAATTAGCAACCTAACATTTTCAAACTCACTTAATGTCATTCAAGGTCACAGGAAGCTGGGGTCCCAGCCTATTGGAGACCTCACTCTCTCATGCACACACACCCAGATAGGGTCAATATGACACTGCCAATTAATCTAACATATATGCACAAATCTTTGAGGATGTAGGAGGAAATACTCAACACACGGAGACGGTGCAAACTCTACACAGACAACAACAAGGCATGGAATTCAAAGGCAGGATGCTGAATTCATGAAGCAGTACTGTTAACCACTGTGCAAATGTACCTTTTAAAAGAAATTACCAGTGACTGCATTTAACACAAACACCAGTTAAGATGTTTTGACATTATAGTTTAAGCACCTGCTGTTTGCTTGAAATATGAGAGGTCCAAGGGCAAGCAGAGCAATATAACGAAAAAATGTACAGAGAACTGAAAAAAAGTTGCAGTGTGAATGAATAAAACATTACAGTCAAGAATATTGTAGACATGCCATTTGCTGCCTTTATTAACTTATTTTTAAAATACATAGATATCTTCTGTCAGCTTTTGTGTGAAACTGTGAGCCAAAAACAACACCTTGTATCATCAAGTGATTATCATATGCTTAATGTATTATTTCTTTGCAATGTGCAACCTTTTCATTTACAATAGCACTGTGCAATGAAATTCTATACATACTGGGCTATTCACAAAGATAAAGTAACTGAGATGTCTGAACTTCTTTAAATACAGGAAAAAAACAACTCAGTTATCTTGTTTATAGAATGTGGAGGAGATTAGGAGATTACTAATTAACATCATAGCTCTCAATGTGAGAACTCAATTGAAATGTTATAAGAATTTGCATTGCTGCATCTCTCACTCACTCTTAATGTCCTTTTACTTAAAAATTCATGTAAGAGCCTTTAAGTTAATGTTATCGGTACATTTACCTCAGTTTTTGCTTAGTTTGAACATGAATATAATGTAGCTTTAACACAGATAATGTAAGATTCTGTTCCACCACCTAAATGTAAAGTAACGGAATGCTCTTACTGTTAATTCTATGTGGCAATAGTATTGCTCTTAAATTAAAACTGAACACCTAGAAAGAAATATGAAACATCAGTCATGGCATATAGATTTCTGACTGTATGTACGTACATGTGGTGAAAGAGATAACATATAAAAACCTTAAGAAATATAACCTGGATAGTTAAGCTTCAACGAAATAGCCCTTTTATGCGTGAATTATCGACTCTCTTCCTTACTTTGTATGTTTGCTTTGAATATCACACATGGGTAATGGAGATTTTTGTACAAGTCATACTTAACTTACTGCTGTAATGCTTTTCTGGTACCTGCATTTGAGCTATTTTGAAACCTTTGAGAAATGCAGCTACAATACATGTTAGGTTAAACATTGGCTTTAAGTGATCCAGTGAGTTGGCAGTTTTTGCAGTAGTGAGAACACATGCTCATTGAAAGCGACAGTGCAAGAAAGTTTCTGTTCTGTGGGTGCAGAAAAATAAAAAGAAGTAATGCAGGTTAAATTGAGTACAATCAAGTACTACGGTCTTAATAAATTGTAGCTCCTACCTACAGCAATATAAGAAATCAAAGGCATATACAGTGATCCCTCGCTATGTCACGCTTCGACTTTCACAGCTTCACTTTATCGCGATTTTTTTTCTCATACACGCTTACGTCACTACGCATGCGCTTTCTAAGAACTTTTATCTAAGCCCTACGATGGCTCCTAAACGTGCTGCTTTTTCTAAGCCTTCTGACAATAAAACTAAGCGCCGGAGGAAGATGCTTACTATCCAGGAGAAGGTGAAACTCTTGGATATGATTAAAGATGGCAAAATCCTACAAAAGCCTCCTCACGCATATGAAAAGACAGCGCCAGCAACTGCCTATCTTCAGCCGCGCACCCAGACACCCACTGCCTACTCCTAGTACTCCTTCAGCGGAAGAAGACAACGACGCACCTGCTGAAGATACTGCACCACCTCTGAAGACTCTCCTACTGAGGTCGAGCCTTCATAGGTTAGTGGTTGTCTGCAATTAAATGTACTGTACAGTACAATAATCTACTATATAAAAGCGATCGGGATTGTCCTTCTGTCCCGTGAGTGCAAAGCGTATCGGTATTCCGCTTATTACAGACTTACTACTTGCGGCTTGAGGGACGAAGCGACGTGATGTGAGCAGAGTTCTGGTGCTCTCATTGTTCCCTTGCTTTTGTGCGTGATACGCTGGAAAAATAGACAAAATTATGTCTCTGGAAATAATTGTTGTTGATGGAGTACAAATGCCTCACCGCGTAGTAAATATCAGGGGAGATGGTGCTTGCTTATTCTCATCTATAGCTTATTTAGTGCATGAAACTCCGTCTTTAGCGGTACAGATTCGGGCTGACATTGTACGACTTTGGACAGTCACTCGAGGGGATAAAAAATTTAGGTTTTCAGGAGATGTTATGAATGGGCACTTTGATGTTCTCATTCCCTACACTTACATGCCTGATGTACACATGGAGCACACAAAAATTGAAGATAAAAGTTGGTGGCCTTAAAAGGCGAGTGCGCCTAGTAATATGATATTTGTAACGTCTAATATGTCTTATTTTCTCTTATTTTGTCTAATATATTGGGTAATACGAGTATAATGGTGGCTAAAGGGTGTTATTTCATGTCTAGAGAGCTCTAATAATGTTAAAAAACGTATTTAGAAGGTCGTAAACAGGTTTTCTATACTCTAACTGCGAAAATATTCGATTTATAAATAAAGAATCCTACTTCGTGAAAATTCATTTATCACGGTAGAGTCTGGAACGGATTAACCGTGATAAACGAGGGTTCACTGTAATGTATTCTGTACAAAACTAAAAATTACATCCTTAATTTAGGCCAGTCACCAGCAACATCTGACAGGTTGGTTAATGCGCTGTTGTTATTTAAAGTACATTTTAAAGATGCTGGCTCCTTTCTATTTCAAACTTTTATACGATTACACTACATAGAAAGTGTTTAACCCAGTCACAGGGGATGCACAAACCAGTGTGTTTCTTTGTGCCGGTCCCAAGCCCGGATGAATGGAGAGGGTTAAGTCAGGAAGGGCATCCGGTGTAAAATTTTGCTAAATCAATACGCGGACAAGATGATCCGCTGTGGCAACCACTAACTGGAGCAGCTGAAAGAAGAAGACGACACTACATAGAAAGTGTTTTTGAAAGTATAATTGTTTGATTTTTCATGGAATGTTATATACAGTACATTACTTTAAATAAAAAAATCAGTATGGAATGATCCATACAGTACTTTCATGTAAATTTCACTATAGTGAAACCACAGGAAATCACTTGTCAGAAGATTTTGCAATACAACACAAGCAACTGCACTGTGCAATAATATGCAATCAAGTACATTAACTTACACAGTATGTATTATATAAACAAATAAATGTACACTAAAATGAACAGGAAATTGAATAAAGTGAAAAAACTTCATTAATATTTAGTTTGACGCTAAACACATTGGGTCAGAATGAAGTAAACAAGCAGCATTGCCTGTGCAAGTCAACCTTTACAGATGTAGGGGTGTGTTTGTGTGTGCTCATTATTTTCTCTTCATTATCCAGCATGTGAGCTGTCTTTACTTATAAATTTCTTTGATTGTGCAAGTGTGTGTTCATGTATAGACTGGATTGGTCTTGGAACACAGATGTCCTCTACAGGAAGAGACAGTGCAGACTCTTTTTCCTCAGAAGACTTAGATCTTTCAATGTATGTAGCAAAATGCTGTTTGTGTTCTGTCAGACAGACAGCTGTTGCCCGTTTCCTCTTCTTTTTTGCTGCTTTTATTTGTTGGGGAGGCAGTATGGCAAATCCTCTTCTTTTTTGCTGCTTTTATTTGTTGGGGAGGCAGTATGGCAGATAAGAACAGTAAGAGGCTGAAGAAACTGGTGACAAAGGCTGGCTCGGTGCTGGATCAAAATGGACCAAAAACAATACGCACTGAACCTGTAACAAGCCAAACGTGATGCAGCTTGTTTGAAAAATATTTTTCGGAACTTATATCATTGTACAGATTTTCACAGACAAACACAAAGACATATACAAAAACCAAGCTAAAATCAACTCTTCTCTGTGTTTTGAACGTCACTGAATCAGACTCTGTATTTAACTCAACACTGAACTTTTAACCCCGTCACCAATCTTTCATTTACATGCAAGTAAAATTAAAGAACCTCAAGTTTACAATTCTTATTGGATCAGATATATACAATGAATTGATTTATTTATTAAGTTTATGAATTACTTCCATGTAAAATAATTAAAGTTGGCATTAACACAGACAAAACAAGGTGACCAACATTAATTAGGTCCATTGATTCTGGTCAAATTTACACTTGTAAAAAATAAAACCAGCCTATTTACTATAGAGGTAAAGACATTTTCAACTAAACAATGAATTAAATATATACTTCTGGGCATCAGTAGAAATTACAAATTATTGAAGACAGAAGACAGGGTGTACTTCTTTACACAAAGGGTTGCAGGAATCTGAAACAAACCAGTAAGAAAGACTTCCTTGTGCTCTGAGGCCTTCTGCGTAGCTCAGGATGCTTGACTCTTTCAAGTCCTCCTTTAAAACCAGGTTGTGCCCTTTTAACAGGTTACCTTAAAGCATGGGTGTCAAACTCCAGGGGCCTCATGTATAACGCCGTGCGTAGAACTTGCACTATAACATGGCGTAAGCACAAAAGCCGAAATGTGCTTACGCACAGAAAAATTCAGATGCAGGAATCTGTGCGTACTCCAACTTCCACGTTCTTCTGATACATAAATCCCGATCAGCGTGAAAACTAACGCTCGTGCACACGCTTTATGTAATGCCCCAACTCCTTCCAGGATTACGCCTCTTTGAATATGCAAATCAATATAAATCGCCCTTAAACTCAGCCTTCTGTGAAAAGACAATGGGAAAAGCACGGGGGAAAATATAAGAATTTCAGCGAATACCAAGTGGAGGCAAAGGAAAAACATACTATTTGTTTAATTAAACCGTGGTATAATCAACAAAAAGAAGTTGATCGAGTGACATACCGTTTTGGAGAAACTTGAAAGCTCACGTTCACATTGTCGCACAGTGCCGGAAATAAAAAAGAAATCACATATCAAAGTCGCCGTGAAAAGGCGAGTTGTAGCCCACTGTCTGAGTGTCATATGAAAGCTTATTAGGGTACAGAGAAAAAAAGGCACACAGTGGGGTAAAGAGCACGAAATGTCAACTTCAATCTCGACATTTCCACTTTAATCACGTAGTTTATTTTGTCATTAAAGTAGAACATCATAAACTTCATCTTAAAATCGTTTCATTAACTAGTTTCTCAAATCACATAATTAATGCTTTGTTTTGTATTTGATTTTCTATGTGCCTATGTGTGTGAATCACTACTTGCTACTTAAACCTGCTCTCTTCCTCCAACTGGACACAGAATCCATGACATTCGTGATATTACAGCTCTCTGAATAACTAAGGCCTTGTTCACACGGGCGTTAAGTTTTTGGATAAACGAACTTGCTCTGAACGTCCTAGACGTTTATGTTGCATTTTGTGGTGGCGATCGATTGACTTCTACATCGGCGTTAAGCTTGTCTCTGTCTAACGCCAGCCTGCAGCCCAAATTGTAGTTTGTGTGTTAACCTGTGGAGGCAGTGTCGGGAACTGGATATGAAAGCCCTTGTCGTTTTATTTGAGGTGCCTCCTTTCAATATGGACCATTTTGCTATGTTAGATATTAATCTTCTTGTTTTAAAAATACTCGTAATACGACAGCGTAGGGAGAGAAAAATCACCGCCGCTACTGGGTTCATCCTCTGACTGCACAACGTCGGGTTAAAGGAAGTTTTTGTGCTTTATGAAGAAATGCGAACATTTCCGCAAGTTTTTAATTACTGTCGGATGTCGTTTTTTGATGCTGCTGCAGCTATAAGCATGCAGCGGACAAGAGACGCACTTTGAGGTAAGGAAACAGTCACCAAAGCCCGTGTGAACACTCTCATTGACTCATACTTGTAGAAAACACTCGGTGTGAACACTCTCATCCATACTTGTAGCTCACGGATCGCTCACGAACACAAAAAAAACGCTCGATTTTAACGCCGTGTGAACAAGACCTTAAATACTGAGATGTATACGTGATATCATTTTCATGATGATAGGAGTTAAAGGCGTTATTAAACATGTGTTTCACTTCGATGAAATAATTTATTGCAGCAGTACTCGGGGGGGCGGCCCTAGGCTTGTGGTGGCACTGGGCAGAGGAAGAATCGGTGGCTCCTTCGCCCGCCAATGTCAGTAAGGTAGGTTATGCACGGTGGATGGCCACGTCCGTTGCAGACACTGCATAGCCGCATTGTGCTCATCACACAAGCATTTAACTTTTGACGAAATTTGTCGCTGCGTTTTTAGCTGTTATTTTCTCTTTCTGTTTTATATTCAATATATATTGGCGTAGCCGTGACTGAAGTCAGTGCTTTTCTTTCCCCAAGTAACCGATCGCCACACAATCAGCTCTGTAACAGAAGTTAAGCCATCTGTAAGCTTAAGCGCGATTCTTCAAAACGTTTAAGGAACATTGAAATATCTTCGTAGTACATGTTTAATTATTATATCCTTCACGACACTCAAAGTGACGAATATAGATTATTAAAATAAAGATAAAGTTTTATCTGTATAATTTAACAAACATATTTTGTTGCATTTCACCTTAAAAATGATATTGTCATCATATGTAAATATGCTCTTTATAAAGTGGCGCAGGTTGTGTAATATTATAACTGTAGTGCAAGTTTACAGTGTGGTGATTGTATTTATAAGTACAAACAGTTCTACAAGGAGTAATTGATTGAGTGCGTTTATAGTTCTTGGGATGAAACTGTTTCTGAACCGCGAGGTCTGTACAGGAAAGGCTTTAAAACGTTTTGCAGTGGCTGAGACAGCGAGTCCATGAAACTGTATACCGATAATTCTCTTTCCGATCAGCTGCTGCTGTGATTCACACTTAGATACAGTGATATAAATACTCCGAGTGGTGCAGTGAGAGTAATATGGAAAAAGATGATCCGCTGTGGCAACTCCTAACGGGAGGAGCTGAAAGAAAAAGAAGAAGAAGGAGAAGTGAGAGTAACAACACTAAAGCAGTTATGGTATTTGGAATACTATGGCTGTTCCCTGGACCATTATATTGTTACAAGTTAATTACAATCAGATGCGTTACACTAAACAATATGCGGTTAGTTTCAGTGTATTTATAAAGCCGCGTCAGGAAAATAATGAGTAACCACACAGGAACAGTACCATTGCTTTGACGCTGGGTGCCACCAGTCTGCAAAACCGAGCGGAGAACGACAAGGTATGAGGTACCGTGGAAAAGTGCGTGGCTTTACGTCAAGTGTAGGTTTTATACATCGCGATTTGAACATGGAAAAGTTCTTACGCAACATTTCTGTGCGTACGCACCGTTTATACATGAGGCCCAAGGCCTGGAGGGCCACAGTGGGTGCAGGTTTTCTTTCTAACCCTTTTCCTTATCAGTGTTCAGTTTTCACTGCTAATTAACTTCTTTTCCCTCTATTTTAATAGCCCTGCTTTTAAGGATTAAGTCTTCTGAATTGATTCTTTTCTTCATTAAATGACAGCCAAACAGAAATGAGACGTGAAACGAGCCAACAGATGACCAGCTAAATTGGGGCTTCAAACTCCAACCAGTTCTTTAATGAGAAGCTGATTCTTGCTGTTAATTAAACCCGTTATTCAATTACATGGTTTGTTGCTGCTGTCTTTCTGCCACAGCAGACATTTCCAAAACTGTTGATATTCTGTTTTATTCTAAGAAGTCCTAAAATGTTTTGGTAACGTGAGGGATCAACCTTACAGAGACCTTCATCTTTTTTGTTTGATGGGTACAGGTGAGCTGGTCATGTCCTGCTTGTTTTATGTCTCATTGCTGTCCAGCTGCTAATTAAGGAAAAAACAACTAAGGGGCCCGAGTCAAGCTAATTAAAGCTAAGGCTAAAGAAGTTAATTAGCATCAAAAACTGGTCACTAATTAAGAAGATGGTTAGAATGAAAACCTGCAGGCACTGCGACCCTCCGGGGCTGGAGTTCAACACCCCTGCGCTTAAAGTATACCTTACCATAGTTAAGTATATCTTTTACCATAACTTAAAGTGTTTTTGTTGTTGCTGCTTGTACAAAAAGATACAAATACACTTCAGCTACAAATAACTAAATAAATAAATACTCTTTTTTTTGGCTGCCATAATTTCTTTACATAATTTGAATGCACATTTTTTTCAAATGAATGATCACAGTAGGATAAAACTAAATGATGCGTTCCAGAACCCCCCGCGATAGATGAAAATCCACGAAGTAGAAACCATATGTTTGTATAGTTATTTTTATATATTTTAAGCCCTTATAAACTCTCCCACACTGTTAACATTATTAGAGCCCTCTAGACATGAAATAACACCCTTTAGTCAAAAGTTTAAACTGTGCTCCATGACAAGACAGAGATGACAGTTCTTTCTCACAATTAAAAGAATGCAAATATATCTTTTCTTCAAAGGAGTGTCTGCATCAGGAGCAGAGAATTTAAGAGAGAGAGCGAGCGATCGCAAAGAAAAGCAAACAATCAAATAATCAATACGTGTGCTTTTAAGTTTCAATAAAGCGGCATTTTTTAGAGGAGCGTCAGTATCTTTTAAGCAAACAGCTTCTGTGCAAACAGCACCTCTGCTCACACTCCCTCCGTCAGGCACAGAGAATGTCAGAGAGGGTGAGAGAGAGGCAGAGACAAGCAAACAATCAAGCATCGCATGGGAAGCATATCTTATAGCTTTAGTTAATATGTAATACATGCTCTGATTGGGTAGCTTCTAAGCCATCCGCCAATAGCGTCCCTTGTATGAAATCAACTGGGCAAACAAACTGAGGAAGCATGTACCATAAATTAAAAGACGCATTGTCCGCAGAAATCCGCAAACCAGCAAAAAGTATATACAGTGGAACCTCGGTTCACGACCATAATTCGTTCCAGAACTTTGGTCGTAAACCGAGTTGGTCGTGAACCGAAGCAGTTTTCCCCATAGGATTGTATGTAAATACAATGAATCCTTTCCAGACCGTACAAACTGTATGTAAATATGTAAAAATATGTAAAGATTAAGCATAAATATAGTTAATTACACCATAGAATCCACAGTGTAATAGTAAACTAATGTAAAAACATTGAATAACACTGACACAAAACACCGAGGCTCCCTGATCAGCTACACGAGCTGGCTCGCTAACGCGCTCTCTCTCTGTAGCACACACACCACCAAAGCTCCTCCCTCCCTAGATCGCGCTATTAAACCTAAAGCCTGATCGCTGTAAACAATGTTGTTCAAAAGTTTTAAGCACTGCAGGAAAAAAAAGTAACAAATCCGAAGCGGTTGCAAAAACCAACTCACAAGCAAACAAAAGTTCTCTCTGCGCTTGCTCGCTAGTGCTCTCTAATCTCTCTGTAGCACGTGCTCGCGCAGCATTTTTTTTAAAATGAGTTTTAAGCACAGCAGAAAAAAAAAGGAACAAATCCGAAGCGCTTGCAAAAACCAACTAACAATGAAACAAAATAGTCAGATTGCAGGAGATCGCGCTATTAAACCTAAAGCCTGATCGCTGTAAACAATGTTTTAAAATGAGTTTTAAGCACAGCAGAAAAAACATCGCACAAATCCGAACTTCATTTAAAACCAACTCAAAGCAACCAAAAAGTAACATTGCAACAAATCACACGATGAAGTCCTCCATGTAAACAATTTTTAATGAGTTTTAAGCACAAGGAAAAAAGCGAACATTTGAAAAAGAGAAATGTAACATCGCACCTAATCGCTCTATGAAAAACTCCATCTGTAAACCTTTCATGAGTTTTAAGCACAAGGAAAAAAGCGAACATTTGAAAAAGAGAAAAATAACATTGCAACAAATCGCATTATGAACTAAAAATTACTTTTGAAAAATCCGTAATACAAAAACCACCAAGAAAACTAACCTTGCATGAAACGAGTTCTGGCATGAAGTGTTTTCCTTCAGGTGTTTTCTCTCTTGTGATTTCTTGGGTTTCTGGTGCTTTTAGCTGTTTAGCTGGTGGGAGTGAAAGCCTCATGCAGCCATTCCAAAAAGAACGTTCTTGTGACCCTCCACATTACTGGCAGTCTGGCTTTGTTTACATTATGCTGCTTGAAAGCACGAGGGTTCTCCGATTGGTAAATGAGTAAACTGGTAAACATTTTTCCACCTTTGTAATTTCTTTCTTTACTTCGATTTCAATTTTCTTCAAAACTTTCTTCTGACCACTCTCCACTTGCTTAGAAGCCATAGTTAACTGCAAAAGCACACGAAATACTGTAGAGCACAAAGAGAGTGCACGTCTTATTGAAAACAATGAACAAGGAGCGGCTTTGCTTAAATAAAAAACAACGCCGCTCTCTTTCTCTCTCAGGCTGCCTGTGGGGGGAGGGGGAGCTTGCACTACAGCCTACAGATTGGCAGGCAAACACATGCAGCAATCTCCTCCTCCCCCTTCCCAGCAGGCACGTGCTCGCTCGCTCTTGCTCTCTCTCTCTCAACTGAGGGCCAAGGAAACTGGCTTGTTCAGCAAACACATGAAGCAATCTCCTCCTCCCCCTTCCCAGCAGGCACGTGCTCGCTCGCTCTTTCTCTCTCTCTCTTTCAGCTCAGCTTGCAGGCAGGCAAGGGAACCTGGCTTGTTCGTATACCGAGTGTGTGGTTGTGAACCGAGGCAAAAGTTTGGCGATCTTTTGGTGAACCGAGTTATGCGTGAACGGGGCGTTAAGTGAACCGAGGTTCCACTGTATTTAGATATGCTTACATTTAAAATCCGTGATGGAGTGAAGCCGCGAAAGTCGAAGCGCGATATAGATAGGGATTACTGTATATTGTTTGTATTTTAATATCCAAGACAAAAAAATTAGTATGTGACTTTACAACAGTTAGCTTTTCATAAGTGACAAATTTTATAAATTAAAATATACATGTTAAATCCTGTTATAGGGGATACCGAAGTAACATAATTTTCAGAATAACGAATATTTTTTGTGGGCCCGGACAAACATTCATACAACACTGTTATATTAATTTTATTTTAGCGAAACAACCAAAAATGAGCGCCAAAGATAATAATGTGATGCAAAAAAATACTTAATCCCACTCCTAAACTTTCCGCACTGACTCTTGGGAACCCTGCAGCAGGTTGTCTCAAAGAGAGACACAGTCTGTTGCGAAATTTCTGGTTGTTTGAGTCAGTACTCCACCGAGCGTCCATGTAGGTAGTTGTACTGTGTTTAGATACTGTACTGTTTGAGTTTCATAGCACTTCTCATAGTTTCTCATCTTTTCATTGAGATGAACAAAAAAACTGAGAAATAGCATGACAATTTTTTATAAATTAAAATATATTTTTCAAATTTTCAAACAGTTTTCATAGCATGGTAATTCTACAATATTATAAAGTTCATATAGAAAATGCATATATTTTAGAGAAACAATAGAATTAAAAATGAACATAGCAGAAACAAAAATGTTCTCTGTAGTAGGTATAAAATAAGCCCAATGTGTCAAAAAAGGGAAATTCCCCTTTAAGCCAATACAAGTGCCAAATTTCTTCACACTTCATTGTCCAGGCTAACAAGACAAAACTGAAAACTACCTTAACTTTGAATTTTAAGCTACTGTATACAGAAATTTATCATTAAGAGACATTTTCAGAGCATTTTAAGTCAAGTCAAGTTGGGGAGAATGCACTGGTACAGTGCGTTTCCACCCCGATAACATGACGAAACAACTCAGGATCCCGGTTGGAAACCCCCCAGGTAGACACGCAGTCCAGTCCCACCCTCCGGAAATGACCCTCTATCTGCCACAGCCAGGTGTTACGTGGGCAACCCCTTGGCCTGGTCCAGCTGCTCGGGTCCCCAACAATGAGGATCCTACGAGCTGGATCACCCTCTGGAAAGTGTGCCACATGGCCGTGGTGCCGTAACTGACACTTCCTCACAATGCAGGTAATGCGCCTCATTCAGGACTCCATGAGCAACTGCTTATTTGACACAAAGTCAAACCAATGGTACCCAAGGATTTTCCGGAGAGACCCAGTACCAAAGCAGTTCAGTCTTCATCTCAGGTCACTGGACAATGTCCATTTCTCACAACCATATAGCAAGACAGGAAGCACCAGGACTCTAAAGACTTGGACCTTCATCCTTTTGCATAGATATCGGGAGCACCACACACCCCTTTCCAGCAACTTCATGACTCCCATGCTCTCCCAACCCGTCTACTGACTTCACAGGAAGAGTCACCAGAGATATGAATGTTACTACCAAGGTAAGTAAACCCCTCGACAAAGTTGACACTCTCTTCTCAGACAGACACACTGCTGATGGCTGTGCCCAAGAGGTCATTAAAGACCTGAATCTTGGTTTTTATCCAGGACACTCGCAAACCCAGACATTCAGACTCCTTGCTCAGTCTCTCAAGTGCCCCGATCAGAGCCTCCATTGACTCTGCGAAGATCACAGCATCGTCAGCAAAGTCAAGATCCATGGGTCTTTCTTCACCAACAGATGCTACACAAGCACTGAACAGAGTAGGAGCAAGAACACACCCCTGACAAACACCAGAATGAACTGGGAAAAACGGAGGTTCTGCCCCCACTCTGCACAGCACTCACAGTACCAGTGTACAGGCCACTCATGAATCAGAACATCTTAGTAACCTTTTATTTTGAATATGGACATTCTTTGTCATACATCAATTTATCAACACTTCATTAAGAAGCATTAAATGAAAACAGTGGTTACAAACTGCTACTGCTACTGTTTCAGTTCTCACGTAAACAACAGTATGACCATATGGATGACTGCATCAGAATCTGTGGATAATCTCTGGTGTTAGATCTACTAACCAATTTTAAGCATTTGTTGAAGTTATCTCTTCATAATCAAGGTATATATTAATTTTCCACACAAAATTGTGTTCTAAAGTTTCTTTTATCAAATATAAAAATACATTGTCTGTTTTTTTCAGTTTACAATGGGGCTGAAAGGTACTAGGGTTCATGCATGAAAAAAGGCTTAAACTTACCAAATACATTCACTTTTTAAGGCAAGAATGTTAGCAGATAATAATCTGTGTCTTGAGAAACCACAAATATTGTAAAGCAGTGTATCCACGTTGATTTAGAAAGGAATAAAAAAGTAAGCAAACTACTTATGAAATTCAGCCATTTTAAAAGAACTCTGCCCCTCATCTTGCAGACTGCAAAAAACAGATGCCAGTCAATCACAGGAAGAACTATTACACTCACACACCCGTGCACAATCCCATTCACGCTTATGTAAAATTGCCATTTCGGATTATCTTTATGGTTTTGTGTATGTGTTAGAGAGAACACCAAGCTCAGCCTGGGAAAACGTGCAAAACCCACAAAGACAATGACCAGGCACTCAATTCAAAACCAAATGAATGCTAGATCCATGAAGAAGCACCAGTTATGTATCACTCTACATAAGAGCAAGTCATCTATACAGCATTCAGTATGCTAGTAGGCAACATTTCCATTATCAATATCCTACGGTTCTACATTTCAGTCCAGTTAATTTGCAGCTGTAATGACTCTCCTTAAATATGTTTGGAACTGCAGCTGGCTTCAATAATACGTCATTAGAAACATGTTTTCTTCTTGTAATGTATACAGAGAAATGAGTGCTACAAACTCCAAAGTCTGCTTTCAGTAGGTCTTCCATTTGAATGCTCATATCCAACCTAAGCACTACAAGTTATAACTTTAAGATATCAAGGTTACCACAAGGAAGTTGATGGACACTGTAAACAATTTTGGATTTTTTGTTTTTTTGTTTTTTTACATCAAGTAGATGCTCATTTACAAATCATTTTCTAGAAATACAAAACAGCTCTTAACAGCTTCAGGCACGTGTTTGGTTTTGTGCTGATCAACTTTCTTATTTAAGTCCAAACTCCAGCCATAAAGGCAGCTGTGAGCAGACAAGCCAACAGGAAATGTATTGTTACATTAAACAAAGAAGAATCTTTTGAACATAAATAATGTCAAATAACATATATACCATGACAATGAAGAAATTACTTTGATATGAAAAGTACTTTAACTCTTTCAGGGTGGATGATGACTTTTGTCAAAAAGAAGGGTTGACAGTGGTAATCAAGTGTGAATGGTGACAAAACTCGCGGTTATGTGTTAGTTGGATTCTCTTTGCTAGATTGAAGCAAAATACTCAGTGGATGACATAAGTTTTGCATATTATTGCTGAATTGCTGAGTCTAACTTGTCAGACTTGATTTTGATAAAAGTGATCGAAAATGAATGTGAGGTACCAGCATCAGCTGATTGGTGCTGAACAGATTTGTGTAGCTGACGTGGCAACAGTAACATTTCCCTGGGAGGACCGCCACATACAATAGAGGTACAAATCAGACTGCCCCCACTACGTTAAGGCAGCCTGGTGGCCAGAACACGCAGCAACAGAAGTGTGTTTCAGAAAACTGTGTTTTTTGGAAAAAATATTCAGACCTCAAAGAGTTAAACTACGACTTTCAAAATCATATGCACACTTCCATCTTTAGCAGCAACTATATAGAAATTTATGTTTCTTACAATATATTCATAAGAATGCATCCAATCTAAAGTAAAGATCTTCTACCTTTTAATTGCACAAAAATTATATTATATATTACATATAAACATATATTTGATATATTTATTTTATTCATAATCAATATTATTGAATTTTGTTAGCTTTCTGTTCTTCAGCAAAACAAAAACAAAACTAATGATCCACTAAAATGCAGGCAGTTTTTGCCCTTCAGGATCACCACTCCTCTTGCTACACATTTTTTACAAAGATGAATGCTTTTGTCCCTCACTTCCTTCCACTTTTTCACACATTCGGAAACTTCCAAACTGATGTTAGCTGATATTTCGCTCCACAAATTGGTTGCCATTTGATTGTCTTTGAAGTGTTGTAATGATGTATTACATAAATGTGTACATTTTCTAACTTCCTAGAAAAGTCTTTATTCAATCTGCTCCATATTTACTTCAGAATAGCAGAAAATGAACAAAAACGTATGTTTCTAGAAATATGTAGTTACCAAACTGGCCAATCAGAGTCGTAGAGATCTGTATCAATGTGGAGGTATGCATCAGAATGTGCCATAGGCCACATGGTCTACAGCTTAGGCTTGTCGCAGAAGTGTAAATAAACCTTCACAGAGATACAGGGAGTCTTGTCTATCAGCACCACTGAAGGTGCACATTGTCCAGAGCTGTGGTGTGAAAATTAATAAAGACACTGTACATAATTTCTCATAACAAAGTTGCTTCATTGTAGATTTTTTTTTCCCCCCAATGAGGATCTCTGTGGGAATATGTTGAGTAATGTAGACTAGGCAACTTGGCCTTGTAACACAATCCAGTAAATAAAAGAATAATGTGCTCAGTTGTGGTTATGAGCTGTTGGTTTTGCGTTAAGGACTGAATATTTGTTAGCTACTCCTCTCTGGGTGTTTGTTTCTTAACTGCATTTACAAAAATGCTGTTCTTCCTATGCCAAACTATATGTCTAACTATACTGAGAAATTATTTAAAGAAGAGCAGAGGGCATTTCTTTAACTTATTGTTACTCAATACTGCCTTTTAGAATGTGCTCTCTAGTGTTTCATATAAAGTGCGTGCCACAGCTTGGTTACTGTCTGCCCTTCTACTTCCAGGATGTCACCTTTTAAATATTAAATGAAGTCTAACAGGTTACGTTACCATGTGCTCGGAGCAGGGCTTCAGCAGTGAAAAGGGGCGTCTGGAGCATATCCGCAGTCTCTACAATGAGCATATCCTTTAAGCGGCGCAGATCCTGGGGTCTCAGGCCTTCATAGGGCTGCATAAGATACAAATACAGTGTTTCTTTTTTCTTAAAATAATTCAGATTAACTTGAGATATATACAGTACATCCTTTCAGTGTAAGCAAAAAAAGATTAGGAAGCAACATGATAGAACATTTTTAAATTGTGAAGAATATATATAATAGGAAGGATCCCAGCGGTTGCTTTAAAATGAGCACTTCAGTAAGGACATGGAAGCACAGATGTAAGTCTGTTATGTGTAAATTTCACACAAACATTTTTGGCTAAGATGTTAAAGGTACACGTTATGAAGAAATGTTGTAGGCAGTATTACTCTGGGGACCTTCAAATCACAATTTGACGAATAAAGAGAAAGGGAACTAATACTGAGCTGAATAACTTGTTTTCAACAAAATGTTTTCTTTTTCTTTTTTATGTAATGGTAAGCTTCTCTCACCTTTCAAGGTTTCAATAACAATCTATTTTATTATACCACGATAATCAAAAATACCATAAATATAAGCACAGGGTATTCTGATGTTAATTTTTAATTACTGAACATATTTAGTGAGGTACAAAACAATAACAGAGCAATGGCATTTACCTCCCTTCTGTCTAAAGCAGCATACTCTGCTTCAATGTCGTCGGCTTCAGGATCTCTGGAGAAGACCATCTGAGATTCAAGATTCAGTGCCAGTTCTTTGTGGTGCTGCTTCTCTGCACAGTCACAGGGAGTGTCTTTATCTTCATTTTCACAAAACAAGTCTGCATTACTTTTCACCAGGTACTGAAAATAGAAATGATCAAATGCATAATTAATATATAATTAAAAAAAGGAAACCAAGCTGCACCCTCTTTCTGACATTGGTCTAACAAGTGGGACCTTACTTTTAGATGCGCCAAAACTGACTGATGGATTAGGGCTAAAATGACTGACCGACTGAAAGTTATTTCAAAGTACCTCTTGATTAGTTTGCTTTATACGCAGCACCAGTTCAAATGTACCACTTGTTAAACCACATTTAGAATGGGAAGCACCAAGCATATCTCCAGCAGGATAAGATGCACAGATCATGCAAGTTTCAGCAAAAAATTCAAGAGCTTTCTAACTGAATGCAACTCAAAAATCAGTCCATTAAAAATGGGAAAATATAAGTAGTGACTAAGGAAAAGAGTTGAAAAAATAACTTACATGATCACTAATCACATTACTACATAACTGCAGTATCAATTACAGTCATGTGAAAAAGTAAACATGTTTGATCCTTTTTAAATTATGCTGACATATCAAGATTTAAAGGTTACTAGACAATGATCTATACATAGTTTTACTATTTTAATAATTTATAATTTTAATATTTAAAAACTTAGATGCTGACTACACCATGCAACCACATCTTGTACTTATAACATTACATGTCATCACAAGACACAATCCATGTGACCTGCCACAGACAATATGGCCACGACCAGCACCAAAAAATCACAAAATGGCTGCACTAAGTCTGTTTCTGGCAAATTTAGGGACTAAAAATAAACAAAACCAAAGTAGATTTGTACTGAATTTAAGACAGATTTGTCCACTGTTTAAAATGTACAAAAAATAATGTTTAGAAAGGATCTAGTGTTAGAAAACAAATAAAATCTCATATTTAGAAAATAAAGATAATCAATTATTTATATCCATTTATACACTAAATGCGCGCCTATCCCATGGTCTTAGAGTTGGTGGCCGTGGCTCTCTGTCTTGCTTGCAGTTAGTTAGAGTTGGCGGGCATGGCTCTGTGAGTTGGCGATCGTGGCTCTCTGTCTTGCGTGCGGTGTAAAGATAATGTGGCTCAGAGGTGCATGTGGACTTTTGCACAGACAAAAGCGACTGAGGCTGTGTTTGGTGAGTTGTTGCGTGCCTCCAGAGTGACGCTGGACTCGGGAGGACGGTTACAATTGGCGTGCGTGGCTCTGTTGTGCGTATCCCATGACGCGGTAGGAGGGTTAGAATTGGCGAGCGGTGCTCTGTCTTGCTTGCGCTCACTGTCTTGCATGCCCTTAATGAATTATATATATAGATTTGTAGATAAAGGTGATATAATATAGCAAACAACATGTCGCATTTACATTTTGTAGCCCACTGTATAGTTCAAATAAACATAAACGCAAATTTTGTATGTGGAAAAAGTAAGTACGTCCCTATATTTGTCACTACCTCAAATACCTGAAATTAGAATCAGATGCACCCGATTAGGAGAAAACGATTACAACATCATTAGAGGGGATCTTGGAGGAACCTGTCTCATTTAAACCTCAGACATTTAGTCTAGTTTGTTTGGTGTTGTTGAAATGTGTGTTATCACAGTGCCAGATTGAAAAAGCTCTCCGAGACCTTCAGGAAGAAGATTATGGATGCCTTTGTGTCTGGAAAGAGATTCAAAAAGATCTCCAAACAACTGGAAATCAATCATTCCACAATCCGTAAGATCAGCAGAAAATTTCAAACAACTGCGAAGTTGACCAGACCAGCCCAGTAAGTCCAGTCTGACAAGAGAACGCAAGATGCTGAAAGAAGTCTCCAAGAACCCCAGAATTTCATCACAGGACCAACACATAGCTTTTTCCACTTATAGAAGACAGTAGTCTACCATTAGAAAGAGGCTACACAAATTAGATCTATATGGGATGTCTGCCAGGAGGAGACTTTGCTGTCCAAAAAGAACATCACAGCAATACTAGAATTTGCTCATGAATACCTAGGCAGAGACCAGACTTCAGGAAAAATTACTCCTTTTCTGAGACAAGGCAAATAGCATTTGACTAGAAGAACCTGTTACTTGCTGTAAAGCATTGTGGTGAAAATATTATGGTTTGTGACAGCCTTGCTGCATCAGGGGCTGGGCAGCTCACCATATAACCCACTATGAATTCTTAATTGTGCAAGGCTGTGAGCAAGGATAATGGGAGACCATTTGACAGAAGATTGAAGCTCAACCGAAAGTGGACCTTGCAAAATGACGATGACCATCAATATACTAGTAAAACCATTAACGAATGGCTGAAAAAAATGGAGGGTTCTAGAATGGCTGAAAAAAAAAAAAAAAAGGAAGGTTCTAGAATGGCCAAATTAAAGCTCAAATTTGAATCCCCTCAATCTGCTGTATGGGGGACTTGAATCGGGTTGTGCATTTAGGACACTCCTCAAACATGGCAACAGATGAAAGAATTTTGCATAAAGAAGTGGGAAAAGTTTTCTCCCAATCAATGTCAGAGACCGGTACACAGTTACAAGATATGCCAACCTGAGGCTGTTTCTGCCAAAGGGGACACTACCAGCTATTAGAGCCAACAGGATAGTTAGTATGATCAACAGACAGAAATGGTGCATCTATTTATCCTTCATTGAATAAATTATCACAAGGTGAAACTTTATCCCCCCCCCATTATATTACCTTTATCTAAAGACTCTGTTTAAATGAAGATTAAACCTTGATATATATCCATATATGTTAAAAAAAAAAAAAGCTTTCATGACATGTACTCACTTTTTCATGTGATTGTATATATTTGAAGACCAGCCCCACAAGTCTTGGTGAAAAACTCTTACTGCAACTCAAATAGGTCAGCTTTAAAGGTCATTGAATACTTTCTCAGATACTTTAAGATGATTTCCTAGTGTATCTAGTGTGTTCAGGGTGCCACCCATAATTACTTTCATGCCTTTCACAATACAGGCCCTACAGAGTTACTCGCAGCATGAAAACGTTGTGATTTAAAGTAAGATGGTAGGCTAAAACCAAAAAAAACTCTCCAGAATGTAAATGACAAAAAATTAAATAATTAAATTTACTGAGGAAAGCTTAAATTTAAATAATAAACTAATTTAACAACAAGTAATAAAGTCAACTTTAGCAAAGAAAAAATGACAAGTGTTTTGATAAAATATAGGTTAAATCCAAAAGGCAGTAAGAAGTTTTGATAAATTTTTTGAGGGAAAAACAGAGAAATAGCCAAACATGACATTTCTAAACTCAATATCCAAATGAAATCCTAAAACAGAGGAGATATCAAGAACACAATTACTATTAATCAAACTCTAAATTAAAAAAATGAACTTGAGTACAACAAAATAACCAAATCTAAGGAGAGTTCAAAAAGATTAACAAAAACAGAGCCAAAGTCAAAACCATAACAACCCAAATCCAAATTCAAGTCAAACTATACTTTGAAGAAATTTGTGGGATTAATCAGAATATGAAAGTGGGCAGAAACAGTGCCACAAGAAATGGTTAAGGAATCAAGGAGTTCTTTTATTTCCCTTGGGTGACTGAAGCTTTATTAGATGTATCACCTGAGGGCCACAGATCAATTGAACGCCTAACCCAAATGGCTCCAAACTAAATAAAAGGAATGAACAATAATATGGAAAGGCAACAGGGACACAACAAAAAAAGAAAAAAAAAAAAAAAAAACAGTAGATCCTCAGCCACAGTGACACCATGAGTGAAAAAT
This sequence comes from Polypterus senegalus, assembly GCF_016835505.1. NCBI lineage: Eukaryota > Metazoa > Chordata > Cladistia > Polypteriformes > Polypteridae > Polypterus > Polypterus senegalus. The sequence continues at coordinate 74,688,118 of NC_053168.1, read as the reverse complement.
GTGATATATTAATAATGGACAAAGCAGTAATCACCAACATGTGGCATATTTTTAACATTTTTCTTTCTCGGTGTCTTGCTACTAATTTAATTCTGACTTTATACGTTGAAAAATCGCTATATCAATGTGTCAGTGATATCTTAACATGTAATGTGTGACTCTAGCAATGTAAAATACTGTACACACTGTAAGAGGGAGTGTTTAATATGAATGCTCTGAGCAGTCAAATCTTGAGCACATGTATTGCTTTCGTAAGCAGTTAGCACCCAAAAAGCGTTAGAAACTAAACAGTCTTAGCATAGTAAAACTTGAAAGATAATCATAAGGAAAAAACTAAAACAAAGTTACTGTGCAGGTTAAATGGATAGATCTCAGGAAGGACTTTTTCAACTAAAAGTTTAGGTTTATTTATCAAGAGAAAAAGTACCAATCAATTTACAAGAGCGTTAAAAATATAGAAGAGATGGGCCTTCGCTGTGCATTTCAACATCAAGGCAGGAGAATAATGGGGAAGAAGTAAGCCTAATGAATTTATGTGACAGTCAATGCCAGAGGACAACTTCTCCAAGTTCTTTTAACTGGGGTAAAAAAAAATATTAACCTTGGTTTGTGGGAATACGTGCCGTTTTAAATTACATTGGATACACTTTATTAATCCTATGGGGAAATTCAGATGCATACAGCAGTAGAAACATAAACAAGCATACAGACTCAAAAATTACAAAAAGAAATTCAATTAGAGTGTAAATGGAAATCAATGAAGTTGCAGGCTTAAAAGTCTGCCTGCAATGAAAGTATCTAAGTTCATAAGAAAGTTCTTTACTAGGCGAGTACTTTATCAGATTCAAGTTTTATTCAGAATGTACAGTACAATATATAGCTTGACAAATAATAAATGTTTAAATGAATTTCACTTAATACTTGTGTCAAGTACTTTATGAATTTATTTAATAAGAAAGTAAAAACATAACTAGATAACAGCTTCCAAATCTAGGGGCACTGTAACCCTAGCACCTGCCACCTTGGCAAATTCAAGCAGATGAAAGAAGAGGAGATTTTATGTCCGTTTTACAAAATGAAACCCACCACATATAATTTAGAGCGAATTCAAACTAGGTTTATTGAAAAACTCACTTGTAGTAGTTACAAAATTTAAATTGCACATCATTAACATATCAGTATATTCCATTATCCCTGATGCCATTCTTAAACCTACATTAAGTATTCTTTGTAAAGTTTTAAAGAGAACTGTAACCATACAACTTGAATCCAATTTTAATTAGACATTTCAGCCTGGACATTGTTTCAGTCTATTCTGCCAGGGAATGGAAATATGACAGTATTTTAGGGATAAATGGTCAAAGGATGAAATATATAGATGAGTCCAGTTTATAACCAGTGACATGTTACTCACGTGTCAAAGTCAAAAAGTAAACAATTTTAGAAGCAAAGGAACAAGAACCAGAAACATGAAGAGTAAAGACAGGATACTAGGAAAATTAACAAGTGCACAATGCTGACCTTTGTATTGTAAAACATTCCTTTAATCTTAAGTCAACAAATTTCTGCACTCTATGAATTCCACTTTCTCCAGCATTCAAATAATGCAAAATAAGGACAGTTTCTTGAGGTACAAGCATTATAAAGAGTTAGATTATTTATTTGTCTCATGCTTTCTGGTTAGAATGCTCAAATCATGCACATTTCTGTGCTAGCCTACAATTAATTCAAAACATGGTGGCAAAAACCATAACTACAACTAAGCAGTACATCCATATACTGTAATTATATTTCTTAAAACACATTATTGGTTCCAGTTAAGAGCAATTATAAAAACCTGTAACAAGATGCTGGCATCTTTAAAACTAGAAAATGCATAAAATAGTGACCAGGGCAGAGCCCTTAGTCCTGGGGTCCCAAACTCTCGAATGCTGTACCTACTTATACTGTATTATACTGTATTTCTTATCAATAGCACCTGATGACTCCGACTCTTTCGATACACTAACACAATGTCTTACTGGTATTTCTGAATGGATGAATAGTAATTTTCTCAAACTAAATAAAGAGAAAACTGAAATTTTAGTAATTGGCAATAATGGATTCAATGAGGTTATCAGAAATAAACTTGATGCACTAGGTTTAAAAGTTAAGACGGAAGTAAAAAATTTAGGGGTAACCGTTGACTGTAATCTGAATTTTAAATCGCATATTCATCAGACCACTAGGACAGCATTTTTTCACTTAAGAAACATAGCTAAAGTAGTACCTCTTATATCATTGAAAGATGCTAAGAAATTAATTCACGCTTTTGTTTTCCGTAGACTTGATTACTGTAACGCACTCCTCTCAGGACTACCCAAAAAAGACATAAATCACTTGCAACGAGTGCAGAATGCAGCTGCTAGAATCCTAACTGGGAAAAGAAAATCCGAACACATTTCTCCAGTTTTGATGTCACTACACTGGTTGCCTGTGTCATTCAGGATTGACTTTAAAATACTGCTTATGGTTTATAAAGCCTTAAATAATCTCAGCTCCATTTTATATATCGGAATGCCTGACACGTTATATTCCAAATCGTAACCTTAGATCTTCAAATGAGTGTCTCCAAATAATTCCAAAAGCTAAACTTAAAAGAAGTGGTGAGGCTGACCTTCTGCTGTTATGCACCTAAAATCTGGAATAGCCTGCCAATAGGAATTCGCCAGGCAAATACAGTAGAGCACTTTAAAACACTGCTGAAAACACATTACTTTAACATGGCCTTTTTATAACTTCACTTTAACTTAATACTGATACTCTGTATGTTCAATTCTTCATAATAACTATTCACAGTGGCTCCAAAATCCGTACTGACCCCAACTCTCTCTTCTGTTTCTTTTTCCGGTTTCTTTGTGGTGGCGGCCTGCACTCAAAGCATCATGATGCACCAACATTGATGGACTGAAAGCCAGAAGTCTACGTGACCATCATCATCAGGTCCTTCCATGAAAACCCTAAATACAAAGAGGACTGTTTGACTTATGTTAGGTAGATTGCCCAGAGGGACTGGGCGGTCTTGTGGTCTGGAACCCTACAGATTTTATTTTTTCTCCAGCCTTTGGGTTTTTTTGTTTTTCTGTCCACCCTGGCCATCGGACCTTACTTATTCTATGTTAATTAATGTTGACTTATGTTTATTTTTTATTGTGTCTTCTATTTTTCTATTCATTTTGTAAACCACTTTGAGCTACATTTTTTTGTATGAATATGTGCTATATAAATAAATGTTGATTGATTGATTGATATTAGAGGTGTCTCATTGTTATCAGCATTTAAATCACGATTGAGCACTCATTATTTTATCACAGCATATGCTGCTGCAGAGGTTGTTGCCTTTACTCCCTTATATATTATTTTAATCGATTATAGTAATTGATTTTGTTTTGCTGTTACTGTCCATTTTCTTCCCCTCCTCTGTATCCATGGACAGCACTTTCTATGTCCTGGCTTCACATATGGCAGAGTTCTTTTCAGATGCTTTCTGTACAAAAGAAATGTTTATGCCTTGCCTGTAGAACAATTGTTTTCATAAATGCAGCAGACGTAGAACAACTGGAATTTAAGTTCAAAACCACTCCATACATATGTGTTTTTTTGTATACGCTGCACAACATTTTATATTTTTTTAAACATTAGAAAAGTCCAGAGAATAGAGACTAGGCTGATTCCAGAGATACAAGGGATTGTAAGGGACGGCTGGCAGCTCAGACAGGCTGGCACACACCGAGGATGGAAGGATGAGGGAAGGCAGCTACGTTTGAACACTGCCTCCCTCAAAGTGCTAGATGGCAGCTTCCCTACAGCTTAACAGTGCCCCAGATTCCCGCAGGGCATCATGGACTTTGGAGTTCGGTATCGCAGCCCTGCTGGGTACCATGGGCGCCGCCAGGGGATGCTGTGATAAGACCTTGAGACTTTTATTTCCTACATCGCCCGGAAGTACTACCAAAGTCATGAGGACGGGAGTACAGAAGTACTTCCAGGCTAACAAGAAACTCAATTTCTCCATCTGACCCGGAAGTGCTAGCAAGTCACGTGGACGGAAAGACGGAAGCACTTCCAGGTCGGACCATATATAAAGAACTGCTGAACATCCAGCAAGGGAGCCAGGATCGGGAGGTAGTAGACAACGCTTGCTGGGAGGTGTGGAGAAGAAAAGAGAAAGAGAATATTGTACTTTGTGTTGATTACATGTCTGTGGTGCTTGAAGGCCTCTATTTAAAGAAGACAAATATTAAAATGTCTTCTTGGTGCTTTTGACCTGTGTCCCGAGTGTCTGTCTGTTGGGTTTAAAGGGGCAACAGTGCCACCTGGCGTTCACAGGATGAATTATAAGAATATATTAAAAAAATCTGAGCCTTTTCAGTTTTAGCAAAAAGAGATTAAGAGGAGACATGATTGAAGTATTTAAAATAATGAAGGGAATTAGTACAGTGCATTGAGACTGTTACTTTAAAACAAGCTCATCAATATTCTGTCTTAGTAGAGTCCTCTGTGACTCTACTTTCCCCTTTTGTATTCTTTATTATGTAGACTTTATCAGAATGCCTCAGATCCCATAGACTTACCACTCTTTATAAGGTACTGTACTTTAGCACTTCTCCCCATCTTCCTTTCTACATCTATAACTTCAGGCAATTTGACAGAGTAAAAGGGCAAGCAGAAGTTAAGTTGCACATTTTAATAATACATTATTGGTAATATTAATAAAACAATAATAATGAAGCAAAGTACATGTGAATATTAGAAATCTTACAACATGATAAATGCTAGATGTAAAGTTTCAGATGTCACATAGACTTGTAGTTACACAAACGCCTTTGGTCAAGTCATCATTTCTAGTCGGCTTTCTTCAGGACAGGCTGCATGCCTGTCTCAATATTGCTTGCAAGTTGTGCTCCTCAAAGTGTTCTCTTCATGTCCATAGTGTGAGAAAAAGGTTTGATAAAGTGACCAATGTTATACATCCCTTTCAAAATCTTTCGCCAATAGGACATTGTGGTACTGAATGACCTCTGGTTCAAAACCAATCCCTAACAGCCATAGTGCAGACCAATGAATGCACACACTGCCTTTACACACCTACCCTCAAGTTATGGATACCATTTGTTTAGCTGAGGCTTGCCAGTTTCCTGCGGAGGATGACTCATAGAATGTTCTGCACAGAATCCCCCTTGCCAGACCAGTTTGAGACAACCAACCCTGCAATAAATTTCACATCCTGAATTGTCTCAGGGTTTGCTTAGTTAGACATGAAAGTACACTTAGCCTAATGAGACACTAAAATCACAATTGGGATGTCTAGCTTACAAATAAAGCCATACAAAATATTTATCAACTTACATACAAAATATCACTCCACTACAACCAAAAACACAGGGACACACCTGGAAACTTGTTTGTGTGAAATTTACTGTTAACATTAGGAAGATTTTCTTCACACAGAGAGCTATAGACACATGGAATAGGCTACCAAGTAGTGCGGTAGACAGTAGGGCTTAGAGACTTTCAAAACTCGACTTGACTTTTTTTGAAGAATTAAGTCAATATTACTGGTGAGCTTTGTTAGGTAGAATGACCTGTTCTCGTTTAGATTGTTCTAATGTGATATTTTCAAACTACACTGCAATGAAGTATAATCTCAGTTGAATTAAATTTAAATAGTTCATCCGATAATTTCTTTTTACTAGAAACTTTGGGCCATATATTTCTTTTATTATCAGGTGCTACTGTTTTATTGTATTAATTAGCATACATCGACAATTTGATTTTCATCTTATTGTGCATGTTATGTTTTTATGTACAGTATATTTTTTTCACATCAATTTTGAGAGTATAATTAATATACTTATAATAATCTCTAGCTTATATATTTATTTAGATTATTTTCTGTTAAAGAGTTTATATTACTAGAAAGCCAAACTTTATTTATCTAATGCTACATTTTGATTTTTATGAAAGCTTCATGAGGAGTAGTATGATCTATGGTAGCAGGCTATGGCCAATGAAAGTGAAAAATAAAGAGAAGTGGGAAGGAACTGAAATGAGAATGATCAGGTGGATTTGTGCAGCATCACAGAGTGAAAGGAAGATGAATACTGAGTTAAGCGAATGACTTGGTGAGTGGTTGATAAGTGTTGTGGTGAGGAGAAACAGGCTAAAGTGGTTTGGACATGTAGAGTGAAAGGCTGAGGATACTTGGGTGAACAGGTGCACCAAGATGGAGGTAGATTGGGGAAAGCCCAAAGGGAGATGAAAGAAGACGTGGTTAGAGGTGGCGATCTGAAATGATGTGGAGGGCCGCGAAGAGTGGAGAAAAAAGACTTTGGAAAGCACCAGCCAGGTTATTCATGTAATAGTGTGAAATAAAAGCAGTACATACAAGCATTATAATGTAGTTAGAAGAATAGCTGGCTGATATGGTAATAAAAACAATGAGGAGCACATTATAGAAAAAAATGTTTATTTCTAAAAAGAACTGAGAAGATATGGATTTTTTGTTTGGATTTCAATGTTAAAAAAGAAATGTATACATTTGATAAAATGGCCTCTTAATTGCCAACCATCTTGCAGAAATAATACAGAAAAAGGTCTTTAATTACACTATTTTAGAGGAGGAGAATAACTATGCCAGTAAATTATTATGCACCTCAAATTAGTCCCAAAACAGAAGGCAGCATTTAAAAGGAACCCTTTGTGCTAATTAGACATTTTCATGCAACTCAGAAATAACTCTGTCTGCTGATAAGATTATTTTAGAAATCTCAGATATTCAAATAAAAAGGGTTTCGAAATAAATCCTTTTTGGATGTTACTCAAAACACTCATTCATTCATCTATTGTTGATTCAACTTCTTCCACTAAACACATTTGTAAAATGTTTCACTCTTAATCAAGAGAAAAAAAATAAAAAGAAACCTGCAAGCAGAATTTTAATATTATTTTTCTGTTTAAATTTAACATTCTTTAGCTGACCCTCAAAGAATATAGTCTAGTAAGACATAAAATAATGATAATGTTTTCCATGCATAAATAATTAATTTTTCCAAATCCACTAATTACAGTGCAGGTCAAGGGGGCCCAGAACCCACCTGGCTATACTGGGATTGAGAAACTCTATTAAAAAGCACAGTCACACAAAGTCCCAAGATGAGGAATGAAACTAAAGTAAACTGAGAAAACAGACCCAGTCATAAAGAGAACATGCAGCCTATTCTCAGCTCTCTGACTAACCACTTGTGATGAGTGAAACCCTTTGAAGTTTGCATTGGCATGACTTTGGCAAAAACATTGAAATGTTTGGGAAATGCATTGAAGTCGACGGGAAAGAAGGAACGGAACTAGTTCTGAGTGGATTATAATGGTACAATGGTCTTTCAAATGTCTCTGAGAGTTAAGGAAAAGTTTGATATCAATGCTGGACCACTTAATGTGTCCAAGAAATGTGATCTGAGAGGTGACACAGCAGTACTACTAACCACTGTGCCACCATGCCTCAAACAACAAAAGATACAGACAGGAATACCGGGCAGGAATAAAACATAACAAACAGCCACAAACTAGCAATAAGTGAATACTGTAAAATATAGATCCCTGTGCTCACAAAGTTTCACTCTTCGATGATTGATGTGGATCCAGGTGCACTAAAATGTCTGTTTTGTTTCCAATTAATGTGTCCAGCCAGATCCTTTCCCTCAAGAAGAAACAAATGCCTTGCAAGTAAAAAGCAAATCTTTTGTTATTATTATTTCATAGCAGGTCCTGTGTTTTCCGAGGACGAGAAGGTTTTTGCAAATTTATTAAAAATAAAAAAACAGAGAAGTCACTTGTACATAAGTATTCACAGCCTTTGCTCAATACTTTGTCGATGCACCTTTGGAAGCAATTACAGACTCAAGTCTTTTTGAATATGATGCCACAAGCTTGGCACACCTATCCTTGGCCAGTTTCCCCCATTCCTCTTTGCAGCACCTCTCAAACTCCATCAGGTTGGATGGGAAGCATCGGTGCACAGACATTTTAAGATCTCTCCAGAGATGTTCAACCGGATTCAAGTCTGGGCTCTGGCTGGGCCACTCAAGGACATTCACAGAGTTGTCCTGAAGCCACTCCTTTGATATTTTAGCTGTGTGGTTAGGGTCATTGTCCTGCTGAAAGATGCACCGTCGCCTCAGTCTGAGGTCAAGAGCGCTCTAAAGCAGGTTTTCATCCAGGATGTCTCTGTACATTGCTGCAGTCATCTTTTGCTTTATCCTGACTAGTCTCCCAGTTCCTGCCACTGAAAAATATCCCCACACCATGATGCTGCCACCACCATGCTTCACTGTAGGGGTGGTATTGACCTGGTGATGAGCGGTGCCTGGGTTCCTCCAAACGTGACGCCTGACATTCACACCAAAGAGTTCAATCTTTGTCTCATCAGACCAGAGAATTTTGGTTCTCATGGTCTTAGAATCCTTCAGGTGCCTTTTGGCAAACTCCAGGCGGGCTGCCATGTGCCTTTTACTAAGGAGTGGCTTCCGTCTGGCCACTCTACCATACAGGCTTGATTGGTGGATTGCTGCAGAGATGGTTGTCCTTCTGGAAGGTTCTTTTCTCTCCACAGAGGACCTCTGGAGCTCTGACAGAGTGACCATCGGGTTCTTGGTCACCTCCCTGACTAAGGCCCTTCTCCCGAGATCACTCAGTTTAGGCCAGCTCTAGGAAGAGTCCTGGTGGTTTCGAACTTCTTCCACTTACGGATGATGGAGGCCACTGTGCTCATTGGGACCTTCAAAGCAGTAGAAATTTTTCTGTAACCTTCCCCAGATGTGTACCCCGAGACAATCCTGTCTCGAAGGTCTACAGACAATTCCTTTGACTTCATGCTTGGTTTATGCTCTGACATGAACTGTCAACTGTGGGACATTATATAGACAGGTGTGTGCCTTTCCAAATCATGTCCAATCAACTAAATTTAACACAGGTGGACTCCAATTAAGCTGCAGAAACATCTCAAGGATGATCAGGGGAAACAGGATGCACCAGAGCTCAATTTAAAGCTTCATGTCAAAGGCCGTGAATACTTACGTACATATGCTTTCTCAATTTTTTTGTTTTTAATAAATTTGCAAAAATCTCAAGTACACTTTTTTCACGTTGTCATTATGGGGTGTTGTGTGTAGAATTCTGAGGAAAAAAATTAATTTAATCCATTTTGGAATAAGGCTGTAGTATAACAAAATATGGCAAAAGTGATGCGCTGTGAATACTTTCTGGATGCACTGTATATATATATATATATATATATATATATATATATATATATATATCTATACTAATAAAAGGCAAAGCCCTCACTTACTCACTCACTCACTGACTCATCACTAATTCTCCAACTTCCCGTGTGGTTGGAAGGCTGAAATTTGGCAGGTTCATTCCTTACAGCTTCCTTACAAAAGTTGGGCAGGTTTTATATCGAAATTCTACGCGTAATGGTCATAAATGGAAGCAGTTTTCTCCATTTACTGTAATGGAGATGAGCTTCAACGCCGTGGGGAGGAGTTTAGTGTGACATCATCACGCCTCCCACGTAATCACGCAGTACATAGAAAACCAGGAAGACCTCAAAAAGCGCTCAAGAAAACATGCATTATATAATTGAGAAGGCAGCGAAACAATAAGAAGCGGCGAGTGACATATACAACTATATTCATGAGTTCTGCTACTGAAACAAAGCGATGTAAACCTACACTTTAAGTTCATAGACAGGCAGCCGCTGGCGTTTGTAATTTAGTGCCTGCCCATATAAGGCCGTCCGTCAGCGGCAATCCAATAGCAAACTGCAACGGGTAAATATTCACGGGTGTAGGACTGTGCTTATGGAGAGGAAGATGAGATGGTCAGGGTGGTGTTTGACACAAACTCAGCGAAACTGCGAGAGAAAGTTTTAAGTGCCAGGACTAAGGTAACATTAAATAAAGCTATGGACATAGCGAGATGGCACCAGCACAGCTGGGAACCTTCGATGCATGTACACCGAGTGGCTCACGTGAACTGGCGCGTGCACAGATAAAAGCAACAGTTCCAACGCTGAACAATAAACGAATTACACAATTGAAAAGGCAGCAAAAAATATGAAGCGTCTGATAAGCATATTCATAAATCCAGCTACTGCGGAAACAGAGCACACGGTGGAAAAAGTCAATGTCCGCTAAAGGAAGACAGTGTAAAAAAAACCCGTCCATGCAGTGTGTCAGGTCTCAGATAAAGAAGAAGGCGAGCTGTTTATTGATGCAGTAAGAAGCGAATCGATGAATGAAACCTGTCATCTTTACAATGATTGACAAACACGGAATGTAACTTGAACACAACACATCCTACAAATACGAACCTGATTGAAAGAAATAATGATAATCAAATCCTTGATGACAGCAACACTCAGTAACACTCACAAAACAAATACTGTATATTGACAGTCATGTTACGTTATTTTAAAATGTTCCCTTTTCTTTTTCTACCTTTTTAACACACTACTTCTCCGCTGCGTCGGGGTATATATATATGTATATATATATATCCCGCTCTACATACTCGAATAATGGATACTTTATTAAGCCATCAATGATTGTTTTGGTAAAGCCATACTCAGTGTATTCATTAGATGAGCGGTAAAAAGTAAGAGCGAGGGAGGATGACTTATTGAGGCATGCAGGCTGTAGTCTTGCGTCAACTCTATCTGAATTGCGCGATCACATTTGAAAAAATATATCTTTTCAAGTTCTATTTAGTCCATATGTGTCAAACTCCGGCCCGGCGTGTAATTATATCCGGCCCGCGAGATCATTTTATATACTGTATTATTGTTATTAACGGCCCGGGTATATGAAGCGCTGGTAACACAATAAACTACAGATCCCATAATGCAGCGCTTCAGCTGCCTTGCCGAACACTTACCGAGTTAATCAAGTCTACCTTATGATGCTGCAAGTTATTGCGAAGCTAGAGTTATTACGCACTGAGTTTGCACGGCGCTTTGGTGACTTTGAAGAACAAAAAAAGTCCGTCTACATGAGGCTCGAACCTTGTGCATGTTTGGTAGCACATATCTGTGTGAGAAGCTCTTCTCAGTGATAAAGACTAACAAAACAGCACACAGGAGTCGCCTCACTGATGAGCACCTGCAATCCATCCTGAGAATCTCCACAACACAGAACCTCACACCAAACAGAAACGAACTTGTGGCCAAAAAAAGATGCCAGGCGTCCAGCTCTAAAATGACATATGAGCAAAGACAACTGAATGATTTGATTTGTTATTGCACGTAAGGCGGAGTCAACCGTTTTAACAAACAGCGTATTGCACTGATACGAAATAGCTGTGTGTGTATATATGTAGATATGTATGTATATGTATATATATGTTTATATATTTGTGTGTGTATGTATGTATATGTGTATATATATATGTGTGTGTATATATGTAGATATATATGTATGTATATATGTGTATATGTATAGATATGTATATATATATATGTTTATGTGTGTGTGTGTAAATATATATATATATATATGACAACAACACTCATCACTCACAACAGTGACAAAACAATTACATTGACAATCAGGTTACGTTATTTTCAAAATGTTTCCTTTTCTTTTCATTGCTTCTTTAACACACTACTTCTCCTGCGAGCCTGGTATTTTGCTAGTCTATACTAATAAAAGGCAAAGCCCTCACTCACTCACTCACTCACTCACTGACTCACTCACTCACTCACCCACTCACTGACTCATCACTAATTCTCCAACTTCCCGTGTGGGTGGAAGGCTGAAATTTGGCAGGTTGATTCCTTACAGCTTCCTTACAAAAGTTGGGCAGGTTTTATATCGAAATTCTACGCGTAATGGTCATAACTGGAAGCAGTTTTTCTCCATTTACTGTAATGGAGATGAGCTTCAACGCCGTGGGGGGGAGTTTCGTGTGACATCATCACGCCTCCCACGTAATCACGCAGTACATAGAAAACCAGGAAGACCTCAAAAATGCGCTCAAGAAAACATGCATTATATAATTGAGAAGGCAGCGAAACAATAAGAAGCGAGTTCTGCTACTTCGAAAACAAAGCACGATGTAAACCTACACTTTAAATTAAGTTCATAGACAGGCTGCCGCTGGCGTTTGTAATTTAGTGCCTGCTCATAGAAGGCCGTCCGTCAGCGGCAATCCAATAGCAAACTGCCACGGGTAAATATTCACGGGTGAAGGACTGTGCTTATGCAGAGGAAGATGAGATGGTCAGGGTGGTGTTTGACACAAACTCAGCGAAACTGCGAGAGAAAGTTTTAAGTGCCAGGACTAAGGTAACATTAAATAAAGCTATGGACATAGCGAGATGGCACCAGCACAGCTGGGAACCTTCGATGCAAGTACACCGAGTGGCTCACGTGAACTGGCGCAGTGCACAGATAAAAGCAACAGTTCCAAAGAGCTGAACAAAACCGAATTACACAGTTGAAAAGGCAGCAAAAATATGAAGGCGTCTGATAAGCATATTCATAAATGCAGCTACTGTGGAAACAAAGCACACGGTGGAAAAAGTCAATGTCCGCTAAAGGAAGACAGTGTAAAAAACCCGTGCATGCAGTGTGTCAGGTCTCAGATAAAGAAGAAGACGAGCTGTTTATTGATGCAGTAAGAAGCGAATCGATGAATGAAACCTGTCATCTTTACAGCGATTGACAAACACGGAATGTAACTTGAACACAACACATCGTACAAATACGACCCTGATTGAAAGAAATAATGATAATCAAATCCTTGATGACAGCAACATTCAATAACACTCACAAAACAATTACTGTATATTGACAATCATGTTACGTTATTTTTAAAATGTTCCCTTTTCTTTTTCATAACTTCTACTTCTCCACTGCGATACGCGGGTATATATTTAAATGTATATATATACCCCTATCTACAGTACATACTCGCATAGACAAGCCACATGCTGTGGCTCAATTGTAGAGTCTTAAGCCTCTAATGCCGACATTCGAGGTTCGATTCGAGAGGGATGTACTGAGTATGTACGCGCTACTGATTCATTTTACCTTAGCATCTCCTTGGTTTGGGACGTATGAAAAAATATTAGGTTAACGCAGAATCATGTTACGTTATTTTTAAAATGTTTCCCTTTATTAGCACAAGCACAGCTGAGAAGCTTCGATGCATGTACTCCATAACGCGTTAAAAATAACGCATTTAATCACACTTTCAATTCCAAGCAAGCGGGAACTTTTGTCAATGCATCATTTCCTGGTACATCCATTACACTGATGCACACATCACAGCTACAAAAATGTTAGAGTCGGAATAAAGCGCGTTCCTACGACTGATCATTTCGACTTCCCAAGCCCTTGATAAAAGCATGGTTTTGTGCACACTGAAAAGCAAGCAAAATTAGATGCATTACAGAAAGCGGACTTTGTGGCTCTTACTGGGGATCATTGGACTTCCGTGACCGTTAGTAATTCTAATTACATCTAATTACAAAATGTTCAATGATCTCACTGTTTTAGCCTAATGTACAAAATAATTTTGGCTAAGGTTACTCAGAGTTTAAAGATTAAGTTGGTCAAATTACCTTTTATGTTTCTGACTTATTTTTTCAGAAGAAAAACTGCACTTTATGTTGAAATTTTGGTTATTATTATTTAAAGACAATACTATTCTGAAAATCTACTTAAAGTACTTAAACTACCACTTTATTTTTAAGTCTGCCCAATTTTAACCAGGGATGATATTTTTGTTTCTGTTTTGAATTCAAATGCAGTTTAAAGGCTTTTTTTCAGAAATTAAAACAGCTTCAGTTTACAATATTCATGTACATGTCTATTATTTGATTCTGTAAGCCCACTAAAACACTTTTAAATTAAAAAAACCATTTGCGATTTGGGGCAAATTTACGTCGATTACATACGATTAATCAAGATTAATTCTTACACAGCCTCTAATTAATTGGATTAATTTTTTAATCGAGTCCCCCCTAATATATATATATATGTGGATATATATATGTAGATTTGTATATATAAATGTGTATATACAGTATATACAATATGTATATATACAGCATGTATATATATATGTATGTGTGTATATGTATATATATATAACTGTGTATATATATGTGTATAGATGTATGTATGTATATATATATTTATATATATATACCAGCAACACTCATGACAATGACAAAACAATTACATTGTCAATCATTACGTTATTATTAAAATGTTTCCTTTTCTTTTTACTTCTCCGCTGCCAATCGCAGGTATTTTGATATATATATATATATATATATATATATATATATATATATACACACAGATATATACAGATATATATATATACAGATATATATATATATATATATACAGATATATATAAATAGATAGATATGACAACAACACTCAATATCAATGACAAAACAATTACATTAACAATCATCTTACGTTATTTTTAAAATGTTTGCTTTTCATTTTCATAACTTCTTTAACACACTACTTCTCCGCTGCGAAGCGCGGGTATTTTGCTAGTATACTAATAAAAGGCAAAGCCCTCACTGACTCACTCATCACTAATTCTCCACCTTCCCGTGTAGGTAGAAGGCTGAAATTTGGCAGGCGTATTCCTTACAGCTTACTTACAAAAGTTGGGCAGGTTTCAATTCAAAATTCTACGCGTAAGGGTCATAACTGGAAGCTATTTTTCTCCATATAATGTAATGGAGTTGAGTTGGAGATGGCCGTGGGGGGCGTTTAGTGTGACATCATCACGCCTCCCTACGTAAGTACGTAGAGAACAAGGAAGAACTCCAAACAGCAATGAGCACAAAACGCCATTTAAAAATTGAGAAGGCAGAAAAACATTATTAAGCAAATGATGCATACAACAAGCATATTCATAAGTACAGCTACTGCGGAAACAAAGCACGGCGTGAACCGTAAGTTTATATTAAATTAAGTTCATAGACAGGCTGCCACTAGCGTTTGTAATTTAGTGCCTGCCCATATAAGGCCGTCCATCAGCGGCAATCCAATACAAACACTGCCGGTAAATATTCACGGGTGAAGGACTGTGCTTATGCAGAGGAAGATGAGATGGTCAGAGTGGTGTTTGGCACAAACTCAGCGAAACTGCGAGAGAAACTTTTAAGTGCCGGGTCTTAGCTGACATTACACGAGATGGCACCAGTACAGCTGTGAACCTTTGATGCAAGAACACCAAGCGGCTCACGTGAACTGACACAGTGCACAGACAAAAAGCAACAGAGAGTGCTGAACAAAAACCGAATTACACAATTGAGAAGGCAGCAAAAAAATATGAAGCGTCTTATACATACAATCATATTCATAAGTGCAGCTACTGTGGAAACAAAGCGCGGAATAAAGCGCGTTCCTACGACTGATCATTTCGACTACCCAAACAAAGCCTTGATAAAAGCATGGTTTTCTGCACACTGAAAAGCAAGCAAAATTAGATGCATTACAAAAAGCGGACTTTGTGGCTCTTATTGGGGATCATTGGACTTCTGTGACCGTTAGTAATTCTAATTACATCTAATTACAAAATGTTCAATGATCACACTGTTTTAGCCTAATGTACAAAATAATTTTGGCTAAGGTTACTCAGAGTTTAAAGATTAAGCTGGTCAAATTACCTTTTATGTTTCTGACTTATTTTTTTAAGAAGAAAAACTGCACTTTATGTTGAAATTTTGGTTATTATTATTTAAAGACAATACTATTCTGAAAATGTACTTAAAGTACTTAAACTACCACTTTATTTTTAAGTCTGCCCAATTTTAACCAGGGATGATATTTTTGTTTCTGTTTTGAATTCAAATGCAGTTTAAAAGCTTTTTTTTTCAGAAATTAAAACAGCTTCAGTTTACAATATTCATGTGCATGTCTATTATTTGATTCTGTCACCCACTAAAACACTTTTAAATTAAAAAAAAAAACATTTGCGATTTGGGGCAAATTTACGTGTGCGATTACATACGATTAATCAAGATTAATTCTTACACAGCCTCTAATTAATTGGATTAATTTTTTTAATCGAGTCCCACCCCTAATATATATATATGTAGATATATATATGTAGATTTGTATATATATGTGTATATACAGTATATATGTAGATATGTATATGTGTATATGTATATATGTATATATGTGTGTGTGTGTATATATATATATATACAGTATGTGTATATATATATATATATATATATATATATATATGTATGTGTGTATATGTATATATATATATAACTGTGTATATATGTGTATATATATATATATATATATATATATATATATATATATATATATATATATACTAGCAAAATACCAGCTTGGAGAAGTAGTGTGTTAAAGAAGCAATGAAAAGAAAAGGAAACATTTTGAAAATAGCGTAACATGATTGTCATTGTAATTGTTTTGTCACTGTGTGAGTGATGAGTGTTGCTGTCATATATATATATATATATATATATATATATATATATATATATATATATTTTACACACACACACAAACATATATATATACATATCTATACATATACACATATATATACACACACACATATATATATCTACATATATATATATACATATACATACATATCTACATATACAGTATACACACACAGCTATTTCGTAGCTGTGCAATACGCTGCTTGTTAAAACGGATAACTCCCGCTCTTACGTGCAAGTCTGCGTGGATATTATGAACTATCGTATTTGTTCAAGTTCTATTTAAATTTTAAATAGAAGGAATTTTTATTTAGTCGACAGAAATATCTTTGGTAGGAATGGTAAAACAGACAGGAATATTATTTGTGAATAAATCAACTCAAACCTTAAACAACTTATAATATTTTGCTCTCCATAAAAATATATCCTGTCTAAATTATACAAGTTAGAAATAAAGTAAACGTTAAAAGAACAAACATTCACATTTCTTTACTCTTATGTAATTTTATATAAAAAATAAACTTAGATTTTAAATATCCCAAAAGATTTTGCTCTCCATAAAAATATATCCTGTCAAAATTATACAAATTCAAATATGAACATGCTGCATAACAAAACCTGGAAATATAAATAAAATGTGTTCCTTTCAGCAATAACAAATCAAATCATTCAGTTGTCTTTGCTCATATGTCATTTTAGAGCTGGACGCCTGGCATCTTTTTGGCAACAAGTTCGTTTATGTTTGGTGTGAGGTTCTGTGTTGTGGAGATTCTCAGGATGGATTGCAGGTGCTCATCAGTGAGGCGACTCCTGTGTGCTGTTTTGTTAGTCTTTATCACTGAGAAGAGCTTCTCACACAGATATGTGCTACCAAACATGCACAAGGTTCGAGCCGCATGTAGACGGACTTTTTTTGTTCTTCAAAGTCACCAAAGCGCCGTGCAAACTCAGTGCGCTCAGTTTATCAGCAAAGTGCGATTTGGGAACACCGTAGTGACGACTTGGTTTAACATTACTTGGCAACAGGGAAAGTGGGGCAAATTGCACTGGTGCATTTGTGTCTCCCATAAAAGCAGCTTCACTTGAAATCACTTTGTGATTGTGCACGGTAAAACGTCCGCTGAAGTGTCAGATTCTTATTTAATTCTTCTGCTTTCTGTATCTTCTGCATTGCATTCAGGTTACCCTGATGTTTTGTCTCATAGTGCCGTCTTAGATTAAATTCTGTAATTACAGCCACATTAGCTCCACAAATGAGACACACGGGTTCAGTAAACATATACTCAGCCTCCCATCGGTTTTTAAAGGCTCTATTTTCAGAATCAACTTTTCTCTTCAGCATCGTGTGAGCTAGCTTCGCAATAACTTGCAGCATCATAAGCTAGACTTGATTAACGCGTAAGTGTTGGCAAGGCAGCTGAAGCGCTGCATTATGGGATCTGTAGTTTATTGTGTTACCAGCGCTTCATATACCGGGCCATTAATAACAATAATACAGTATATAAAATGATCTCGGGCCGGATATAATTACACGCCGGGCGGATGTGGCCCGCGCCCTTGAGTTTGACACATATGGACTAAATAGAACTTGAAAAGATATATTTTTTAAATGTGATCGCAATTCAGATAGAGTTGACGCCTACAGCCTGCATGCCTCAATAAGTCATCCTCCCTCGCTCTTACTTTTTACCGTTCATCTAATGAATACACTGAGTATGGCTTTACCAAAACAATCATTGATGGCGAATAAAGTATCCATTATTCGAGTATGTAGATCGGGATATATATATACATATATATATATACCCGTATCGCAGCGAGAAGTAGTGTGTTAAAAAGCTAGAAAAGAAAAGGGAACATTTTAAAAATAACGTAACATGACTGTCAATATACAGTATTTGTTTTGTGAGTGTTACTGAGTGTTGCTGTCATCAAGGATTTGATTATCATTATTTCTTTCAATCAGGTTCGTATTTGTAGGATGTGTTGTGTTCAAGTTACATTCCGTGTTTGTCAATCGTTGTAAAGATGACAGGTTTCATTCATCGATTCGTTTCTTACTGCATCAATAAACAGCTCGTCTTCTTCTTTATCTGAGACCTGACACACTGCATGCACGGGTTTTTTTTTTACACTGTCTTCCTTTAGCGGGACATTGACTTTTTCCACCGTGTGCTTTGTTTCGCAGTAGCTGGATTTATGAATATGCTTGTATGTATCAGGCGCTTCATATTTTTGCTGCCTTTTCAATTGTGTAATTCGGTTTTGTTCAGCTCTTTGGAACTGTTGCTTTTTATCTGTGCACTGCGTCAGTTCACGTGAGCAGCTCGGTGTACATGCATCGAAGTTTCCCAGCTGTGCTGGTGCCATCTCGTGCTATGTCCATGGCTGTATTTAATGTTACCTTAGTCCTGGCACTTAAAACTTTCTCTCGCAGTTTAGCTGAGTTTGTACCAAACACCACCCTGACCATCTCATCTTCCTCTGCATAAGCACAGTCCTTAACCCGTGAATATTTAGTGGGAGTTTGCTATTGGATTGCCGCTGACGGACGGCCTTATATGGGCAGGCACTAAATTACAAACGCCAGCGCAGCCTGTCTATGAACTTAATTTAAAGTGTAGGTTTACATCGTGCTTTGTTTCAAGTAGCAGAACTCATGAATATGGTTGTATATGTCACTCGCCGCTTCTTATTGTTTCGCTGCCTTCTCAATTATATAATGCATGTTTTCTTCAGCGCTTTTGGAGGTCTTCCTGGTTTTCTATGTACTGCGTGATTACGTGAAGGCGTGATGATGTCACACGAAACTCCGCCCCGGCGTTCAAGCTCATCTCCATTACAGTAAATGGAAAAACAGCTTCCAGTTATGACCATTACGCGTAGAATTTCGATATAAAACCTGCCCAACTTTTGTAAGGAAGCTGTAAGGAATGAACCTGCCAAACTTCAGCCTTCCACCCACATGGGAAGTTGGAGAATTAGTGATGAGTCAGTGAGTGAGTCAGTGAGGGCTTTGCCTTTTATTAGTATAGATATATATATATATATATATATATATATATATATATATATATATGTTTATATATGTGTCTGTGTGTGTGTATATATATATATATGCCAGCAACACTCATGACAATGACAAAACAATTACATTGTCAATCATGTTACGTTATTATTAAAATGTTTCCTTTTCTTTTTACTTCTCGTTTGCCAATCACAGGTATTTTGCTATATATATATATATATATATATAAAACAGATATATATATATAAATATATATAAATAGATAGATATGACAACAACACTCATATCAATGACAAAACAATTACATTAACAATCATCTTATGTTATTTTTAAAATGTTTGCTTTTCTTTTTCATAACTTCTTTAACACACTACTTCTCCGCTGCGAAGCGCGGGTATTCTGCTAGTACACTAATAAAAGGCAAAGCCGTCACTGACTCATCGCTAATTTTCCAACTTCCCATGTAGGTAGAAGGCTGAAATTTGGCAGGCTCATTCCTTACAACTTACTTACAAAAGTTAAGCAGGTTTCATTTAGAAATTCTACGCGTAACAGTCATAACGGTCAACAACGTCCGCCATGTTGAACTTTCTTATTCATGGCCCCATCTTCACGAAATTTGGTAGGTGGCTTCCCTGCGCTAACCGAAACCAATGTACGTACTTATTTCGGTGGTATGACACCACTGTCAGCCGCCATATTAAACTTTCAAACGTCAATAATTCTCCAACTTCCCGTGTAGGTAGAAGGCTAAAATTTGGTACTTATTTCGGTGGTATGATGCCACTGTCGACCGCCATATTGAACTTTTCAACGGTCTTTGTTACTTATGGGCCCATCTTCAAGAAATTTTGTACGCGGGTTCCCAACGCTAACTGAATCCTACTTATGTATATATATATGTATATATATATATATATATATATATATATATATATATATATATATATATATATATATATATATATATATATATATATATATATATATATATATATATATATACACACGTCCATAGCCTGCAGCTCGGTCACCGTGTGAGGCGCTGGTCCCCATCCCAACGCCTCCCACGCTTGTTGGCTGCCTGCCTATATAGGGCCATCCGTCACTCCAGTCTCTACATTCCCTTCCTTGCTTCGCCACGGGATTCACGTCTCCCTGCTGATAACTACAGCCTTTTTATTTAATCCACGGCTTCTCCTCTGTTTTATTGTTCATTTATTACGATTATAGTTATTGTTTAGGTATTTTAGACTTACTTTACATTGTTCAGGTACCAATTTCCTTATCATTCCAACCATACCCCTATTAACATGTCTATCGAGGTGATCACCATCGATCAAAGAACTGTCACTTACCGAGTGGTTTCCATGCCCAGAGATGGCACCCGCCTTTTCCATTCTCTTTGTTACATATTGTACGGCCATATCAGGATCATTCTTGATATTCGGAGGAACATTGTGTCTTATGTATTGAATGACTGGGACAGGTTCAAGGTGTGGACTGATGACGGTACAGGAGATAATTATACTACACAGGAGCACTATAACAGTGAAATGCTTAAGCCCTTCACCTATGCATCTGCATGTGAGTTGATGGCTGCCGCTGAATTGTTCGGTTGTCGCTTTCAAGTGTACCGAAATGGCCAAATATTTTACACCCTTCGACAACTGCCAATGCCTCTTAAACATCTTAGATTGACAGGTGACGATTTCAGTAGAGGACACTTTGATGTTTATGAATGTTTCAACTCTCAAAAGCTGGATGTGAAGTTATCGATGAAACCGGTTGTGTACTTACAACGCTTGACAGATGCCGAATGTCTCTTCAATACAAGTCCTACAAATACTGTTGTAATTGAAACAAACCATGAAACTCAAACCGATTATGACAGCAGCAATCCAAGCTGTGAGATTTGAAACAAGATTACTGTTCATATGGCCAACTGTACGTTGCATGCTCAAGAGTAAGCTCAGCACAGCTTGGTCATATTACAACCGGAGGGCCGAACTCACAATGTGGTATACAAAGAGATCCTTAACAAATAATTATTGGTATATTTTCCCTCAGTTTAAAAAGGTTTAATTTTCTTCTTAATAAAAATTTTAAGGCAGTACTTTGTCGCTGCGAAGAGCGGGCATTTTGCTAGTGTGTATATATATACAATATATACACACATATACACAGTGAAACCTTGGGTCACGGTCGTAATTTGTTCCAAAACTCTGGTCGCAACCTGATTTAGTCATGACCCGAACTAAATTACATAAACCCATGGGATTTATGTAAATACAATTACTCCGTTCCAGACCGTACGAACTGTATGTAAATATATATATATATATATATATATATATATATATATATATATATATATTTTTTAAAGATTTTTAAGCACAAATACAGAATGCACAGTGTAATAGTAAACTAAATGTAAAAATATTGATCCGCTCGCTGTAAACACTTTTTTTTATGAGTTTTAAACACAAGGAAATAAATGAAAATTAGAAAAATCCTTAATTTATACAAAAACTAACCATAAACAACCAAGAAAACTAACCTTGTATGAGTCAAGTTCTGGCAAGAAGGAAGTGAGGAGGAAGCCGGGTAGAGAGGAGGTTACAGTTTTGAGGGAGAGTCCCTCTGCGCAATGGAGGGATGTTCTCCTTCAGGTGTTTTCTCTCTTGTGATTATTTCGGTTTCTGGTGTTTTTAGCTGTTTAGCTGGTGGATCAGACTTTGCGAAATAGCGGTCTAATGTGACTTGCCTTTTCCTACGCATTAAACTTTTTCAGAAATGCGAGACGACATGGTCGTTCATCATGTTTATCACTCTTCACAACCACTTTGTCAGGGTGGTTCTTCTCGAAAAAATCCTGGCACTCATTCCATTTTTCAATGACGGCTTTTATTGCATCACTTTTTATAACCGCCCTTTCCTCTTCTTCCCCTGAGGACTGCTCCTCGGTGAGCATCTTATGCTGCTCCTGCTGGAGTTCATCAAGTTCCTCTGTCGTCAGCTCCTCCTTGTGATCCAGGACCAGCTCCTCAGTGTCCTCATTGCCCACTTCAAGACCCATGCTCTTACCCATGGACACAATCTCATCCACAACAGGAGGCTCAAATCTTTCTAAATCCTGTTCAGGAACGCATTTCCTGTTGTGGGGCATCCAGCAAATTTCGTCTTTATACAAACCTTAAATTAATTGATAACCAAAAAATAAGGTGTACAGTGGAACCTCGGTTCACGACCATAATTCGTTCCAGAACTTTGGTCGTAAACCGAGTTGGTCGTGAACCGAAGCAGTTCCCCATAGGATTGTATGTAAATACAATTAATCCGTTCAGACCGCATAAACTGTATGTAAATATGTAAATATATGTAAAGATTAAGCACAAATATAGTTAATTACACCATAGAATGCACAGTGTAATAGTAAACTAATGTAAAACATTGAATAACACTGACACAAAACACCCAGGCTCCTGCTCAGCTACACGAGCAGGCTCGCTCGCGCTCTCTCTCTCTCTGTAGCACGCACACACACACACACCACCCACCCCCTCCCCTCCCCTCTGTCAGCAGTACGTGGAGCACTTTTTTAAAAATGAGTTTTAAGCACAGTGGAAAAAAAAGAAACATTAGAACAAATCCGAAGTGTATTTAAAAACCAACTACAAGCAACCAAAAAAGTAAGATTGCAGGAGATCACGCTATTAACCTTAAAGCCCGATCGCTGTAAACACTTTTTTTAAAATGAGTTTTAAGCACAGCGGAAAAAAAGGAACAATAGAACAAATCCGAAGTGTATTTAAAAACCAACCACAAGCAACCAAAAAAGTAACAAGATCACACTATTTTAGCCTTACATTCCGATCGCTGTAAACATTTTTTTATAAAATGAGTTTTAAGCACAGCGGAAAAAAAGGAACATTTGAAAAAAGAGAAAAGTAACATTGCAACTAATCACGCTATGAACTACTCCATCTGTAAACACTTTAATGAGTTTTAAGCACAGGGAAAAAAGCGAACATCTAAAAAAATAGAAAAGTAACATTGCAACAATTCACGCTACAAACTGAAAAATTAACTTTTGAAAAATCCGTAATACAAAAACTACCAAGAAAACTAACCTTGCATGAGTCGAGTTCTGGCATGAAGTGTTTTCCTTCAGGGGTTTTCTCTCTTGTGATTTCTTGGGTTTCTGGTGTTTTTAGCTGCTTAGCTGGTGGGAGCGAAAGCCTCATGCAGCCATTCCAAAAAAAAAGTTCTTGTGACCCAACCCTTCGTGTTTGCCCTCCACATTACTGGCATTCTGGCTTTGTTTACATTGTGCTGCTTGAAAGCACGGGGGTTCTCAAATTGGTAAATAAGTAAAATGGTAAACAGTTTTTCCACCTCTCCAAGCACTTGAAGCCTCTGCCTGGTTAACACTGTAACTCCTTTTGCAATATCACCTGCTTTAATAGATTCTTTCTGCTTTAGAATAGTCAAAATCGTAGATTTCGACTTCTTGTACTCGGCAGCAAGATCAGTAACACGAACGCCATGCTCAAACTTTTCAATAATTTCTTTCTTTACTTCGATTTCAATTTTCTTCAAAACTTTCTTCTCAACACTCTTCACTTGCTTAGAAGCCATAGTTAACTGCAAAAGCACACAAAATACTGCAGAGCACAAAGAGAGCTCAAGTAAAGCACGCACATCTGACTGAGAGCAATGAACCAGCCAGGCAGGCAGGCGCGTGGATCCTCTCTCTCTGCTGTACCCCCCTGCCCCCTGTCAGTAGCAGCCACGTGGCTAGCTCTATTTCTCTCTCTCTCTCTCTCTCTCTCTTAGCAGGCAGGCACGTCTGACTGAGAACAATGCAACACATGCGGAAATCATAGGTGCGCACAAACCGAAGGGAAACTGGCTTTGTTCGTATACCGAGTGTGTGGTCATGAACCGAGGCAAAAGTTTGGCGAACTTTTTGGTCGTGAACCGAGTTGTACGTGAACGGAGACGTTCGTGAACCGAGGTTTCACTGTATAATTAGACCAAGGGATAAAACCAGACCCTCCACAAGGGGCATCTGTAATAGAAATTTACTTCAAATTAAAGCAAAAAATATATCACAGTTCAGAAAGAAGCATGCAGTTTTAAATGTTGCTTATGGAATATTTGTTCTCTTGGCAGTAAAGCTGTTTTGGTAAATTATATTATATTAAGTACAAAATCTGATCTGTGTCTTCTAACTGAAACCTGGCTTAGTAAATGTGACACTGTCTCCCTAGCTGAGGTGTCACCAGATAGATACTCGTTCCTTCATAAGTCTAGAGATTCTGGTCGAGGACGAGGACTTGGAATACAGTGATCACTTGCTATATCGCGCTTCGACTTTCGCGGCTTCACTCCATCGCGGATTTTAAATGTAAGCATATCTAAATATATATCACAGATTTTTTGCTGGTTTGCGGATTTCTGCGGACAATGGGTCTTTTAATTTATGGTACATGCTTCCTCAATTTGTTTGCCCAGTTGATTTCATACAAGGGACGCTATTGGCGGATGGCTGAGAAGCTACCCAATCAGAGCACGTATTATGTATTAAATAAAAATCCTCAATGATATACGATATGCTTCCCTTAAAAGCTCTAACAGCCCGTATTGATTTTTGATTGTTTGCTTTTCTCTCTCTCTCTCTCACTCTCTCTGACATTCTCTGCTCCTGACGGAGGGGGTGTGAGCAGAGGCTGTTTGCTTAGAAGATACGGACGCTCCTCTAAAACATGCTGAAAGACTACCTTCACATTGATCCCTTTCATGCGGCCGCTTTATTGCGGTGCTTCCACTTAAAAGCCCAACAGCCCTATTGATTTTTGATTGTTTACTTTTTTTTCTCTCTCTCTCTGCATTCTTTGAAGAGAAAGATATGTTTACATTCTTTTAATTGTGAGAAATAACTGCCATCTCTGTCTTGTCATGGAGCACAGTTTAAACTTTTGACTAAAGGGTGTTATTTCATGTCTAGAGGGCTCTAATAATGTTAAAAAAATGTATTTAGAAGGTCATAAACAGGTTTTCTATGCTCTAACTGCGAAATTATTAGATTTATAAATAAAGAAACTTTGCGGAAATTCATTTATCGCGGTAGAGTCTGGAACGGATAATTCATTGTAAGAAAATGCAAATCACGTCTAAAAATCTAGGCAAGTTTACATCCTTTGAGGCATTCATTTTCAATATTAAAACAGATTCCAACACAGTTATAGTGCTATTCTACAGACCACCAGGGCCATATTCATTGTAAATGACTGAATTTAGTAACCTTCTATCTGATTTGGCTATAAATTATGATCACGTAGTACTGATGGGGGATTTTAATGTACACATTGATGTGGAAACTGACACTTTATTTATTAAATTCAGTAGGATTTTGTCAGATTGTCAAAGGTCCAACTCATAATCATAACCACACATTAGATTTAATTATAACTTATAAAGTTGAAATTCAAAATTTAAATATTGCTCCATTAAATTAAGTTATTTCCGATCACTACTTAATTACATTTGATTTAGTTCTGCCCTTGCCAACGCACTCACAGATTAAAACAAAGTGCGACATCTAGATTGTAATTCTGCTTCAAAATATGAAGATACTTTGAGTAAGTTTAGTGTAATTGTGGAAAACCATTTAGATCAGTTAACATCAAATGTAAACGTGGAAAACAATTTAGATCACTAACATCACATTATAATGCGACCTTGAGAGATGCTCTGGACCAGGGGTGCCCACACTTTTTCGGCTTGCGAGCTACTTTTAAAAATATTTAAAAATATATATTACATTATTTATTTATACACTTGGTGCCACAGCACACCTGCCAAGTTGTTTTGCCTTCCTAAGGTAAAGTCATCCCTGATGGAAGATCGCAGGAATTGTGGGAAAGAGGGGTCCTTTCATCAGATTGGCTGGCCCAGCACTGTTTCAGCCGTGGAATGGCCAAATGGGGGGGGCAGTTTGATGGATGATGTCTCCAGGACTCTAAGCAAATCCAAATCATATAATGTGATATCATCTACTGTTAAATTCTGCTACATACTTCTAAAATTTTTATTTGTATACTGCATTGAGGATTTGTTCTGTTCTGTGTATTGTATTGTATTGTATTGACCCCTTTCTTTTTGACACCCATTGCATGCCCATCCTACCTGGAAAGGGGTCTCTTTTTGAATTGCCTTTCCTGAGGTTTCTTCCATTTTTTTCCCTACTGGGTTTTTTTATGGGAGATTTTCCTTGTCTTCTTAGAGAGTCAAGTCTGGGGGGCTGTCAGGAGGCAGGGCCTGTTAAAGCCCATTGCGGCACTCCTTGTGTGATTTTGGGCTATACAAAAATAAATTGTATTGTATTGAATTGTATTCAGGCCAATGTTTCTTCCAGGTCGAGTTCAAGGTCCAGTATGTGACATCTTCCCAGGCTTTATCGATGAGGTTGATGCAATGAACGATATTAAAATGGTTTTTCCAGAACTCTTTCAGGGTCAAAGACGTCTCCTCGGTCACATTGAAACACCTGGCGAATAGTCCTTTGGTATACAGCTTCTTAAAATTTGAGATGACATGCTGGTCCATGGGCTGCAGAAGAGGAGTCGTGTTGGGGGGAGAGGAATGTGACCTTAATAAAGTTGTACTCCTTGAACATATCGTCAACCAAATTTGGAGTGTGTGCCGGTGGATTGTACATCACAAGAAGGCATTTTTCAGGCAGATTATTCTCTTTAAGATGTCGCTTCAAGGCAGAAGCGAAAGCCTCGTGCAGCCATTCCAAAAACATGGTCCTTGAGACACAACCCTTTGTGTTTGCCCTTCACATCATGGTCAGTCTGGCTTTGTTTACATTGTGCTGCTTGAAAGCACAAGGATTCTCAAATTGGTAAATGACTAGTGGTTTGATTTTTATGTCGCCATTAGCTCCTTCATTGGTTTATGGCTGGGCATAGCCTTCTCTTCCTAGGTAATGTAGGTCTTCTTCGGGATCCTCTTCCAGAACAATCCAGTGTCGTCGCAGTTGAACACTTGTTGTGGGATGTAGCCTTCGTCCTCCACGAATTTTGTGAAATTTTTCACGAATTCTTTCGCAGCTTCAGCGTTGGAACTAGTAGCCTCTCCATGCCTTACCATGCTATGAATGCCACTTCTCTTGCAAAACATTTCAAACAATCCTCTACTGGCTTTAAATTCCTCACCTTCGTCACTAGTAGAAGGAAAGTTTTGCAACAAATCGTCATGAATCTTCCTGGCTTTCTTGCATAACATCGCCTTGCTTATGCTATCCCCTGCAAGTTGCTTCTCATTCAATCACACTAGCAACAGTTTCTCCACCTCTTCCAGCACTTGAGGCCTCTGTCTGGTTAACACTGTAAGTCATTTTCCAATATCAGCTGCTTTAATGGCCTCTTTCTGCTTTAGAATAGTCCAAATCGTAGATTTTGACTTCTTGCACTCTGCTGCAAGATCAGTAACACGAACGCCACGCTCATTTACTTTTCAATAATTTCTTTCTTTAATTCGATTTCAATTTTCTTCGAACCTTTCTTCTCACCAACACTACCACTCTTCACTTGCTTAGAGGCCATGGTTAATTGCAAAATTAATGCAAAATCACACAAACTAGAGCACAAAGAGTTCACAGCGAATGCACAAACATCTGACCGAGAACAATGTACACGGAGAGACTGAATACGTGCGGAAATTATCTGTGCGTACGAACCAGACAGGAAACTGGCTTGTTTGTCACCTGAGTGTAACTAAGTGCTCTGCCAATGAATGATGGAGTTTCACTTCTCCCTGACCTTTTTATTGTTTCTACTTTATTTTCAATGGTGATGGTTTTTCTTTACTGTATCACCAGCACTTGCATTAGATTTGTGTTTCAGAGACATTCTTGAAGGGTGAAGACAAAAGGTTAAGATGAGCTCTTCTGCACAGCACTATACATGCTATCACAGCAGGAAGGCACTCGTCGTCAACACGTCTGATGTACTGACAAGAGACAAATTCCTGCTATGTGCGTAACAGTATAAGCAGGCTTGCTATTGAGAATGAATGAAAGCGGCGAGGGGCGGTTCACCACCCGCCCACCACACAGTCACCTCCACTACTGTATGCTGCCTGCAGCGTCCGCCCACCGAGAAGGAACACGGTGCTGCCAAAGGCGGGTAATGAACCGCCCACCACCACCCCTATTCAACAGGCAGCCACCCGAGGCACACTACAGTGCTACCCCCTTCCGCCCTGTTTACCCTCAATGGCCTCCGTTCAGCAACAACCGGGTGGCCTCTTGCAGCATCACCAGCTGCCCATCGAGAACGAATGGGGCAGCTGTGTGTGCTGTGTGGGCAGTGAAACGCCTCCTTCCGCTCCATCCAGCCTGCGTCCAAGCAGGAGCAGTAGCTGTGTTGGCATGGTGGGTGGGCAGCGAATTGCCCCATCAAGCTTCCGTCCTGCACACAAGAGATAGCTGTGGCCCCGGTGACTATGGACCACGGGTCACCGCTTGCCGCTGGGAGCCGCCCGAGGGACGCTACACTGCGTCAGCAGCGAAATCGCACCCCTCCAGCCTCCGTCCAGCTACCACTTGCAGCGTCCCCAGGCCGAAAGATGACGGAGCGGCAGTTACTGAGGTGCATGCGTCGCAGCTGCAGCCCCGTTTGCAAGTCGTAGGTCAGATGTCCGTAACTTGGGGACTACCTGTATATATACTGCTCAAAAGAATTAAAGGAACACTTTTAATCAGAGTATAGCATAAAGTCAATGAAACTTATGGGATATTAATCTGGTCAGTTAAGTAGCAGAGGGGGTTGTTAATCAGTTTCAGCTGCTGTGGTGTTAATGAAATTAACAACAGATGCACTAGAGGGGCAACAATGAGATGACACCCAAAACAGGAATGGTTTAACAGGTGGAGGCCACTGACATTTTTCCCTCCTCATCTTTTCTGACTGTTTCTTCACTAGTTTTGCATTTGGCTACAGTCAGTGTCACTACTGGTAGCATGAGGCGATACCTGGACCCTACAGAGGTTGCACAGGTAGTCCAACTTCTCCAGGATGGCACATCAATACGTGTCATTGCCAGAAGGTTTGTTGTGTCTCCCTGCACAGTCTCAAGGGCATGGAGGAGATTCTAGGAGACAAGCAGTTACTCTAGGAGAGCTGGAGAGGGCCATAGAAGGTCCATAACCCATCAGCAGGACCAGTATCTGCTCCTTTGGGCAAGGAGGAACAGGATGAGCACTGCCAGAGCCCTACAAAATGACCTCCAGCAGGCCACTGGTGTGAATGTCTCTGACCAAACAACCAGAAAGACTTCATGAGGGTGACCCAAGGGCCCCATGTCCTCTAATGGGCCCTGAGCTCACTGCCCAGCAGCATGCAGCTCGATTGGCATTCGCCATAGAATACCAGAATTGGCAGATGCACCACTGGTGCCCTGTGCTTTTTACAGATGAGAGCAGGTTCACTCTGAGCACATGACAGAAGTGAAAGGGTCTGGAAAAGCCATGGAGAACATTATGCTGCCTGTAACATCATTCAGCATGAGCAGTTTGGTGGTGGGTTAATGATTGTCTGGGAGGCATATCCATGTAGGGTCACACAGACCGCTACAGGCTTGACAAAGGCACCTTTGTTCCATTGTCCCTGACCCATTGTCAGACCCTATGCTGGTACAGTGGCTCCTGGTGCACGACAATTCCTGGCCTCATGTGGTGAGAGTATGCAGGCAGTTCCTGGAGGATGAAGGAATTGTTACCATTGACTGGCCAACACACTTTCCTGACCTAAATCCAATAGAACACCTCTGGGACATTATGTTTTGGTCCATCCAATGCCACCAGGTTGCACCTCAGACTGTCCAGGAGCTCAGTGATGCCCTGGTCCAGATCTGGGAGGAGATCCCCCACAACACCATCTGTCATCTCATTAGAAGCATGCACCGATGTTGTCAGGCATGTATACAAGAACACAGGGGCCATACAAAGTGCTGCATACAATTTTGAGTTGCTGCAATTAAATTTTGGCAAAATGGACTAGCTTGCCACATAATTTTTTCACTCTGATTTTTTGGACGTCTTTGAATTCAGGGCTCTGTAGGTTGATCATTTTCATTTCCATCAAACAATGTGGCATCCTTTCGTTCCCAACACATTACCCAGTCTATATCAGTGTATATATCCAGGAGGATTTCTTTTTCCCATTGAGATCTGATGTGTTTTCAAAGTGTTCCTTTACTTTTTTTGAGCAGTATATATATATATATATATATATATATATATATATATATATATATATATATATATATATAAAAATGTGTGTATGTGTGAGAGATACAGTATCTGACATTGTGCCACAGCGGCTGGATCACTTATTTATAATATATCTCTCTCTTGTATTTATTTCCGCCATGTCTAAAAAAAGGATGGTATTGGCTCAAGTCTGTTCTGCATCAATAAACACACCCTCAAGCTGGATGTATCGGCCCTGAATTTTACTTTCACAGCATCCCAGTTAAACGTGTATCCGGTGGAACTTGTATGTGTGTATATCAGACTTTAGGGCCTTCCTTCCAATGGCATTGTGATGTTCCTGTATATGTGTTACGAGTGTTTTAAATGTTTATCTCACGTATACCACTGGGCATGCAATATATGGAATGCAGTAAATTGTATTTCTTGTCTCTGTGGTTGATTGTTTACTTTTGCCATTGAAAAGGACAGTGTGTAAAGTTTTTGCTGGTTTATGTGCTATCTTGATCCCAGATCTGGAGAATTCCCAGTACTCCGTATTCCCTGCAATCCAATTCACAATGGAAAAAGAAATGAATGGATGCATCAATTTCCTTGACTTTTCTAGGCTACATACTAAATTAGCACTACACACTGTTTCAACCAAGACAAAGGCCCTGAACATTGATCAACGAATGTACTAAATTCTTGAACTCAGAGGCAGAACTGAGTCAAATACAACAAAATTCTTTCAAAGAATAGGCTATCACAGCTTTTCAGTAATCAAACCACAGAAACTTCAACCCTGCACAGAAGAGCTGACAACACTTCTGTGTTGCTGCAAAACACTTCAATCTGTAGCATATCTGAACCATACAAGTAAGTTGTTTTTACTTTAGCAGGTTCTCAGTACTTGTACTTTCTTATCATTTAATATTTCTTGGTTGAACAGAACACATAAATAAGTTCAAAAAACAGAGATCATCAGTGAGAGCTCCAAGTCTAGTGTAGATGAAGTTTCCTCAGCTGAGTACATGCTCAAAGTACAGCTTGCACCACTGGAAATTACAATTTGGTTCCTGCTTGTTTCTGGATTTTTAATATTATTTTATCTTTCTTAGGATTGTGTCTTTGTTTTGCTATGTATTTTGTAAATTTTATACTCCCCCAACCCCCCATTATTTTGTTTGTTCTATGTTTACTGTTATAGCATGTGCGGGTTTGCTCCAGTCCCTTTTGTAATGTTTGAAGTTAGGACCTTAGAAAGTTTTCCCATTTCCTCCTGTGGTAAAGAGTAGATTTTTCTAAATTTTCCCTGCTTGAATGTTTCTATCTTCTCAGGTATTTTTCCTAAAAAAAAAATCATATGTGCATTCTACAAAACAAAGTATAAAGATGAACTATGTGGAAGACAGTTCTCCAGGCTTTCTGTCAATGTAGATGTGTATGATTCTATCACTGATATGGACTTTTTGAAACATCTAACATCTTTTCTGGAAAACCCTCTTCCCTCATTAACAGATTGTGTTTTTACATCGAAAGAAAGGTTCAAATTGTGCCCATCATAAAATGTACATGAGTTTTGCACTGATCTGAAAGTTGAGTGGTTTCAAAAGTGCTCAATACATAGAACAGTCTTTAAAGAACAATTTAAATGTTACTTTGAGCCAATTAACTGAAAAAGAACTTCATTCCCTCTTTAAATAATGACTTTATGGAATACTTGCAACAAGATATTGATTGATTGACTTAGAAATATTTCCTACAGAGCTTTCACTGCACTCACCACACTAAACAAAAAGTGAAAGACAAACCAATATAGCAAACCTTATTTGATTACAATAGTTACTCTCTTTAATATTCAACAGTAACTGTGTAAATAAAGTTCCAGATTACAATAAACTATCAAGAATCATGTTCAGGTGCTTCAACTGACAAGTGAGGACTTTCAAAATGAAAGGTAATCATATGAAAGGCTGTAGTATACATATTCATAGCTACAAACAATAGATAATTTTAAAATGAAAACAAAACAAAGAACATTAACAATTCATGTAAAAATCACAAAGTGAAATGAGAGGAAATGAGACAATTTATGCCAGAATTGCTAATTCATTTCTATATCAAAATGATGACCTTTACATAATAAACAGTGTGTGCAATCCAGCAACAGCTGTTTACCGGGCAAGAGGGAACAAGAACACCAAGTGACACATAAATTGTTTGTAATTGCACACTTTAAAAGGCAAGAAATAAAATAAGAAAATACACTGTTTTTTCAAAATTAACCATAAAGAGAAATTCAGGTAATTGAAGAAAACAAATGTGCAGTCAAGGAGTAAAGATTTTACATTAAGTATTTTTTAAAGATTCTCAAGAAGAGACACCCATTTCAACAATGTACCAAAAAGAAGTTTTGGTACATGGCTTTCCAAAACCCCCTCTGAAAACATTTTATTTACTGAATGCTACAACAAACTAGAGAACTCTGGAGCAATATTTTCAATATTCACTACAGTAAATATTACATTTTTCAAAAGAAGAATGAGAGATGCCACCCTTGCATGTTATACGTGGCATTACTATAGTTGCAGTGTTTCATAAGCTATGGGTCATGACCCAAATTGGGTTGAGGTCATGTGATGGGTCGCTCCAAGATCAGGTATTAAAATTAGTCATACAGGTGCAAATTCTGTGGCGAGTGATACACCATTCCCTGTTTAGTGTACTACTTACTACGTTAGTTGGTGATCTGAATGATAGCTTATAAACAGTGCCTTTAGTACATCACAGACACCTTTAGCTTCTGTGGTGTAAAAACATAATAAACTAGAGAGTTAACAGCGCACTGCACAATAACTTGCAGTGAATACACTTGACTTGACCATACTCCTTAAACCCTTGACCTTTACCTTCGTTGACCATTTTTGTGTACAATGACTAAGGATATGAATAAGTAGAGGAAGTGATGGCACATGCGCCGCACGGCCGTCCTGCTGCCCGCTGCTGAGAGTTGATTCTACAATAAAATAAAATAAAAGGAGTAATAATTCCAAAACCCTTCGTTTTTAATATAAAGCTGTAGTGCAGAGTTTCAGAGCAACATAAGTATACCAAATTTCAGGCTACAGGTTATTTGTTTTTTGACCTTGACCTTCCTGTGTTGACCTTTGAGGTCAATTATCACACTGAAAGCAGATAGTAGACACCACGTAGTATCTGTGTACCTAATTTCAGGTCAATAGGTCAAATGGTTTGCGAGCTACAGGTGATTAAAAGCCCTGGACAGACAAACGGACAGCCATGATAGCATATTATATAACAGTGGTTCCCAAACTTGATCCTGGGGACCCACTGTGGCTGCAGGTTTATGTTCCAACCAAAATCCGTTTTTCATTGGACTCTTAGCCTAATTAAGTGAATCATTATTTCCCACTTTCTGTGTTTTTGAGTCAATGCAGAAATTACAAACTAAGTTTGGCAGATTTTTATTAAAATGTAATAAGCAATTATATGGGGAATATATAATTATTTTTAAGTCTTTAACAGCATTTTCAACCTAATTTTCATTCTGCTTTTCCAGGTGTTCTGTTATTTAATTGATTATTTACTAGTTTGTGGATATAACACTGAAGCCGTTGCTGCTTTCATCATCCCGAGTGTCTGCTGTGTTGGTTGTTTACTGTCACTATTAGGGTTAAATGAAGGGAGAAAACTACACAGGAAAAGGGGAAAATAATAGAAAAACAACAAAAGAGAGTTATTTCTACTTAAATCACATAGAAATATTTCTAAATGTCTTATAAATGTAAAAAACATGTTGTGTTTTTCTGAATGCAGAATAAGAGAAGAGTAAAACAGATCAGCTAATTAAATGAGATCAGTTGTTATCGATTATTATCACTGATTGTAATTGTGGTTGGAACAAAGACCCCAGGATTGAGTTTGGGAACCACTGTTATATAAGAAGATATTTCCCATGACACCATCAACCCTTTTCAAATAACATTGTGAGCAGAAGGCACCATGATGTTACTTTGAAATGTTGAAATAGAAACAATAGATAAGGCACAAGGATATGATGATTTTAATACTGTTGTACAGGCGAGTCAACAGGGTGGGGGTATATATAGTGCCGTGTTGGATGTTAAATTCAGTAGATAACTGGTGCTCTAACCGTGTATTCACTATTACAGCAAGAACTGAATACAAATCTTTAACTGAGGTGCAAAGAAGATTTTGTATCAAGTTTAACATGCCTTGATAAAGCTGAATATCTTCTTGTAATGCTATTTTACAGTGGTTCAATAAATTTTAATCTACAGTGTCACACATATGCACCAAGGGATCACCTTCATTTCTTGTTGGAGGTAAGCACTATTACCCTGAAACCAAAAGATGGCACTGTCACCAACTGTCCTTTCTCCTCCACCTGCAGCTCCAGAACACACCCAGTGAATACAAGTAGTTCCGTCCTCAAAACCCAGAGGAAGCTCCACCCTTTCTGGCCGGGATGCCACAAAAGGAGACAAGCCTAGAGAATGGAGTCTAATTTGGACCCAAGCTTGCTAAAGAACAGACCTCCAGTGTGACTTGCTACTTTTGTGAAGGCCCATTAGGTTTCTTTTGTGTTGTGCCATGTACATAACATGTTCTAAGGGTTTCATTCAAAAATTGAACAGGGTTGGTTGGTATGCTCCCCATGTATTTTTTTTGGATCCCTCGCCTTCTTCAGACCAACAACAACAACATTTATTTATATAGCACATTTTCATACAAATTATATAGCTCAAAGTGCTTTACATAATGAAGAAAGAGAAAAAAGACAAAATAAATAAGAAAATAGAATTAGGGAACACTAATTAACATAGAATAAAAGTAAGGTCCGATGGCCAGGGAGGACAGAAAAAACAAACAAAAAAAAAAACTCCAGACGGCTGGAGAAAAAAAAAATCTGCAGGGGTTCCCTAGGCCATGAGACCGCCCAGCCTCATCTAGGCATTCTACCGATCATCAATGACCTCACAATCAGTCCTCATGGTACTCAGGGTTCACATGGAAGAACTTGATGATGACAGTCATATGGACGTCTGGCCTTTAATCCATCAATGTAGGGACATCACGGTGCTTTGATCAGGTGGTGGTCGAGCAGATCATGAAAACACTGTGGAGGATGGGCCTGGTGGACCACACCACCACAGAAATACCAAAAGAGGATAGACAGGTTGCAGAGTGTCATGATTAAGGCTGAAATTTGAGGTCTTACAAGCTTTTTCCTATAATGGAAGTCAATTTGGTGTACCGTTTTTAGGATCGTTTCATGCGTTTCTAAGGGGTGTGGCCTCCATGGTCATAACCTTGAATTAATCAGCAAACAGGATAAAAGGTCAGCCTTGTGTTCTGAACCTTATCCAATCTGCATATACAACCTTGTTTAAATTTCTGCATTCTCTTGTTATTATTTTTCGTGTTTTGCCTGGTTTTCGACTTATTACCTGTTTACCGACTGTGATTTTTGCCTCTTGTCCTGGTTTTAATCGCTTCATTTATTTTTATTTTTGTTTGTTTTACCTTTTTCACACATCTCCCGATTTAACTCAAGAAACTGTTTTCCTGCCGAGTCAGGAGACAGGGTGGATCCTTTGGTATTCAGCACGATGTGTCAGTTTAAACTTTTTTTTTGTAATTTTATTGATTTTATTGTAATCATTCCATACAAATTGATCAATTTTTACAAATCAACCCCCACCCCTGAAAAAGAGAGCATGGCCAACAGACTACAACTTAAAAATAATAAAACTGAATAATTGATGACTTTATTAGGTGGATACAGATAAATGGAGAAGAAAAAAAATGGGGAGAGAATCTACTTCCTCAGTGCTTTAACAGCTTATTCTAAAATATTATTGATTAGATCCTGCCAGGTTTTCAAAAAGTTCTGCACAGATCCTCTAAGTGAGAATTAGATTTTTTCCAAGAGCTGTCAACTGATCACCACCTGGTGGTGAGTAGGCTTCGATGGTGGGGTAGGATGCCGGTCAGGCCTGGTAGACCCAAATGTGTTGTGAGGGTCAGCTGGGAATGTCTGGCAGAGTTCCCTGTCAGAAGTAGCTTTAACTCCCACCTCCGGCAGAACTTCAATCATGTCCCAAGGGAGGTGGGGAACATTGAGTCCGAATGAGCTATATTCCATGCCTCTATTGTTGAGGCGGTTGACCGAAGCTGTGTTCGTAAAGTGGTCGGTGTCTATCGTGGCGGCAATACCCGAACCCGTTGGTGGACACCGGCAGTGTGGGATGCCATCAACCTGAGGAAGGAGTCCTACAGGACCCTTTTGTCTTGTAGGACTATGGAGACAGCTGATAGGTACTGGCAGGCCAAGCGGAATGCGGCTTTGATGGTTGCTGAGGCTAAAACTTGGGTGTGGGATGAGTTTGGGGAGGCCATGGGGAACGACTTTCGATCGGCTTCGAGGAGATTCTGGTCCACCATCCAGCGTCTCAGGAGGGGGAAGCAGTACAGTGTCAACACTGTATATGGTGGGGATGGTGCACTGCTGACCTCGACTCAGGATGCTGTGGGTCTGTGGGGGGAGTACTTTAAAGACTTTCTCAATCCCACTAACATGCCTTCCAATGAGGAAGCAGAGCCTGGGGACTCGGAGGTGTGCTCCCCCATCTCCGGGACTGAGGTCAACGAGGTGGTCAACAAACTCCTTGGTGGCAGGGCCTGAAGGCTCTGGATGTTGCAGGACTGTCTTGGTTGAACACCTCTGCAACATTGCATGGACATTGGGGACAGTGCCTCTGGATTGGCAGACCAGGGTGGTGGTCCCCGGGGGGTGTGTTCCAACTACAGAGGGATCACACTCCTCAGCCTCCCTGGAAAAGTCTATTCGTGGGTCCTGGGAAGGAGGGTCCCTCAGATAGTCAAACCTTGGATTCAGGAGGAACAGTGTGGTTTTCGTCCTGGTCGCGGAACAGTGGACCTGCTCTGCACCCTTAGCAGGGTCCTGGAGGATGCATGGGAGTTTGCCCAACCAGTCTACATGTGTTTTGAGGAATTGTAAAAGGCATTCGACTGTGTCCCTCGGGGAATCCTGTGGGGAGTACTCCAAGAGTATGGGGTACCAGACGCCCTGATATGGGCTGTTCAGTCCCTGTACAACAGGTGTCAGAGCTTGGTCCGCATTGCCAGCAGTAAGTTGAACCCGTTTCCAGTGAGAGTTGGACAATGCCAGGGCTGCCCTTTGTCACCGATTCTGTTCATAACTTTTATGAACAGAATTTCTAGGCGCAGCCAGGGTGTTGAGGGGGTCCAGTTTGGTGGATTCAGGATTAGGTCACTGCTTTTTGCAAATGATGCTGTCCTGTTTGCTTCATCAGGCCGTGATTTTCAGCTCTCTCTGGATCGGTTCACAGCCGAGTGTGAAGCGGCTAGGATGGGAATCAGCACCTCCAAATCAGAGACCATGGTCCTCAGCCGGAAAAGGGTGGAGTGCCCTCTCAGGGTTGGGAACGAGATCCTGCCCCAAGTGGAGGAGTTCAAGTATCACGGGGTCTTGTTCATGAGTGAGGGAAGAATAAAGCGCGAGATCGACAGACGGATTGGTGCAGCATCCGGAAGTGATGCAGGCTCTGCATCGGTCTGTCATGGTGAAAAAGGGACTGAGCCGTAAGGCAAAGCTCTTAATTTACCAGTCGATCTACGTTCCTACCCTCACCTATGGTCATGACTTAACAGGTAGTGACCGAAAGAACGAGATCGTGAATACAAGCGGCTGAAATGAGTTTCCTCTGCAGGGTGTCTGGGCTTTCCCTTAAAGACAGAGTGAGAAGCTCAGTCATCAGGGAGGGGGCTCAGAGTAGAGCCGCTGCTCCTCCGCATCAAGAGGCATCAGATGAGGTGGCTTGGGCATCTGATCACAATGCCCCCTGGACGTCTCCCTGGTGAGGTGTTCCGGGCACATCTAACTGTGAGGAGGCCCCTGGGAAGACCCAGGACACGCTGGAGGAACTATGTCTCCTGGTTGGCCTGGTTAACACCTCGGGATTCCACCAGAAAAGCTAAAAGAAGTGGCTGGGGAGAGGGAAGTCTGGGCATCACTGCTCAAGCTGCTGCCCCCGTGATCCAATCTCAGAGATGGAGACATTTTGCATGAATTCCCTATCATCGACATTGGGTGCATAAACATTTATCAAAATCACTTTACAGTTAAAGAATTTGCCCATGACAATCACATATCTCAAGCAGCCTATTGTTACATTGGAATTTATAATTATAAGGATAGGTTAGATATAGCACGCTCTCTTTCTCTCCCCCCCCCTTATTCCCCCACCCCCCCATTTTGCCTCCCCACGTGAGGCTGGACCCCACTTCACAAAGTCCCGGCCCTCTGACATACCTAGAGACAGAGCACATCCAAAACAAAACAAGCGCCCCAGCAGCAGCATTTGAGGATTAAAAAGTAGAGATATCTATTGCCGATAAAATCTAAATACTAAGCATAAAATATAATCATCAACAGTCTTGAAATATTAAGACAGTAAACCCAGGGAATGGTGTTAAAAAGTGGCCCTGAATAAGCATAGTAAACCCTAATGCAATAAAAACAATAACAATAAACCAAGGGTTATGATATTAAACAGTCTCCTTTACAATAGTTCAAAACCAAAATAAAACAAAAAAAAAGGAAACTACTACTTTTTCTCCCACACATACACATGTAATTATTATTAAAACATAAACAAAAAGTGGCCGAGAAGAAAAAAGGATGTATAATTATGATACCCGTATCATTGCAAGCAGATAAAACAGCAGGTATTATCTTCTTGCCTTACCATGACAGGATGCGACTCACTTTCGTATTTCAAAAAAGTGTTGGGATCAGCTTTCTTAACTCCTTTTCTGCTTCCTCCATGGAGGAGAAGATGTGATATTTGTCTTGAATACCCACTTTCAGTTTGGCAGGATACAAGAGGCTGTATCTGATATCGGCTTTCCGTAACCGCTGTTTAATGTTGTAAAAACCTGCACGTTTAGCAGCTGTTGAGGGTGACAAATCAGGGAAAATACGAATGTGGTTATCTTCAAATATAATCTCTTGTTTGAGTCTGAGAAGTGCCATTACTTTAAGCTTAAACTGTAATCTCTTGAAGCGGACAATTAAAGACCTAGGTTTAGAGGTATTTGATCCACGTATGTGAAAAGCTGCCGCTATCTCGGTATCTGATTTAAAGTCCTCTCCAATTATTTTTGAGAACAGTTCAGCTACGAATTTCACTGGGTTTGGACTTTCACGGTTCTCAGGTAGACCTTCGATTCTAATATTATTCCTTCTGCATCCATCTTCCAGAGCCGCAAGTCTATGGCCGTGGTGAATGTTGCAATCATTTCCATCAGTTCGGAGAAATCGTTTCAGCTTTCGTGCTCTGCGAGTGAAGTTGTAACCCCCATTACAGCCGATGCTTCCGGCTCGCGAGGAGTAGATGAAAGCACGGACTGCAAGGCCATTTCTAGTTTCAAGTGATCTTCTGGAATCGGCGAGCTATCATGACCTGCATCGCTTGCACCTTCACTCCCATTTTCTCTCTCGACTGGAGATGATGCAGTGGAACAGGGTCCTGGGAAGTCTGTGCTTTTGCCTGCCACTTCCAGGTCAGTCTCTGAAAAGCCGTATCTAGTACTTGCATTTGGGCCTGATACCTCTCTAGATTTGGGTGTAGTTTTAGGTTTTTTTTCCGTTTCTTTCTGACCCTCTTTCTTGTTACTCATGTTTATATACTGTACTAGAAACTCCATAGGTTAGGTAAATACAGGATATCTCAGCATAATAAGAAATAAGAGAATAAATAAAGCCGCTGCAACGGAGCTCCGCTTCAGACGTCCATCTCCCGTAATCTAGACAGTTTGCAGAATTCTTCAGTAAGATTTATCCCATCAACCATATGAAATACATACATTTTTAGAAATAAGTTAGTTATGCAACTCAACTTTGTTAAATGAAAACTGGAATATACTGTAGATCTGCAAACTCATTTAGAAGAATGAATTATTTAACAATGAAGGTCATTTAAAAAGCATAATTAGAAAAAGTTATTAAATCAAGGTAAATAAACTTCACTGACTTGATTATTTTTTGTCTGCTTTAGCTCTTATCAGACACCATGAGCCATGGGACTAAGTTAAGTGACCGTTCATGTTATCAATCATCCTCATATCACTTTACTGAAGCTTAAACTAAGCCTTTACGCTGACAGTAATATGCTTCTATTAACAATATGTTCACGTTCCTTTTCTCTTTTTTATTACTATTCATATAAATATATGCTTGACTAAAACAAGCTTTTATAGTTTATTATATGGTCATTGTTACTTGGCTACTGTATTTAAGAGTCTGCTGTTATTATGGTATTAATCCTCTTCTTGGGTCCCAGTATGACACAGAATTTCTTATTTGGGTCCTCAGATGGAAAAGTTTAAGAAGCTATGCTGTAGTATAATGTTGTCGTGGACGAACTCATGTCCAGAGAAAGTCAGAATTAAGTCTTCTGGTTCAAAATCACACAGAAACACTACAGTGTTTCACTCAGTTATACACAGAAAGAATCTTTCAGACTGGCTAAACTGAAAACATTAGTCATCTTTTCAAACGCTTACATCAGGGTTGTCTCATCCCTTAAATATTTTCCAACTTTTTGACCCCAAACTTGGTCATACCTTCAAACTGACATATAAAACAGTCTGTGTAGCTGAGGAAGCCTTTCTCAGAAGACCTAGTTTACCCAAGATGCATTCATTTAGCTATCATTCTTGTTTAATGTTAGACACTAAGGCAGTATACATTTGTAATTTTTACTTTAAATGTCCAGTAATAGATTGACAGCTGTACAATAAGCTGCAGCTTCTGCAAAACTGTAGAATGGCATGCACAGAAATTTTCACGTGGGAAAACAGTTCCCATACACCCCAGGCACCTTGTCATTCAAGCAATGTCTGACAGATTATGTTACCATTAAGGATTTGAACGTATTATTAATGTAAACATGCAGTTTCTCCCAAGATAAATTTCTGCTGAAAATCTATCAGCATAGAGTACTATGAAAAATAAAAAACTATTATGAATACAGACTACCAAAAAAAGTGAAATTCATGATGTTTGAGGTCTTAATAGTATGACATAATGAGAAGAAAAGTTAACTGTGAAAGTATTAAAAATCATATCTTGCACTGCAGCATAGCACTGGAACATAGCAAGTTATACCAAATCTATGATTCAAAAGCTTCAGCATTAAAAATCAAAGAGCACCAGAAAACTCTTTACAAGATTGCATCCACTGCAGCCTTTAGTGATGTGGACAGGCAGATTAGCACAAGCATTCTTTATTCAATTTTAAAGGGCAAAAATCAACAATAAGTGGCCACTTTATTCATACCTGGAAGATAATGCAAATATGTTTCTGCTTCAAATGGCAACTCATATGGATATAACTCAGTATTTACACAGCATACAAACAAGGCCATGAAAAATACATGGGACATGAGATCGGATTGTGGCCTCCATGTCTGAATCAGATTAAGTTATTCTATTCAGTGAATGGCAGTTATGTAGATAAAAACATGTCATTAATGAGAGTGGTCAGATCAGAATGGATATACTTGTCCAAATTAAAAGAAAGCCTATAAGCACTCATATGATGCAGTAGTTCTTTACAATAGTGTTGTGCAGAAGTCCTTCAACAGCAAAAGTATCACACCTGTCAGCTAAGAACAGGACAGTGAGGCTAAAATAGGCAAATGATTATCATAACAGCAGGTGTAGTGACTGGAAAAATTCTGTCAATGTCAGAATGATGGTGAGATGAAAACTTCATATCATCCTGCCTTCAGTCAGTGGATCAAGTGTAACGTGAGAAAAATAATTCCTTACCACACATTTGTC
The DNA here is from genome assembly GCF_016835505.1 of Polypterus senegalus. NCBI lineage: Eukaryota > Metazoa > Chordata > Cladistia > Polypteriformes > Polypteridae > Polypterus > Polypterus senegalus. The sequence continues at coordinate 74,645,313 of NC_053168.1, read as the reverse complement.
CTATTTTAACCAATAAACCATTACTAGAATGCCACAAAAAACCTAACCATTGTTGCTGATCACAAACATCCATATATGATCACAGTCTTGCCTTTTTTCCAGTAGAATAATACAAAGTCATAAAGCATGTTGGTTCCATGAACTTGAATTCAGTTTACCCTGCACAATCCCTTTATGTAAATGCAACATATCAGTGTTTCTCAACCTTTTTAATGTTGTGATCTACCATAATAAAGGGGTGGTGGCAGTAGGTTTCCTCCTAACTGAACATTGTGCTCAATTCACTAAGGAGTCCTGCTATAATTGCGCTCAATCATCAGAGCAGAACTGATTGACCACCACCCACTACCACTATAAACAATACCAACTTATGACCCACTGCCAAGAGCCTGCGACCCTGTGCTTGTGAAGCACTACAGTAGTGCACCTTTGGGATGAAGGTAACACAAGATTAGCAGCAAGAACCAAAATCTTTAATGATTGCTTCCAGCACTGTATTGAATGAATGCCTAGAATGACACTGGCAAATAGGGAGTCCCACCCCACAGTAGAGAGGTTTACCTAATAAGGTGGCCAACAAGAGTGTAAGGTTAGCTGTGAAGAAACCCAAAAGCATTTGCCACTATGAATGACTACTTGCAGAAGCACACATACCAAAGATAGGATCAAAAGTATACAGCTGAAAGTGTTTACTGTAAGGGAAAGTGTTTACTTATGGCTCAAAGATATCCCCACATTTGCTAAACTTTTCACCAACATGGGCACACATGAGTTTTACTGGCAAATGTAAGTTGGCTTACCAGCAAAATAAAAAACAGCAGCACAAATAACATTATTACAGTTATGTAGGAGTGTCCTTAGGCACCTATATTAATGAGCATTGAGGTCAAGTAATAACTTGTTCGATTACCTCCACGCAACTTTTCATCCCTGAGGCAGCAGCGTAGTGCAAACACGTGCTTTTCTTGTTGTCAACTGCATTGACATCTGCTCGTTCGTACTCTCCCTGGTCCAGCTTCGCCCCAGTCCACTTGAGGGTCATCTGCAGACAGTCTGCTCTTTTCTGCTCATCCTCATATGGCCGGGAAATCCTCGGGTGCAGTGCCCCCTCTGGTAGCATAATTTGCGGTCCCATGCAAATCAGGTGCATTGATGTTTCGTTGTGGATATTGCGCTTGTTTGGGTTGCCATCCTTACTGTAGAGGAAAGCTCTGTTTTGAGAGAAACAAAAAATAATAAAGGCTTAGTATTGCTAAGAACATTGCACTTGGTGAGGTGCCCCTCAAAAGTACAGTGAAACAAGTGTAATATTTACTTAACTTTTCAAACTTTTTCTTTAGTTCTAATTAAGTTAATAATATAAAATAGGTAAGGTAATAAATAAAATAAGTAAATTTAATGAAATAATGTGACATAAAAGAACACTGATCATTCATACTTGCATCATGTCCGGCATTTGGCATTACCTGCTGAAATGTATTCTAAGACAATTGAATTCAATGACAATTACTTTTAAATATTGTTTCTTTGCATCAAGCATGAAGAATGACAAATTTGTCAGAATAAAATGAACTTTCAGCAAAGCATGGTGATAGTTTTGCAGCCCAACCATGTATGGATTCAGTCTCATCAGCATTGTATAAATACTACATATAACTTACCATATATATATACTCGCGTTTAAGTTCTCCCGCAGATAAGTCGGGGCTTGATTTTACCATGTAATTACCAGTGTGTATATATATATATATATATATATATATATATATTTGTCACGCACGCAGTAGGAGGCGGATTGATTCGATAGCACCTGGGAAACCATTCGCCAGGGAATGGCGGGTATTAACTTTCTCCCTCTGCTTCCTCATAGAAAGAAAGACCTTCCTGCACCATAGGCCTGGATTGACCGCAGTGCGATACTTCCGCCCTTCCTCCGCCATCTTGCCCTGACGCCATCCTTCCCATCCTCCCTTGCGGTCCTTCCCGCATCCCTCCACTTCCGCTCCTCCCCAATAAAATGGCGCGCGCGCCAGGAGTCGGCGTGCGTATGAACTGTTTTGTTTATTTTTGACCTGTTTTTTTTCTGTACAATATACGGGGCGGAAACCCCAACCCTTTGCTGTCTCCTCGGTCCTTTACATCTGGCGAGTCGGCAGGATAGAGATCCCGGAATGACGGAGGGACAGGACCTCAACACGGTGCTGCAGGCAATGAATGACCAGCTCCAGGCGCTGCAGCCTGCGCAAGCCGCCACCACCCGGGAGCTGGAGGCCACGAAGGCCAGGTTAGTGGAAGCCCAACGGGCGAGACCAGACCCGCCCAGGCAGCCGCCTCCTCCTTTAGTCCGATGGGCCCTTCGGGACGCCGATGCCTACCTGGGCATGTTTGAGAGGGCGGCCACCCGGAGCGAGTGGCAGCGGTCCGAGTGGGCGCCCATCTGGCGCCATACCTGAAGGGACCCGCGCTGCGGGCCTATTATGACCTCCCTGAGGAGGAGGCCGCTAATTACGACCTCCTCAAGCCCGAAATACTGGCCCGCTACGGCATTAGCCGGGCCAGCAGGCGGCCGAATGGCGGAACTGGGTCTTTGACCCTGAAAAGCCCTTCGCGCCCAGGCGCTCGAAGTTCTGGGGCAAGATGGGCGCTGGCTACGGCCAGAGGCCCGGCGGGCGGAAAGTGGTCGGCGGGTGGCCTGTGAAGGCCTGGTCAATGCGATGCCCAGTTCCCTCGCCCAGCAGGTCCGGGACACGCCTATCAGAACATGTCGGGCCTCCTCGGCGTCCTGGAGCGTCAGTTGGCGGTCCTCCGACTTGGGGGTCAGAAAAGCCTGCTCGCGGGAACCGGCAGGGACGGGCGGCCACCCCGAGCCCCTCGACGCGCTGCAGAAGCGCCAGCCAGAGCCAGAGAGAGGCGGGTCCGCCTGTTTCAAGTGTGGCGAGACCGTCACCTGCTGCCAAACTGCCCCATCACACGCCCGGAGCCTATGGACTGCAGCTGGACGTCGTCGGAGAGGTATTGTACCCCGCCGCATCCCTTGGCGAGTCCGAATCACGGGAGTGGTGTTGCTAAATGGGCACGCCGTGGTGGCTTTGTTTGATTCCGGCAGCAACATTACCATTGTTGCTCGCCGTTTTGTCTTACCGCAACAGTGGTTAAAACAGCATTTGTTGGTCACCTGTGTGCATGGGGGGACTAGGTCATATCGTTCCGCTCACTGCTATGTCACCTGGAAGGGGGAACCAATCCAAATGGCGGTCGCTGTGTTACCTGACCCCCTTCCCAGTGATTTTGGGACAAGACTGGTCTAAAAGAATCAGCGGTAAGCCATTCGCGCTCCCGGGCCTCGTTGGATCTTGTTATGAGGGGAAAAGGCACCCCTCCCGCGGCCTCCACGCCGTGCACAAGGGCAGGCCCTATGGGCGCTGGTGTCTCGGGGACCTTTCGTGGCTACGGACCTTGACCCGGAAGATTCCGCGGAGAAGGGACTAGCCAGGAACTCTTCCCGGCCCAGGCCCCAAGACCCTCGGCGGCCTGGACCATCAATTTCGGTCCACGCCGCCTCCTTTAAGAGGGAGCAGTGGAATGATGACTCCCTGCGCTTTGCCGGAATGCGTCGTTCTGCCTAACAGCTCAACAGCGGACGGATCCACACCGCGGGAACCCTTCTTTGTCCTTGAGAATGATCTGTTGTACCGGTGGCTACCCATGAGGGCGGGTGCGGAAGTTGTTGCTAATTCCGCGTACCTTCCGGCGGGAGATATGCGAGCTGGCACATGCTCACCTCCTAGGCGCCCACCTCGGAGCCGAAAAAACACTGGAGAGGATTAAGCTCCGCTTTTACTGGCCTGGGATCAATGAGGAGGTCCGCGGTTCTGTCAATCCTGTCCGAGTGCCAGACCCGCCAGATTCCTAGGAGGGACCGTGCTCCTCTAGTCCCTATTCCCCTCGTGGACATCCCCTTTGAAAGGATAGGGGTCGATTTGGTGGGACCCTGGAGCCCTCAACCCGTGGCCACAAGTATATCCTAGTCATGGTGGACTATGCCACCCGGTACCCAGAGGCGGTTCCCCTGCGCCCGCTAATACTAAAAGCATCGCACGGAACTGGTTAATTTGTTTTCACGCGTGGGCATACCCAAGGAGGTCCTCACGGACCAGGGTACGCCCTTCACTTCGGATACGATCAAGGAGGTAGCCAAATTACTGCAGATAAAGCACCTGAAAGCGTCAGTCTATCACCCGCAAACTGACGGGTTGGTGAACGTTTAATCAGACGCTTAAGCAGATGCTCCGCAAGGTAGTCAGCGGGCGGCAGGAACTGGGACCAGCTCCTCCCGCCGTGCTTTTGCCTACCGGGAGGTACCCCAGGCCTCTACAGGCTTCTCCCCCTTTTGAATTACTATACGGGCGACAACCCCGGGGAATCCTCGACATCCTAAAAGAAGGCTGGGAGGCCGAGGCTCTTCCCTCCTCTAACATTTTGAGATGCGTGCGCAACTGCGCGACCGACTCACAAAGATCAGGCCCCTCCTAAAAGAGCACGTGACTCGTGCGCAAGCAGCGCAGGCCCGGTGTTACAACCGCAACTCCGTCCTCAGGGAGTTCCGCCCGGGGACCGAAGTTATGGTGCTCGCCCCGACCTCCCACTTTCGAAGCTGCTCGCCACTGGCAAGGGCCTTACGAGGTTAAGGAGAGAAAGGACTCGTCGACTATTTGGTGAAACAGCCCAATCGTCGACCGAAAGTGAGAGGATCTATCATGTCAACCTGTTAAAGCCCTGAGAGATAGAGAGGAGCCCCAGCTCCCATAGGTCACTCTCCCTTTCGCAAGCACAACTGCCCTTAACCTCGGCGAAGAGCTGACCCCAAGCAGCGGCAGGAGTTAGCCCAAACACTCCGAGCCATCCCCGAGGTAGTGAGCGAGTCACCCGGCCGGACCGCGCTGATTGCCACGATATAGTCACGGAGCCCGGGGTAATCGTCCGGGAGAGGCCCTACCGACTCCCGGAGGCAAAACGCGCAGAGGTCGAACTGGAGGTGAAACGTATGTTGGACATGGACATAATTGAAGAGAGCCATAGTCCCTGGTCCAGCCCTATTGTCCTCGTCTCCAAGCCAGACGGCTCCTGGAGGTTCTGTAATGACTTTAGACGCCTGAATCAGATCTCCAAGTTCGATGCCTACCCCATGCCCCGCATTGACGACCTCCTTGAGCGGCTGGAGTGCGGCTCGATATCTGACTACCCTTGACATGACAAAAGGGTATTGGCAAATTCCTTTAACGGCATCCGCAAAGGAGAAAACGGCCTTTAGCACCCCTAGCGGGCACTGGCAGTACAAGGTCCTCCCATTTGGGCTGCACGGGGCCCGCGACCTTCCAACGCCTGGTAGATAGAGTGCTGAAGCCCCACCAGTCCTATAGTGCCGCCTACCTGGATGACGCTTGTCATCTATTCCGCACCTGGGAGGAGCATCTACTGCAGGTCGCAGCTGTCCTCCTAACACTGGCTAAAGCCGCCTCCGCATAAACCCCGGAAGTGTTTTTGGATTAAAGGAGGCCAAATATTTAGGCTACCTCGTGGGACAAGGACAGGTGCGCCACAGAGCTCCAAAGTTAAAGACATCTTAGAATGGCCCGTCCGTACCAAGAAACAGGTGCAGGCTTTCTTGGGGCTTGCGGGTTACTACCGCCGGTTTGTTCCCGTTTCTCGAAGAGCAGCACCCTTGACTGACCTGACAAAAGGGGCGCCCCTATACGTGGTGTGGACCGACAAAGCAGAACACGCTTCAGTGACCTAAAGAAGGCCCTAACGCCGGCACCTGTGTTACGGACGCCCGATTTTGGGCTCCCGCTTATTCTCCAGACCGACGCCGGACACAGGCCTGGGTGCCGTGCTGAGCCAAAGCGCCGATGGTGTCGAGCACCCTGTGATGTACCTTAGCCGGAAACTGATGGACCGGGACCGGTGCACGCGGCAGTGGAGAGGGAGGCCTTGGCCATTAAGTGGGCAGTGACCCACCTCCGTTACTACCTGCTGGGTGCGAATTCGCTCTGGTGACTGATCACGCTGCACTTCAGTGGATGTCCCTACACAAAGAGTCGAATCCGCGGGTCACCAGGTGGTTCCTGGACTTACAGCCGTATAAGTTCACTGTCACTTATCGGCGGGCACCCTTCAGGCCAATGCCGATGCCCTCTCTCGTATTCACGACCTCTCGGTTAGGTCCGCCCGACCTGACGGTCCTGGGCTAAGGGGGATCGGTGTCACGCACGCGCAGTAGGAGGCAGCGGATTGATTCGATAGCACCTGGGAAACCATTCGCCAGGGAATGGCGGGGTATTAACTTTCTCCCTCTGCTTCCTCATAGAAAGAAAGACCTTCCTGCACCATAGGCCTGGATTGACCGCAGTGCGATACTTCCGCCCTTCCTCCGCCATCTTGCCCTGACGCCATCCTTCCCATCCTCCCTTGCGGTCCTTCCCGCATCCCTCCACTTCCGCTCCTCCCCAATAAAATGGCGCGACGCCAGGAGTCGTCGCGTATGAACTGTTTTGTTTATTTTTGACCTGTTTTTTTTTGTACAATATACGGGGCCGGAAACCCCAACCCTTATTGCTGTCTCCTCGGTCCTTCACAATATATATATATATATATATATATATATATATTAATGTCAGTCGTATAAGTTAAATGCGGAAACCTCAAGCTATTGGTCCAAAAGATTATGATATGCTAACCCCCACCTGACAGAGTAACCACGGAGAACACGGAGTCTTTTTTTTCTATGTATTGTGCCTACATGACCACAGGGTAATACTCAAACTATTCAGAAGTGACATTTGCAGTGTTTTGTGTTTTTTGTATCTCACACCCTCATACACATTTATCGTAAGAGCATCCCTTATCTACGATGGAGCGTTCAATCAGAAGAAAATAAGACGGTGGTTTTAAATTAAACGTCGTTGAAGTGGCAGAAGAAATTGGAAACTACGCTGCTGCAACAAAATTCGATGTGTCTGAGAAACTGGTGACTTATATGTGAGTATATACTGTATATAGCACACTTCCCCCACTCGAAGTGGTAAATAATAACACACTTATTGCAGAAATTACAGACTTTACTCCAACAGTTCTCCAATTCATTAACAATATTATCCCAGGCAATACCTTTCAGCTACAATATCACTTGTATTTAGGTCAATGGTATAAATAAATAGGAAGAGTATTCATGGCACAAAAAAATAATTATGTACTAGCCTACTAGTCCTTCTCCTGTTTGATCTAATAATAATAAATCAGAGTCTTCAAGGCTGGAAGCACATTCATATTTGGTTTCCTCCTTGAGCCAGACGCTACTGGGTTATGCTACAGTGAGGCCCTCAACCTGTACTGGAATAGGTGGATTCAGAACATACATTTATGACCCATGTACTGCCTGCTTCTTTATGAGATGTCTGCGCTATAGCACTGCCTACCCAATTTAGTTATTTTCAAACTACAGTAAAACCTCAATTATCTGTCACTCAGTTAGCCATTATTGCACACGCCAGCGTCTACCTATTACTACTGCTGTGCTATGCACATTGGAACAACTCTCCCTTTTGCTTGTGTTTTTCTCCAGCAATATGTGTCACGCCACATTTTGTAATCACTGTGTCATTTATGTACCTTCAGTTTTAATAGTGTTTTGTAGCTTTTCTCTTTTGTTATAATTAAACTACTGTGCATTGTTATGGCCAATAAACGTATGTGTGTGGTGTTGGAATTGTCACAAATATTTGAAAAGTTAAACGTTTATAAAACGGCAAAAGTGCTTGAAGTATTGCCTCAGTTTATGGATATAAAGCGTGATGCTGACAAAATTGAAAAACGTGTCGACAATGGAAACCACTGATGATAATGTTATTCTGTATTAATATTAATGTTCTTCTGCACTGTAATTTTCTTTTAAAATTATGTTGTTTTGTTAATATATTGTGACATGCAGGCAGCTTGTGATGTACTGTGCGGGAGCAGAAAGTGCGAAATGAATGCTGTAAGTGATGGATTGGGTGAAGGGCTTCTCTTCTGTGAGATGAGTGACAGGACAAATTAAGAGAAGAATGTGGTAGAAGGAAGATGTGGTAGAAGTAAGTTTTCAGTAGCGAGTCAGGAGACAATAAGCAGGAGTGTTTGGGTATAGAGAACAAAAGAACGTAGGTAGCAGGAGATAAACTGATTGGTAAGAAAAACTTTCTTTTATTGTTTTAGAAGCGTGTTCCGTAACCCAGATAAAGGAGTATAAAACAAGGCACCGTTTGTTATGGAACAAAGTAAAATGATGAAAACTCCAGTACCTCTGAACTGTATTTACTTATTACACTGTTAGTTACAATATTATATGAATTAATTAATTTTGTTAATGCTATATTTAATATTTTTAATATATGGGGGACATTCAAAAAGTTTCCACACTTTTTTTTTAACACTGTCTATTAAGGATTTCAAAAAACAAATTACATCACTTTTCTAAATAGTCACTTTCGTTTACGATGCAATTTTTCCAGTGTCGTACCATCTTTTAAATTCCCAATTACTACTCCTCCCGCCTTTACCGTTTCACCAGATAGGGTCACCCAAGGCAAACTGGTCCTAGGCAAGGGACATGACAAAGAGCAGTTCAGAAAACCTCCTATGATGCATACAAACATTGGATGCCGTTTTCCCTTGCCAGGGTGCGGGTCACCGGGGCTCCCCTCTGGAGCCAGGCCTGGAGGTCGGGTCTGCAACCATGGGGCACAGCCCGAAGAGGAAATGTGGGTCCCCCTTCCCATGGGCTCACCACCTGTAGGAGGAGCCAAGGAGGTTGGGTGCAGTGTGATTCGGGTGGTGGCCGAAGGCGAGGACCTTGGTGGTCCAATCCTCGGTTACAGAAGCTGGCTCTTGGGACATGGAATGTCACCTCTATGAAGGGGAAGGAGCCTGAGCTAGTGCCCAAGGTTGAGAGGTTCCGGCTAGATATAGTCGGGCTCACCTCAACGTACAGTGTGGATTCTGGAACGTCTCCTTGAGAGGGGCTGGACTCTCTACCAACTCTGGATTTGCCCCCGGTGAGAGGCGCAGAGTGGGTGTGGGCATAATTATTGCCGTCAAACTTGGAGCCTGCTCATTGGGGTTCATCCCGGTAGACAAGAGGGTAGCCTCCCTCCGCCTTCAGGTGGGGGGTCAGGTCATAACTGTTGTTTGCGCGAATGCGCCGAACAGCAGTTTGGAGTACCCACCCTTTTTGGAGTCCCTGGAGGGGGTGCTAGAAGGCGCACCTGCTGGGGACTCCCTCGTTCTGCTGGGAGACTTCAATGCTCACGTGGGCAATGACTGTGAGACCTGGAAGGGCGTGACTGGGAGGAATGGCCCCCAGATCTGTACCCAAGTGGTGTTATGTTATTGGACTTCTGTTCTCGTCACAGACTGTCCATAACAACACTATGTTTAGGCATAGGGGTGTCCATATGTGCACCAGGACACACTAGGCCTCAATTCGATGATCAACTTCGTGGTCATGTCATCGGACTTGTGGCCACATGTCCTGGACACTTGGGCGAAGAGAGGGGCGGAGCTGTCAAATGATCACCACCTGGTGGTGAGTTGTTTTCGATGGTGGGGGAGGATGCCGGTCAGGCCTGGTAGGCCCAAACGTATTGTGAGGGTCTGATGGGAACATCTGGCAGAGTCCCCTGTCAGAAGTAGCTTCAACTCCCATCTCCGGCAGAACTTCGACCATGTCCTGAGGGAGGTGGGGGACATTAAGACCGAATGGGCCATGTTCTGTGCCTTTATTGTTGAGGCGGCTGACTGGAACTAGGGCCATAAGGTGGTAGGTGCCTGTTGTGGTGGCAATCCCCGAACCCGTTGGTGGACACCGGTGGTGAGGAACGCTGTCAAGCTGAAGGAGGAGTCCTAAAAGACCCTTTTGTACTGTGGGACTCCAGAGGAGGCTAACAGGTACTGGCAGACCAAGCGGAAAGGGGCTTCAGGTGGTTGCTGAGGCAAAAACTCGGGCGTGGGAGTTTGGGGAGGCCATGGTGAATGACTCCCAGACGGCTTCAAGGAGATTTTGGCCCACCATCTGGCATCTCAGGAAGGGGAAGCAGTGCAGTGTCAACAATGTATATGGTGGGGATGGTGTGCTGCTGACTTCGACTCAGGACGTTGTGGGTTGGTGGGGGTACTTCGAACACCTCCTCAATCCCACTAACATGTCTTCCAACAAGGAAGCAGAGCCTGGGGACTTTGAGGTGGGCTCTCTCATCTCTGGGACTGAGGTCACCTAAGTGGTCAAAAAACTGCTTGGTAGCAGGTCCCTGGGGTGGATGAGATACGCCCGGAGTTCCTCAAGGCTCTGGATGTTGCATGACTGTCTTGGTTGACATGCCTCTGCAACATCGCATGGACATCAGGGACAGTGCCTCTGGATTGGCAGTTTAAGAAGGGGGACTGGAGGGTGTGTTCCAACTACAGAGGGATCACATTCCTCAGCCTCCCTGGAAAAGTCTATTCGGGGGTCCTGGAGAGGAGGGTGTATGGGAGTTTGCCCAGCCAGTCTACATGTGTTTTGTGTACTTGGAAAAGGTGTTTGACCGTGTCCTTCTAGGAATCCTGTGGGGGGTTCTCCGGGAGTATGGGGTACCAGACCCCCTGATAAGGGCTGTTCGGTCCCTGTACAACCGCTGTCAGAGCTTGGTCCGCATTCCCGGCAGTGTCAAACCCATTTCCAGTGAGAGTTGGACTCCGCCAGAGCTGCCCTTTGTCACCGATTCTGTTCATAACTTTTATGGACAGAATTTTTAGGTGCAGCCAGGGCATTGAGGGGGTCCAGTTTGGTGGGCTCAGGACTGGGTCACTGCTTTTTACAGATGATGTTGTCCTGTTTGCTTCATCAGGCCGTGATCTTCAGGTCTCTCTGGATCGGTTCTCAGCAGTGTGTGAAGCAGCTGGGTTGGGAATCAGCACCTCGAAATCAAAGACCATGGTTCTCAGCCGGAAAAGGGTGGAGTGCCCTCTCAGGATTGGGAGAAAGATCCTGCCCCAAGTGGAGGAGTTCAAGTATCTTGGGGTCTTGTTCACGAGTTTGATAGGCGGATTGGTGAGGCATCCGCAGTGATGCGGTCTCTGCATCGGTCTGTCCTGGTGAAAAAGGAGCTGAGCCGAAAGGCAAAGCTCTCAATTTACCAGTCAATCTACATTCCTACCCTCACCTATGGTCATGAGCTGTGGGTAGTGACAGAAAGAATGAGATCGCGAATACAATAGGCAGAAATGAGTTTCCTCCGCAGGGTTTCTGGGCTTTCCTTTAAAGATAGGGTGAGAAGCTCAGAGTAGAGCCACTGCTCCTCCGCATTGAGAGGAGTCAGATGAGGTGACTCGGGCATCTAATCAGGATGCCTCCTAGACGCCTCCTCGGTGAGGTGTTCTTGGCATGTCCAACTGGGAGGAGACCCCGGGTAAGACCCAGGACACGCTGGAGGGACAATTTCCCTCGGCTAGCCTGGGAATGCCTCGGAATTACCCTGGAAGAGCTAGTAGAAGTAGCTGGGGAAAGGGAAGTCTGGGCATCTCTGCTCAAGCTGCTGACCCCATGACCCAATCTCGCATAAGCGGAAGAGGATGGATGGATGGATAGATGAGACTTCAAAATTATTTAACTAAACGTGACATTGGTCCAAGGTGGAACTTAGTTTTGCAGAATCTTAATCACAGAATAATATTAAAAAAAAAAAATCAATAAATTACTGTGAATAATTATTTCAAAAGTATTCAAGATGCACTAGTTGAGATGTTATGGTGTGTTTTGCTCACTGCTGCTATCATGACTCTAACTGTGTTACTCATGTAGTTTGCAGTTTTATCTTTATTTTGTCTGATAGCTTATATTTTTATTTTATTGTTATATTACAACACTGTCTCGTTTTCCTAACAGGAAAGACTGTTTTACATTTGGTTCCAAGCGGTGATTGTCCATTGCCATGCCATGTCATTTAATGCATCCCAGTTGCGTCACTGCTGCCACATGCAATCTAATGTCCAAGTTTGTGTTTGTATATGTTGTAAAACCTTTCACAGAAGAACTCCTCTTTAGTTTTACTTAAAATGATTTTTTCGACCAAGTTCTGTGTAAGATTTGTGTAATGGTGATTGTTACATGATCGCTCATTTCTTGGTTTTGACCATTGGTGGTTCTCTGGTTAAAGATTTAATCTCCTGGGGACTCATGTACAGGGTGATTCACTTGAAAGAGGCCCCGAATATTCTGTTTTAACTCCCATTAGGATGAAGCAATCTGAACCAAAAAATATGCTATATACCTTGACGAATGTGCAATCGATTGCATTACATGCGATGCTGGAAGTGGTTTCAGTTTTCTGCCAGAAACATTTCGACGTGGCGCTCCAGGTTCCTGAACACTTTGGATAGCAGCAATTTCACGTTTGACGTTTTCCTTCAAATCTTCCATAGTGCAAGACTTGTTTTGATAGACTCTTCCTTTGGGCATACCCCAAAGGAGGAAGTCTGGTGGTGCCAGATGCGGCAATTGTGGTGGCCAAAGCCCCTTTGAAATTACCCCGTTGCTGAAGAAGGACTCAATTTCTACCATGCTCCTTGCCGATGTGGGACAAGTTGTTCCATCTTGCTGGAAGTAACCTTTCGTTAACTCACAATCATCCAGTAGGTTCTAATATTGCTAGAAAACAAATTGGTGACACAATACAGTGGAACCTCGGTTCACGACCAAAAAGCTTGCCAAACTTTTACCTCGGTTCACAACCACACACTTGGTATACAAACAAGCCAGTTTTCCTTGCCTACCAGAGCTGAGCGAGCGAGAGAAAGAGAGAGAGAGAGCGAGCAAGCCGCGTGCCTGCTAGGGAGGGGGAGGAGGAGATTGCTGCACGTGTTGGCTTGCACTTACTGCCTGCAGATAGGCAGGCAAACCATCCCCCCAATTCCACGTGCCTGTTGGGGAGGGGGAGGAGGAGATTGTTGCACGTGTTTGCCTGCCTATCTGCAGGCTGTACGTGCAAGCGCACCATCCCCCACCACAGGCAGGCTGAGAGAGAGAGAGAGAGAGAGAGAGAGAGAGAGAAAGCGAGCGAGCCGCGTGGCTGCAAGAGCTCTGTTCATTGTTCTCCTTCCATTGGCTTCTAAGCAAGTGAAGAGTGGTGAGAAGAAAGTTTTGAAGAAAATTGAAATCGAAGTAAAGAAAGAAATTACAAGAGGTGGAAAAACTGTTTACCAGTTTACTCATTTACCAATCTGAGAACCCTCGTGCTTTCAAGCAGCACAATGTAAACAAAGCCAGACTGCCAGTAATGTGGAGGGCAAACATGAAGGGTTGGGTCACAAGAACTTTGTTTTTGGAAAGGCTGCATGAGGCTTTCACTCCCACCAGCTAAACAGCTAAAAGCACCAGAAACCCAAGAAACCACAAGAGAGAAAACACCTGAAGGAAAACACTTTCATGCCAGAACTCGACTCATGCAAGGTTAGTTTTCTTGGTGGTTTTTGTATTACGGATTTTTCAAAAGTTAATTTTTCAGTTCGTAGCATGAATTGTTGAAATGTTACTTTTCTCTTTTTTCAAATGTTCGCTTTTTTCCCTGTGCTTAAAACTCATGAAAGTGTTTACAGATGGAGTTTTTCACAGCGCGATTAGTTGCAATGTTACTTTTCTCTTTTTTCAAATGTTCCTTTTTTTCCACTGTGCTTAAAACTCATTTTAAGAAAAGTGTTTACAGCGATCGGGATTTAAGGTTAATAGTGTGATCTCCTGCAATCTTACTTTTTTGGTTGCTTGTGGTTGGTTTTGCATGCACTTCGGATTTGTTCTAATGTTCCTTTTTTCCGCTGTGCTTAAAACTCATTTTAAAAAAAATGCTGCACGAGCAAGCGCAGAGAGAGAGCGAGCACGTGCTACAGAGAGATTAGAGAGCGCAAGCGAGCAAGCGTAGAGAGAGAAAGAGAGAGAGCGGGCAGCTGACAGGGAAGGGATGGGGGAGGATAGGGGGTGGGTTGTGTGTGTGTCAGAGAGAGAGAGAGAGAGAGAGAGAGCACGTGAGCCAGCCTGCTCCTGTAGCTGAGGGAGGGAGGGAGGGAGGGGCTTTGGTGGTGTGTGTGCTACAGAGAGAGAGAGAGAGCGCGAGCGAGCCTGCTTGTGCAGCTGAGCAGGGAGCCTGGGTGTTTTGTGTCAGTGTTATTCAATGTTTTTACATTAGTTTTCTATTACACTGTGCATTCTATGGTGTAATTAACTATATTTGTGCTTAATCTTTACATATATTTACATATTTACATACAGTTTGTACGGTCTGGAACGGATTAATTGTATTTACATACAATCCTATGGGGGAAACTGCTTCGGTTCACAACCAACTCGGTTTACGACCAAAGTTCTGGAACGAATTATGGTCGTGAACCGAGGTTCCACTGTAGTTTCACACCATGAAGATGCGCTGCTCAATAATGTGCCCCACCATCCTGATGAGAAGTTGAGTGACTGAGTGAAGGGGTACGGGCAGTATGCACCCAGAAGTTGCAAACGGAGGTTAAACTTTGTGACAGCTGTCCAGCGCCTACCTCATTGCTTCTATGCAGGGGCATTACGGCTTGTTCGAAGCTCAATATACTGAGGAGTACATTGAATGTTGTTTCATTCAGATTGTTTCACCCTAGCAAGAGTTATTACAGAATATTCAGGCCTCTTTTGAGTGAATCTCCCTGTATAATGCAGTGCATAGAATTCACACTAAAACATGGCGTACAGACAAAAACATAAATGTGCGTACAAACAAAAAAACTCAGATTCATAAATCTGTGCATATGCCAACTTCTACGTTCTTCTGCTACATAAATCTCAGTCAGCATGAAATGTAACGCACGTGCATGCGCTTGCCGCCCCACCTGACTCCTTCCAGAATTACACCTCATTGAATATGCAAATCAATATAAATAGCCTCTTAAGATCAGCATTCTGTGATAAGACAATGGCAAAAGCACAGGGGAAAAAAGAAGAATTTCAGCAAATACCAAGTGGAGGCAACGAAAAGCTTACTATTTGTTGGTTTAAGAAGTGGTATAAACAACAAAAGAAAGCTGATTGAGTGACATAGAGTGGGAGAGAAACTCAAAAGTTCAAGTGCTCGAAAAAAAAAGAAGTGCTTAGATATCAAAGTCGCCATGAAAAGGCAAATCACAGCCCACTGTCTTGAGTGTCTTATGGAAGCGTATTACGGTACAAAGAAAAGAAAAAAAAAAAAAGGGACACAGTGGGAAAAAGGTCAAAATTTCCACTTTAATCACATAGTTTGACATTAAAGTAGAACGTCTTAAACTTCATCTTAAAACGGTTTAATTTAATAGTTTCTCAAATCCCATCATAACTAAAGTAGCACATTAAATGCTTCATATTCTATGTGTTCTTCTACGTACTCTTATGTGCGTGAATTACTACGTGCTTCTTAAACGGGCTTTCTCTCATGCTGACAGGACACAGAATACATTATATTCATGATATTAAAACTTTCTGAACAATTTAAATACAAAGATGTATACTTGATATTATCTTCATGATTACAGGAATTAAAGCATGTATTAAACATGGGGGTGTTAGTGATGAGCCGGCGCCCCATTCAGGGATCGTTCCAGCTTCCCGCAAGATGCTTGCTGTGCCGTGCACGACCCTTGATAAAATAATTTATTGCAGCAGTACTGTCTTTTTCAAACATAATAACCCCCCAATTCCTGTCCTTCCTTTTCTTTCTCCGAGTAACCAGTCCCCACACATTCAGCTCTTTAATAAATGTCAAGCCATCTGTAAACTTAGAACACAGATTCTTCAAAACTTTTAAGTAACATTGAAATATCTTTGTGTTTAATTATTCTATCCATCTATCCATCCATCCAGGGTTGCGCCAGTCCCAGTAAGCATACAGCATAAGGCAGTTAGAATCCCTGAATGGGGCACCAGTTTATCAATATCTCTGTCCACATGCTTAATTAACAGTACATATTATTTGTATGGTACAATGAGAATCAATATGCACAATGTTCTCCCCAGAAATTTTTTCCAGCTGGGTGGCATGAAAAAGTAGCTGGGTGGGCTGGGACAGGGAAATTTGGTGGTTAGTTAATTATTATTAATTATTTTCCAAAGCTCAATATGACTTCCTTTTTTAAGGTTTGAAACTTGTGCCAGAATATTTTTTATTAAATTTAAGAAGTATCCAATTCAGGATCCTGCAACCCTAACAAAAATTTTAAATAACAATTGTTATGACATAAACCAAGAGGCACAAGTATTGTCACTGTCGGGAAGAAAAGTGAAAACAATGAAAAAAATTAAGAAATATTTTTCAAAGCCAACTTGCATATGCAGAAGGTGTCTTAAGTTAAATATTTATTTTTGTTTTCTTCCAAGAAAAGGAACAACCAATTTCTTTGCAGTGTTCCAACGTTGTATGTGGCAACTCATTTTTTGCTAACCAATACATGGATCTTAAAGCTCCCACAAAGGCATCTCTCTGTAAGTTATTTAACACAGATACAGATCTTTCAATTTGACTGATTCCAGTTTGCTCTAGCACATGCTTTCCTAAAAGGTCAGCAGAAGACTCAATGTGCATTTAACTTTTTTTCATGGTCCAGCAAGCTTTCTTTTTGAATTCTTGTGCATGGCACATTTACCTAAAGTAACTCCCTCCTTGGGGGATGTTTTTTTGAATATTTCATGCACAATGAGCACCACATACCACGTTTTCTGACCATTAGCCAATCAAAATTTTTAAACCTTTGTTTGTTTATGCCGGATAAGCGGTACTTAGATTTATCAATTGGCAGAGTGTGTGCTGAAGAGATTTCCCCTGATGGACCAGCCTCTGCAATGTCTTTGTCTGAAATTGCCACATGAGGAGTTGACCCTGCACCTTCATTAGTTTGTGGCATCTCTTTTCTGAAATAACTGAGCAATGTTGTTTTCTGAACACTTTTTTTGCTCATGTTGGTAAAATATTTGGAAAAAATTAAAAGTACCTATGAATAAGACTTTTGAGTGGGAAAGTGTGAGCCAGTTGGATATCCAATGCACACTTGCACTATGGCAGGGCAAGATATGTACAAAAAAGGAATGGCAGATGGGTCACTTTAATAAAACTACAGAAGCGTATTAGGGCCACGGTGAAGAAAAAAAAAATACGGGCACATTGAAGAAAAAAATTATATGTCACGAATAAAGTCGACATGTTGACTTTATTCTCAAAATTTTCACTTTATTCTCTTTAAGTAGAAATTAAAGTCGACATTTCCACTTTATTCTCATAGTTTATTTTGTCATTAAAGTAGAATGTTGTAAACTAAACATCTTAAAATCAATGTTTAATTTACTAGATTTTCTCAACCCCCATCATAAGGTAGTGTAGTGCATTAAATGCTTTGTGTTAAGTGTTCCCCGACCGAGTTGTTAATCGCTACACGCTTCTTAACCGGACTTCCTCTTGCAATGAGGAGGCACTGTGAGGGATCGCTGCACAAAATACATTCACTTTGTGATATTCCTGCTCTCTGAACATTTACAATGCTAAGATACATATTTGATATAATTTTCATGATGAAATGAATTAAAGCATGTATTAAACATGCACGGTAGTGTGGCGATAGTGCTGCTCCCTCGCAGTACGGGGTCCCCAGATGTATATTCAGTGTAGAGAACTTTATGGCAGGTGTGACGAGGCTCCAAAAAACTGTATGTATGAATGGGAATCGCACAGATTTAACTTAAATATTGTGTAAATGTTGGGTTTGTGATCTGGTGGTTGGAGACACGAACACAGAATTCAATGGATGTTCTTCTGAGCGAGCTTTTTTTATTTACTGCGTGCTGTCTCTATCTGACATACCAAAACCCCAATTCCAATCCTTCCTTTTTCTTTCTCCACATAACCAATCACCACATGATAACACAAAGCATTTCATGCACTACATAATTTATGATGGAGTTTGAGAAAATCCAGTAAATTAAATATTCCTTTTTAAATGAAGTTTAGTTTATGATGTTCTACTTTAATGACAAACTACGTGAATAAAGTCAACATGTCAACTTTAATCTCGAGATAAACGGTGAGAATAAAGTGGAAATGTCAACTTTATTCTTGACATAAGCTTAGCAGCATTGCATAGACTGCACTGACACTGAGAACAGAGACGTCACTTCCTGACGCTCTTTTTCTGATATCTGATAGGCTGGTTTCAAGAGTATTTTTTTTTATTTTTTTTTTTTATCAGTCATCCTCTCGCCCACCCACCTCCACACCGTCTTTGCTTGCGAAGTGCCGCTCCGCTCCCGCTATTAGCATGTACAGCCTCCACTCGCCTGCCCACTTCTCCATACTCCTTATAACTGTAATTAAACTGCTCCGCCCCTGATATTACCATGTACACCCCCCTCTCGAAAGCCAGCCTCCCCATACTCTTTGCTTGTGAACTACGCTCCGCCTCGTCCCCGCTATTAGCTTTAGCACCTTGCAACTTGCAATCCTACCCTTAAAATATTTGCCCACCCACCCGCTCATCCCTTGCCATCTCTGCAGATCATTAGATCTGCGGCTGTCATCTCAGAATGTCATGCGAGATGACAGCCGGGCGCTCAACTAAATTAGAGACGCTAGGGAGAACACAGATGCAAATCCTCCATTAACTTATTTTTCTATAAAATGGCAAAATAACACCAAAAATAATAATACTAATAATTATAATACGACAGAAAACAATGAAAAATATACAATATGAAAGCATAAGTGGCTCAAATTGTGCAATATTATAACCGTGGTGCAAGTTTACAGTGAGGTAACTGTACTTATAAGTACAAACAAATCTACTGGGAGTATATGATGGACTGATTGGAGTGCGTTTATAGCTCTTGGGATGAAGCTGTTTCTGAACCACAAGGTCCCTACAGGAAAGCCTCTGACGCATTTGCCAAATTGGAGAAGTTCAAATAGCCCATGGCTGAGGCAGTGTGTACTAGAAGCTGTATCCTAATAATTCTCTCCTCTCTTGACACAATTTGCTGTAGAGCTTTCCGATCAGCTGCTGTTTAGCTGTGATTCCACACTCAGATAGAGTGGGTTAAAATATTCAAGACTGGTGCACTGAGAGTAATAATGCTAAAGCACCTGTTGTATTTGGAATAATTTGGCCATTCCGTGCACCATTATATGATTACATGTTGATCACAGTCAGATACCATAAACTAAAAAAACAATATGCTGTTAATTTCAGTGCATTTGATAAAGCCGTGTCGGGGATGTGAATCTAAAAAATAAAGGGAAACCACACAGGAACAGTAGCACTGCTTTGACACTGGGTGCCACCAGTTTGCAAAGCCAAGCCAAAAGCTTGCGTATACAATGGTTTGAGCTGGCATGAGGATGGCTTTACGGCAAGTTTAGGTTTTATACATTGCAATGTGAGCATGGAAACAGGCGTATGCAACATTTTTGTGCGTACATACCGTTTAGATGTGAGGTCCCCAGTCTCTTATTTTCTTTGGTGCTTGTGGCCTATCAATGACATCTATAGCAAAACAACTACTGCTTGCCATTTTTTGCACAGCAAACTACAATGGCATGTGCAATAGAAATGGGTGTGTGTTTCTAATATTACTTCAAGGTAGGGTTGGGTGATATGGTCTGCAAATGTGATATTTTGGTCAATTCCACAATAAATAATATATCTCTCAATATTTTGAAATCTCCTCTAAAGTACTTTAGAAATGCTTGATTTTAACCCTTTGATTCATATAAACACACCAATATGTGATTCTAGTACTGTAGTCCCTGTAGTCTGCAACATATGTCAACATTAAATAATTGTTGTTTATATACATAAGTGGCTTCTTTTTAAACAATTTTAAGACTTTTATGCAAAATGGCAGAAATCACAACCAAGTTAAATTTATCAAAACAGTATTTATTCAAAACTGGTAACTGAACACAACATTTCAAACATTTCAAAGCAACATAAACTAAACTGCACAATTTTTGTGACAACAGGTCATTTCACTGTGACAAACAACTCCGCAGAACTGTAACAGTCACATTATATTAATGATAATATTCATCATATTAAGCCACAATGTCGCAACAACAGGTTGATACTATATGACAAGCTATATCACTTTCAGGCTCTCAGTTTTCATCATTTTCTCAATTATAAGGACCTAACGACCAAACTTTTGTTCTGATATGCCTCAGATTGTTAGTGCCAGAAGCAATGCACAAGAACATTTCAGATGATTTTCACTGACTTCTGATTAATCGCCAATCGTCTCCCCTTCCCTTAGGGTCTCTTGCTTCTGCCATTAAGCACCTGAACTGCCTTGAGTGTGGTGTAATTCCTGCCAGAGACAGTGACAGGTGGGAGAGTTTGACTGGTGCAGTAAGCCTGTCACACCATAATACTGATATCCTAAGGTGAGCTCAGGGAGGAAAGAAATCTCCCGTGGAGCAGAAGTGCAAAATTTCTCTTTGCTTGCTTGTACTCCTCTGCACATGCTAAGCATCTTTCATTTTAAGTTGATACCATGCTAAAGTACAACTGAAATCCTTTGTTTTCTTCCAGAAACGTATGAGAAAAAACAAAGCTGACCTGAAAAATTTTTTTTAGCATAACTTGCATAATACTTACACGACGGTGATATATGATGTGTGCAGTCTAATATAATGAAAGATGGTATTCTTGCCAGCCAGGTTATGACAACAGAAAGGGGTACCTGCAGTAGTAGAATTCAAGATTTAGAGAGCAGTGTAGCTTAACAAGTATGGTGCACAGCCGTTATTCAGATAAGCAGGGTTATGACGATAGATAGGCGGGCCGTTTTTGGGTACATACTGCTATGCAGCTGGCCCAAAAACCAGCCTGCCAGATTCAAAGGGTTAAAAAAAGATACAGGACAATTTGTGCTTGATGTGCATGATACTGTCATTTACTACATCTCACAAAGAATAAACTGCAATGCATCGAGTATACTCTGCTACAAAGGATATGCTTTCTTGATACATTTTGCACTCAGGTACCCATATTTGATAATTAAATGTTAACCCAACATTTTCAAAAAATAAATAAAGAACACAAATTCGTACCTTTTCAATTGCTTGTTATGTCAAATATCTAATCAGCCGATTACATTTGGGCATGTAGACATTGTTATAGAGGATCTGCTGAAGTTCAAACTGAGCATCAGAATAGAGAAGAAAAGTGATTTAAGTGACTTTTCACATGGTAAGGTTGTTGGTGCCAGACGGGCTGGTCTGAGTATTTCAGAAACTGCTGATCAACTGGGATTTTCACACACAAGAATCTCTAGGGTTTATAGGGAATGGTCTGAAAAAATGGAAAATAGCCAGTGAGCAGCACAATACATCGAACCTTGAAGCAGATGGGCTACAGGAGCAAGACACCACACCAATTAAGCATCCTTTAAATGCCACAGCCTACCAGAGTATGTTGCAGACCATGTCCATCCCTTTATGACCGCAGTGTATTCATCTTCTGATGGCTATTTCAGCAGGATAATGTGCCATGTCACCAAGCTCAAATCATCTCAAACTGGTTTCTTGAACGTTACAATAAGTTCACTGTACTCAAATGGCCTCATAATCACCAAATCTCAATCCAATAGATCACCTTTGGGATGTGGTGGAATGGGACATTTACATCATGGATGTGCAGAGCACAAATCTGCAGCAACTACGTGATGTTATCATTTTAATATGGACCAAAATCTCTGAGAAATGTTTCCAGCATCTTATTGAATTTATGCCATGAAGAATTATGGCAGTTCAGTTCTGCAGGCAAAAGGGGTTCCAACCTGGTACTAGCAAGGTGTACCTAATAAAATGGGTGGTGAGTGTATTTCACAAAGGTAGGCAGTCTGGTAGTTATTGGAGTGAAATTAATTTTGTCTTGCACTCATGTTACTACTACCTGGAAGGGTCTCCATCATTAGGATACTCAGTACACTCTGGTATACAAACAGCATATATAAGTGTTCTTTATCACTTCTGTTTCTTTAACTTTGCAATCTGACGGGCAACAAATAGGCTACTTGAAAAGTGTAGGAAAATTGCTTAAACAAATTATGAGTTTATATCCTTAACTAGAATTCACACTTGTTCATATCCTGAACAATGCAGTGGTAGGATTAGAAGAGGTCTTTTCATGCAGGATATCCTTTAAACCTCACAGATGTAGTAGAGTTATATAATGAGGAATGACAAAAAAGCCTGTGACATCTTGCTGATGGGAGTGATAATTGGTTATAGGAGGCAACAAGTTATTGTCATTAAAGCAAGTGCCACAGATTATTGGCTGAAAAGGGTTCATTTATTTTTGCACATAATATTCTTTACTTAGGATATTTACTCTATATATTCATTAATAGCTCGGGCACATATAACAACTCTTTTTTTTGTTTAAGTATTGACCACCTTGACATGATCACAAACTTTAATTTGTCAGTGAGATTTTCAGATGTGATTTTAATACAACAAAGCAGCTACTATAGTCATGCCGAGTGATATAATGGGCTTTTTCTAAGCAATATTGCTGTATAGAGTCTTAGCTACAGAGATAACACAGAGAAGAAAGAAATGCAGCAGTCTAATTAAGAGAAAATAAAGCTCCGGCATAGATGTTCTGCATTTCATATGCAGAGGGAAGGATCATCCACTGAAACATTTAATGACAGTGCATGCTTTTAACAGTGTTATCACACATAGTTAAGAAAGACCACTGGCAGGGAAGACTTAATCTCAGAATAAGGTGGATGTTGTGAGAAGAATACAAAGGTAAAAATGGATTGAACAATATCATAAGTATAATGTCTGAGCAACAGATTTCATGCTTCATATAGGATATAGCATATTAACTGAAAAGACAATTTCATGCACATGATATTATAGCCTAGGAAACAGCCAACACTTGTTCTTCACTCACGCGATGTGGGAGTTTTTGGAGTTATCATTTGTGATGTCACATTTTCTCACTTCATTCTATTCACATCCATTTCTCACAGTTGTGGGAGAACACAAGGTCACTGTTCAGTTGCTGTTTGATCTGCACTAAAATAAATCCAATAATGGATTTTTTTTTTTTTTTTAAATGACAATAAACTGCAAAAAAAGTATTAATTTTGTATGGAACCACCAAATGACATTTTTGTCTTTTATGTTTTAATTTTGTACTAAGGCATATACAGACTACTGGTCCTAAAATAAAAGGGAAGTGAAAATGTATGCACCATGTGTTCAATTAAGGCTCCCAGTGGTGCAAAAGATAAGGAGCTGTTGGTACCTCTTATGTGTTTTAAACAGTTTCTTACTTCAATTCCTGTCAAAGTTATAATAATTATGTGAATTATGTGAATTTCCCCTTGGGATTAATAAAGTATCTATCTATCTATCTATCTATCTATCTATCTATCATATCTTTTGATGGTTGTGGTGGTTGATATAGAAGAAGCAGAACATTTCCATTTTGGACACATATTCTTTTGTTTTCAGTAATAAAAAATATGACCCCCACAGTAAGCACATCACTAATGTAATGCTTGTTTTTTAAGTAGTGCTCTTCACCCAAACACTGATGCAAAGATTGATGCAAGGATGTAAAAGCAATGTTTGCATATGAGCAGAAGTTGTAACTATTTGACGATCACCTTGTTTGACAGTATGCATTTCTCAATCATTGTTGTTCTTGCATTCAGTATGATAGGATATCTATGGCATGTCGATAAGCTGTAGAATTAGTCGGCTGCTCAACAGTTCTATATTTAGGCCTTCCTCTCGTCATTCTTCGACACTTGAGCTTGGCTTGACGCTCAGATGTCAGCGCTGCAGATTGTTTTCGTGCAATCACAGGGTGTAGCACTGTATTTTGCAATCAGAATGATCACTTTGATGTGAGAACAGGAGCACAGGTCAGTTTGCACATGTATGTGTCTGTCTTTGTGGTGTATGCATTCTGCATCCCGTAATTGGCACTGCTGTGCTGCTTCTCCTTCCTATGAGTGGCCTCAGCAATGCACTTCATGCTCAGCAGATGTCATTGCTGTTCTTTTCCTTTCTGCCAAGTCATGAACTTGAGCAGTTTTCCGTAAGGAAGATGTAAGCTCCTATAACTCTGCAAAAGGTTGCTGTTAATCAATTTTCTTTGTTCCTGCAGCACATATCCCATTATAAGGTTTTGATTAAGACCAAAATAAAAGGTTCTAGCTAAATTTTGTGACAGACTGACACAACTCAGCATTTAATACTTACAGATAGATTGATGTAATGTTAAAACTCTGCAATTTCAGGTAACAAAGTTACCTCTGGCATCCACCACTTGGAAGGGAACTGCCATAGAATTTCTCATTGACAAAAAAATAACATTTACAATATTACGTAAATGCAACATTACAACATAAGTCACAGTGATCATTGTAACAGACTGTGAGGCCTCAATCAATTATCTCTAATGTCAAAGGGCACTCCTGACATGTACATATGTTTAACTGTAGCCTACAAGCAGCCACAAAACTTCACACTGATTGATAAATGCTTGTGCTAATCACTGGAGACCTTAACCATGTTTCGCTGGACAAAACATTACCTGCCTTCTCCCAGTATGTGGAATGTAACACCCGGGGAAATAGGACTATCGACCTACTGTATACAAACGTTAAAGTCGCATACAGTGCCACCACGCTGCCTGTGCTTGGGGAAGCAGATCATAACCTGGTTCTGCTTCAGCCTCACTACAAACCAAGAGTGAGGGAGCTACCTACAACCACACGCTCATTCAGGAAATGGTACCCTGAGGCAGAGGAGGCTCTGAGAGACTGCTTTGGAACAACGGACTGAGATATCCTGCAGTGAGAACATTGAGGAGATTGTTGACTACACTACTGATTACATCAACTTCTGTATGGACATTGTAGTTCCAGTAAGAACAGTACGCTGCTATGCTAACAACAAGCCATGGATTACAAGTGACATCAAGGGCCTTTTGAACCAGAAGAAAAGGGCTTTTAAAGGCGGTGATCACCATGTGCTCAAGTGTGTGCAGTAGGAGCTCCAAGTCCAGCTCAGGGCGGCAAAGGAGCATTACAGGAGAAAACTGGAGCAGAAGTTGTAGAATAACAACATGAAGGAAGTGTGGGATGGGATGAAGATCATCACTGGCTGCAGCTCGAAGTGGGGTGCCACCATCAAAAGAGACGTGGAGAGAGCTTATTCAATAGGTTTGACCACCCTAACCCACTCTCACCTTGGAGTACTGCACCCTCCACCCATCCTTCTGCTGATACCAGCATAGCAGAGACATCCCCCACCCCCCATCCCAAACAATTACAGCAGCTCAGGTAAGCAGAGAGCGGAGGAGACTTTGTGCCAGCAAAGCAGCGGGTCCAGATGGAATTTTCGCCTGGAACGAGGGAGAGTCCTGAGGCTTTGGAAAACATCTTGCATCACCCCAGTCCCAAAGGTATCATGTCTTAGTGAGATGAACGACTTCCGGCCTGTCGCTGTGACATCACATGTGATGAAGACCATGGAGCGGCTGCTGCTTCACCACCTGAGGCCACAGGTCCTTCACGCCCTCGACCCTCTGCAGTTCGCATACCACGAGAAGGTGGGAGCAGAGGATGCCATCATCTATATGCTACATCGATCCCTCTCCCACTTGGACAGAGGCAGTGATGCTGTAAGAATTATGTTTCTCGACTTCTCTAGCGCCTTCAACACCATCCAACCTCTGCTCCTTAGGGACAAGCTGACAGAGATGGGAGTAGATTCATACCTGGTAGCATGGATCGTGGACTATCTTAAAGACAAACCTCAGTATGTGCGTCTCGGGGACTGCAAGTCTGACATTGTGGTCAGCAACACAGGACTGCTGCAGGGGACTGTACTCTCTCCAGTCCTGTTCAGCCTATATACATCGGACTTCCAATACAACTCAGAGTCCTGCCACGTGCAAAAGTTTGCTGACAACACTGCTATCGTGGGCAGGAGGAGGAGTATAGGAAACTAATCAAGGACTTTGTTAAATGGTGCGACTCAAACCACCTACAACTGAACACCAGCAAAACCAAGGAGCTGGTGGTGGATTTGAGGAGGCCCAGGCCCCTCATGGACCCCGTGATCATCAGAGGTGACTGTGTGCAGAGGGTGCAGACCTATAAATACCTGGGAGTGCAGCTGGATGATAAATTGGACTGGACTGCCAATACTAATGCTCTGTGTAAGAAAGGACAGAGCCGACTATACTTCCTTAGGCTGGCGTCCTTCAACATCTGCAATAAGATGCTGCAGATGTTCTATCAGACGGTTGTGGTGAGCGCCCTCTTTTACGCAGTGGTGTGCTGGGGTGGCAGCATAAAGAAGAAGGACACCTCACGCCTGGACAAACTGGTGAAGAAGGCAGGCTCTATTGTAGGCACGGAGCTGGACAGTTTGACATCCGTGACAGCGCAACGGGCACTAAGCAGGCTCCTGTCAATAACAGAGAATCCACTGCATCACAGTATCATCTCTAGACAGAGGAGAAGCTTCAGCGACAGACTGCTGTCACTGTCCTGTTCCACTGACAGACTGAGGAGATCGTTCCTCCCCCACACTATGCAACATTTCAATTCCACCCCATGATAAACGTTAACAATATACAAAGTTATTGTCTGTCTGTTGTACCTTCATTGTTATCACTCTTTCATTTAATATTGTTCTTTATCAGTATGCTGCTGCTGGAATATGTGAATTTCCCCTTGGAATTAATAAAGTATCTATCTATAAATCAATGACACACACATACTGTACTCAAATACTGTTCTAGTCATCAGTTTTAAACTGAATGTTTCTATAAAGAGGCATGTTGTGTAATTTGTGTGATCCACATCAGGATCAGACAGTACAGAAAATGGGGTGAAAATCTTGAGATGTAAATTGTATGATGTAGATTTAAATCCCAACTCATGATGAATCCATATGATAAAGACAGAAATATTTTTGATTATTGGACTATTATACTCTAATTTTAGCAGGGAGGATGATGAAGACAGATTGTAAGAAATAACTAATGCACATGAAATCTGAAGTTCAAATATAGGCAATCTTGATGCAGTAGCAACCCAGTGTGACACAGAGTTCTTAAGAGATGCTGCCACAAACACAAGTCAAGTTGTCAAATATGACTCGTGATCTTTGTTACTATTGTCAGCAACAACATTTTGACAGACAAAAAGCTAGAAAAAAAAGTAATATGTTTAAAAAAAAAAAACCTTCAAGAATCAGGAATTCCAAACTACCTGGTTTCCCATTCAGATCCCTAGAGAAGTGCATGCTGGGTTAACTAAATAGACTAACCCACCCGTGAATGTAAACGCATTGGACTGACAGGGGTATTTTGTGGCTTGTACCCGAGTGCTACCAAGAGATGCTCTGGCCCATGACCATTAAATGCATCAAACAGGTTTGAGAATGCTCTGTTATTATTTTATTAATGTTGTGAATAGGTAGTATGAGGCCTCACAGATACAGCAAAATATAGTGTGAGGCCTCCAAAAGACCCAGAAAGCAAGCCAGGACCTTTGCTGGCCTGTCCTCATATAGACTCATCCTTAAGAATTCAGCTTCCAACCACTATTTGCAGGCATTGGCCTAAGCAGGCCCAAAATGGTGAAATGGCTTTTAAAGTTCAATAAAAGTCCTAAAATTGATCAAAAATGCCTTACAAGGAAGAGAAAACATATAAAAACTCTGGCTTGTAGTGACAACCTAAACATGAATATTTATGAATGGAGATTAATTTAAATAAACCAAAGAACAAAATATAGCAAACAGGATTTACCAACAGGCTATATGAGGAAAACAAGTCTCACAAATTTCTTATCCTCAAAGCAAAACTCAAAATACAAAGCAAAAAAGAATCTAGTAGTGAGAAAAAAACAAAAAGCAATACTCAATATAAACTCCTAACACTCTCTATGATCCACATCTGGGATTCCCTCTGTGACCTAAATATAAAGTGAAAGGAAGAACCAGCAGCAGTGATGTCAGGGTGGCCCTGCCTCTTGGGGCTCCACACACAAAGCACAAGGAATTAACAAACATTTAAAGACAAGAAATAAATGAAAAGCAAACCTAACAAATTACATAAAGACAAAAAAATAATAATTCAAAATTGATTAACAAAAAAACAATAAAACTGAAAATATACATACATAATGGCTGAAAAATAACACCATTTTGTGTTTCCATTGCAAAGTTGAGAATATGGAAGCATTTTTAATTTTATTGACTTTATTCTCATAATAACTATTGGTGTCCACCCTTAATGCAAAGCGGCTCCTCAACTTCATTTGTAATAACTTTTGTCTCTACTTAGGAATTTGCTCAGGGTGACAGCCTCTCTCAGCTGCTCATCCTCCCCGTGACAGCAGTAGCTGGACTCAAACTTGGAGTCTGGGGATTACAGAACACCTTCTCTGTCACTGTACCAAATTAGTTGTCCTTCACCTTAGCTGGATAAGCTGTCATGGCCTGGCGACCGGCCTCCCTGTGTGAGGACATTAAATAGAAGAGCCTTCAGTAATTTCTATTAAAATCACTCTTAATGGTAACATTGCTGTTTTCTCAACCCAGCATTTTCTGTGTGTGCTTCTGACATCAAGCTATCAGATCACACGGTGCTTACTTTGGAACTTTTTACCTACAAACAGGTACACCTTCTTTTTTTTTTAACAGTTATGTCTTTGTTTTAATTTTATGAAGAAAAAATGTCTCGCTCTTCTGTCACTGGACATCTAAAAGACAATCGGTTAGGGTTATTGGTGATTTTAAACTTGCTTAGAGGACATAGGTGTGCCTTGTGCTTGACTGGCACTCCATTTAGAGTTGGTTGTGGTCTTGTGACTGATGCCTCCAGAATCCCACAATTCTAAATGGGATTAGTGGGGTTTTAGGAAATGGGTTGAATTAATAATTCTGAAAGATAAGCTTTTACTAAATGTATTGAAATAATTATTGTGAAAGATAACTCCCAAAAAAAATTATTCACATATACAGTGTAGCAGCTGGCTGGGACACCTCTACACTGGAAGGATTGGGGGAGAGAACATATTACTTCCCCCAGAGCGACAGATGGCAGTCCCCCTGGGTTGCAGTACTGCCTCGATCTCCCACAGGGCTCCATGGGAGTTGGAAGTTTGGTGCAGCCCTGTTGGGTTACATAGGCGCCACCAGGGGGTGCTGCAAGTACTGTTGAACCCCTTGTGGCAGCACCTCTGCCACACCTAGAAGTGCTGCCGGAAGAAGTTCATCAAGCATCTGGAGCACTTCTGGGTGCCCTATAAAATGAGCCAGCTGCCACTACACCGAGTGCCAGGAGGAAGGGAAACAAAGCTTACCAGGAGGAGTGGAAGTGGATTGAAAGGAAGCGAAAGAAGAAGAAAAGAAAGTGCTGTGTGCTCTGTGTTTGTGCTTTGGAACTGTGCTGTGTAGGTGAGAAACAGCGGAAGGCGTTTCACACAAAGAAAAAATAAAAAGGTGTGCTGAACTTGTGACCTACATCAGCCTGTGTCGGGTTTAGGCGGCAGGACTTCCCTCTGCAGGCCACAACAGTTGAGTTTAATGGTTACATTTCTTAGAAAAACAAGGGAATGAATCTGATCTAGTAATAAAAAAGCCTGCATTTCAAATTAACTACATCAGTTAATTTTCTACTAGGAGACATTTAAATTATGAAGCTATTAGAGGAAGTGTGGCACAGCAAATATTTAACTTCTGGTTATTCACTCCACAAAAAATACTTAAGGTCCATCTAAGCCGCTAATTCAGTTCAGGATCTTGGGAACTGGAGTCCATCGTAGTCTCACTATACATGAGGCCGAAATCGTCATTGGATTGGACACCACTGGGTCCAGTAAAGGGCACAATCTGGTGCAAATATGAGGAGTAAATCCATTATTGTCTTGACTGTAAGAGTAGCATTTTTACATTCTTCATATTTTTTATTGTAGTGCAACTAGCATAATACAGAAACAATGCTAAAAGTTTTTTTCAATTGGTTCTCTCTGTATTGCATCCCTCCAGATACAAAACCTTCCATATTAAGCCTCACATAACATTAGCTGCAACAGATAAACGTTTTATAGGAAAAAATAATAATATTCGATTAAATGTAATTTAGGTTATACAATTTTCAAGCATGAAAATTTCAAATTGTAACAGTTTTGATACTGTATATCTTGCTGTGCAAGGTAGATAGCAGTTTTACTGATTTTGTTACATTTTGTAGTGACCATGTGAAGCTATATAAGTTTATATCCATTTATTGCTGTTAAATCTATCAGGAAACTGTCCACCACATTATTTGTATTACAATGTAATGCCAATCAGTGCATTTACATGCACACATATAATTGGGTTAAGTAGAATAACCCAGTTAAGGTAGAAACCTGGTTTCTTAATAATCTACAGTAATCTTCTGAAGTTCCCCTCAGGCAAAAATTGCTCTGACATCTTTAAACTACAGTACAAAAAATAAAAGACAAACATCATCATAAGCCACTGTGAATTAGAACATAAACATGAAACCTGTGATCATCTTCTCTTGTTTTATGAATACATTTAGTCAAATTGATGCTTTATTCATTGGTTTCTGTTACTGTACTTTCTGCTTGCCTGTGTGATTGAGCCCTGCAGAGGACCCAGTATACTGATACATGTGCTTCTTGCCTTACACCCAGTGCTGCTGGAACAATAGCAACACAGGTATTTTTACTTCAATAAGATAAGTATTAGGGTACTCGTTACTGTTATAGTAACCGGACCATGTAATGTGTTACTTTTAACGTTACCCTACTGCTCTTGTTGCTGAGGTCAGCACTGTATATTCAACTCATCAAAATAAATTTAGCAACTTCTGAAATATTGAGACAGATTATTTTTGCCTAAAGAAGGAATAATGTAATCGCCCGGACGTTTACCTCTGGACGTGTATTTTGTGAATGCTTCCACTTTTGGCTGCTGAAAGCTTATGTGAAGCAAATACATGCACAGGCTCAGAAAGTGCAATGAACATGCGCAGACTACAAAATCCTTAACAGCAACCCAGTTGTGGGTTTACATGGCCACATTATGCAGAAATCTATCAATGTCAATCAGGTTTATCCCAACTTCTCTAATCAGAGTATGGGTTTACATGGCATTTTAGAAATCACATTTCTGTGAATAGTTATGATATTGAAGTGTGTGTAAATGCACTAAATGTCAACCACTTGAATTTCAAAATATTTATGGTAATGAGGTTTGATTGCTACAGTATGTGAAAATATACTTCTGATATATAGTAAGCTCAAGTGAGCATCTTAATGAAATTAAGTGTACAGAGAGAGAGAGAGAGAGAGAGGTTAGAAGCACGCGCCGATACAGCGTGTTGCCGCACCCACCACATGACAAACCAACTCAGGATCCCAGATTAGGACCCTAGTGCAGCAATGAGATGGGTGACGCCTCAGCACCACACTAGTTCAGATGGAATGGAACCAGTGTGAAGTTTTTTTATGGTGGCTGGAGTGCCAATTCTGCCACCAACACCCAGGTTTTTCCCTGCAGGTTGAAGGGCCTACTTGCACAGCTGGATGCAGATTAACGTCATACCCAGGACGGAGCAATTACAGGTTAAGGGCTTTGCTCCAGGGTCCAACAAATTAGAGTCAATTTTGGAGTTTTCTGGGATTCGAACCAGCAACCTTCCAATTGCCAGTGCAGATCCCAAGCTTCCGAGCCACCACTCCGCCCCACAATTAAGATGTACAGTAATATCTTGTAATATCCTTTATTTTCAAACCATCAGGAAACTGTCCACTACAAAGCCAATCAGTGCATTTTAAATGCAGACATACAATCAGGTTAAGAGAATAACCCGGTTATTTAATAATCCGCATTTATACGCACAAGTAATCTTTTGGTGCTGTCTTTTGGCAAAATGTTCCAACGTCATTAAAATGCACAAAAAAGAGTTAAATGTCATCATCGGCGACTGCAAATTAGAAAATAAACATGACACCTGTGACAAGACTAGTCATTCAATAAAGACAGCAGTCTATAACTGGAGTTTAGAACGGTTGTCTCATAAATTCAGAATCCTGAGTTTTGATTTTTCTCCTGGTCACTCAGTGTACGAAGTTTTCCCCCTGTAACCCAAAAACTGTCATGTCAGGTTAATCTGCAATTCTAATATATCCAGTTAACCGGTGAGTGGGCCCTGCAAAACACTGCTGCTATTTTCAGGGGTGATTTATGCTTTGCACCTGATGCTGTTGAGATAGGCATCATCCACCCATAACACTGAACAGGATTAAGCAGGCTTGAGAATTGTATGATAGAACAAAAGCGGTCTAAAAATTAAGTAAACATTGAAATATAGTTCTTAATCATTCTGAAAAAGAGGAAAAAATTGACAGGTGACCATGTATATTATATGAATTCAATTTAATGAAATAAACTGGTTGCTTAAAACATTAAAACATATCCTCACCCATCCATTTTGGTCCAGCAGCCTCTCACATAAACAATCATTTTAGCATACACTCTTAGATATTAAATTAGACAGTCACTTCTAATTGTGGTCAGAGCTGCAAAAGAGGGCGTAGACGAGAAATTTTTAGATCTATTTAAATATAATCACATATGGTCTTGAAAAAACAGCATTATTGCTGACCCTCTGCTTTTACTTTTCATTTACTGCAACAAACATTTAAATCACTCTAACATGTCAGTGCAAAGTTAAAGAGCAAGAGAAGCATGGTGATGTGATTTTGTATAAATAAGCTCGTGCAGCTTGCAATGTGTAGTAGCCATTGTTATTTTTGGCATCATGGTGATTCATCCAATCTTCACAATGTGCTGGTAAAGAAAAAGTGACAGGAAGCTTCAAACAGTGAGATGTGGTGCAGTGTTCTCAAAACAAGGGTTTTAACCACATGGGCAACCAGATGTCACTGGAAATAATGGCTCAATAATATGTTGACAAACAAAACCATAAGTACACACTGCTGTTCAGTCTAAATTAACAGAATCAACATCTCAAGTGCCATAACAGCAAAAATAGCTGGAGCCGTGATACAGTTTACATGATGAAATGATTTGTCATTAAAGTCTTAATAAAAGTACTAAGAACAAAGCAATGTTTTTGCCCTTAAACAACGCTCAATATTCCATAGACGATCCATTCCACCAAAGATAAGAAGAGGTCAAAGAGAGCAAGCTTATATTACAGTTGGGACTGTTCTGACGTAATGTGGGGCATAAATAGTACTGTGTAGCGTCATCCTTGTAAGTTGACAGTATTTTTAGTTAATCTATTGATGGTGATGATTTGAATGTATATAAATAAATGATGAGAAAACAAAAAAAAGCTTCTGTAAAAACTGAAATAAATGTTGTTTATGTACTGTATATACAGAGCCTTTAAAAACATTTCACCTTCTTGTAACTTTTCATGTTTTCTTGTTATACAATGCTGAATCACATTCGATTTGATTTCACTTTTTTGACACTGATCAACAAGTGGATCATCACAAGATCAAGTGAAAACAGATTATTGCAAAGTGGTCTAAATTACTTACAAATCTAAAACACAAAAATGATTGAGCACATCAGTATTCACTCCTCTTAATATGACACACCTAAATCACTACTGGTGCATCCAATTGGTTTTAGGCATCGCATGATTAGTTCAACAGAGATCACCTGTCTGGGGTTTCATTTGATTGTTTTATAAATGCATCTTATCTGGAAGGTCCAACCTGTGGTGAGTATAGAAATTTAATCAAATATTTTTTAATCAGTACATAATAATTTTTACAATTTAATACAAGAATATCTATATTACTAAATGAAGGTTGTATATATGCATGGATGCCAGACGCCGAAAGCGCACGCGCACTGCGTCTCAGCCTGAGAGTCAAACCCAGCGGCTTCCCAGAGTCAGTAGGTGGCGCCTAAACAACACAACCTGACCTATAAACTAAACTTGAGGTAAAGCGTGCATGCCAGGTTATATATATGCACAGATGTCAGAAGCCACAAGCAATCCGTACACAGTACCACCGCTGCTCGAACACAATCGCCCAAACCATTGCATATACCACCTTCGTTTAGTAATGTAGTCCTCTAAGCCCGGATTCGCCACCATGGTCACTTCAGCACGCTTATCTGCCGCCGTCAGCAAATGACTTCTAGCTAATGACTCAGCCATAGAAAAACAAAAATGAGACCGCATGGATATAAACAATGAATGCAGGCGCCTACAACGCGCTTCTGAGACACCAGAACCAGTTCAGTCATAGCTCCAAAAAGAAACCACTTTAGTATAAATATGTTTATTTAATTAAATGAAAACATTCCCAGGACACACCCACCCTCCATGATTTGTCTTCCCTCCAAATATTGGAGGGAACAGAAAGTGATTGCCATTCTTGGATTTATGATTCTTTCAAGAATCGCGGGTTTGCTGGTACTTAAATAAAGTTGTAACAACGGATTAAGCATAAGGAAAAGGACAAAAGGTAACTAAAGGATTAAATAAACATGGCTTAAAGCCTGCGCATGTGAGGGTTGCCTCATCTAAGAAGAACCACCGAAGAAATTACTAATGTTAAAATGAAGTAAATGAATAATAGACACCCCATTAAAAAGCGAGGACAAATAGTGAGAAGACCCAAGCACTCCTATTTTGAAGCGGTGATAAAATCAATGGGAAAACCCATAGGACAACCCTATTAATGAAACGATGTTTATGGAAGAATCGACATATATACAAAGTTACTTGTGGCTGTAATTGATTGGCTAAGATGACAGAATTCTGCATATTAAGAGGCAGAGTACATGATGTATTAGATAAGGTAATGGTAACAGAAAAGTATAAAAGGGAACAAATTGAATTAATGATTTCTAACTCCAAGGACTGAGACATTTGTGCATATCTATGAGCAAACAAAGGATAGTTCTGCAGTTTCACCTTGTCTCTGAGAATGACTTCGTTGAAAATACAGGAAAGTTTTTTCCACAACATGTCAGTATGGTGACATAACATACACAACGAAGATAAAAACAAAGCTCCTAGCAACTCAGTAAAAAGGTGATTCAAAAGCACAAGTCAAGGGATGGAGACAAGAAGAGATTGCTCACTCCATGGACTGAGATATTTGTGCATATCTATGAGCAAATAAAGGATTGTTCTGCAGTTTCACCTTGTCTCTGAGAATGACTTCTTTGAAAATACAGGAAAGTTTTATCCACAACATGTCAGTATGGTGACATAACATACACAACAAAGATAAAAACAAAGCTCCTAGCAACTCGGTGAAAAGATGATTCAAAAGCACAAGTCAAGGGATGGAGACAAGAAGATATCCAAGTCACTGAATATCCCTTGGAGTCCCGTTAAATAAGCCCTTAAGAAATAGTGTGTGGTAGAGCTGTCATTCTAGAACAGGCCATAAACAAAACAGACTAATTGTGCAAGATGAATACCAGGAGGGAGGCCACCAAAAGACCTATGAGAATTCTGAAGGAGGTACAAGCTACAGCAGATGACACTGGAAAGACTCTGCAGAGAACAACTACTGCCAGCTGTTTCTCCAGTAGCAGCTTTATTGGACAGTGAAAAAGAGAAAGCCAAAAAAAAAAAAAAGTTTTCTAGAAGGAATATGGAAGACTCTGAAGTCAGCCAGAAGAAGGTTTTTATAGTCTGAAGTCATTTTCAGGATCAGACTAAACACCATGTTAGAACCATGCACATTATCAAAAATACACCATCCCCACTGTGAAGCATGGCAGAAAGACCATAGTGCTGTGGGGATGCTTCCATGCAGCAGGCACTCAAAGGTTTGTGATAAGGTTGAGGATAAGATGAATGCAGCAAATTATAGGGAACTCTTGGAGGGGACCTGATGCAGTCTACAAGAAATGTGCACCTTATGTGAAGAATTGTTCTCCATGAAGACAACAACCTCAACCATAAAGCCATACCTAAACAGGAATGGCTTCAAAACAACAGTGTTAATGTCCTGGAGCTACCGAGTCAGGGTCCAGATCACAATCCAGTTGAGAATTTTTGCATAGAATT
This sequence comes from Polypterus senegalus, assembly GCF_016835505.1. Classification (NCBI taxonomy): domain Eukaryota; kingdom Metazoa; phylum Chordata; class Cladistia; order Polypteriformes; family Polypteridae; genus Polypterus; species Polypterus senegalus. Next base: position 74,609,115 of record NC_053168.1, on the reverse strand, counting down.
AAAAAAATGGCCATTTATTCATAATCCCCATGCAACTTGACAGAGCTTGAGAGGTTCTGCAAAGAAGAATGGGAATAAATGTCAGTGTCCAGATATTCACAGCTGATAGAGACCTGTGTACACAGACTCAAGGCTGTCATGGCTACCAAAGGGGCACCTACTGAATATTAACATGAAGATAGTGAATACTTACTCAGAAAATTAAAAACATTTGTAATTAATTCAAACCAATCTGCAGAGATTTGTTGTCACTTTGACACAAGTCTTCTTTTTCTTAATCACTGGAAAAAATCCAATTTTAATCCTCTGCGATTCAATGTTGTATAATAATAAAATATGAAAAGTTCGCAGTGGGTGAATACTATTTGTAGGCACTATACACAGGTTCGGAGGGTCATTACTGTCACAGAAACAGAGTAAACTTGAATTCGTACTTGTACGTGTTACACTTCACTACTCTCTAGTGAGGAGCACTAGCTTAACTTTAAATCGCTGTCTTCCTTACCTGAAAAAATCACAGGACAATGTTACAGTGGACATCAATATTACAGAATTTAGAGTACACATTAAAAAAAAGATAAAAGAAAAAAAAAACTAGTGTGATTGTTATTTTCTGTTACTCCTCCAGCTTGGAGTTTGCATGTCCTCCCCTTGTTTGAACCAGTTTCCTCCTCCAACTGGTTTGGCTTCCTTCCACAGTCTAAATACATGCAAGTTAGGTGATGTAGCACTGCCAAAATGCCACCCATACATGAGGGTGGATGGATGTGTGTTCACCCTGGGATGGCCCCCTTTCCAGCCCAGATTTCTGAAAAATTTCTCCAGCTGCCCTGTGACACTGCCCCAGATAAGCAGGTTATGAAAAGTAGATGGATGGATGGGTTTGCAGGTTTTACTCATTATTTTCTTTTAACTGTGTCCCATACACCTATTTTCTGATAAGATTCTACTATCTAGTTACAATTAAATATTAAGGATAAATCACCAAACATGAAATAAACTGGTAAACTAACCAATGTTACACCATTACACTGTGATTAGATCTTCAGGGTACCGGTGTTTTTGAAAGGGGCAATAGATAAGGCCATTGACCTGAAGACTGTGACGCTGTTGACTGGGTTAATATATGAGTTGATTATACTACTGATTAGTGATTAACCAGCATTCATTATTGCTAGCAGCCATCACAAACTTGTACAAAAGAGTAGCTCTACAATAAGAAAATGGAAAGTAATCAAACAAAAATTAATGTAAAAACACATAACACATTACTCAAAATTTTACCTAAAGGGAAGTATTGCATGAAGAAGCTTACATATAGAATACCAATGCCTGAATTTAAAAATTGATTTCCAGGTGCATTTCAAAATAAGCAAATTGATAGAACAAACATCAGTCATTCCTGCACAATTTATATTGGGATGATGAGAAGTAGGGGAACACAGTATAATAGTGGTTAGCACTCCTGCCTCAAAGATCCACTGTCCTGAGCTCAGATCCCACGACCAGCCATTGTCCATTTAGATTATCCGGCAAATTACCGCAAATACCGTACAGACTTTTTTCAAAACATAGCAGGAGCAAATCAGTAACATTTTAAAATAAGGTCATGAAGCACAGAGAATTTATTAATTTAGGTATGTTTACAAGCCTTAAATTTTACGCTGTTTGGCTTGCTGTCTCTCTCAGGGGTGGGGATCGATCTGTTCTTAACTCAATTCTTCTTTTTGTAAAAACTTGATTGCTTTTTTTAGGATTGCAATAAAATTAATAAAAAAATAAAAAAAAAAAGATTATCCGGCAAATTATCCCCATATCTGCATGAATTATCCCCTGGGTACTCTGGGATACTTGGCATATGCCCAATGTGCAGTTTAGGTTAACTGGTCACTCTAAGCGAGTAAATGTGGGAGTACTTGTGTATGATATGCAATAGACAGCTATACAGTGGGATGCAAAAGTTTGGGCAACCTTGTTAATAGTCATTATTTTCCTGTATAAATCGTTGGTTGTTACGATAAAAAATGTCATTTAAATATATCATATAGGAGACACACACAGTGATATTTGAGAAGTGAAATGAAGTTTATTGGATTTACAGAAAGTGTGCAATAATTGTTCAAACAAAATCAGGCAGGTGCATAAATTTGGGCACCGTTGTCATTTTATTGATTCCAAAACTTTTAGAACTAATTATTGGAACTCAAATTGGCTTGGTAAGCTCAGTGACCCCTAACCTACATACACAGGTGAATCCTATAATGAGAAAGAGTATTTAAGTGGGTCAATTGCAAGTTTCCCTCCTCCTTTAATTTTCTCTGAAGAGTAGCAACATGGGGGTCACAAAACAACTCTCAAATGACCTGAAGACCAAGATTGTTCACCATCATGGTTTAGGGGAAGGATACAGAAAGCTGTCCCAGAGATTTAAGCTGTTTGTTTCCACAGTTAGGAACATATTGAGGAAATGGAAGACCACAGGCTCAGTTCAAGTTAAGGCTCGCAGAGGCAGACCAAGAAAGATTTCGGATAGACAGAAGCGACGAAGGGTGAGAACAGTCAGAGTCAACCCACAGACCAGCACCAAAGACCTACAACATCATCTTGCAACAGATGGAGTCACTGTGCATCGTTCAACCATTCGGCGCACTTTACACAAGGAGATGCTGTATGCAAGAGTGATGCAGAGGAAGCCTTTTCTCCGCCCACAGCACAAACAGAGCCGCTTGAGGTATGCTCAAGCACATTTGGACAAGCCAGCTTCATTTTGGAATAAGGTGCTGTGGACTGATGAAACTAAAATTGAGTTATTTGGGCATAACAAGGGCGTTATGCATGGAGGAAAAAGAACACAGCATTCCAAGAAAAACACCTGCTACCTACAGTAAAATATGGTGGTGGTTCCATCATGCTGTGGGGCTGTGTGGCCAGTGCAGGGACTGGGAATCTTGTCAAAGTTGAGGGACGCATGGATTCCACTCAGTATCAGCAGATTCTGGAGACCAATGTCCAGGAATCAGTGACAAAGCTGAAGCTGCGCCAGGGCTGGATCTTTCAACAAGACAACGACCTGAAACACTGCTCAAAATCCACTAAGGCATTTATGCAGAGGAACAAGTACAACGTTCTGGAATGGCCATCTCAGTCCCCAGACCTGAATATGATTGAAAATCTGTGGTGTGAGTTAAAGAGAGCTGTCCATGCTCGGAAGCCATCAAACCTGAATGAACTAGAGATGTTTTGTAAAGAGGAATGGTCCAAAATACCTTCAACCATAATCCAGACTCTCATTGGAACCTACAGGAAGCGTTTAGAGGCTGTAATTTCTGCAAAAGGCGGATCTACTAAATATTGATTTCATTTCTTTTTTGTGGTGCCCAAATTTATATACCTGCCTGATTTTGTTTGAACAATTATTGCACACTTTCTGTAAATCCAATAAACTTCATTTCACTTCTCAAATATCACTGTGTGTGTCTCCTATATGATACATTTAACTGACATTTTTTATCGTAACAACCAACGATTTATGCAGGAAAATAATGACTATTAACAAGGTTGCCCGAACTTTTGCATCCCACTGTACGCTCTTGTCTCTCTGAAACCCTAAAAACGGACTAAGCCAGTACTGATTCTCTCTCTCTATGTTATTATATATATACGAGATGTGGCAGAAAAGTAATGAGACTGGCAACACTGCAAGCGATCTGGCAACGCTGCGCTGTTGTCCTTGATAGAGCTTGTGTATCAGTACCCTCCCATAGCTCAGTGCGAGTTTCAACTCCTTCCGTTAACTACGTGATTTTTGTGACTGCTATTAGCGAAGTTGTGTTTTTGGTTGTGCGTCACGCAAAATGGAACAGCAGAATTTGGAGCAACGTTGTGCCATTAAATTTTGTGTTAAGCTTGGAGAATCGGCAAGTGTTCCTATGGGGAACATTCTTTATCGAGCTCAAGTTTTTAGCTGGCACAAATCATTTTGGAAGGCAGAAAACACGTTGAAGATGAACACCGTTCAGGAGGCCTTCAACCGAAAACCAATGAAAACATCGAGCGTGTGAACACTCTTGTGAGATCAGACCGTCATTTAACATTAAGAATGTTGAGTGAACAATTAAATTTGAACAGATTTACCGTTCATCAAATTTTGACTGAACATTTGCACATCGCGAAAGGTCTGTGCCAAAATGGTGCGAAAAACCTCACAATTGAGCAGAATTTTTGACCTCAAAAGGCATTCCTGTGGTTCCCCAGCCCCCTTATTCAACTGACCTCAGTCCGTGTGACTTTTCCTTTTTCCTAAACTGAAAAATGTCCTCAAGGGCGTCATTTGGACTTTAGAAAACATCTAAAAGATTGTAGCGGACATGCTGAAGACCATACGGTTGAAGACTTCCAGCGCTGCTACCAACAGTGGGAACAACGTCTCCATCGTTGTGTAGCTGCCCAAGGGAACTACTTTGAAGGGGATAACATTGATGTTTGAAAAAAATAAAAACTTTGGTAAATAAAAAATCAGTCTCATTACTTTTCTGCCACACCTCGTATATATATATATATATATATATATATATATATATATATATATATATATATATATATAATAAATAATAATAATAATACATTTTATTTGAAAGCGCCTTTCAAAACACTCAAGGACACTGTACACAGTAAAAAATAATAATAAAAGTAAGAAAATAAAAAGCAGGCAAAAGAGCAGGTAATTTACAAGATCATAAAACATAAAACATAAAACAGTTCCAAGATAGGAAAATGGAGAAAGTTATGTGGGATAAGCTATTTTGAATAGGTGAGTTTTTAGTCTAGACTTAAAAAGAGAGAAAGAGGTGATGTTTCTTATTTCAGGAGGTAGGGAATTCCAAAGTCGAGGAGCAGAGCAACTGAAAGCCCTGCTCCCCATAGTGGCAAGACGGGGGACAGGGACAGAGAGAGAAGAGAAGAAGAGGATCTGAGACGAGATGGGATGATGATCTGTACCAAATCAGAGATATGGAGGAGAGAGATGATGAATAGCCTTAAAAGTATACAGAAGTATTTTAAAATTAATGCGATATTTGACGGAAGCCAATGGAGCTGCTGGAGAACAGGGTGATGTGGTGAATAGAAGGGGTCCTGGTGATAATACGGGCAGCAGAGTTCTGAACACGTTGAAGCTTATGAATTGATTTTGAGAAAGACCAAAAAGAAGTGAATTACAATAGTCAAGCCGAGAAGTAACAAGGCTGTGAACAAGAATGGCAGTGGCCTGTGGAGTAAGAAAGGAGCGGAGCGATTGATGTTACGCAACTGGAAATAAGCAGACCGAGTGACATTATTGATGTGTGAATTAAAAGACAGAGTACTGTCAAGGATGACACCCAAACTTTTCACACATGGGAAACAGAGACCGGCAAGTTATTGATAGCAATAGAAAAACTATTAGTTCTGGATAATGTTGATTTAGAGCCTACCAGGAGAAGCTCTGATTTATTGCTGTTGAGTTTCAGAAAGTTAGAAGAGAACCATGTATTTAGTTCAACTAAACAGAGAGTGAGGGAGGATGGGGGGAGAACAGAATCAGGTTTGGTGGACAGATAAAGCTGGGTGTCATCAGCATAGCAGTGAAACTGAATATTATATTCTGAAAAATATATCCAAGCGGAGAAGGTAGATAATGAAAAGAAGGGGCCCCAGGACAGATCCCTGGGGGACGCCAGTGACCAGAGGAAAGGACTGAGAAGTGAATGATTTCAATCGAATAAACTGAGTACGATCAGACAAGTATGATTTGAACCAGGCTAGAGGAGTATGAGAGAGACCGATTGAGACTAAACTACTAAGTAGAATGGGGTGAGAAATAGTGTCAAAAGCTGCACTCAGATCCAAAAGAATAAGAATGGAAAGTAAACCGAGTCAGCTGCCATAAGGAGATCATTGGTTATTTTTATAAGTGCTGTTTCAGTGCTATGAAAGGGGGCGAAAGCCAGACTGGAACCGTTCATACAGATTATTATTAGTTAAATATGAGTGGATCTGTGCAGCAACTATCTTTTAGAATTTTTGAAATGAATGGTAAATTGGAGATGGGACGAAAATTATCAAAATTATTGGGATCTAAACCCGTTTTTCAATATTGGGGTGATGGCAGCAACTTTGAAAGAAGTAGGAACAGTTCAGTGGTAAGTGAAGAATAAATGATAGCAGATATGAGGGGAAGCAAGGAGGGTAAACAAGCTTTAACCAGAACTGTAGGAATGGGGTCGAGCTGACAAGTAGAAGGTTTTGACTTACAAATGAGATCTGAGATATCAGTGACAGAGGGAAGTTGGAAAGTAGAAAAACAGTGTGATGGGAGTGGGATTACAAAGGGAGAACTACAAGAGACATCAGAGGCCACATCTTGGTGTATTTTGTAAATTTTCTCAATGAAGAATAACATTAGAGAATCACAAAAGGAAGATGAGTAGAGGTGGGTAGGTAAAAAATCTGGTGACCTGAAAGAAGAATTGAACAGTGAAAACAGTAACTTGGGAGAATCCTCATTTAAACGAATAATGGTAGAGTAATATGCAGATTTAGTTAGGTTAATACACTCCTTATAATACAAAGCATGATTATTAAACATTTCCTTATGGATAGTAAGACCAGTTTTCTTATAGAGACGTTCAAGCCATCGACCTTTTGCTTTCAGAAGCCTGAGTTCAGATGTAAACCAAGGTGCTGACTGAGAGAATAATACAGATTTGGTTTTTAGTGGAGCAACAGAATTTAAAATACTATTGAGACTATTGTTATAATAGGTAACCAAATCCTCTTGGGTGAACAAGTCATTAAAATGCAAAAGACTAGAGAAAGCAGAAGAAAGGATATCAGGATTAATATTCTTAATATTTGAAAAGAAATGGTTGAGGATCTTGGTTATAGAAAAGGTCATTTTGACATTGAAAGAAAGAAGAAAATGATCAGAGAATAACAGTTCATCAGCTTTGCAGTTGAGAGGAGTAAGTCCAGAGCAACAAACTAGGTCCAAAGTATGACCTTTAGTATGAGTGGGAAAGTTTACATATTGTTTAAAATCCAAGCTATCAAGGCAAGATAAAAAATCTTTGGTAAGAGGATGATTACTATTGTCCATATGAATGTTAAAGTCTCCCAGTAGTATTATATTAGGAGAAACAGTAGCCAAATGGGTCAGCAGATCAGTAAAATCACTTATAAAAACAGAAGTAGACTTTGGAGGGCGGTAAATAACAGCAATAACAGTTGGAAGAGGACCTGAGAGTTGACAAACAACGGATTCAAAAGAACTGAAGACAGGTACAGATAACGGCGAGACTTTCCAATTTTCGCGAATTAAATTACCGCGAGACCTCCACCGTGGCCGGACTCGCGAGGTTGGCAGGTGTAAACAAACCCCGGGGGAGTGGAGTCGTTGAGCTGCGAAAAGTCATTGGGCTGTTGCCACGTCTCAGTCAAACACAAAAGTCAAACTTACGGTCGGTGAGGAGATCCTGGGCGAGATGTCCCTTGCTTATGCGGCGGATGTTAAGCAGACCGAAGTTGACACGGTGCTGTCAGACTGAACAGAAGTGTTAGCCGACCTGGTCAGGCGGCTAAAACACTGTGGTTAACAGCCCTGTCGGAAATCCGTGAAGAGTGGCGAGAAGTAGACCAGAAGGATGGTATTGGTTTAGAGTTGTCATGGTCAAAGTTCCGGCGAGAGCCCCGGTGGATCTACTTTCGGCGAAGGAGGGGAACGGTGTCCGGGTGGAGAAGTAGCACAGCCGGCAGTGAAGCAGCCAGATGAAAACGAAGTCGAAGAAGTTCATCAGCTGTATACTGGTAAAGTCCAGCACCAGGTCGAAAGACCAAGGACATAAAAATCCAAACCCGCACAAGCAGTATGCAAATCCTACCAGGCCCCATCATAGACAAACACACCGGTAAGCCAAGCAGCCAGGTAAATCAATCCGTGGGAAACCACAGCCAAAACAAACAGGCAAGATGAACTAGACCCAAAATACTCAGACATTGCAAAATCGCCAGATCGCCAACAGTGTCGATATAAGATGAAAGGGATTAAAATTGTTAATATATATATATATATATATATATATATATATATATGTAAATAAATAAATAAAATAGAGAAATAAAAGGATACCGGTGAGTAAGCGGCAGCAAGTCGCATCAGCGTTCACTCACCGGAGTGATATATATATATATATATATATATAGCAGAATACCAGCTTACAGCGGAGAAGTAGTGTGTTAAAGAAGTTATGAAAAAGAAAAGCAAACATTTTAAAAATAACGTAAGATGATTGTTAATGTAATTGTTTTGTCATTGATATGAGTGTTGTTGTCATATCTATCTATTTATATATATATATATATATATATATATATATATATATATATATATATATATATATATATATATATATATATATATATATAAAAGTAATTGGCAGCGAAAGAAAAAGAAACATTTTAATAATAGCGTAACATGATTGACAATGTAATTGTTTTGTAATTGTCATGAGTGTTGCTGGCATATATATATATATATATATATATATATATATATATATATATATATATATATACACATACTGTATATATACATACACACATATATACATACTGTATATACATATATCTACATATATACTGTATATACACATATATATACAAATCTACATATATATATCTACATATATATATTAGGGGTGGGACTCGATTAAAAAAATTAATCCAATTAATTAGAGGCTGTGTAAGAATTAATCTTGATTAATCGTATGTAATCGCACACGTAAATTTGCCCCAAATCGCAAATGTTTTTTTTTTTTTTTATTTAAAACGGTTTTAGTGGGCGACAGAATCAAATAATAGACATGGACATGAATATTGTAAACTGAAGCTGTTTTAATTTCTGAAAAAAGCTTTTAAACTGCATTTGAATTCAAAACAGAAACAAAAATATCATCCCTGGTTAAAATTGGGCAGACTTAAAAATAAAGTGGTAGTTTAAGTACTTTAAGTACATTTTCAGAATAGTATTGTCTTTAAATAATAATAACCAAAATTTCACCATAAAGTGCAGTTTTTCTTCTTAAAAAATAAGTCAGAAACATAAAAGGTAATTTGACCAGCTTACTCTTTAAACTCTGAGTAACATTAGCCAAAATTATTTTGTACATTAGGCTAAAACAGTGTGATCATTGAACATTTTGTAATTAGATGTATTTAGAATTACTAACGGTCACGGAAGTCCAATGATCCCCAGTAAGAGCCACAAAGTCCGCTTTCTGTAATGCATCTAATTTTGCTTGCTTTTCAGTGTGCACAAAACCATGCTTTTATCAAGGCTTCTCGGGTAGTCGAAATGATCAGTCGTAGGAACGCGCTTTATTCCGACTCTAACATTTTTGTAGCTGTGATGTGTGCATCAGTGTAATGGATGTACCAGGAAATCATGCATTGACAAAAGTTCCCGTTTGCTTGGAATTGAAAGTGTGATTAAATGCGTTATTTTTTAACGCGTTATGGAGTACATGCATCGAAGCTTCTCAACTGTGCTTGTGCTAAGAAAGGGAAAATTTTAAAATAACGTAACATGATTCTGTTAACCTAATATTTTTCATACGTCCCAAACCAAGGAGATGGGAAGGTAAAATGAATCGGGTAGCGCGCTTACATAGTCAGTACATCCCCTCTCGGGAATCGAACCTCGAATGTCGGCGTTAGAGGCTTAAGACTCTACAATTGCGCCACAGCATGTGTCTTGTCTATGCTAAAGTATGTATTGTAGATCGGGCTATAGATATACATTTATATATATACCCGTGTATCGCAGTGGAGAAGTAGAAGTTATGAAAAAGAAAAGGGAACATTTTAAAAATAGCGTAACATGATTGTCAATATACAGTAATTGTTTTGTGAGTGTTATTGAATGTTGCTGTCATCAAGGATTTGATTATCATTATTTCTTTCAATCAGGCTCGTATTTGTACGATGTGTTCAAGTTACATTCCGTGTTTGTCAATCGTTGTAAAGATAAGAGGTTTCATTCATCGATTAGTTCCTTACTGCATCAATAAACAGCTCGTCTTCCTTTTTATCTGTGATGTGACAAACTGCATGCACGGGTTTTTTTTTCGCTGTCTTCCTTTAGCGGGACATTGACTTTTTCCACCGTGTGCTTTGTTTCCACAGTAGCTGCATTTATGAATATGCTTATCAGGCGCTTCATATTTTTGCTGCCTTTTCAATTGTGTAATTCGGTTTTGTTCAGCTCTTTGGAACTGTTGCTTTTTATCTGTGCACTGCGTCAGTTCACGTGAGCCACTCGGTGTACTTGCATCGAAGGTTCCCAGCTGTGCTGGTGCCATCTCGTGCTATGTCCATAGCTTTATTTAATGTTACCTTAGTCCTGGCACTTAAAACTTTCTCTGGCAGTTTCGCTGAGTTTGTGTCAAACACCACCCTGACCATCTCATCTTCCTCTCCATAAGCACAGTCCTTCACCCGTGAATATTTACCCGTGGCAGTTTGCTATTGGATTGCCGCTGACGGATGGCCTTATATGGGCAGGCACTAAATTACAAACGCCAGCGGCAGCCTGTCTATGAACTTAATTTAAAGTGTAGGTTTACATCGTGCTTTGTTTCAGTAGCAGAACTCGCTTCTTATTGTTTAGCTGCCTTCTCAATTATATAATGCATGTTTTCTTGGCGCTTTTTGAGGTCTTCCTGGTTTTCTATGTACTGCGTGATTACGTGGGAGGCGTGATGATGTCACACGAAACTCCGCCCCACGGCGTTGAAGCTCATCTCCATTACAGTAAATGGAGAAAAACTGCTTCCAGTTATGACCATTACGCGTAGAATTTCGATATAAAACCTGTCCAACTTTTGTAAGGAAGCTGTAAGGAATCAACCTGCCAAATTTCAGCCTTCCACCCACACGGGAAGTTGGAGAATTAGTGATGAGTCAGTGAGTGAGTGAGTGAGTGAGTGAGTGAGTCAGTGAGTGAGTGAGTGAGTGAGTGAGTGAGGGCTTTGCCTTTTATTAGTATAGATATATATATATATATATATATATATATATACACACACACTGTATACACCCCAAAATTTGAGGCCAAGTTTCAGTACTTTAGGGAAACCAGCTTTATACAGCTTGAAACAGGAAAACACTGTTGCTTATTGTACCAGGACCTACCCTCTCCTATACACAGACACGACAGTAAGGCAGGGTCATGGCCAGGTTAGTGGTCAAGTAATACTGTTTCCTGCATTTATAATGTTCCCTGCATCACCCATCGTTGACTGCTATCAGCTCGGATTTGCCTCTGCAGCACTGTGAACCTTTGGTTGCCCCGGCAATGGATAAGCAGTGGGGAGTCCCAAAAGAGTTTAGAAACATCACAATGTATAGATCAATATATCTATATATATCATATATGTAGTTATAGAATACAAGGGTTGGCTGGTAACCCAGCCAGCGGGAATGGTATGCTTACCCAGCTCAAAGGCTGTGATAATTAAAGGGAGGAACGAGTTTGCTTCCAGGGGCCATTTGTTCCCTCAGCACAATAGGTGTCAACAACTTTGTGGGAGGTCCTCTGTGTGTACACCCACAGGGTTGCATGGAACTTGTAGTTCCAACAGGCAACCCTGCTGGGCAGTTGAAGGAGGTTCTGCCAGACCTCGAAGCTCTACCGGGATGCAGTGTCGAGACACCGGAAGTATCCCAGGTCTGCCTGGAAGAAGTGGAGGAAATAAAAGAGAAAGAAGAGAGAATTGTGGTTGTGCAAACTGTGTTGAGAAGCCTATTTGTAAGGTATATGATAAAATAAAACTTTTAGCTGAACCAGGACTTGTGTCTGTACTTTGGGATGGTGCTACACCCCCTACTAGCCTGTATATATAGATATATTTGTACACATATATAATGCAAACTTGACTAAATGACTGACTCATTCACTTGTCAACAAAAACACCATTTCCCATCTATATATATAATTCACTAAGGCAAGACAACCATGAAAAGCACGCTGGAAGGGGCGTGGATTCACTAAGACGCCAAGTGAGACACCTATGGCGCACACAGGAAGGAGCCACGGCCACCAACTCCAAGACCATTGGATACAACGACAACTTGCAGGGCCACGCCCACCAACTCGGACGCGACGACACAGAAAAAATGCCGTCATTTATGTCCGTATGTCGTAGAGGCCACATGCAGTGCAGGTCAGATTAATGTCATGTACCTCTGAGCTACGTTGACTGTTCTTAGAGGCATGTTTCTCGCGGAGGTGAATCGCCATATGCAGCGTGTGAAACGGTTTGCGAGGGGTATTCCATGGGATCCTAAAAACAATCCTTTAAAACTGAGGTTAAAGTACAATGAAGGAATCAGTCTTTAAAAACCAATAAGCCCTGTGCCTCTGTTTCATTACCGTCTCACCTGCTTCACCAATGCAGGCCCTGCAACAGTCGAGACGCTCTGTCAGCAGCTGACCTTCTCTGTGCCTGACCGGTTCACACAGAGGCAGCGCAAGAGAAAGCCACGCCAGAGACAGACAGAGGCACACACACAGGCAGCTGGTGGGCGGCTCTCCGTGAGTTTCTCTTGCGAGCGGACACATGACTAGGCGGTGTATATGCTTCGAGAGCGAGGCTGGGCGCGCTTGCGACCGGGCATATGAGCAGGCAGTGTGTATGCTTCGAGTGCAAGGGTGGACGCGACAGGACCATCTAGGAAAAATCATTTCGCGGATGTGATTCGCTGTATGCAGTGTGTAAAACAGTTTGTTTGTCGCAGATGTGAATCGCTGTATGCGGCGTGTAAAACAGTTTGCGAGGGGTGTCCCTGTGTCTTTCCAGAAGTGTTCAACCATCAATAAATAATTATGCAGCGTTTGTTATGCTGCGGGTTCACTATTGTGTTGTATTTTGCTCTCTCCAGAGTTCCATCTTTTTATTCACTTACTGTTGTATTCTCACACTAACCTGTTTTAGACAAACGTGTCTTTCGAGAAGTGTTTACCATTCAATAAATAATTATGCATGAGATTGAGCGTGTGTCTAGGCGTGGGTAAGCCGTTGAACCCCATTCGGGCTGCAAACTGTGGAATTGCCACTAAGTGCGACTCATACGCACCCACTGTTTTTGTCCCTACCCTTTATACACACCCCCCTCCCACACGTTGACTGTTAATAGAGGCATGTTTCTCGCGGAGGTGAATCGCCATATGCAGCGTGTAAAACTGTTTGCGAGGGGTATCCCATGGGATCATTAAAACATTCCTTTACAACTGAGATTAAAACACAATTAAGTAAGCAGTCTTTAAAAAACGAGTTTTCGGTTACGACGCACGACCGCGTGCAGCATGGCAAAGTGTTGTACACGCTACATACAGCATTTCGCATCCGTGACAAACGTGTCTTCTTAGATGCTCCTGCACTTTGTACACACCCCCCTCCCACCTCGCTACGCTGCACGGACGATTGTGTGTTGGTTCGTTCCGTGCATTGTTACATGTTGCTTTTCTTGCTGATTTATTACATAGCAAAATACCCGCACTTCGCAGCGGTGAAATACTGTCTGAATATTTTTATTAATAAAAAAGTAAACATTTTTAGACTGAACGAAAATAAGTCAAAAATTAATTGTTAAGGATCTCTCTGTATACCACGTTGTCAGTTCGGCCCTCTGGTTGTAATATGACTAAGCTGTGTGCTGAGCTCACTCTTGAGCATGCAACATACAGTTGGCCATGTGAAAAGCAATCCCGCCTCAAATAAATGCCAACCTTTTGTAGTGTTTGTCCCTGAGACTTATTAATTGTCATTGCGAAGCAGAGCCTTACTGGAAATTGAACGCGTTTGAATTAAAATGGGAGATTAGATGGTATAACGGGGATGCGAGAAATAAAAACTGTGTCACTGAGGCACTGCCAGTAAATATAGTTGCTTCAATTAGGTTGTTTTATAGAGATGTGACCTGAAGTCTTGTGCGTTACAAAGTTTGGTGGTTGTAAGTTTCTGCTTCCTTGGCGAAGGTCGTAAGCGAAGACACCGCAGTGACACACAGAAGAGAACCCGTGGATTAAATAAAACCTACACAATAACTGTAACAATCGTAACAAATGAACAATAAAATAGAAGAGAACCCGTGAATTAAATAAAAAGGTTGCTTCGTTGGTGAAGCAAGGAAAAAGCACTTTCTTATAAGTCGTTCGTTTTTAAAACAGTGCAGAAGCTGTGAGAAAGCTGCTTCCTTGGCAAGCTCGTAAGCGAAAGAAGACACCGCAGTGAACACAGAAGAGAACCCGTGGATTAAATAAAACCTACACAATAACTATAAAAATCGTAATAAATGAACAATGAAACAGCGGAGAACCCGTGGATTAAATAAAAGGCTTCCGTTGGCGAAGCAAGGAAAAAGGACTTTCTTATATATCATTCGTTTATAAAACAGTGCAGAAGCTCTGAAAAGCTGCTTCCTTATAAAGTAAGGAAGCGACTGAAGAGATGGCGGTGGCGTAAGTGTTCGGCAAGGCAGCTGAAGCCCTGCATTATGGGATCTGTAGTTTATTGTGTTACCAGTGCTTCATATCCCGGGCCATTAATAACAATAATACAGTATATAAAATGATCTCGGGCGGATATAATTACGCCGGGCGGATGTTGCCTCGGGCCTTGAGTTTGACACATATGGAGTAAATAGAACTTGAAAAGATATATTTTTTCGTACATCGAGCCAGCGTGCTATTGTGGTTTTGCTTGCATGCCTCAATAAGTCATCCTCCCCACGCTCTTACTTTTTTACCGTTCATCTAATGAATACACTGAGTATGGCTTTACCAAAACAATCATTGATGGTGAATAAAGTATCCATTATTGAGTATGTAGATGGGATATATATATATATATACATATATATATACCAGCGTATCACAGCGAGAGTAGTGTGTTTAAAAAGCTAGAAAAGAAAAGGGAACATTTTAAAAATAACGTAACATGACTGTCAATATACAGTATTTGTTTTGTGAGTGTTACTGAGTGTTGCTGTCATCAAGGATTTGATTATCATTATTTCTTTCAATCAGGTTCGTATTTGTAGGATGTGTTGTGTTCAAGTTACATTCCGTGTTTGTCAATCGTTGTAAAGATGACAGGTTTCATTCATCGATTCGTTTCTTACTGCATCAATAAACAGCTCGTCTTCTTCTTTATCTGAGACCTGACACACTGCATGCACGGGTTTTTTTACACTGTCTTCCTTTAGCGGGACATTGACTTTTTCCACCGTGTGCTTTGTTTCCGCAGTAGCTGGATTTATGAATATGCTTATCAGGCGCTTCATATTTTTTGCTGCCTTTTCAATTGTGTAATTGGTTTTTGTTCAGCTCTTTGGAACTGTTGCTTTTATCTGTGCACTCGTCAGTTCACGTGAGCCGCTCGGTGTACATGCATCGAAGGTTCCCAGCTGTGCTGGTGCCATCTTGTGCTATGTCCATGGCTGTATTTAATGTTACCTTAGTCCTGGCACTTAAAACTTTCTCTCGCAGTTTCGCTGAGTTTGTGTCAAACACCACCCTGACCATCTCATCTTCCTCTCCATAAGCACAGTCCTTCACCCGTGAATATTTACCCGTGGCAGTTTGCTATTGGATTGCGCTGACGGACGGCCTTATATGGGCAGGCACTAAATTACAAGCGCCAGCGCAGCCTGTCTATGAACTTAATTTAAAGTGTAGGTTTACATCGTGCTTTGTTTCAAGTAGCAGAACTCATGAATATGGTTGTATATGTCACTCGCGCTCGCTTCTTATTGTTTCGCTGCCTTCTCAATTATATAATGCATGTTTTCTTCAGCGCTTTTTTGAGCTCTTCCTGGTTTTCTATGTACTGCGTGATTACATGGGAGGCGTGATGATGTCACACGAAACTCCGCCCCCACGGCGTTGAAGCTCATCTCCATTACAGTAAATGGAGAAAAACAGCTTCCAGTTATGACCATTACGCGTAGAATTTCGATATAAAACCTGCCCAACTTTTGTAAGGAAGCTGTAAGGAACGAACCTGCCAAATTTCAGCCTTCCACCCACACGGGAAGTTGGAGAATTAGTGATGAGTCAGTGAGTGAGTGAGTGAGTGAGTCAGTGAGTGAGTGAGTGAGGGCTTTGCCTTTTATTAGTATAGATTACCGATTTTGCAAATGTTAAATTTTCCCCCTGTGCTTAAAAATTATTAAAAAACCGGCCTGATTATGCGGCATATGGTACGCCGCGGGTTGGCTAGTTTAGTTAAAAAGCCAAAATTTGGCAGGATGATACACATAGGACACTAGGTATCCACTAAGAAAGAATATTTTAATATCAATAGTTATGGTTAAATGCCCACTCAACAATAGAAAAACTAATCCCAAAACCTAAAAAATGTTTTCAATGAAATTTGGTGACATAAAGAAAGAAAGAAAGAAAGAAAGAAAGAAAGAAAGAAAGAAACTTAAAAGACCTGAGGTTTTTTATTTGCTTTTAATAATGCTGACCTAATGCATAAAACTGGGGTTCTATCAAGGGTTGGCTTTGACCTAAAAGTCTGTGTTAATCGTGTTTAGAAAAAGAATGGATTTGTTAATTAATTATTTGCAGATTTATGGATGAATGTTCTTTATGTAAGAAAAACCCTAAGAATAGTAAATGAGCAAAATGATTTCCTTTCACCCTACAACATCACAGCTGAGATTCACCATGTAACTCTATGTCTATTTGTTCGCCTCTCTACCCTAAGATGGCCTGGCATGTAATCAGGGGTGCTGCTAGCATCTTACTGTAAAAGGAATGAGCAGCACTAGACTACAAAGTTATTTTTAGTGACAGTGTAAAGGTTCACAGCACGCTCTCTTAAATGAAACTCTTGTCTATTTTCTTTTCAGTTTTAAAGTTTAATTTACATCAACTGTCACATACAAGACTTTGTAAAGAAACAACAGCAATAGCACAATTTGACCAAATAAAGCAATGCCTTGCACACTGTGGTTAACACAAACAAGCACTATAAAGCAATACCTAAATTAGAAGATGAATGGTTAAAGATAAAGCTGTCGTCGGCCATTCATCCAGGGAGAGCTTTAAGCTTGGAATACTTTTGAATTCCCAAGACAGACCTTTTGGAGTTTTTTCTTGTTTTAAATGCAGTGCAACACGCTCCCTTATGAATTGTTCAAGCAGTCACATAAGCTTGCTTTTCTAGGGTACATAACATAAAGTGAACCATGACAGGGTTAGCAGACCTGAGGGAAGAAGTGTTTACTCCTGCTGCATCTTTGAAAGGCCTGTGGCACAGTGACCTCCTTCTTAGTCGAGTTCAACATCTGGGAAAAGACTTGTGTCCAAATCAATTTCAATATTTTACATTAAAAGCATGTCTCTTTAAGTATATCATCAAATAAGAAAGAGGATTTACCAAGAGCCCTGGAGAGTAATTATGATTATGGAATTCTTTAAATACCTTCGCTCCTCAGTAACAGCAGCATGCATTAAACATTAAAAGACTGAACACTCTGCTGATTAACAAATTTCCTAGAACAGTGGAGACTCTTTTTATCAGACTTTACTTCTGTAAGTCACAAGGCAGTAAGAATTCTTTCTCATTCTCTTTTGCTTAATCCACATGTTATCCTTTGGAACTGTGTGCATACTTGAAAAAATATTCATTATGACATGAAACATAAGATAAACAGTGTTTGAAGGCAGAAGGCTTTTTATTACCTGTGACAATATCAAAACTAAAACTCAATCAAAGGACTCTTCATTGAGTGACAAAATGTCAAAAACATTATGAAAATTCATCCATTTGATGTATCCTTTTTTTCTAGTTCGAGTCTTGGTGGCTGTGCTAACTAGAACTGACTAAAGCTGGTTCAAAAACAAGGATGGACAATTACAGTGAGTCAAGAACTTTCCCATGAGGAATCAAGTGTTGGAACAACTGCACTATCACTGAGACAATGTGATGCCACCAATGGATCTAGCAACATGTTAATGGAAAGTGGGATATGGGGAGAACATATGAGCTCTACATCAAAACTCTTCACTCACTTGGTATAGAAGCTGATTGGAAGAAATGCCACCTGCTGAACAATTACACATGTCACTGAAAGATGAAGTTCTTGAAAAGGGGCTTAACATAAGGATCTTGCTTATTAAGATTTTAGGTATTTTATTTCTTTTGAAATAACCAGGTTATTGTAGCTATATCTTGCTAAGAGTAATACATGGGGAAGATATATTTTTGTTTTGTCTCCCGTTTTGGATTTCTAGTTATAAATCACAGTTCTTCCAAAACACAAGGCTCACTCTCAGTACTTTAGCTAAACCAGCCATATTCTACTTGAAACAGGAACAGCACGGTCATTTATTGCAGCAGGATCTACCACTCTCCCATACACACAAACAGCAAATGGGCAGGGTTGGGGCCAGGTCAATGGCCAAGTTATACCGTTCCCTGCATTTATAATATTCCTTGCATCACCCATCAGCGACAGGCGCTTACAGCATGACTGCGATCGCCTCGTATTTGTTTCCGTGGCGCTATGCTGCTGCACTGCGAACCGGCGGTTGCAAAGGCGACAGACAAGCGCCCTCCACAGCCACAGCACTCGTGCTTTGGCATGTCATCCTATTATAGGGTCCCAAAAGAGTTCAGAAATATATATATATATATATATATATATATATATATATAATATTAATGCCCAGTTACAGCTGCCCTAATCCCAACACAAACAGGCAGGCAGGACACAGGGTTTGCACAGAACACACACTTTTTATTTACAGTTTGGGAGTGCTTCTCTCTGCTCCCCATAGCAAAACACAGTACATAACAGCACCAACATAGTCATTTTGCCGCCTTCTTCTCCACACAGGCTTTCGCTTCTTCCTCCTGATTCTGGCCCATGACTTCTGCCGACTGGCCCCTTTTAATAGGGCACCTGGAAGTACTTCAGGTGCCCACCGAGCTTCTTCCAGCAGCACTTCCAGGTGTGGCAGAAGTGCTGCCAAATAGGGCCCTGAAAACATTAATTTGCCTCCTGGTGGTGGCAACAGGCCCCAACAGGGTTCAGCTTTTATGCTCATGTCCTGTGGCACAGCCGGAAACCAAGGGGGCTGCCCTCTGTTGGTGTGGGGAAAAAGCTGTCCTGGAAATACTTTCTCCCCCAGTCCTTCCCTAGTTAGGGCGTCCCGGCAATGCAATGTCAACTGACCAAACCACTCTCTGATTCACTCATCAATAAAAACAGTAAAAACAGTATTTCTTAACAGCTTAAATTTGGCAAGATGGTACATCTGGGGCAGTAGGTATCCACTAAGAAAGGATATTTCAATATATAAATATTTTGGGGGTAAAAAACCTCGCACAACAGAAAAAACTAAATACCTCAAAAATCTCAAAAATGCCTTGATGGATTTAATTGAAATTTGGTGATTTTGTAGATGAAAAGAAAATTAGCCAACACTTGTTTTTTTAATTTGTTGATATTTGTCATTAATATTTTTCTAGCAAGTGAGAAATTCTAATGCACCTCATCCGCAATTTCACCACAGCACTGACAGCGATCACACAGAGAAATGGGACAAGCCAGATTATGCAAGGCCACTGAGAAGTGAAATGAAAGCAGGAAAGTTTGGTGAATGCATTTAGCAAGTTCTTACCAAGTACTGTGGTTGTGAGGGCAGCAAAGGCAATTTTTGATCCAGTAGGAAATGTATTTAATATATATTACCCATCCTCTTTGATCTTATCTGGAAAGATTTAAGGACTACAATTCCCATCAAGAAGTGTGCTGTCCAGGTAATTTTGTCAGCAGTCAGAAAGTTTAAATAAGAGCATCACTAAATGAGTTATGTCATCAAAGGTAGCAACTCCTGAGCCTTTTTTTATCAACTACTTTGGAATAACAATACCATTCTCTTGTTGGATTACAGCTTTAATGATAGAGCAGTGTTTCTCAACCTTTATGGCACTGGGATCCATTACTACCTTTTTAAGTTCCTTGACAAGTCAGATAGCCCTGGACGGCACTTCCCTTCATGAATCAAGTGTAATTAGAAGAGCAGTTGGGGAGGTGGGATTGTGGTGAGGGGTCCACTTGGTGAAACAAGAGCAGTTAGAAATGTGGAAAAATGTTGCACAGCATTGGCAATCACTTTGGCAGATCAGGGGTGTGTAACATTTGACAATAAAGCTGGTGCATAGCTTTGCGTTTTTGAAAAACCCAATACTGTTGTCTCCCTTCATATCGTTATTAAGTTTGAAATACCAATCAATGATCAGAGTTAAGCACCTTTTTAAAGTAAAATAGAGGAAATAAAAAAGTAAAACACTACAAATGAACCAATGGAGGCAAGCCATGACTGAACAGAGTGAAGTACAATTTTTTACACAGCCTTTCCATCTTCTAAAATACTTAGGTTATTTAAGCTGTTTCTTGCTAATGATCATGCAAGTGTACAGCACATGACAGTAAATCAGTCGCTACTATTTTGAATTTTGCAATAAAATTTTTGAACATTTGGCTGACACCTTTATAAAAGGCCACTTACAAGATGTTAATACATAAACAACTGCACAGGGAGGTTTAGTGCCTTAATCATCTGTGCTCAAACTTTTGTTAATTTTTAGTATTTAGATATAATTAACAATAATTAAATTTCTTGTTTAATAATGTTGCCTTTTCCTGCTGTCATTCTGGAGTCAGAAAACACTAGAATGTACATTTTGTATTTGTATCATATTTGAATACATACAGTGCATCCGGAAAGTATTCACAGCGCATCACTTTTGCCACATTTTTTTATATTACAGCCTTATTCCAAAATGAATTAAATTAATTTTTTTCCTCAGAATTCTACACATAACACCCCATATAATGACAACGTGAAAAAAGTGTATTTGAGGTTTTTGCAAATTTATTAAAAATAAAAAAACTGAGAAATCACATGTACATAAGTATTCACAGCCTTTGCCATGAAGCTCAAAATTGAGCTCAGGTACATCCTGTTTCCCCTGATCATTCTTGAGATGTTTCTGCAGCTTAATTGGAGTTCACCTGTGGTAAATTCAGTTGATTGGACATGATTTGGAAAGGCACACACCTGTCTATATAAGGTCCCACAGTTGACAGTTCATGTTAGAGCACAAACCAAGCATGAAGTCAAAGGAGTTGTCTGTAGACCTTCGAGACAGGATTGTCTCGAGGCACAAATCTGGGGAAGGTTACAGAAAAATTTCTGCTGCTTTGAAGGTCCCAATGAGCACAGTGGCCTCCATCATCTGTAAGTGGAAGAAGTTTGAAACCACCGGGACTCTTCCTAGAGCTGGCCAGTCATCTAAACTGAGCGATCGAGGGAGAAGGGCCTTAGTCAGGGAGGTGAGCAAGAACACGATGGTCACTCTGTCAGAGAGCCAGAGGTCCTCTGTGGAGAGAGGGGAACCTTCCAGAAGGACAAACATCTCTGCAGCAATCCACCAATCAGGCCTGTACGGTAGAGTGGCCAGACAGAAGCCACTCCTTAGTAAAAGGCACATGGCAGCCTGCCTGGAGTAAAGGCACCTGAAGGACTCTCAGACCATGAGAAACAAAATTCTCTGGTCTGATGAGACAAGGATTGAACTCTTTGGTGTGAATGCCAGGCATCACATTTGGAGGAAACCAGGCACCGCTCATCACCTGGCCAATACCATCCCTACAGTGAAGCATGGTGGTGGCAGCATCATGCTGTGGGGATGTTTTTCAGTGGCAGGAACTGGGAGACTAGTCAGGATAAAGCAAAAGATGACTGCAGCAATATACAGAGACATCCTGGGTGAAAACCTGCTCCAGAGCGCTCTTGACCTCAGAATGGGGTGACGATTCATCTTTCAGCAGGACAACGACCCTAAGCACACAGCCAAGATATCAAAGGAGTGGCTTCAGGACAACTCTGTGAATGTCCTTGAGTGGCCCAGCCTGAGCCCAGACTTGAATCTGATTGAACATCTCTGGAGAGATCTTAAAATGGCTGTGCACCGATGCTTCCCATCCAACCTGATGGAGCTTGAGAGGTGCTGCAAAGAGGAATGGGCGAAACTGGCCACGGACAGGTGTGCCAAGCTTGTGGCATCATATTCAAAAAGACTTGAGGCTGTAATTGCTGCCAAAGGTGCATCAACAAAGTATTGAGCAAAGGCTGTGAATACTTATGTACATGTGATTTCTCAGTTTTTATTTTTAATAAATTTGCAAAACCTCAAGTAAACTTTTTTCACGTTGTCATTATGGGGTGTTGTGTGTAGAACTCTGAGGAAAAAAATGAATTTAATTCATTTTGGAATAAGGCTGCAACTTAACAAAATGTGGAAAAAGTGATGCGCTGTAAATACTTTCCAGATGCACTGTACATAAGCATTGTTTCTTACTTCTTTACAAATCATTTTTTATATGGTGTTTGTTCTCTTAATTGTTTTTGAGTAGTTACCATTAAAGAGAAGACGTAACTGCAAAAGACAATTCCTTAGTAATTGGAACATTTCCACCTGTTTCATCATTAGCAAGTAACTGGTTAAATAACCATAGCATTAAAAAAAAATAAGAGAGCAAAGTCTTGTCACACTTGGTAAACTCCTATTAAAAGTGAATAAACCCTGCTCTGAATTTCTGGATTGAAGCAAAGAAGGTCCACATAGTTAAAAACAGAAATGTCTAATTGAAATAAATGTCAAGTTAGAAGTAGACATTGGCTAGAATGAAAACCTGCACCTACTGAGGCCCTGTAAGAAAGTGCCATAAAAAAGCACTTACGAAGGGATATTTGCTACCCATGAAATGTGCTGTAAATGATTAATAGATAGATAGATAGATAGATAGATAGATAGATAGATAGATAGATAGATAGATAGATAGATAGATAGATAGATAGATAGATAGATAGATAGATATTCACACCATCACCCTTACATGTCAATCTTCTGGTCAGTTCTCCTGTTACAAGTGCAAATTATATTCAACGATCAATGAAGTGATCTGAAGCCATAGCTTCACATATTCAGCTTGCCTTCTTGACTGTTGCTAGGTAACATATCTTCTGCTTGTATTGGTCATCAAGATATTAACATGTTTTGATATCTTCCTGTTGTTTAACTAACTTTCTCCCCTCTTTTTTTTTTTTTTTTTTTTTTTAACTGGCTAGGGGCTCACAATAATTGCATTTTTAGCTTCCTTCCCGTAATGGGCACAATTCATTATCTGAATAGTTTTTCTTGGAAGTGTGGTCTTTTAAAAATATTTCTGTTGTATGTAAAACTAAGATCATCAAATCCATAATTCCTAATGAGCGGAAGTGAACCTCATACCCTGCATACCGTAACGGCATGTTTGGCTACAGTTGATTTTCCTGTAAAAGATGGATTAGAAGAGGCAGAAGGATATAATAAATTGGATCGTTTCCATTTCTGCTAACAATCCCCTAAATATAGACCTGATCTTTAAACTTTAATGCTTAATATCATGACACTGAAAGATAACACTTCATTATAATTGCGCCTGCCGTGTTCCTTTCATCTCTCGCATTTATGATTTGTTATATTCAGTATGAAATTTTAATATTTTCTGGCCAGGAACCTATTCAAGGTGATCAATGTCCCAAAACTTTATAGCAATTTCAAAATATGACAGCACTATATAGCTTTCAAAACTCTGAGTGCATGTAGAAGCAGCCCTCCTTTGTTAAAGAGAAGATTGGGCATGTAGCTAGGATGGCCCTTGTACACTTCATAACTGTTCTCTGTACTTCAGGAAGGAATAATGAAGTTGCAAAAACTAACATATTCTCAGATGAATAATACTGAATTCCAAATCTGTATCTCTGATCACCAGGAACAGCTCAGCCTAAATATTTGGGTTGATTCTTATTCACATTACCAGTCGCTTAGAGCCTAGTTAATGTTTGCAATGGTATGAAAAATATGTTCTTATATTTTACAGGCAAGTCTGCCAAAAGTTTTGAAGTAAGATAATCATACTCACTAATCATGGCATCAGAGAGAGGAGATGTGTTGCAAGTTGAATAGAACATGCAAGTAAGAATTTCGTTGTATGCTGTACATTTGACAATAATGATGCTATAAACATATCATTAACAGCTATAAACTTGTTTGGTCCAAGTAAGTGCTGGTGTCTGGTTGGCTCATACCTTCTATCTGATGTTGTTAAGATACTCCCCAGTTATCTGGGCGCCCAAACCAGATAAACTGGTAAGTAAATGTATGAATAACTGGATT
The DNA here is from genome assembly GCF_016835505.1 of Polypterus senegalus. Lineage (NCBI taxonomy): Eukaryota > Metazoa > Chordata > Cladistia > Polypteriformes > Polypteridae > Polypterus > Polypterus senegalus. Next base: position 74,584,777 of record NC_053168.1, on the reverse strand, counting down.
CAATGTTGTGAATTAGCATTTTTTTTTTGATAAGGTTCAAATATTCTTTTAAAAAAATACATACACACATATAATATGTTAGTTTTCTGAACTCTTTTGGGAACCCCCTATCCAACCGACAACTGTCCATAGCTGAGGTAACCACAGGTTCGCAGCGCCACAGCTTAGTGCCATGGAAACAACTACAAGCCGATCAACATCGCGCTATAGGCACCATTTGCTGATGGAAGTAACAGAGAACTTCAAAAGAAAATACAGTAGACCACCGTGAAGACGCGATTCAGGGTTTGCAGCCTCAATCCTTTGCAGATTTTTCCTTAGAACCTAACTAATAATTGTTATCGGAAACCGCAAATATCCCCCGCAATTTTTTATGCCTTTTTTTGTGGCAATACTGCACTGCAGAGAGAACAGGAAGCAACCGTAGAGGAAAACACGGCTTGGGATGGTGAAAGTAGCCAATCCGAGAGTGTTGTACTCTACTACAATTCTACTACAATTTGAAACTGCAACTCCAAGCAGTCCCTGCAGTGGCTCTGATTGGGCTTCTGCTGAGAGTGCAGGGGCTATTGGGGTCAAAGGATGTCAGCGTGGCTTTAAAAAGGGGGCCGGTGACCAAATGAAAAAAGAAGTTTTTGTAATTTGTGTTTCAAATTCCTGTCTCTCTGCGTGCCTTCAGTTGGGTTACCTGTACTTATTCAGTTTGTCCTGAATCATTTCGTGGTTAGGGTCTGGATTGTTTGCCGTCTACCTGTGTACATGAAAGCTGTAAGTGGATTCATTGCTATCCTGCGAAGAAAGGAGCGCTCCTGAATCATCCACCCGTCTTCACCATTTCAGGAACTACTGGTAGGACTATCTTTACATTCCCATTCAACATGTGGATCTCTGGACCATCCACCACTCATAAGCCAGAGTCGGGAGGAGGAGGACTAAAGCTTGAGGAGGAGTGGTGGTAAAGGAAAAAAGAGAGTGTGTTGCAATTGTGCTTTGGGACTGTGTTGGGCTATGTGGCACGGGGAAGACGTGTCCCACAGCTGAAGATAAATATAAAAGTTTGGTTATTTTTATACGTGCCTCCTTGTCCATCTGTGTCGGGTCAGGCACCTATATAGCGCCTTTGTTACAGTGTTTTGTTGGTGCTTTGTTGTATTTAATGTATTATCACCATAAGTGGAACAGAGGTGGTATCATTGCTTTCATTACATTTTTATTTGCTGTTTGATTACCGGTTTGCTTTGTTTCTGTCTCTGTTTGTGAGTGCATGCGGGTCGGGTCAAGGCTGGATGCATCCCTGGAATCTCCACCATAAAAATAAATAAATCACCGTCTTCTTGATGATGTGAATCTTAGTGCCACCGGACCGTTACAGTGTTATTCATTTATCCTTGCTGCTGATTGACTGCTGCCCTGTGACGCATCTCCAGCTAAGTGTTCTCGTGTGTTCCTGTTTTGTTCTTCTTATTCCTTAAACCGCTGCAAATGGCTATCGTTTTCCAGTGCCATTTGCCAGCACGTAGGAGCTGAGTATATTCGGCGACATACATTCATTGAATGCCACAACTGGCTATTGTCGGTTCCAGAGCTGATCACTCAGTGCTGTACATTCGTTGAGCAGCCAGCTCTTGACCACTGTCGGCCCCAGCAGCACTGCAGTCTCATTTTGTCTCTGGGATTGAGCTGCTGCACTAGACTAGCCTGCCAGCGTCAGCGTTTAGCTCTGTTTGCTTGCGTGCAGCCAGTTCAAGCGCAGTTGGCTCGGTGATTTACTGAATTTCATCAGTGGTGTCAGTTATAGCTTGTACATATTGTTCCAGTAGTTTTTAAAATAGTTTTTACAGTTCATTGGCAGTGTGTAAAATGATCAGTGTTGCGGTAATTGTGATGCTCTTTGCATGAAAAAAACGTATTCCATTAAAATTTCACTTTTTCTTTGTGAATTGTGACATTTACTTAAAAAGTGCAGCAAAAAAGTATTTGCCGTCCAGGGATGCATTAAACCCCCAAGTATGTGGCAGTTTAAGGGTTAAAGCCCCAAGATGCCGTCGAAATGCACTGCACCTTCTAAGGCTTCTGCCAATGAAAACGTGCTGGCATGAATTACAGTACATATAGAGGGGTAACATCAGTATTTTATATTCAAACACTGAGGGTCTCATATCAGTACAGTACTGTACAGTATACGGGTTTACCTTTACATTCTTTTTTTTAGGTAATGTATTAAGCTGAGGATGAAATCAAATTAAAGTGTTTTGGGGGCATATTTAGGGTTTAAACTATAAAAAAATTTTTAACCACATCCATAATTCACGGTTTTTTACAATTCGTGGGTGCACTAGGAATGTAACCCCACGAATTCCGAGGGTGTACTGTACAATGAACAGAAAACTAGCTTAATTAGGAGCACCACTTATTTCATCAGATTCTGTTCATTAATATTTCCTGGGTAATTACAATGAAGTACAGAGGATGTATTCCAAAATTTTACATGTGCATATTGTATAAAGTGAGTGTTATGCCCAAACTCTCATCATTTAATACATTTATGGTGCATTATGGTTTCTTCTATTTTTGTATATCTAATTCATAATTAAATATATGAACTTTACACTTGTACTCGTTTTCGTCTTCTCACTGGCCTTGATTCTACTCATTTTTTTTTACAAACTACTTCTTATGTCTATGGAATATGTCTATAAAGAAAATTGAAAAGCTATGTCAATCACAGCACTCACTCTGCACTGTCCTTTCACACTGTACAGGTTATGTCACCACGGTAGTGTTGGGAATGGGCCTGGACAATTTAGTCTATGAATTGGTGAAATATCCTGGGACAGGCAGTTGATTTAGCCTTGTTAGAGACCTTCAGAAAGGACTTCATTATCCTGGCAGAGGTTTCAGATATATAATTTGAGGATACCGATAACAGATGGATGAATTGATCTTCACACAATGAGCAACAGTGACCACACCGAGGGCCAGTGTTCAAAAACAGGGCCTCGACATGAATCAGACCTATTATATTTGAGTTCTAACTTGTGCATCTCCTTTGCATATTAGAAATGATTGTGTGTAGTTGCCTTTGATGTTATGAAGAATGTGGAGGTTTTAACGTTTGAAAGGTAATAAAAATGAACATCTTAGCCACATTTATGGATTGTAGAATGATGGAGTGTGGGGAGGGGGTGTTGAGAGTTTTTTTTTTGACTATAAAACCCCACAGAGGTTTATTTTTCTGGCAACCTATCAGCTAAATTTTTTGCTTTCACTTCCTTTCTGGCCATTTGACCTAGTACAGTATATGTTACCAAATTGGGCTCTGATTTTCGCCATTATAACTATCACATATTTAAAAAAAACAGCATATAGTCCAAAGTAACCGAACTAATGATTAGTTATGATAGTGACTCCATTCTATGTATTTATTTCTCTACAGTATCATCACTGCAACTGTTATTTGTTTCCCTTTTTGATCACAACTTTGAACAACCCTTTTTTTATGAAAATGTTGTCACTGCTGGGAGTCCCTTCATTGAATAAGTTCTTGATTAATGGCAACACATGAGCAGGTGTTGCTGGCTTAGGTGGTCAGTAGTTCGATATGCATCAGCTTTTGAATTTTTTCCATTTCAGTTTGTAGAATTTGTGCATGGAAGGTTTTATAAAGAGCATGATGACATAGGGCTGGGCGATAAGGACCAAAAATCATACCTCAATATTTTTTAGCTGAATGGCGATATACAATATATATCTTGATACTTTTTCTTCCCATAAAGTAATAACAAAAAGACAGTTCTGAGTCAAAGCCACATGTCTCAAATGTCACACATGCACTTTTATTAACATACAGCTGTAGATGTACATCAGAAATGGCTCAAAAAGAAACTATCTGCAAATACTAAATAACAATGCTCCTTGAATAAAATAAAATAATGTTTGTTTCCTGCATAACAAAAGACTCACAGCTGTGCAATTAAGAAAATGCAAACAGAAAAGATACAGAGCAAAAACAATAAAATGCCGACTTTCTCTTTAAAAGGTTGGTTTCAACTGAAGTACAGAGTTCTTTCTTTACCAAAGTGCTTTCTCCTATGTATAGTCCTGTACAAACATCTAGGACTTTGTACAAATAACAAAACATAAGAACTGACAAAACAAAACAAGTGACAACTTTCTTACACAGAGAAATGGCCCGGGTGATGTTTGCATCATCCATACCATGTCCTGTAACACACAAAATACAAACTTTTAAAATCACTTTAATTTTTATGTAAAGAGGCAGATCACTCAAAGGTAACTTAACATCCTTTTGGGTTTAGTAAGAATGTATAAGATTTAACTATGTGTGTAAACTGTGTTATGTAATGTGTAACCTCTAACTGATTTAAATGAGTTAAACTGATGTATATGTTTAGACCTTTTCAGTCCCAAACACTTCTGAATTTAAAATGTATCCCTGTCTCTTCTTAAGTGGAGGGCTGGCGGCCATTGGTTGGAATCCTGCAACCGCTGGAACACTTCTTTGGGTACTTGAGCAAGACCCTTAGCCACAATTGCTTCGTTCTGGGTATGCTGTTAACCTGCATCCGGCCCTGTAAGCGGTCCTCCAACTTGCAGAGAAAACTCGGGGGGGGTGGTGGCAGAATTGGCACTCTAGCCGCCATAAAAACCTTCATGCAGCTCCACATGGAGTTGCATGGTTCTGAGGCATCACCCGTTGTGCGTCATGTGTGACAGGTGCAGCCACACGCTGTTCCCTTTCCTGTCTCTTCTAATCTAGGGCTCTCATTCAGTGTCACAATCCTTAGTCTAACACATGCACACACACACACACTCCAATAGGGCTAATAGTTTATGTAACAATGTTTCAATTTCATAAGTGGTAGCTGTAGAAGCCTAAACATTTCAAACAGATTATCTTGTGGCCAAAGGGCATGTTTAGCTCTGTAAGTGGTTCTATAAAACTTTTTACTTAACTCTTCTAGGGTAGGAAGAGGGCAAAAAAAAGCTATAAATGTTGATAAAACTCACCGTTGCATTAAAGGTAGACCCTCTTTGCTTGGAGGACTGTTAGACTCGCTGACTTGACGTCGAATCCCAGTGTGTGTGTAAGCAGCATAGAGTAATCCAAGTCTAAAATGGCATCAACATCAGGCGAGAGAGTGAAGCGAATGTACAAAGCAAAATATTCAGTGAATGACTTTTGCGAATATTTTATTATTTTGAATTAGACTCTGATTTGTTGCAAGTTGGGACTTGTTTTCTGCATTCTCTACAGAATACATTATTCTGCTGCTCATCTGACAGTTTGAACCCGAACCATCCCCATTTAATTGAATCATTGCTTTTCTTTTTACCAACCAGCTCTTCTTCAATAGTTTCCTTTGCGTCTTTATCCATCTCCATCCTGTCACTGCCTGCAGGACTTACGGAGTGAAGCAGTGGGGGAAGAGTGAGTTGTGTTCAGAGAGGGAGAGAGGTTGGGCAGGGTGAAGTTGTGCGAGAGTCCCATGGGGAGAAGAGAAAAGCAAACTGGTGGCTATCCAAGTGTTATTTTAACACAACAAACTATACGGATATAAACAATATTGTCTCATCCTATATCTAATATGAAACTATGTCGATATTTTTTAAAAACTCTATATATATTGCTCAGCCTTACGATGACATATACTGTAGGATGTTCCCTATGAATCCTGTTAACAGTTATTGTGCTTCAGCAGTCATGCTATAAAACTAAAGGTATGTCTAGTTGTGGTTGAGTATGCTTAACTCATTCTTCAATAAAATGTCTAGTTAAGCAATAAGCTGTGGAATGATTCTGGTCAGTCTGGTGCTTTAATAATTAAGTATATCTGTTTGTGTAAAACAACAGTCATTATCTCCTTCTCTCTGCATATGTATATGTATATGTATACACACCGACATATACAGTCATATGAAAGTTTGGGAACCCCTCTCAGCCTGCATAATAATTTACTCTACTTTCAACAAAAAAAGATAACAGTTGTATGTCTTTCATTTCCTAGGAACATCTGAGTACTGGGGTGTTTTCTGAACAAAGATTTTTAAGGAAGCAGTATTTAGTTGTACTGTATGAAATTAAATCAAATGTGAAAAACTGGCTGTGCACAAATTTGGGTCCCCTTGTAATTGTGCTGATTTGAATGCATGTAACTGCTCAATACTGATTACTTGAAACACCAAATTAGTTGTATTAGCTTGTTAAACCTTGAACTTCATAGAAAGGTGTGTCTAATCATGAGAAAAGGTATTTAAGGTGGTCAATTGTATGTTGTGCTTCCCTTTGACTCTCCTCTGAAGAGTGACAGCATGGGATCCTCAAAGCAACTCTCAAAAGATCTGAAAACAAAGATTGTTCAGTATCATGGTTTAGGGGAAGGCTACAAAAAGCTATCTAAACTGTCAGTTTCAACTGTACGGAATGTAATCAGGAAATGGAAGGCCACAGGCCCAGTTGCTGTTAAACCCAGGTCTGGCAGGCCAAGAAAAATACAGGAGCGGCATATGCACAGGATTGTGAGAATGGTTACCGACAACCCACAGATTGCCTTCAAAGTCCTGCAACAACATCTTGCTGCAGATGGTGTATCTGTACATCGTTCTACAATTCAGCGCAATTTGCACAAAGAACATCTATATGGCAGGGTGATGAGAAAGAAAGCCTTTCTGCACTCACACCACAAACAGTCGCTTGTTGTATGCAAATGCTCATTTAGACAAGCCAGATTCATTTTGAAACAAAGTGCTTTGAACTGATGAGACAAAAATTGAGTTATTTGGTCATAACAAAAAGTGCTTTGCATGGCAGAAGAAGAACACCTGCTACCTACTGTCAAATTTGGTGAAGCTTCCATCATGCTGTGGGGCTGTGTGGCTAGTTCAGGGACTGGGACCCTGGTTAAAATCGAGGATCGGATGAATTCAACCCAATATCAACAAATTCTTCAGGATGATGTTCAAGCATCAGTCACAAAGTTGAAGTTACATAGGGGTTGGATATTCCAACAAGACAATGACCCAAAACATCTACAAAGGCATTCATGCAGAGGGAGAAGTACAATGTTCCGGAATGGCCATCACAGTCCCCTGACTTGGGATGATTTGAAGCAGGCTGTCCATGTCCGGTAGGCATCAAATTGACCATTAACTGAACTGGAGAGATTTTGTATTTGGAAGAATGGTCAAAAATACCTCCATCCAGAATCCAGAAAATCATCAAAAGCTATAGTAGGCATCTAGAGGCTGTTATATTTGCAAAAGGAGGCTCAACTAAATATTGAGGTAATATCTCTCTGTTGGGGTGCCCAAATTTATGCACCTATCTAATTTTGTTATGATGCATATTGCGTATTTTCTGTTAATCCCATAAACTTAATGTCACTGCTGAAATACTACTGTTTTCATAAGGCATGTCATATATTAAAATGAAGATGCTACTTTAAAAGCTCAATCAATGATAAACAAAAAAATAATTAAAAGGGGTCCCCAAACTTTTCCATATGACTGTACATACACACGCATAAAGGATATATAAAGAACATATATAGTAATAACAAAAATACAACATTTTATTTATACAGTATAGCACCTTTCCCATTCTCAAGGTGCTTAGAGGGAATGGAGGTCATATGTGGTAGATGTCTGGGACCCAGGTCCAGTCTGGACGCCCCATTAACATGGTATCCGGGGGAGCACACTACATCCCCCAGAACACTTGTTGGGGGCCACCCTGGGCTGCATCGAGGCCAATAGATTAGAACACCAGAGCACATTCCTGTTGGGGTCTGTGGCCACCGGCAGGGCGAGCTGCACAGCCTAACGAGTCCATCTGGGTGGGAACGCAGCCACACCCAGAGGTACAACTGGAAGTGGGTCAACGAACACCTGCAGCACTTCCTGGTAGGCTATAAGAGGCCGACAGTCACCACTCCAGGTGCCAGAGTCGGGAGGAGGACGACAAAACTGCCTTAGAGGAGTGGAGGAGAAAGAAGAGTGTTTTGTGGTGTGGTTTTCTTTTCTTTGGTGTTTTTGGGCATTGTATTGTGCCGTGTCCCACAGGTGAAGAAAATAAATCTTTTTGTTCATTTATACGTGCCTCTGGTGTCAGTCTGTGTTAGGTTGACACCTATATAGCGCCTTTGCTGCACATGTTTCATCGGGGTTAGTATTTCAGCTGTCCAGATATCCATACATTATTAGACCCTTTCAATCCTGTTCGAGGTCTCAGAGAACTAGAGCTAATTCTGGCAGCACTAGTCACAATACAAGAGCTAGATGCCAAAATTCAACACGCTGTTAATTGCACAATAAATCAATGAGGCATTTAGTACTTTAAAAAGGAACTGTTTGGAGATAAAGCCAAAATTATTAAAAGTTCAAACACCATGTGTAAAGACTCTTTAGGTTATGTATAGAAGCCTTGTTAAGTGTTATATAATACAGCCAAGCTTTGAAGAGATATCTTTCCTTTAATACCACTGATTATTTCTTACAGAACATACTTTTAGTTAAAAGTATAAAAGTAAAGTTTTTTTGTTATTAAATCTACGAGATTTAACAATAATAATAAAATAATCTTCAAGTTGTTTGAAATTAGCACACTAAACATAACCCTAGATTATACTCTGTCTCACAGCAACTATCGCAGTGAAAAGGTGGTTTCAGAAAAGGGAAGGGCATATGTGTTTGGTAAAAAAATGATTTTAGTCCAAATTTTGTGTGGTAGCAACATATATTTACTGGTTAGGACTACTAACATTAGATTAACCACGCTAGTCTGATGCAGTCAATAGTCTCCTCTCATGTGTAAAATGTCTTACATTCTAATTAGATCTTTTTGGATTATGTTAAAGATTTGTGTATATGTTTGCTATCCCAGGTTTCTAGGGTGACTCTCAAAATATATATCTACTTACAATACTTTTTAAAGTATCTTTAGAGGGTTTCAAAATTACGTACTGTACAGCTACTCTGTATTTTCTTGAATTCTGATCCTGACCTCTTGTTTCACAGGCTGTCTGTCTCTGGCCTGCCATTCTTGTTCTGTTGTTGGTACTACTATTTTTGCAGCATTTACTTGACAGCTGGAGTTGAGAGTTTAAATAGGTGTGCACCCATGTTAATTTATTTGAACATTTAAACATTGTGATATTTACCATTTGAAACAGCACCACAATGGAATCAAGCATGTTGTTAAGCACTGTTTATTTAGATTTTCTAACTGTTTTTTGCCTTTGGTCTTCACATTTTGGATATTTTGCCTGTGATATTACATTAAATTCTCATTATCAGGGAGGGTTAACATTCCTGAAAAACCCACCAGAAAACAGAAACCACAGATATTAAAGTATTGATCATTGTGGAAAAAATGGGGTTAGGTTCCTATTCACAATACACTTTTGCTTTGTGTTACTACAAACCCATAATTTTGAGTACCAAAAATCAACTAAACATATTATCACGTGTCCCCTGCCATTCTGGTGGTGGAGGCAGACTGGCAGGGAAAGACAGGGTCAGGTAGGCAACCCCCTGGAGGCTTTGCAATGATCCTTCTGCAGGTTCACCTTTACAGAGACCTTGTTACAATTTTTACTTCCTGTAGATTGTGAAATTTGATCATCTTCCTAGCACTCCACCAGAGCTAGGAGTGACCATGACAAGACTAATTCAAGTACTTCACTAAACTATCCAAATGGTAGCAGTGACTGGCAGTGTGTAAAGATGGTAGAGACTTCATCAGTGAAAGCTTATGACTCACACTGACTGGGAATTTGTTGCTCATGGGGAACAACTGCAAGTTCCAGTCCACAACACAAATGGGGTTCAACTGCTAACCCACCTCTCTCAGCGTTTGATAGATACTCGTTGAACCATTCAGAGTTGCATGCGTGTAGCCCTGGACATCAAAGACTTATTGTTCAATCTCGCGTGTTGCTGTTGTGAATTAGGCCTCGTAGAATTTTTTTTCTACTCCACTTGGCCACGAGCAGGCACAATTAGACACTCGCTGGCCTTGGAGACTCTGTGTAATAATATACAGTCATGCGCCAATTTACAGCTAACAGAGTTGAGACCACCCATACTCATGGCCAAGGGCTATGGGAAAACAAAAAGGAAATAATGTTCTAGAAGAAACAAGCTGCATGCCCTTTGTTTATCATGTACTTGGGGCAGAGCTACCAGCCATAGAATGATGCATTCTACGTAGAAGCAGTGAGAAAAGTCATGGTAGGGCTGCAGAGGTACCAGTCTCTTGGCTGTCTTAATTATTGAAATTTGCCTTTATTTATTCCTCATGTTACATAATTAAAATAATATTAATAATACTTGAAAATAATAATTGAAATCAGATATACTGCACTAATGAGGTCACTGAGATTGCGTGGTGTGTTGCTGTCACTGTTATGGAGCATATGTAAATACATAAACCTGCATGACATCACTCTTCTGAAATCTGCTTAAAAAGAAAGGCTGGATCACTGTAGTAGTAACAAAAATAAACCCTAAATTACCTTAGATTTTGAATTGAAATAAGTTTAATAACTGTGCTATGCCTTCTGGTATCGACAAAATTTGCTTTCACCTTGTTTGTTTTAATGTCTACAACTTTGACATGATCTAATGCAGTGCAAATTTCCGTGACTCAAGAACTCAGTCTTCAAGTCAGGGATTACTAAGGGATCTCACAGAAGCCTCTCAAACACGTATTGTGTGAACAGACAAGCTACTTCTTGTGTACTTACGCGCTTCACAAATATGCTTCAATGAGGAATGGAGACAGAAAATGTCAGTAGCAACTGAAGTCAAGACCTCCTACACCCTTACCCTATCAAAATCCTCTCTTCACTCACCTCAAAATTAGTCCCGCAATGCCTTACAATTCTTGATTAGACCTTCCTGTAGGAGGAAAGGTTCAGGAATTAGTCAACAAATGACAATTTATATTAGGTAGAAAGTGGATACCATAGATCCAGACAAATGCTTACCGCATTCCTCAAATCATTTCCTCGTGAACCAGGCCTACTGCAAACTAATAAATGAAGAAAGTCAGATTTGTACACCATAAATATGTACCAATCAAATAAAAACACCAAGACAAAAAAGAGAAACATTAAAACCAATATTAAATATTAGACACTTGATTTGTTCATGGTCAATGTTAGAACAATGGCCACTTTGAATAACAATACAGAAACCTTAGTAAAAGGCATCTCTCAGCCAGAAATACTCAAGCTTCTAATATTCATTAGAATTTAAAGAAAAAAATGTATGTACTGTATATACATACATACATACATACAAACGCAGAGCCAGACAAACTCCCCAAAAAATCAAAGCGATAATAGAGGATGGGGTTGCATTTTGATGTGGACCTGGCTTTCATATTGACAGAAGCCCAAATTCTTTGCTGATCATCCTAATAGCAGAACTATTGTCTCTTTAAAACTGCACAGTAAAGTGCTTAATTTCTGCTCTTTCCAGCTTTGTTTTGAATTAAAACAGGGTTTTGTTGCCCAGTTGGGACCCGAAGCATTTTTTCTTGCCCTGCAAAAATCACTTTCTTCCACGAAACAATGTATGCAGCCTCCAGAATTGATGTATGTTAAGTATGAAATATTAGCCTTAGCCTTAATTAAAAAGATCTGGAATTATCCTATAAGGTACCATCCAAAGCTATAACTAAGAATCCTCAGATACTTGAAAACATTTCCACAATTTAAAAAACTGATTAAATGGAATGAATCATGACAGAATTTTTCTTATTTTTCTCAGTAACGACATGACTGATTTCAAGTTTAAGTCAAATAAAACATTGTAAGAATGGGTAACAATGGATAATGATAACAATAATACATTCTTCTAAACCTACTTATTCTCAAAGAGGTTGTGGGGAAGATGGAGCATCAGGAGCAGGGCAGGAATAATCCCCTGGCAGGTCAGCAGCCCATCACAGACTAAACACAAACATCAAAAACTAAACGTGTGGCATATTTCAGATTTGAATCACAACACTTGAAATATTCTAAAAGAAACAGGCAATATTAGCACTGTGTGGCCCAAGTGCCATGATTATACACTGCTGTGTTGTTCCTGACAACATCATCAAATACAATTAGAATCAGAAAATATCCATAAATCATTAAGCAAGCAGAAAGTGAGCAGAACGAAAATATCTAATTTCAAATTTCAACAAAAACAATTCTGTTGGAAGGCTTGATACTGAGACCATTATTGGTGAGGACATATCCATTCCAATGTCCACTTGCAAGATGAGGGCGTATATACATCACGTTGTGAGTGGCACCAACTGTCACTGCATGTTACACAGAAGAAAAATAAAAGAAAAGACAACAAGATGAAACTACCAATACAAAATTTTAAAGAAATATGAATAGCCATACAAGCAGCTCTGTAAAATTATGAATCTTCGGTCTTGATTGAAATGCTCAGGCTGTTGGGCCCTATCTCATGATGAAGGTAGCCCATTGCAGAATGTGAGGGCTCTGTCACTAATAACTGCCTGAACACTGCTTTTGTAAGATAAAAGGCTGAATAAATTTTCTTTTCATTTGCAACGCTATTTTAAATTTGAAATCTATTTATAGTTCCTAAAAATACTGAGGCTAATTTAAAAGAATCACAAAGAAAAAACAATGGTCACAGCATTCAATAAAGGTATACTACTTTGACTGCAGGTGCGTTTAAACAGCTAATTAGAGCTGAGCCTAAAGGACAGGAGGTTGGTAACATTTGAAGCGGGCACAGTGCCACTAAGACTCACACTGCTACAAGCACAGTCATTTATTTATTTTTTTGGATGGGACCCCAGGAATGCACCCAGCCTTGGCCAAACTCACACCACTCGCAAACAGAGACATGGAAACAAATGGAATTAACAGTAATCAACACAAATGTATTAAACAAAAAATCAGGATGTAATCAACAACGAAGAAAACAATCCTTCCTTCTGTCTCCTGCTGGCGATCAGACATGTAACAAAACCCGTAAACAACAACCTGCATGATATCCAATACACTGTCCATACGAAACGACAAGAGATAATCCAGAGAACAGCTCGGTGTAAGTAGTGTAAAATGGTCCTACTGGTAGTCCTGATGCATTGAGGGATGATGAAATTGGGAGCACTCCCTCTGATGAAGAACGAAAACCAGTCCAACACAATGTACTCACATGACATAAGGGCACAAAGCAGTCCATACATTCATACAGGTGCAGCAATCTAGATCAAAACGACAATCCAAAGGAAGATGATACGGACAGCAAAACAAATGGGTGAACACAGACACAAACTCCAGATTTCTGAACCTCCTCACTGACCAAGCTTGCTTCCCTTTTCAAAGCTCCCGCTGGCTGATCTTGTCCCCAGCAGCCCCTGTGCCGTCCTCAGATGTTCAATCAGAGCCACAGCAGGGTATTTTTTGGAGTTGAAGTTCTTAAGTTCTTAAAGTGCTGCTACACATTTTAGTGATCAACTATGGAGTGGACTTTCCATTTCTACCATTCAAGTTTACTAAGGTGAAATGCATTGAACGAGGAATATCACAATGCGATCCAGCACTAGTAGATCTGGAAAGAGACTACACAAACTGTCATTTTTATGCTTCAAGTCTGAAAAGAAATATCTCGACTCACTGCTATTAATATTAAGCAGAACTTTGTCAGAGGTTTCAAATCTCTTTATTTGTTATGTTACCTATTGTTCTAAATTAAACGCAGGAATTTTTAACATTTTTATCTATTAAACTCACGCAACATTCAGATGTGGCCTTGTAAAAATTACTTCTTATGCTGCTTAACTACTTTCAGTCTGTGTAGAATGGCAAACTTGCCACTCTGTTGCCTTTTATTTATGTTCTTACTTTCAATATTCTAATTTAAGAAAGCATGTGGCATCAATAAAACACGGCAAACAGCTTTTTCACTTTTCCTACTTTTGCTTTGAGAGGAGATGCTTTACAAAACCCTGTTTCACGTAAGATTGTAGTAATCTGTCAATTAATAGAGTTTATCTGTATACTCTGCGTTTATTAGGTTCTCGAAAAAATAGTGAAGTATAGATACGGCTTAAACTAATCATGAATCATCATTCTAAAGTGAACATTTAGGAAGAAGAGAACTAAAATGGATTCACTGATGGAAGAGATAAATAAATTTTGGATTCTAACACCAAGGAGGATGCCATACAATCAGTGAGAGATAGCAAACTCGAATTAATTTTATAAATTATGCATGATTTAGTTTAAGCTAACATAAAAACCTGAATCAAAGTAATTTCTATACTTTTCAGAAGTAAAATATATTTACAGTTCAAATTTAAAAATTATTGCTCTTGTATGACTGACTGAAAGGGGTAAAAGCATCAGAAAGAATGCTGTCTGTATGTTTAAGCCAAATTACAGAAAGAAAACAGATATCAATGTGATTGATTAGAATATTTAATAAACAACTTTGAGATTCTTTGTGGAAGGCTTTGTGTTTCTTAACCTAGGAGTTTGATAATTCAACAGAATTAAAGTCTACTTAAATCAGAAAATTTAAAATGAACTAATGCACTAATGTTGTTTGGTTGTCTGAAGTGATAACAAGCACCTAAAACTGTTTTTGTAAAGCCCAAATCCTCAAAATCATCCAGCTCTCCAATGCAACTTTACATTGAAGTCCTGCACAGTATCAAATGTATAAGTATCTGTTACTGTTCTGCGGTGGGCTGGCGCCCTGCCCAGGATATGTTCCTGCCTTGCACCCTGTTGTTGGCTGGGATTGGCTCCAGGCAGATCCCCGTGACCCTGTGTTAGGATATAGCGGGTTGGAAAATGACCGACAGACTGTTACTGTCGAATTAAGGAAACATCATAGTAAAGTTGATGAGTTTATAAAGTTTACTGGAAGCATCATTTCCATTTACATCTACAGTGAACATGCAAGGCAAAATGCAAAAACATTCTAATTAACCACTGAATAACATAGCAGTGTTTTTATTTTATTCTCCAGTATTCTGAAATTTACATTTTTATCAATGCGCAAATTAAATTATCTTAATGAGTGCATTACATTTACATCATACATTTATGCTTATTCCTTTCACATAATCAATTTATGTGTATTAAAAAACTTTCATTTATGAATGTAAATATAAATGTATATTTATCATTTTAATGGAGGTTTGAGTAGTGGAGCTGCAATTATGTAATCAGCAAATTAAAATAGTTTACCATATTTATATTCAACTTCATTCATTCATCATGGTCTCTCTCTCATCTCTACAGTCCATGCTCAACCTCCTATTCTTTATTTAGAACAAACTTATTTTTTTTCCCCCCTCATTACTTGCCTTTAAATTCTAAGCTTAGAAACAGAAAGCCGAATTTGTTTGGATATCTAACATGCTTCGATCCAACTTTCTCTTAATCACTGGCCTTTGGCTTTCTGTAATGATTAACAAAGCTTTAATTAACAGCAAATAGTGCAGATTATTCTGATACATGGGGTTGTGTGGCACAGCCAGCTGTCTTTTTCCTTTATTTTAATGCTTCAATATAGTTTCATCATTAGCCGTTCATCCGCTGTGACCAGCTGCCACTGCATTTGCCCAGTACTTAGATAATGATTGTGTTGATCTGGATTTTAAAGATTTATTTTTCTATAATGTTTCTGCATAGCTTAGAGAAGTGAACAAACAGACACAATCGGAGATTAATTTAAAAACAAAGCTGTGTTCATTCATTGCGACTCATTTTTCCCACAAATTAATCATTTTGCTGAAACACTAACATAAGACTGGTTTAAAATTCTGAGTACTTGATTTTCATTTAAATTGCCACACATTAAAAGATCCGTGTTACATGTGTGGTATTGACTGGCCCTTTCATGAATGTGTGAGCTTCCAAAGTTAAGATCCAACAGTGGGCTTTCACGAAATGTAGTTTTCCTTTCAGATGCTGTCAAGTGTCAGGAACTGCAGACTTGTGCGTGTATGAGAAGGCAGCAGAGACCTTTATTTTATAGTTCTACAGCAACATTTTGAGGAACCAGCAGGCATTTGTGAAATACAGTAATTTGCCCAGCTTCCAAAAATCATCATTACCCCTGTGCCAGTCAAAGTGATGGCTGTCCTAACACACAGCAGCTTAGTCATGTCCTGAACTGAAGCTGAATGGCCATTTACACTCCATCAGGTGATGGAGCCGTCAGCTCTGCTGCACCCAGACTTTGGAATGACCTCCGTAAATTAATTAGATCGGCCGGTTCAATTCATTTTTTTAAAAGCAATTTGAAACCCATTTAACTTAACCTAGAATTCTGACCCTTTCTCTCATTTTACCCTCTCTGTCCAGGTGTTCAAGACGAGAGGCAATAATTGCTTATCAGCATGCATGTAGCTCACTTTGGGTAAAAGGGAGAGGGTTAGTGCAGAGAAGGTGAAAAAAGGATGGTTTTTGTTTGTATTTGACGAAAAGGGAAAGTGTTGTGGAAAAGTAAAGAAGGAGGACAAGTTGGGCAGCATCCATCCTGCTGGTTAGTTTTTGAGAGCAGTACTGAGGGCTGGATGAGCTCCACAAGGTGGATGCATCTCTGAGCTGTTGAGAGGAACACAAGTCACAGGAGCTGCTTGAACAAGTGAGTTTCTGACACAACAGCATATGGGGGAGGATACAGAGCCCTGGGAGCTGTGGTCACTGACGTAGATGGCAGCTCCATGAATTGCTATAGTTTCAGAAGAGATGGCAGTTCAGATCCATTGTGATACAGTGGGCTGTGTCAGGGGGAACCCCCATGGTTCTGACGAGGACAGTAAATGAGTGAGGAGGAATGCTATTGACTGTGCCTCTCCATTGTGGATTTTAAAATATTTATTGGACTTTCATTTATGTTTTGCACCCTAAAGGACACTGATATTATTTTTAAATGAAGATATTCATTGAACTATTCATTGTGGAACACACTGTTTTGCACACTTGAGCAAGTTTTTCTTGGTTTTAAAATCAACTCTCAGTTTTCTGAAGTTAAAGTCCTGCTTATCTGCCTCACTCACCTTGGTCCTTCTCAGTCATGACTATCAAAGTCTTGAATGTTAAGGTTGTGTGTCCTTGGCTGTGGGTTTGGGGCGACACACTGGAAGACCTGACATGTGGATTATGCAACATGAGTAACATGAATTTTTTTTTTGATATTGTTTGCTGATGTCCAGCATGGTCACCAGAGATCTATGTCAAATAAGAAACTTTATCTTCATTCTGCTTGAAAATGTGAGATTAAAATTTTTTTCTGAGCCATCCCTACAAACCATATCGGAAAGGTAACATTAAAAAATATAATTTTTGGGTGGAGTATTAATTTAATTTGTGGCAGATATTTTAGGATACAGTCATTCTGCAGTGAAAATATTGTTTAGGGGGTTTTGACTTCATTGCTATGACAATTATGACATAATTTTCCATTTTTCTGACAACCCCCCCCCCATCCCCCCATCCTACCAGAGCAGAGCAAGTAACCTACCCTAATATGAAAAATTAAGTCTGCTGGCAAAATATCATGAGCAGCATCATTTACCCAAGATTCTTCTTCATCACTTTATTTTATTAATCAACAATACAGAAATTATTGAAGACTTTGGCTCAATCCATTAAATATTTTGCAGATTTTTCATTTAATCTTTTTTTATTTTGATATTATTGTCAGACAAAATGTATTTACCCATTTTGTCAACTGCACTTTCCACTGCAGAGCTGCAGCAGCACTTGACAAAAGACGGGAGCCAACTTTTAAAACAATGTCAGTTGATCACAGGCCTTGTAAAGTGAATGAAGTAAAAAAAGTAACTGCGCCCAGCAATGGGCTAATGCTCTATCCAGCTTTAGTTCCTGCCTTATATCCAATGCAGCTGGGAGGCTTACTTAATGCTGCTGGACTAACTGTCAAGTTTAAATTTACTAAATGTAAATGCTGTTAAATATGTTCTCTGCAATAAGGCTTAATGTAGCTGCAGTTCTTATATTGGGTTCCCTGTTGCCTGGATAGGCTCTGGTGTTACATGAACCTAAATAAGAAAATGCCAACACTCAAAGTATAAAGGAACAGGCTCCCCTGGAACATGAGAGGGCAGCCCCCCGGTTTACATCGGGGCCATGGAAGTGGAGCTTAAAAGCTCAACCCTGTGGTGGTCCGGGGCACCACCAGGGTGTGCCTGGACAGCTCTGGAGCCTTGGCATGCAGCACTTCCACCACACCTGGATGTGCTGCCAGAAGAGGAGCTGAACACACATGCAGCACCTGCCACACCCGGAAGTGCTGCCGGATGTTATCTGGGAAGCACCTGGAGCACTTCCGGGTGCAGTATAATGGAGGCCGCCTCACTCCACTTGGGGAGCCGGAGTTGGTTGGAAGAAGAAGGAGCTTGCGTGTGAGAAGTGGAGGTGGCAGAAGAAAAAACACAGAGCACAATAAAGAGATAAGGACTGAGCATTGTGGGGTCTGTGTAGTGTTGTTGTTCAGAACATTAATAAACGTTTGTGTTTGTGGGACATTCTGAGTCTGTGTCTGTCTGTGTCCAGGTTCAAGTTCACAACAGGAAGAGATTGACAACTCAGTATGATACAACATACATGAAAGTGTCAGATGATGATATACTTTATTAATCTCTGTGATGAAATTGTACTTATTGCATGACCTTTGGGGAGCAGAGCGAAGGGTCACCCATTGTACAGCACCCTAGATGCAATTTATTATGCGTGAAGGAGTAAGCAGCCACTCTTCCACCCTTAAAACTACCTTGAATTTATGCCACCATGAATAAAAGCTGATAAAAAAAAATGTGAACGTGGCTTTGACTGATTTTAAGGAAACGAATTGTGTTTCTGAAAACCCATTCAGATAATACCTCTGTATACACAGCAGTGTTCATGCTGCAGATCAGAAAAGGCACCATGCATAACAATAAATAGCTGATCACAGGGGGAGAAAAAAAAAAGTCCTGTTGGCATCTATTGAAACATCAAATGCTGCTGACCTATTTGGAAGACATAACAATACCTACACAAAGCAACATTGATGTCCTTTTTGAGTGCAGCATCTCTACTGCTATTAAAAGCAAACCACAGAGATAAACAGTGTCTATCTGGAAAAATCTCGGCTCAGGACATAAATCCCATCTAAATCAAAACCACAGTTCACATCTTACATCACCGGTCACACAGTATGTATCATATATGGATTAATCTGAGGCACGCTGACTGTGTACTGCTAATCGGCTTGTATATTTCTGTGTTCAATATTCATCTGGAAGTGACCCGTGTTCTTTTTTACTTCTGCACTATGACAGTAAAAAGCCATCAATACTTACACAATGCACCTTGAAAGTGAAATTCATTTATGTTATAAAATATTCTGTTTTCCCTTTTCTCTTAAACATCTTTTCATGTATACTGCAATCCTAAATAAATTGCTGTTTCCCCACCCATCTCAGTAATCATTTTCTCAGTGACACTGAACTAAAACTGAAAAGATCAAGACAAATGACAGCTCAGCGGGACCTGGAATATTATCAGCATCGTCTGAAAATCATCCTAATGCTGCAACCTCACTAAATGCAGACATTCTCGGAAAGAGAAATTGCCTTAATTCTCCAAAAGTGAAAATGAGCCACCAGTGTTGGATATTAACTTTCGTACTGAAGTTGGTGTATTCAAATATGAAAATACAGCAGGTTCAGCCTTCACTATCTGGCTTACATGATGTTATTTCTGCTCAAGACACAGCATTAATAAAATGAGAAAAAAGGAACAATCTGAACAAGTCTAACTCAGGGGTACCCAAACTTTTCTCTTTCTATTCACCCTGTAGCAAATTTTCCAAAGTAAACTTATTCCACCATATTTTGTCCATTAATTTGAGTTGTCTTTAACATTTTTTAATTTAGGTTCAAATGACAATAATGAGAGCACATAATAATGCTATTTCACAACTAATGATTAGCAGATACTAGTATACTAGAATGAAACACACTTGAGTCTATGAGAACACATCAGCCAGTGAAACACTTGTTCTTGCTTTTCACCTACAATTTTGGATATTCTTGGCACAGTAGTTAAAAGAGCAAGGATAATGTCATGTTTGGAACTAGCCAACATCTTCACAACTTCAGCTTTCGTAGTTCAGCAAATTTACTCCTCTTTGGAAGCTTCTGGTCTAACCGAAAAATAAAGTGCTAGTACCAAAATTGGCCAGTTCTTTGATATATGTAACATGTAAACACAAGTAAAAATAGTTTAGAAAAGGTTTCCATTTATCAATACCACTCGTTGGCTTTTTGATTTCATGTTTGCTCTCGCATTCCAAAAGTTAGGCTGACTGCAATATTTAAATGTACCAATGTGCCCTGTCATCCTGTCTAATGTGGCTGTAGTTACTCATTGCACTTCCAGAAATTAGAAGTTCCCCCTGTAGTAAAATGACATTTCGTCCCAAACTTTCCACATAATGCTTTATTCCAGACTGCACTGCTATTTAATTGTTACAAGTTGATTCAATTATAGTCAAAGTATTTCCTTGTTGATCCCGACAGAGGTAAGTTGACAAATGACATCTGAATGACTACTTAGTGAAGTTATTGTTCCCAACTCTTCCCATCATCTACTAGCGTTAATGTAGGTGTTGATAAATCCATTGATGGTGAGCATGAAATTCACCATCAGGCATTTTTTCCTTCATAAAACAGGTCTCTGGCAGGCATTTTCTTGAATTAAACAATGAACACGACTTAAATAGGTCAACATCATTATTCACTTGTTGCGAGATGAAAAATCTGAGAATAAGTTATGATTCAACATATTTCACACTTTTCAGGCATATCTTCTTAATTCTTCCATTACTTTTGGTATGACTCTTAGAGTTGGCTATATATGTATACTGAATACTAGCAAAATAACCCGCGCTTCGCAGCGGCAAAGTACGGCTTTAAAATTTTTATTAAAAAGAAAATTAAAGCTTTTTTAACTGAGGGAAAATATACCAATAATAATTTGTTAAGGATCTCTTTGTATACCACATTGTCAGTTCGGCCCTCCAGTTGTAATATGACCAAGCTGTGCGCCGAGCTTACTCTTGAGCATGCAACGCACAGTTGGCCATGTGAACAGTAATCTTGTTTCAAATCTAACAGCTTGGATTGCTGCTGTCATAATCGGTTTGAGTTTCATGGTTTGTTTCAATTACGACAGTATTTGCAGGACTTGTGTTGAAGTGACATTCGGCATCTGTCAAGCATTGTAAGCAAACAACCGGTTTCATCGATAACTTCATATCCAGCTTTTGAGAGTTTAAACATTCATAAACATCAAAGTGTCCACTACTGAAATCGTCACCTGTGAATCTAAGATGTTTAAGAGGCATTGGCGGTTGTCGAAGGGTGTAAAATATTTGGCCATTTCGGTAAACCTGGAAGCAACAACCAAACAATTCAGCGGCAACCATCAACTCACATGCAGAACCATAGGTGAAGGGCTTAAGCATTTCACTCTTCTAGTGCTCCTGTGTAGTATAATTACCTCCGGCACCGTCCTCAGTCCACACCTTGAACCTGTCCCAGTCATTCAATACATAAGACACAATGTTCCTCTGGATATCAAGAGTGAGCCTGATATGGCCGTGCAATATGTAACAGAGAATGGAAAAAGTAGGTGCCATCTCCGGGCATGGAAACCACTCGGTAAGTGACAGTTCTTTGATCGATGGGGATCACCTCGATAGACGTGTTAATGGGGGTACGGTTAGAATGATAAAGTAAATGGGTACCTGAACAATGTAAAGTAAGTCTAAAATACCTAAACAATAACTATAATCGTAATAAACGGACAATAAAACAGCGGAGAAGCCATGGATTAAATAAAAAGGCTGTAGTTATCAACAGGGAGATAACTAGTAAACTAGTTTACTACAGCATTGTGACTGTGTGTGTGCGCTGTGAAGTGCGAGTCCTCATCTTGCTCCCCAAAACACGAAGCTGAGTCTCAGTACTTTAACACCAGCTGAATAAACACCAGATCTTTTTGGATGCACTTATACGGCGAACTGCTACAGCGCTGGGAGACTGCGATTGCTTTGGGACACTCTTCAGCGTGTCGTCCCGCTGGGTGGAATTCCACATGAGTTTAGAAACTCACCCCAGCCATGATTTTTTTTAAAGGTAAATTGCAGGTTAATTTGTATTATGTATTTTACTTTATATTTTGTATTAATCCTTTTTATATGAATAGTTTTGGGGTGTGGAACGAATCATCTGAATTTCCATTATTTCTTATGGGGAAATTCGCTTTGATATGCTAGTGTTTTGAATTGCGAGCACGTTTCCGGAACGAATTATGCTCGCAAACCGAGGTTCCACTGTATATATCTATATCTATATATACATATATATATATATACATACATATATATATACCTGTATATATATATATATATATATATATATATATATATATATATATATATATATATACACACTACTCACAAAATTAAAGGAACACTTTAAAAAACACATTAGATACATCAGATCTCAATATGAAGTTGGATATCTATACAAATAACGACAAGGCAATGTCTTAGGAACTAAAGGATGCCAAGTCTTTGAATGGAAATAAAAGTTTTCTGCCTACAGAGGGCTCAATTGTATAGACACCCTAAAATCAGAGTGAAATGAAGATGTGGCAGGCTAGTCCATTTTTTCAAAAACTTAATTTCTGCTACTCAAAATGCTTTTCAGTATCTTGTGTGGCCCCCACGAGCTTGTATGCATGCTTGACAACATCGGGGCATGCTCCTAATAAGACGACGGATGGTGTCTTGTGGCATTTCCTCCCAGATCTGTATGAGGGCATCCCTGAGCTGTTGTACAGTCTAAGGAGCAACCTGGCGGCGCCTAATGGACCGAAACATGATGTCCCACAGATGTTCTATTGGGTTTAAGTCAGGGGATCGTGAAGGCCATTCAATTGTTTCAATTCCTTCATCCTCCAGGTACTGCCTGCATACTCTTGCCACATGAGGCCGGGCATTGTCGTGCATTAGGAGGAAACCAGAACCTACTGCACCAGCGTAGGGTCTGACAATGGGTCCAAGGATTTCATCCTGATATCTAATGGCAGTCAAGGTGTCTTTGTCTAGCTTGTAGAAGTCTGTGCGTCCCTCCATGGATATGCCTCCCCAGACCATCACTGACCCACCACCAAACTGGTCATGCCGAATGATGTTACAGACAGCATAACATTCTCCATGGCTTCTGCAGACCCTTCAACGTCTGTCACATGTGCTCAGGGTGAACCTGCTCTCATCTGTGAAAAACACAGGGTGCCATTGGTGTACCTGACAATTCTGGTATTCTATGGTAAATGCCGATCGAGCTCCTTTGCACTGGGTTGTGAGCACAGGGCCCACTAGAGGACGACCACCCTCAAGAAGTCTGTTTCTGATTGTTTGGTCAGAGACATTCAAACCAGTGGCCTGCTGAAGGTCATTTTGTAGAGCTCTGGAAATGTTCATCCTGTTTGTCCTTGTCCAAAGGAGCAGATACCAGTCATGCTGATGGGTTAAGGACCTTCTATGGTCCTGTCCAGCTCTCCTAGACTAACTGCCTGTCTCCTGGAATCTCCTCCATGCCCTTGAGACAGTGCTGGGAGACACTGCAAACCTTCTGGCAATGACACACATTGATGTGCCATCCTGGAGAAGTTGGATTTCCTGTGCAACCTCTGTAGGGTCCAGGTTTCGCCTCATGCTATCAGTAGTTACACTGACCATAGCGAAATGCAAAACTAGTGAAAAAAAACAGTCAGAAAAAATGAGGAGGGAAAAATGTCAGTGGCTTCCACCTGTTAAACCATTCCTGTTTTGGGGGTCATCTCATTGTTGCCTCTCTAGTGCACCTGTTGTTAATTTCATTAACAACAAAGCAGCTGAAACTGATTAACAACCCCCTGTGCTACTTAACTGACCAAATCAATATCCCAGAAGTTTCATTGACTTGATGCTATACTCTGATTAAAAAATGTTCCTTTAATTTTTTTAAACAGTATATATATATATATATATATATATATATATATATATATATATATATATATATATATATATATATATACACACACACACACACACACACACACACACACAGTGATCCCTCGCTATATCACGCTTCGACTTTCGCGGCTTCACTCTATCGCGGTTTTTTCTCATACACGCTTACGTCACTACGCATGCTTTCTGAGAACTTTTATCTAAGCCCTACGATGGCTCCTAAACGTGCTGCTTTTTCTAAGCCTTCTGACAATAAAACTAAGCGCCGGAGGATGCTTACTATCCAGGAGAAGGTGAAACTCTTGGATATGATTAAAGATGGCAATACCCTACAAAAGCCTCCTCACGCATATGAAAAGATAGTGCCAGCAACTGCCTATCAAGATGTTCTTCAGCCTCGCACCCAGACACCCACTGCCTAGTACTTCTTCACTGAAGACAACAACGCACTTGCTGAAGATACTGCACCACCTCTAAAGACTCTCCTACTGAGGTCGTACCTTCAAAGGTTAGTGGTTGTGTGAAATTAAATGTACAGTACAATAATCTACTATAAAAAAGCGTTCGGGATTGTCCTTCCGTCCCGTGAGTGCAAAGCGTAGCGGTATTCCGCTTATTACAAACTTACTACTTGCGGCTTGAGGTACGAAGCAACAAGATGTGAGCAGAGCTCTGGTGCTGTCATCGTTCCCTTGCTTTTGTGCGCGATGCGCTGGAAAAATAGACAAAATTATGTCTCTGGAAATAATTCTTTAATAATTCTTTAATTAATCCATTAATTTTTTTGAGTAGTAAGGTTTGCTGTGTCTCCCTGCACAGTCTCAAGGGCATGGAGGAGATTCTAGGAGACAAGCAGTTACTCTAGGAGAGCTGGAGAGGGCCATAGAAGGTCCATAACCCATCAGCAGGACCAGTATCTGCTCCTTTGGGCAAGGAGGAACAGGATGAGCACTGCCAGAGCCCTACAAAATGACCTCCAGTAGGCCACTGGTGTGAATGTCTCTGACCAAACAACCAGAAAGACTTCATGAGGGTGACCCAAGGGCCCCATGTCCTCTAATGGGCACTGAGCTCACTGCCCAGCAGCATGCAGCTCGATTGGCATTCGCCATAGAATACCAGAATTGGCAGATGCACCACTGGTGCCCTGTGCTTTTACAGATGAGAGCAGGTTCACCCTGAGCACGTGACAGACGTGAAAGGGTCTGGAGAAGCCATGGAGAACATTATGCTGCCTGTAACATCATTCAGCATGAGCAGTTTGGTGGTGGGTTAATGATTGTCTGGGGAGGAATATCCATGGAGGGTCACACAGACCGCTACAGGCTTGACAAAGGCACCTTGGCTGCCATTAGGTATCAGGATGAAATCCTTGGACCCATTGTCAGACCCTATGCTGGTACAGTGGCTCCTGGTGCACGACAATTCCTGGCCTCATGTGGTGAGAGTATGCAGGCAGTTCCTGGAGGATGAAGGAATTGATACCATTGACTGGCCACCACACTTTCCTGACCTAAATCCAATAGAACACCTCTGGGACATTATGTTTTGGTCTATCCAATGCCACCAGGTTGCACCTCAGACTGTCCAGGAGCTCAGTGATGCCCTGGTCCAGATCTGGGAGGAGATCCCCCACAACACCATCTGTTATCTCATTAGAAGCATGCACCGATGTTGTCAGGCATGTATACAAGAACACAGGGGCCATACAAAGTGCTGCGTACAACTTTGAGTTGCTGCATTTAAATTTTGGCAAAATGGACTAGCCTGCCACATAATTTTTTTCACTTTGATTTTTGGGGCGTCTTTGAATTCAGGGCTCTGTAGGTTGATCATTTCCATTTCCATGAAACGATGTGGCATCCTTTTGTTCCTAACACATCTACCCAGTTTCTATTGAGATCAGTATGTTGATTTAGATATCCACATTCTGTAAATAGTGTAAATAAAACGAGGTGTGTGGTGAGCAATAATGATGTCTGTCTGCCTGTGTCCTGGGTCAAGTTCACAATATATATATATATATATATATATATACTGTATATATATATATATATATATATATATATATATATATATACATATATATATATATATATATATATATTGTCACGCGACGCGCAGTAGGAGGCAGGATTGATTCGATAGCACCTGGGAAACCATTCACGCCAGGGAATGGTGGGGTATTAACTTTCTCCCTCTGCTTCCTCATAGAAAGAAAGACCTTCCTGCACCATAGGCTGGATTGACGCAGTGCGATACTTCCGCCCTTCCTCCGCCATCTTGCCCTGACGTCATCCTTCCCATCCTCCCTTGCGGTCCTTCCCGCATTCCTCCACTTCCGCTCCCCCCAATAAAATGGCGCGACGCCAGGAGTCGGCGCCGCGATATGAACTGTTTGTTTATAATTTTGACCGTTTTTGCTGTGTACAATATACGGAGGATTTCTTTTCCCATTGAGATCTGATGTGTTTTCAAAGTGTTCCTTTAATTTGTTTGAGCAGTTTATATATATATATATATATATATATATATATATATATACATACATACATATATATATATATATATATACATACATATACACATATACATATACACATATACATATACACACACACACACATATATACTGTATATATATATATATATATATATAGGAATTTAATCAGACAGCTGCAGATGCTCCGCAAGGTAGTCAGCGCTGACGGCAGGAACTGGGACCAGCTCCTCCCGCCGTGCTTTTTGCCTACCGGGAGGTACCCCAGGCCTCTACAGGCTTCTCCCCTTTGAATTACTATACGGGCGACAACCCGGGGAATCCTCGCATCCTAAAAGAAGGCTGGGAGGCCGAGGCTCTTCCCTCCTCTAACATTTTGAGTACGAGCGCAACTGCGCGACCGACTCACAAAGATCAGGCCCCTCCTAAAAGCCAGGCAAATACAGTGGAGCAATTTAAAACACGGCTGAAAACACATTACTTTAACATGGCCTTTTTATAACTTCACTTTAACATAATCCTGATACTCTGTATGTTCAATTCTTCATAATAACTATTCATGGTGGCTCTAAAATCCGTTCCGCTCCCCCCACTGACCCGGCCTGCCCACCACCACCTACTCAAAGCATCATGATGCTCCAACAATGATGGACTGAAAGCCAGAAGTCTACGTGACCATCATCATCAGGTCCTTCCATGAAAATATGATGATTTATGTTAGGTAGAATGCCCAGAGGGGACTGGGCGTCTCTTGGTCTGGAACCCCTACAGATTTTATTTTTTTCTCCAGCTTTTGGAGTTTTTTTTTTTTTTGTTTTTTCTGTCCACCCTGGCCATCGGACCTTACTCTTATTCTATGTTAATTAATGTTGACTTATGTTTATTTTTTATTGTGTCTTCTATTTTTCTATTCATTTTGTAAAGCACTTTGAGCTACATTTTTTTGTATGAATATGTGCTATATAAATAAATGTTGATTGATTGATTGATTGATATATATAATATATATATATATATACACATACACACTCTTTGGGGTGCGAGCAACTGTTGCTGGGGGTGGCAGAATCCATCAAGGAAGAAAAATGAAAAACATTATTTGTACAAAATCTTAATTTATTTATCCATTCCTAAATAATTAAATGGGCAGGCTATTTCATTTCAGTGTAATACACTGTTTGTTAAAACGGATGACTCCCGCTCTTACGCGCAAGTCTGCGTGGATATTATGAACTATCGTATTTGTTTACTTTAAAACTTTTAATACTTAACTTTTTTGAACATAAATATGAATAAAAACAGACAGGAATATTATTCCGGAATAAATCAACTCAAACCTTAAATAACTTATAATATTTTGCTGTCAATAAAAATATATCCTGTCTAAATTATACAAGTTAGAAATAAAGTAAACATTAAAAGAACAAACATTCAAATTTCTTTACTCTTATGTAATTTTATATAAAAAATAAACTTAAATTTTAAATATCCCAAAAGATTTTGCTCTCCATAAAAATATATCCTGTCAAAATTATACAAATTCAAATATGAACATGCTGCATAACAAAACCTGGAAATATAAATAAAATTTGTTCTTTTCAGCAATAACAAATCAAATCATTCAGTTGTCTTTGCTCTTATGTCATTTTATCAGAGCTGGACGGCTGGCATCTTTTTTTGGCAACAAGTTCATTTATGTTTGGTGTGAGGTTCTGTGTTGTGGAGATTCTCAGGATGGACTGCAGGTGCTCATCAGTGAGGCGACTCCTGTGTGCTGTTTTGTTAGTCTTCATGACTGAGAAGAGCTTCTCACACAGATATGTGCTACCAAACATGCACAAGGTTTGAGCCGCATGTAGACGGGAATAGAGTGAATAAACTGTGCAGGCCCTGCAGTATCGTACTTTGCCTTCAGTGTGCCATTACACTGCAGCTCAATCACCTCCATCTGAATCTGCACAGGTGCAGTTTCCACATCGACGGCAAACAGGTTGCGAAACAACTCAAAATTCTGTTTCTGTTCTTCAAAGTCACCACATATCCGTGCAAACTCAGTGCGCAGTGCGCTCAGTTTATCAGCAAAGTGCGTATTTGGGAACACCGTTGTGCCGACTTGGTTCAACATTACTTGGCAACAGGGAAAGTGGGGCAAGTTGCACTGGTGCATTTGTGTCTCCCAT
Source organism: Polypterus senegalus (assembly GCF_016835505.1). Taxonomy (NCBI): domain Eukaryota; kingdom Metazoa; phylum Chordata; class Cladistia; order Polypteriformes; family Polypteridae; genus Polypterus; species Polypterus senegalus. The sequence continues at coordinate 74,555,986 of NC_053168.1, read as the reverse complement.
AAAAGTAGCTTCACTTGAAATCACTTTGTGATTTTGCACGGGTAAAAACGTCTGCTGAAGTGTCAGATTCTTCTTTAACTCTTCTGCTTTCTGTATCTTCTGCATTGCATTCAGGTCTTTCAGGTTATCCTGATGTTTTGTATCATAGTGCCATCTTAGATTAAATTCTGTAATTACAGCCACATTAGCTCCATAAATGACACACATGGGTTTACCGGCAATGTCAGTAAACATATACTCAGCCTCCCATTGGTTTTTAAAGGCTCTATTTTCAGAATCACCATTTCTCTTCGGAATCGTGTGGGCTAGCTTCACAATAACTTGCAGCATCATAAGCTAGACTTGATTAACGCAGTAAGTGTTCGGCAAGGCAGCTGAAGCGCTGCATTATGGGATCTGTAGTTTACTGTGTTACGAGCGCTTCATATCCCCGGGCCATTAATAACAATAATACAGTATATAAAATGGTCTCACGGGTCGGATATAATTACACGGGCCGGATGTGGCCCCCGGGCCTTGAGTTTGACACATATGGACTAAATAGAACTTGAAAAGATATATTTTTTCAATGTGATCGCGCAATTCAGATCGAGTTGACGCTCAAGACTACAATACATCGAGCCCGCGTGCTATTGTGGTTTTGCCTGCGTGCCTCAATAAGTCACCCTCCCCTCGCTTTTACTTTTTTACCGTTCATCTAATGAATACACCGAGTATGGCTTTACCAAAACAATCATTGATAAAGTATCAATTATTCATAAAGCTTCAATTGGTGATCTGTCTTTCTGCGTTAACCACATATTTTTTCATACGTCTCAAACCAAGGGGATGCGAGGGTAAAATGAATCAGGAAGCGCAGTGCACCCCCCCTCGGGAATCAAAACTCGGACGTCGGCGCTAGAGGCAAAGCCTCTACCATTGCGCCACGGCGTGTGGTTTGTCTATTTGAACGTATGTAGTTTGGGGTATATATATATATATATATATATATATATATATATATATATATATATATATATATATATATATATATATATATATATATATACCCGCGCTTCGCAGCGGAGAAGTAGTGTGTTAAATAAGCTAGAAAAAGAAAAGGGAACATTTTAAAAATAATGTAACATGATTGTCAATATACAGTAATTGTTTTGTGAGTGTTATGAGTGTGGCTGTCATCAAGGATTTGATTATCATTATTTCTTTCAATCAGGTTCGTATTTGTAGGATGTGTTGTGTTCAAGTTACATTCCGTGTTTGTCAATCGTTGTAAAGATGACAGGTTTCATTCATCGATTTGTTTCTTACTGCATCAATAAACAGCTCGTCTTCTTCTTTATCTGAGACCTGACACACTGCATGCACAGGTTTTTTTACACTGTCTTCCTTTAGCGGGACATTGACTTTTTCCACCGTGTGCTTTGTTTCCGCAGTAGCTGCACTTATGAATATGCTTGTATGTATCAGACGCTTCTTATTTTTTTGCTGCCTTCTCAATTGTGTAATTCGGATTTTGTTCAGCACTCTTTGGAACTGTTGCTTTTTGTCTGCGCACTGCGTCAGTTCACATGAGTCGCTCGGTGTACATGCACTGAAGGTTCCCAGCTGTGCTGGTGCTATGTTGTGCTATGTCCACGGCTGTATTTAATGTTAGCTAAGACCCGGCACTTAAAAGTTTCTCTCGCAGTTTCGCTGAGTTTGTGCCAAACACCACCCTGACCATCTCATCTTCCTCTGCATAAGCACAGTCCTTCACCCGTGAATATTTAGCGGCTGTGTTTCAATTGGATTGCTGCTGACGGACGGCCTTATATGGGCAGGCACTAAATTACAAAACGCCAGCGGCAGCCTGTCTATGAACTTAATTTAAAGCGTACAGTAGGTTTACACCGTTCTTTGTTTCCAAAGTAGCAGCAGTCATGAATATGGCTGTATATGTCACTTGCTCGCTTCTTATTGTTTCGCTGCCTTCTCAATTACACTGTATAATGCATGTTTTCTTCAGCGCTTTTTGGAGCTTTTCCTGGTTTTCTACGTACTGTGTGATTACGTGGGAGGCGTGATGATGTCACACGAAACTCCGTCCCCCACGGCTTTCGAGCTCAACTCCATAACAGTAAATGGAGAAAAATAGCTTCCAGTTATGACCATTACGCGTAGAATTTTGAAATGAAACCTGCCCAACATTTGTAATGAAGCTGTAAGGAATGAACCTGCCAAATTTCAGCCTTCTACCTACACGGGAAGTTGGAGAATTAGTGATGAGTCAGTGAGCGAGTGAGGGCTTTGCCTTTTATTAGTATATATATATATATATATATATATATATGTATATATATATATATATATATATATATATATATTCAGGGGGAGTAGCCCTGGACGGTGCACTACCTCCCCCTGGACGCTAGATGGTTGCACCCCTGGGTTGGAGCGGTGCCTCGGTTAACCACAGGGCTCCATGGGAATTGGAGTTGGGTGCAGCCATGTTTGGTCCCAGAGGTACTGCCAGGGGTTGCTGCAGCTGGGACTCCTGAGCCTGCCACAATATATTATATTATATAATATTAATGTCCAATATTATTATATTAATATTATATTAATATTTGCCATTAAGAAGGCAAACAGAATGTTAGGTTATATAGCATGATGTGTGGAGCATAAGTCCATGGAGGTTATGCTCAAGCTTTACAACACAATAGTGAGGCCTCACCTGGAGTACAAAAAGGACATAGTAGCACTAGAAAAGGCCCAGAGAAGAGTGACTAGGCTGATTCCAGGGCTACAGGGGACGAATTATTAGGATTAAAAGAGCTGAGCCTTTTCAGTTTAAGCAAAAGAAGATTATAAGTGGACATGTCCGAAGTGATTAAAATTACGAACGGAATTCGTACAGTGGATAGAGACTATTATTTTAAAATGAGTTTATCAAGAACAAAGGGACACAGTTGGAAACTTGTTAAGGGTAAATTTCACACAAAAATTAGGAACTTTAATTTACACAGAAAACCATAGACACTTGAAATAAGCTACCCAGTAGTGTGGTAGACAGTAAGACTTAAGGCAGTGTTTCCCAACCTTTTTTGAGCCATGGCACATATTTTACATTAGAAAAATCCCACGCACACCACCAAACAAAATGTCACAGCCGAAGCATCACTAATTCTACTGTTTGAATGGCAACAGGTAGATACACAGATTAAGAGTATTTAATTGTTCTGCCTATCACTGTCCCATAGACGAACAAAGACAAATTATTTGCAGTAAATAAATAATCATTTTCATACCAATTAAGTGAAATTGAATAATTTTCCACGGTACACTTGATGATCTCTCACGGCACACTAATGTGCCGCGGCACAGTGGTTGGGAATCACTGACTTAAGGGACATTCAAAACTAGACTTGATGTTTTTTTAGAAGAATTAAGTGGATCGGACTGGTGAGCATTATTGGGCTGAATGGCCTGTTCTCATCTAGATTGTTCTTATGTTCTGACAGGCTGTTTTCTGGCATGTTAAGACTATAAAAAAGGTCCTGTAAATGTAAACCTCTTATACCACAATAATGAAAATGGACAGAGAAACAATAATTTAAAAAGGATGAGGAGATGACGGAATAACAAACGCAGGTCAAAACCAGGAATTCAAAAAAAGTCACAACAATCAAAGCCAATGCTCAAAGTCCTAACTCCATGAAATGATTTTCAGTAAATAATTTAGTAGCTAACCCGAACAAGTTTCCTGCCATCTTATATGGTGCCCAAATGATAGCATCACATGATGTTACTTACCACAGCCACATGATGGCCACAGAGCTCTGTTGCTGATAATGTGGCCGCTGCCATAAACAACCCACAATAAACAAAATGGTGGCACAGAAACAAAACTAATGATAAAAAAAAAATCACCATTTTAACAAAATATCTTGGAAAAAAAAAAAAAAAAATTTGGACGTGAGCGTCAGTAGGCTTTGCACCCTAGGAACCAAGTAACCAAAACTATTCTATAATATTTCAATAATTATTTTATGCTCTTATGATGATTTTTTTGGATTATAAAATAGGTCATTACAATAGCAACTGACACAAAGAATTCATAATTAATTGCAGAATTACAGTATTTGTGAGTTCCTCTATAGTCCCTGTTTCATTTGCACGATTTGGCTCAAAAACTAATCAGCACATCATCATCTCATAACAGGCTTAAGTTTCAAGTTTGCTATTTTTCTGTCCAGCCATTTTAGCCCTAGACTGTCCTCAAGAAACTGTGACATGCAGACACACACACATCATTGAGATATATATGTTTTCAGGTGACCCTAAAAGGATGAGATCCGTCGAAACCCGGAGATCAAAATTTTTGACGACTAAAGCTTTCGGTCCTCCCTCATAGAAGAATGGTTATGGTGGGCGAAGGGTGTAAAGCAAAAACATTAATTTGAAACAAAATTTATTTTCTCTGATTATTTGCTTGGGCAGTCACATCTTGCATGGATCATTCCATTAGCAAAACTAAAATTCACAAGGTACAAGGGTTTTTGTATATTGGCCTCCATGATGTTACAAAGTCAAATGACATATGTATCATGTGCCTAGCAACTACTTAGTATCATAGCAACCCAACATCAACATTAATTGATATAGTAAATTTCATACAAAAACTGCAACTCTAAGTGCTTTACAACAAATAAAAGAAATAATTACTTTTTTAAGGTTATTTAATAAATATATACACAATACAAAAAATAAAACCAGCAATCCCAATGCATAGCTTAAATTACTATTAATTAATTCTGTTTTTACGTTTCTACTGGTTAAAATGGTAGTCTAGTGCTATGGTCAGATGACTAGGGATGACAGCAGCCCTGAATTAACCATCAAGTAAAATAAGTAAATACTTAGGGCACTAAGGAAAGGGGGAGGGGGGTATTTCCCCCTGCTATCATGTCCTTAACTTTTTTATTGCCACACTGGACTTTAGACAAATGATTTGCAACTGCCCTTATCTGCCGTGTTTGATTTTATTTAGCAGGCTAACTAACTGTAGTTTCTAAAATTTGTACATTTTTCACTTGTTCACAGAAAATTCTTCCAGTGGTTGTCTATGGCAAAATGAGAAAGGCAACAATGTTCTGTTAAAGATTCATCTTTAGAACCCCTTCCATGCACAACACTCCTGTTCAACATTTCCTTTCATCCATCCATCCTCTTCCAGCTTATCCGAGATCGGGTCGCAGGGGCAGCATCTTGAGCAGAGATGCCCAGACTTCCCTCTCCCTGGCCACTTCTTCTAGCTGTTCCAGGGGAATCCCAAGGTGTTATTCACTGGCCAGCCGGGAGACAAAGTCCCTCCAGCGTGTCCTGGGTCATCCCCAGGGCCTCCTCCCGGTTAGACATGCTCAAAACACCTCACCAGGGAGGCATCCAGGAGGCATTCTGATCAGATGCTCGAGCCACCTCACCTGACTCCTTTCAATGTACTCATAAGCTGTAACACCACCATATGAAAGAATGGTCTGTAAATCCTCAGACGTTACTCTGGGGTCTTTGACCTTCTGGAAAACTGTTTGCTCTTGGATTGAGTTTAAAGAACACTGACTATAAGCTGAGTAGCAGTGGTGTTTACTCTTTCCACCTGTATTAATCTGTCTTAATTTTGGTTTATACATTGTCACACACATACGCAAGGGAGGAAACTTACAGGTTCAAATAAATGTGTTTCTCTGCCAGACCGGGGGCTGATACAGCCCTTTAATTCTTCTTTCCTTTCCCCTGCAGAAGATTCCACACACTAACCACTGTTCCGGTCCTCAGGATTCAGACAACACTTCCTCTTCTGGTCAACCAGAACCCACATCTTCTGATGACATCACCTCCTCTTCCGACCATTCAGAACCTGCCTTCAGATGACATAATTTTGTCTTCTGAACATCCAGAACACACCTTCAGTTGACATCACTTCCTCTTCTGAAATCCAGAACCTACCTTCAGGTGACATCACTTCCTCTTCCGCTCCCCAGGATTCCACCCTCAATCTTCATCTCTTCCCTAATCCTGCCTCCTCCTGTCTATTGCATGTATCTGCTGGCCATTTTACACCTCTGATCAGTTCTGTTGTGTACTTGAGTCTGGCAAATCTCTGTTTGACAAGTATATCGTGCACAATCTCCAAACCTTTATGTTGTTTCCTTGTTTTCTTTCACAACATCCATCCACCTTCTAATCCCACTTTATCTGGAGCACAGCTTCAGGAAAGCTGGAGCCCATCCTGGCAGTCCTTAGACAGGGAGGCTGTCCATCACAAGGTTGACACACACATGTGAACGCATAAGGGCCAATTTATTATTTCTGATCCATCTGATCTGCATACCTTTGGACTAAGGAAGGACATTGGAGACTCTGCTGGAAACTACATGGACATGTGAAGAACATGCAGGCTCTACTCAGGTAGGACCCAGGATGTGAACCTCAGTCTCCTTGTTGCGAGGCATCCACTGCTGGTTTAATGGAGGCTAAACTAATAACTTAAATTACAGAAATGGTTTTGCAGCTATTTCACCCTCATATGAATCAATAATTCCTTATTTTAGGTCTTGAAGTGAACGATTCAGCTCCATAAAGTGGTACTAGGAGGTAAAGACTATATGTGATTTTAGTGTCACTAAATAGTGTAGGGGACCCAAATGACACTTTTCACAAAACTAATTGTCCTATAGTTTCACAGACTTTACCCATTAAAACCAGTGAATGCTAAATCAATGTGTCCAGTAAGAATATAGAAAAAGTACGATTATAGCATGCCCTTTCTTTAACTGGCTTGATTTTAGCTATCACTAGAGGAAAGATGAAGATTCTGTTATGTTTAAAGTCAGATGCTTATTACAAAAACATTGATAAACTGTAAAGGGATTGCAAACTTTTTCCAACACTGCAGTTGCTATTATCATTTTCTTCTTAATTAGATTGTGTCCGTTTACCCTCCACCAGAAGTCATTATTATAGCATGAGTCACCTTTCAGGAAGTGCTTCATTTCAGTTCTGCGGCAGCGGCAGCTGCTGTTGAACTATTAGACCACTAGAAATCTCATGTTTCGTTTGGTGCCACGATATAACATAAGCCTCCTTTGCTAAAGCTTTTTATACATGTACAGTTATTAGCCAGTTTAAAAAGATGAATTTGTGTAACTGCTGATGTCATAACAAGAGTGCTATGGGATGCTGTGTCCTTTAGGCTGTCTTTCTGTCTAATGGTGACATAATGTGCAGCTCTGCTTTGCAGTTGTTTTTTTCCAGCTTGGCACTTGCTTAAGCCATTCCCCTCAAGTAAGTACTTTCTATGAATACTGAACCAAAAAGACACTTTAGCAATCCTTATAAAATCATTTTTTCCCTAAAGGTTTTAAGGCTGCTCGGTTAAGTGAGTGATCAATATGTGAGAGTACTGTGTGATCATTTATCACATATGCTAGACTGCTATTTATTATTAGTCAGAACCCTTCTGTTACAAAATAAGTAGGAAAAAAACACTTGCACCTATTACACATAAACACACTAAAAAAGAAAACTAAAAAAGCAAACACTCAACCTTCATCTAGCAGACCCTGTTCATAACATATGGCGAATGTGGAGATCGTGTATCACTGTCAGAACAAAATATTCACAAGGGACCATGTTGTATTAGCTCTGTCAATGTTTTGGCTGCTGACAACTGAGGACACTGAGTATGTGAGCTGTGCAGAAAGTGTTTGTGGATCAGGGTGTACAAGTCAATGGACACATCTTCCTAGTCATACCTTCTGATCATGCTTGTCAGTCTAATGCAAGTAAGAATTTCATTGTTCTCTGTATAAGAGGCAATAGATGAACTTAAATCTGAGGCTTCTGAAGCAAATACCTAGATAAGTTCAAATAAGTAAAATGCAATATGAATATTTTTCATAATTTCAATAGTAAATTATTCTGTGTGGTGGCATGGTGGTAGTATGGTTATACTAATATGCCTCACAGCTTTCGAATTCTATATTTGAACCTGTGCAATCCAGTTTATTCGCCATTCCACATGTCTAGGATCATTTCTTCATGCCAGGAGAAACATTGTCATTTGCATGCTAGCCTTGAGTCCACCTATTTAAAACAGAATCTAGCTTTTGTCATATACTGTAAAAATCCATCGATATGTTCACAAATTTTTGGATTTACTTTATCCATTGATTGTTGTGGAGTGTATTAGGGCCTATCCTGGTGACACTGGACACAAGTAAGAACCAAAATGAATAAGAAACCAATGCATCACAAGACATGCACATTCACACCAGACAAGTGAGAGTCAATGAATCAAACATGCATGAATGTCTTTAGGATGTGGGAGTCAAACTGAAGAACCAGTTATTAAAAAAACCTATGCAAATGCCAATAAAACGAACTGCAGACTATGAGCAGTGACAAGAGAGTCCCCTGAAGCAAGCCTAGCCTAGCCGTCCATACCATTGTGAGTCTTTGTGTTTTTGTATAAAAGGCTAACAGGACAGTTCTCCTGTGATCAGGAAATTCAAACAAATAATAACTTGAGTAAATCCTGTTGAAATGATTCTGTACAGCTTAAAAATGCGAGAACAAGGGCTTAGCCCAATTCCAACACTCCATTGAGAACAGCACTGTACTGTGTAAGACAAAACTAACAACAAGAGCATGATTCTACAGAATTTACAATGAAGAAAAATATTTTAAAAATGAACAAAACTTCATTATACAACTTCTGGTAAATAATTACGATTATAGGAAAAACAAAATAATTTTAGTCATTAATTTTGTAGAGTAGTTTGGCAAATTTTTCTATGTAAAAAACTAATGGTACTAAACACTCTTTACTGCTGAAAACACACTGCAATTTTCACTATTTGTCTTGTTGTTTTATTAGACTGCCCAGCATAACTTACATAATGCTACAGAATGCCCAGGAGGGTCTGGCTGGCCAGTTGGCTATGGTCTCCAGGACTGTAACGGTGTCTGACTTTGTGCTATAACCGACCATGGACACCCTCCAGGTTTATTTTTGCTAGGGATGCTGCTGATTGGAGTTTTTGTGTTACTTTCCTCCATTGTTAACTGTCCATACAGTAATCCCTCGCTATATCGCGCTTTGACTTTCGCGGTTTCGCTCTATCGCGGATTTTATATGAAAGCATAACTAAATATATAACCTGGATTTTTCGCTGCTTCGCGGGTTCTGCGGACAATGTGTCTTTTTACTTCCTGTACATGCTTCCTCAGTTGGTTTGCCCAGTTGATTTCATACAAGGGACGCTATTGGCGGATGACTGAGAAGCTAACTAATCAGAGCACGCAGTTAAGTCCTCCTGACTGAGAAGCTAACCAATCAGAGCACGCAGTTAAGTTCCTGCTTGCTGAATGCAGTGTTAACCAGGAAGTCTCGTCTCGCTCATTCAGCATCAATGTGTTTCGCTGTGTAAAGAGTTGTGCTCTTTTGTGTTTATCTTTGTGCATAGTCAAGCCCTTCATTATGGCTCCAAAACGATCTGCTACTGCTTCAGGGGCCGTGCCCAAGTGCAAGCGGAAGATGTTAACGATTGCGAAAAGGTAAGCGTTTTGGATTTGTTGAAGGCTACGATTCTTTTTATTTAAAAAGTAGGAAAGGAATATAAGATCTACGGCCGCAGTGTCCTTTTAACCAGGGTGCAAAACAAGTTGTAAGTGGATGTAATAAGGCAGTAGTCTGGATGGAATCTGCTTTAGGGATTTGGATTGAAGACTGCCAGAATAAGAACAACGGCAGTGCTTCACAATCGCGTGAAGTGGCTCCTTTAAGGGCTGTAACGCTCTCCTTTGTTGTGCAGTAAAATAAAACTCATTGTTATCGGACAAGTCATCATGTCATTGTTGGTGAGTAACCATAATTAATTTTCTACTTACAGTATTTAGTACATGTACGTACGTTTAGTGTCACTGTACACACACATTTACTGTATACTATTTTTGTTGCATTTTACGTATTTATTGCTGGTGGCATGTCTATCGTAATGGCTGTAACATGTGATATCGGAGACACTCAATATCTTTAAAATAATATTTAGGTTTTACTGTATATAAACAGTGTGTTTATATACATAATTTCAATTAATCTTACCTAATATCTAAGAGAATACAAAGGGATTATGCTGTATAACTATGTGGGGAATATTTATAAACAGTGTGGGAGAGTTTATAAGGGCTTAAAATATATAAAAATAACCATACAAACATATGGTTTCTACTTGTGATTTTCACCTATCGCGGGGGGTTTTGGAACGCAACCCCCGCGATCGAGGAGGGATTACTGTATATGATTTTTTCAGAACAAACAATTTTTTTCTAAAAGATTTTTTTTTCCCATGCAAGATAATGCTTCCTCAGTATGTTTTTTTAATATAAAGAACCTTCTGGTAAACCTATCTTCCTTGGAAAGTCTACATCAAAAGTACAAATTTTTTAGTATTGGCAGTCCCCGGGTTACGTACAAGATAGGGACGGTGGGTTTGTACTTAAGTTGAATTTGTATGTGAGTTGGAACAGGTACATAAATTTATTTTGACCGGCTGTAACTAAGTGCTCTGCCAATGAATGATGGAGATTGACCTCTCTCTGACCTTTTTATTATTTCTACTTTATTTTCAATGGTGATGGTTTTTCTCTTCTTTACTGTATCACCAGCACTTGCATCAGATTTGTGGTTCAGAGACATTGTTGAAGGGTGAAGACAAAAGATTAAGATGAGCTCTTCTGCACAGCACTGTACACGCTATCCCAGCAGGAAAGCACCAGTCCTCAACATGTCTGATGTACTGACAAGAGACAACTTCCTGCTATGTGCATAACAGTACAAGCAGGCTTGCTATTGGGGGCATCGATGGGCGGTTCATCACCAGCCCACCTCATAGTCACCTCCACTATAGTATGCTACCTGCAGCATCCGCCCACTGAGAACAAACACGGTGCGGCCAAAAGCAGGTAGTGAATCGCCCCCATTCAATAGGCAGTCATCAGATGCACACCCCCGCCGCCCCGTTCACCCTCAATGGCCTCCGTTCAGCCACAACCGGGTCACTGCTTGCAGCATTACCAGCCACTCAACGAGAAAAGTGAAACCGATTGCAGCCAGGAGCTGCCCGAGGGACACTAACACTGCGGGCAGCGAAATTGCCTCCCTCCAGCCACCGCTTGGAGCGTCCTCAGGCCGTATATATATATATATATATATATATATATATATATATATATATATATATCCATCCATTATCCAACCCGCTGAATCCATATATAGCATTTTTAATGTAGGTAGATCATTTCGACCTGGGCATTTTAAAAGCAGCTCGCAAGTCGAAAATGTTTGGCTACCCCCGAACTAGATATATGTCCTTATATGACAGCATGCTTGTAGATAAGGCTAGTCTTTTATTGGTGTCAACATATTGCAGTAGATTTATTAAAAATAAGTGTTGGTCGTTCTAAAACCATTCACATGTGAGATGCCCGTGGAATATGTCATCCCTGGGAGCCCGGGATTCCCGAATTCCCAGAAATGGATTCCCTAGTCTGAATACACATCAGAATGAATAAAAAGGAAAAAAAAATTCAAAAAGAAGGAAAACTTCAGACTTCGCACTCCCAGTCCCAGTGATGCATTTTCTATACTAATAAAAGGCAAAGCCCTCACTGATTCATTCATCACTAATTCTCCAACTTCCCGTGTAGGTAGAACGCTAACTGAATCCTACTTACGTACACATATACGTCCATAACCTGCAGCTCGGTCACCATGTGACCACGTTGTTGGCTGCCTGTCTATATAAAGCCGTCTGTCGCTCCGGTCTCTACATTCCCTTCCTTGCTTCGCCACGGGATTCACGTCTCCCTGCTGATAACTACAGCCTTTTTATTTAATCCACAGCTTCTCCGCTGTTTTATTGTTCATTTATTACGATTATAATTAGTGTGTAGGTATTTTAGGCTTACTTTACATTGTTCAGGTACCCATTTCCTTTATTATTGCAACCGTACCCGCATTAACATGTCTATCGAGGTGATCACCATCAATCAAAGAACTGTCACTTACCGAGTGGTTTCCATGCCCGGAGATGGCACCTGCCTTTTCCATTCTTTGTTACATATTGCACGGCCATATCAGGCTCACTCTTGATATCCGGAGGAACATTGTGTCTTATGTATTTAATGACTGGGACAGGTTCAAGGTGTGGACTGATGACAGTACAGGAGATAATTATACTATACAGGAGCACTATAAGACTGAAATGCTTAAGCCCTTCACCTATGCATCTGCATGTGAGTTGATGGCTGCTGCTGAATTGTTCGGTTGTCGCTTTCAAGTGTACTGAAATGGCCAAATATTTTACACCTTCGACAACCGCCAATGCCTCTTAAACATCTTAGATTCACAGGTGACGATTTCAGTAGTGGACACTTTGATGTTTATAAATGTTTAAACTCTCAAAAGCTGGATGTGAAGTTATCAATGAAACTGGTTGTATACTTACAACGCTTGACAGATGCCGAATGTCTCTTCAACACAAGTCCTACAAATACTGTCGTAATTGAAACAAACCATAAAACTCAAACCGATTATGACAGCAGCAATACAAGCGGTGAGATTTGAAACAAGATTACTGTTCACATTGCCAACTGTACGTTGCATGCTTAAGAGTAAGCTCAGCGCACAGTTTGGTCATATTACAACCAGAGGGCCGAACTCACAATGTGGTATACAAAGAGATCCTTAACAAATAATTATTGGTATAGTTTAAAAAGGCTTAATTTTTTTCTTAATAAACATTTTAAGGCAGTACTTCGCCGCTGCTGAAGCGCGGGTATTTTGCTAGTATATATATATATATGTATGTACAGTAATCCCTCCTTGATCGCGGGGGTTGCATTCCAGAACCCCCCGCGATAGATGAAAATCCACAAAGTAGAAACCATATGTTTGTATAGTTATTTTTATATATTTTAAGCCCTTATAAACCCCCACACTGTTAACATTATTAGAGCCCTCTAGACATGAAATAACACCCTTTAGTCAAAAGTTTAAACTGTGCTCCATGACAAGACAGAGATGACAGTTCTTTCTCACAATTAAAAGAATGCAAATATATCTTTTCTTCACAGGAGTGTCTGCATTAGAAGCAGAGAACTTAAGAGAGAGAGCGAGCGCTCGCAAAGAAAAGCAAACAATCAAAAAATCAATACGTGTGCTTTTAAGTTTCAATAAAGCGGCATTTTTCAAAGGAGCGTCAGTATCTTCTGAGCAAACAGCCTCTGTGCAAACAGCCCCTCTGCTCACATCTCCTCGGTCAGGCGCAGAGAACGTCAGAGAGAGAGCGAGATTAAAGCAAACAATCAAAAAATCAATACGTGTGCTTTTGTGCTTTTAAATATGCCGAGCACCGCAATAAATCGTCATTTTTTAGAGGAGCGTCAGTATCTTTTAAGAAAACAGCTTCTGCTCTGCTCACACCCCCTCCGTCAGGCGCAGAGAATGTCAGAGAGGGTGAGATAGAGGCAGAGACAAGCAAACAATCAAGCACCGCGCAGGAAGCATATCTTATAGCATTGAGGAGTTTTAGTTAATATGTAATGCATGCTCTGATTGGGTAGCTTCTAAACCATCCGCCAATAGCGTCCCTTGTATGAAATCAACTGGGCAAACAAACTGAGGTAGCATGTACCATAAATTAAAAGACGCATTGCGAAAAATCCGTGATATATATTTAGATATGCTTACATTTAAAATCCGCGATAGAGTGAAGCCTCGAAAGTCGAAGCGCAATATAGCAAGGGATTACTGTATATATGTGTGTGTATGTATATATATATTATATATATATGTGTGTGTGTATATGTATGGATATGTATATATATATGTTTATATGTGTGTGTATATATATATATATATATATATATATATATATATATATATATATATATTGTAAGATATGGCTGGCCATGTACCCCGGCCAATACCTCCAGGCCGCCAGATGGAGCCCTCCTTGCAGCGTAGAGGTGCCCCAAATGCCAGCAGGGAATTATGGACAGTGGTCTTTAAATGCACAGCCCTGCTGCATACCATGGGGGCCACCAGGAGTCGCTGCAGGGAGGCCCAGGGACTATTTTTCCTACACTCCGGAAGTACGTCCCACTCACATGGACAGAAGAAATGACGTGCTTCCGGGATGAAGAAAAGAGAAGTTTTACCTGACCCAGAAGTGACAGAAAGTCACATGGACTGAGGGACAAACACTTCCGGGTCAAGGAGTATAAAGGACTCTGGAAGATCCCAGACAGACGAGCTGAGTTGGGAGGCAGGGTGGCTAAGCGTCTGGGAGTTAGGAGGATTGTTATTGGTTTATTTGTGATTGTTCATTGAGTATTGTGGAGAGAAGCGTGCTTTGTGCCCATTATTATTATAATAAATAATAATTGGACTTTTACCTGGTGTCTGACGTGTGGCCCGAGGGTACAAGGGTCACAATAAATATATATATATGAAAGCAACACTCATCACTCACAACAGTGACAAAACAATTACATTGACAATCATGTTACGTTATTTTCAAAATGTTTCCTTTTCTTTTTCATTACTTCTTTAACACACTACTTCTCTGCTGCGAAGCGTGGGTATTTTGCTAGTCTATATATATAATTCACTAAGGCAAGACACCCATGGAAAGCATGCCAGAAGGGGCGTGGATTCACTTAGCCGCTGACAAGTAAGACACCTATGGCACATGCAGGAAGGAGTCACGCCCACCAACTCCAAGAAGTAAGCAGTCTAAAAAAGACTTTTTAACTTTTGAGTTTTCGGTTAAGACGCACGACCGCGTGCACCATACCAAACTGTTTTACACGCTACATACAGCAATTCGCATCTGTGACAAACATGCATCTTCTTAGATGCTCCTGCAGGAACACGGAAAGTCTATGTGAGTCACAGGCGCATCTGGTTGTGCAAAGACGACAACGACTCAAGTGACGAGTAGGAGGTGGGCACATGAGCGATGGCGGTCCGCCAGTTTTCAGTCACGGACGATTGTGTGTTGGTTCGTTCCGTGCATTGTTAAAAGGTTGCTTTTCTTGCTGATTTATTATATTACCGATTTTTCAAATGTTAATTTTCTCCCTGTGCTTAAAAATCATTAAAATACCAGCCTGATTATGCGGCGTATGGTACACCGCGGGTTGGCTAATGTAGATATATTGCTGTTGGTATAAAGGAGCCCCAGTACAGTTTCTTCTGCTGAATAATTTGTTGGCTGTGTTAGTGTGCCAGCAAGATGATGTGCAGCATTATTCTTAGCGACCTTGCCTGTTCTTTTCGACTTTGTTTTCAGTCAGTTCTTTTCTGGTTAGATGCTTGTTGTCTTGTTTTGTTTTCATGTCTTTTTGATCATCTCTGCTTCAGTCTGCATATTCTAGGACTAAAAGAAAACCATATCACAATAATAATATCTATGGACAAATACTGTTAGGATCATTTTGTGTTAATCAGATTCATGTTGGTTTGTTTACTTTGTGTTTAAACTAACCCATCATTTTTATGTTTGTACATTTGTAACTGGCAAAGTTTGTAATTGTATTTTACCTGTGAACTTGTTAGAACACATGGAGTCTGGATTTAATGGAGACTGATAAATAAAAATGTATTAAAATACATTTATTGACTTGACTATTTGTTAAATATGAAGCTGTTCTGAGTAGTATAATTACAGTATGATTAGTTGACTAATACCAAAGTATTAATTTTGAATTAGTTTAGAAAAAAGGGTGTATTTTGCTAATTGTTGCTAATTTAATTGTAAACTTTTTTTTATTTTATATTTGAATACATTGGTTTAACTGTCACGGTGTATTAGTGCCATATGACATTACATCTCATCATCCATAAGAAAAACTTTTGTTGAACTTTCTATTCACAAATTAATTCTTAATTAAATAAGACCAGTTCCATCTAATCCCAGGATATAAATTCGGTAATGTGCCATAGCTTTGACAGGTTTTTTTCCCCACTGGAATTAGCATTTATTTTGTTTTTGAGTTGGCTGTAATGATTAGTGTGGCTGCCTCATGGATTCCATGTCCTAGATTGACATCCCACACCTGTACAAGTTACTGTTATGTTTACATTGTTATTCCTTAAAGTACTCCAGTTTTACCAGTTTCATGCTGGTTAGTGCAATTGGAAATTCCAAATTGGCTTGTGTGTGTGTGTGTGTGTACTGGAGTAAACCTTGTGGTAAACTGCTGCTGTGTTGCAGTGTGGTTTATCTATCAGCACCCAGTGCTGCGGGGGTACGTTTCATCCTCCACAACCCTCAACTAGATTAAGAAGGTTCTTAAATTGTGTGTGAATAACTATATTAAATCTTCTCAATCACTTTTATGGATTGCTTTCTGAGCTACAATAATAAGGCATGGTGTTCTGTACTAACTATTGTAAGCAATTTGCCATCACTTCTCTTAACCTGTTCTAGTAATAATCCACATGATATAAAAATGTTCTATACCCTTTGTATGTCCTATACATGTATGCAGACGTTACACTGACAATTCAAATAGGACATCACAAAGAATTTGGAATAATTTTCTTGAATTACAAACACAGCTTGTCACTTAATGACAGACAGTGTAGTCAAGAAATGAATTATTGCTTCCCAAGTGAAAGAAGAAATGACTGAAAAGATTTTATTTCATTAATATTTCTTACAGTAATTTTATCAAAAAGTCTTACTAGTTTTAAAAGGGGGTCAAGTCTTTGAATATGGCCATCATACTGACCAAGTGTTCTTAGTACAACACTAAAGTAAAGATGTTATAAAATGTGAGGTCATTTATGAAGCTGACTTAGACAGCCAAAGCGTATCCAAAGAGAACAAGGGAAACAGTCCTGAATGGGGCACCTCACTGTTACAGGGCACACTCATTTATGATGGCACAAATTGGAGTAATCAGTTAACCTCACACACTCTTCTGGGATGTGGCAGGAACTGGGATGACCTGGAAAAAACCCATATGGGTGTAGAGTGAATGTGCCAACTCCACACAAACAATGACCAGTGAAGATCTCAATCATCACAAGCATTGTGCACATCTGTGTATAAATATATCAGACTATATTAAAAGATTCAAAAAGGCATCTGTCAGCTACTAAGACAAATACTGAAGAGCCATCAGGAGCTATGTTAAATAAGCACAACCCCACAGAACAGTTAGTTGAGCTCTGCTTTGTGCTTTGCCACAACTGAAGTGCTATAGGGTGCCTGATTTGCAAGCCAGACACCCACAGCACAAACATCTCCTGGGAAAAAGCATTGCTTTTGGTTTTAATCTTTTGTTAATTAAAAGCAGACACTATGAAATTAACAGAGTACATTTTATTTGATAATAAATCAAAAGTCAATGTAAATAATTGAGCCTTTTCATTCCAAGAAAGCTGCAACAATGCTTTACATTTCATTTACTTGCTATTCCAGTCTATTTTTATTTCGTTGACATTTTCGATACAGATGCACATAACCAATGATTACACTTCTTTAAAAAACTGTGACATTTTAATTCTATACTGACTACTCTGTTAGCACTTTTAAATCAATTTATGTTTTCCACTTACATGGGCAGCCATTCCTCATATTTCCCTTCAGTGTTAACACAGCTGGACTTCACTACTTCTCTAGTAGTGGTGTGAATTTACTGCATGCTCAGCTCCTTACACTTTGTACCAGCAAGGGTCATATTTTATGTTTGCAAGTATGCCTTTAGTCAATGCTTTCATCCTGGGAGACTCAAAGTATAAGCCTATGAATAAACAAATTAGGTAACCAAACAAGGTTTACTAACTCAAATAAATGCAACTAAAACTCCACTACTCCGATGACACCCTAATGAGAAGAGCAAAGCTCAATATAAGCTTGAAATATTTCTATTTACCTACAAAAGCAACTTTAATTAAATTTAAGCATTTGTTTGGGTATTAACGTTCAGAGTCATTCTGAGTATGTTATGTCATCTGCAAGCAAGCAAGAAAGAAAGAGGCTTGCGTGTAATTGGAAATAATCACATTTTTGAAACACCAGTGCATATTTGGATAATAAATACATCACCCACCTAATCGATTTATGCAGGCTATGGAATGTATCTACCGCACTTCTCTTTACTTGAGCCATGCCCCCTTAACAATAATAATAATACATTTTATTTATATAGCACCTTTTCCATGCAGCACATCCCAAGATGCACATGTAGAAAGCAACCATCTAAGCCAGTCAAGCCAATGGAGAATTCCTCTGCCTCAAGTGACTGAGCTACTGACAGCAAGGGTCTCTCTTCTCTTCATAGCAATAATAATCAAGCAATAATCAACTGCTGATAATATCTTTGTTTTCTTAATTTGTTCTTTTTTTTTAAACCTTTAAAGATTCTTCAAGTGGTTCCTGGACTCATCCATTCAACCACCATTTTTTTTTTTTTACTGTATTCTATACTTGGAAAACATCTACTTCATGCAAAGGTCAGCTGTGATAGTTTCAGTCCTTTTTAGTGTTAAAAAAATGACACTGGTAGAATGTTAAATTTAAGCCATAGCACATTGACAGTTACATTTTATTTGAAATTGTATGCACAATTCTGTATTACTTTTTGATTTAGCCCCAAAGAGCAAAACCTGGCCCAACGGTATGTATAAACCAAGCCTCACCTCCCAAAAGATAAAAGGCCAAACAATGGCAGTGTAAAGAAAGTAAATGTCCAGAGAGTCCTCTACTTTCTTAAAACTATCCTAGTGTATTGTTCAAATTGTTTTTGTGTGTACATGATTAGTAGTACAAATTAAAATACATATTAATATGGTTTTCACGTGAAGATTAGCTTAAAATAGAGTGGAAACTTTCCCTGGTCAACTTGAAAGTTTTACTTCTTAAAACACACAAGACATGTCTGAAGCACACTTATATTCCATTTCTGACTTCATGTTTTCTGTCTATTAATCAAGTCCTTACTACCGTATATACTCACATTTAAGTTCTCCCCCGTACAAGTCGGGGCTTGATTTTACAGTATAATTTCCAGTATTTTATAATGTCGGTCGTATAAGTCGAATGCGTAAAACTCACACTATTGGTCCAAGGGATTCATATGCTAACACCCACCTGAGAAATGCATTGTGCCTATGTAACCACACAGTAATATCCAAACTACTCCGAAGCAACGTTTGCACTGTTTTGTGTTTTTTATATCTCACACCCTCATACACCTTTATCATAAGAGCATCCCTTATCTATGAGGGAGCGTCCAATCAGAAAAAAATATCAAGCTGGTTTTAAATTAAAAGTTGCTGATGTGGTGAAAGAAATTGACAACTGCATTGCTGCAACAAAATTCAATGTGTCTGAGAAACTGGTGTGAGATTGGAGGAAGCAAGAAGATGTAAAACAAAAAAAAAAATGTGTTGTATTTTTGAAAGGGCGTATAAGTCGGGGTGTAGTTTTATGATCCGATTTTTCGGGTTTCAAGAGTAAAACCCGAACAAGCAGAGGTTAACACAATGGGAATGAGCATACCAAAGCTTAGAATCAAAAGCAAATATTTTTCTTTAAAATGTGAGTGTCTTTGCTTTATTTGTATTATGGTTTAGTCAGGACACAAAGACAGCCTCTTATCATTAAATAAGATGGCATCCTCTACATCACAAACTGGCAAGAATGGCGGAGTATCTCTAACTTCTGAGATCAGAACACTGATATCATTAAATATGACACAAAAACTGTAAATGAAAACAGATAAAGACTATATTTATTACTATAAAACAGAGCTGAGAAAAAAAACAAAAACACCAAAATTGCTTAAGGACCACCGATACCTGACATTCTGCCATATTCTAAGTGCTCAAGGTATATACTGTAGTTCTACAGCAGAAATACAGTCCTCTTTCTGATACACTTAACTCTATAAAATAAGCTAAGGTTTTGACGTTGCTGATCTACATCACTCCAAAAATGAATTCTATAAAATGTACAGAAAGCTGTTGACATCCCCACTTCCATCCTGAAAAGTGAAACACATCATAACTGAGACCACACTGTTGACTAAATTAAAGGAAGCACAGGTAGTGGCTTAGTGGTAGTAGTGGTAGTAAGGATAATCATTCTGTCAGCTTCCTCCTCACCCCAACAGAAAAAGGAATAGTAACCCGATACCTTACTCCTCTCAATGGTCCCACAATGAATGGTGTCACTAAATACTAGACAAATGTTTTTCAACTAGTGTGCCGTGGAATTAGTAGTGTAGCACACTTGGATCTGAACCTGAGAGGGACAAGCTCTGCAGGTTGTTGAGGCCTGTCTGAGAAGGACAGATCTACCTACAGAAGCTGGCAAAAAAGCAGCTCCATGATCACTATGTTGCAGACAGAGCACTTCAGATGCATCTCCGGGCTGCTAGTGCCCTGGGTGTGTGGTCATCAGTGAGTCTCACAGCACTGGTGGTTAGTGGGTACAAGTTGCCTCTGAGGCAAAGAGGGACGGGCAAATGGGCAAAGCAGCTTAGAGATGCCACCAAAGTGCTCAATAAGTACCGTGTCTGAGAACACTGATCTAAGAACCTTTTTTACCAGCTTCTCTGGTAGTTCTCCCATTGGGTAGTTGAGTAAATGTATGAGATATATAAATGTTTACTTTTAGTAAGTAAGATTGTGGTGTCACCTGGGATGATTTTGGTTTAAAAAAATTGCCACTACAGAAAAAAAGGTCAGGAAACACTGTACTAGATCAATGATCTGGTTGATGTAAGGAATGGATTCCGTGCACAGCAAATTTTCAGTGTGTAATGGTGGATGCTGGCTCCCCTCTTTTCTCAAAGGATTAGATTAAACAGGCTTTCTTCTTGTTCTACCTTCTGTCTCTTGGCAGATTATGTTAAAATAAAAAACACCAGGGTGGCATGATAGTGCTATGGTTAGTGCCCCTGCCTTCCCCCTGTTGTTGTCAGTATGAAGTTTGCACCCCTGTGTCTGTATCAGCTTTCATCTAAGTGCTCTAGTTTTTCTCCCACATCCCCACAATGACATGCTATATACTTTAATTGGTTTGTCTCTGTCTCTTAACTAGCCGCTGTATGATCATGGGTGGACACGCAATGGATTAGTGCCGAGTCCAGTTCCACTTTCTGCTTTGTATTCAGCACTGCTGAGAGAGACTCCAATTTCAGAATGAACTAAGTGGATCAGAGAATGTTATGGTAAATCCTCCACTCCAACGTATATCAGAAAGATATTGTTATAAAGCTGCCTTACTCAAGCAATGTTGCTGTCAATCTTAATGCACTAGGCTAGTTTAAAATTTCTTATGGAAACAAAAAGATCAATGGTAAATTGCAATGTCTGAACACTGGACATGGACAATAATTGACAATGCTAAAATAATTTTTTTATACCTTGGTAGAATAAAAGCATTATATGGGGACTAGGCAGACTAACACTTCTCCACCACACTTATCTTCTTTCAGAGAAAGTATTTTATGTGTTTCCATTTTCTCATTATACACAAGTGTTTCTGATTTAAGACTATATTTTGCAATACATTCACCAAAACTCTCTGGGAAAAAAGCTTACAATACTACATTGCTAAAATGAGAAGCCGGCACTTGTTATGCTGCATTCTATTATGTTGGAGACACACTTTATTAAAAGTACAGTATCTCATTCCATATTCATGCTGAAAGTAAAGTGGAACATGCACTTAGCAGATGTTATGATGCAGAAACTACCTGGCACACGTTCAAGCTCATATAAATAGCAGTGGGTGCCCTCACAAATTGAAACAATAAGCAGAAAGAATTTTTAATCTGTCCAAAGTAATATAATCATTACATTAATCAAAAATATTAAGAGTAAAATGAGTTTACTCTGTTAATGAGAAGCAATAGTTTGTTTTAATAATGTACGTAAGTTTTTATAGAATATACAAAGATTTTATGATCACAGACAGATTATTTGTTGACAATGTATATATCCATCTTTTGTTAGAAACTGGCTGAGTAACAACACATCCAACCATCGTACATGTTACTTAATTAAGCCATGAAGGGTCAAACAGCACCAAGAATTCACATCAACGCACCAACGAAAGATGAATGCTTATTAATAAATAAAACATTAAAATGATATAAAGCAGTGTTTCTCAACCTTTTTGGTTCCTCCTTAGGCAATTTAGCACGATAGTTACAGTGGAGGGGATAATATCACACTTGGGGAATCGAGTGCTATTTTTGGAGCTGGGTGGTGGGATTTATTCAAGCACAATCCTCGCAGCCTTGGTGTGGGGAACAGCAGTGATAATCATAGCAGTGACCCACTCGTAATCAACCACAATACACCATGACACACTAACATTATAAACAATAGTAACTTGTGGCCCAATGGCAGCAGCCTGTGACCTGACCCAGTTGTTGAGAAGTGCAATAAAATATACTGAAAACAATTACAAATACATTAACTGAAATAGGGACTGACAGGACGTTATCACAAAGAAAGTAATCAGAATGTCAAAGATTATTATTGTATTTTACAATTTAAAAGGTGAGAAACAGGCCTGAGACTCAGAGGTGGATTTAAACAACATCCTATAATCATTTATGGCCAAGCCTGGCAAGTACTTATGGAGTAGGGGCACTCTTTCATTAGCTCCAGGGATACCATAATAACTCTTTCAGGGCTGATGTCAACTTTTGTCAAAAGGAGGAGTTGACGATGGTATTCAACTGTAAACTGTAACAAATCCAACCAATTATGTTTAAGTTGGATTCTCATTGCAAGAAGGAAAGTGAGCTTCATTGGTGTGACCGAGATTTCCTGTGCTCGTGTGTAGTAAGGTGCAAACATGAGCAAAAATGGCACTGACATAATGGCGAGAGATCAAAGCAAATGTGTAAAGCAAAATACTCTGTGGAAGAAGTTTTGCCTATTATCTCTGAACTGGACTACGACTTGCCGGACTCTGATTTAGATACAAGTGATCGAAAACAAATGCGAGGTTCCAGCTTCAGCTAACTGGTCCCCAGCTAATCGTGGTGCTCACACACCTATTGTAATGTTCTCCAGGAGCAGGGGTCGGGAACCTTTTTGGCTGAGAGAGCCATGAACGCCACATGTTTTAAAATGTAAATCCGTGAGAGCCATACAATATGTTTAAAACTAAATACAAGTAAATGTGTGCATTTTATGTAAGGCCAACACTTTTAAAGTACAATAAGTCTCTGAATTCTTTTTAATAACGTTGTTATGCTGTTGCTAACCCACGATTAATAAAGTACTTCTTACCATTAATGCGACTTCTGGTGCTGCATGGTTTTGCTGATGGCTTTGTCGTCTGCTTGATACGTGGTGAGGTTAAGCTTCATGCAGGCCATCCGTTAAACGTGATCGTAGGTTGGTCTTAATGTTCTTTAGATGTGAGAAAGACTGCTCACATGCATACGTAGAGCCAAACATTGTCAGTACAGCCGTACTCGCAAGCTGCAGTGTGTGGCATGTGACGGGAAGCACGTTCCAAGTTTTGACAATCAGCTGGTCCGCGGGTTGAAGTTTTTTCATTTCTCCCCACTTGTGTTTGCTCGCCAACTCTGCTTGCTGTCGTGCAAGTCTTTCCAAATCTTCATTCGGTGACTTGAACTTATTCACCCTCATGTCTGAGGCCTTCAGGTCAGCAGCTTGTAGCTCAAAATCTCTGACGGAGACACCGGGGATGTAACTCAGGTCGGCGATGTCCACTGCACACTCGTGTGGATGGGTGATGAACTTAAAAAGATGAGTGCGCTCACGAAATTCTCCAAAGCGCGCTTTGAATGACTGCAGGAGATTAGATGTGAAGCCCGCCAGCTGTTGAAGATCAAGATGTTGAGCAGGGTCACTTGCTGTGCACACATCTTTAAACTCTCCCAGTTTTTCAAAGTGTAGTAGACGACCTGTTTCAATGTCGGCGATGAAGAGTTCTAGCTTGTTTTCAAATGCAAACACTGCTTGTTGAAGGGATAAGACTGTATTTCCAACGCCTTGCATTTTCACATTTAGCGGGTTCTTGGCAAACTGGCAGCCACAGCATGCAGCAACAGATGTTTATGTTGATTGCTGTGTGAAACCATTGCTTTTCAGAAACTATGTTTTTTGGAAAAAATATTCAGCCCTCAAACAGTTTAATGATCTTTCTAGCATGCCCAGGAGTCTTTGTATTTCTGAACCTTCAACTGGTCTAACAGGACTATAAGACAGCTCCATGCTGCCTGCCCAATATGAGTCACAGCAAAAACCCCCGCATTCCATTCTGTGACCATTTCTTTTCACCAAGAACCAGGCAGTGTGGTGCCACTTCAACTTGGGACAGTATGGAAAATTCAAACAACAACAGAAAGCAGTGATTTCAAAATTCACTTTGACTTGTAATCCATCACACCCAGTATAAAGACAAGATATTTAATGTTTAGTCTGGACAATTTCAGTTATCTGTTGTCAAACACGTGCGGGTTGGAGGCAGTCAAAGAGCCTAAAGGTGAGTGAAATCTCGCGAGACAAGGGACTATCATGTGGTACTTACCTGAATCTCTTTCTGGAAGAAAACTGGAAGAAAAATAAACCTCTCCATTTCTGGCTCCAAAAAGGCCATGATGACATCACTTCCGGTCCAATTCCAATGATGTCACTTCCGGTTCCACGATCCATTACTTCTGTCTACTCCTGATGATGTTGGTTCCTTGTTCCTGCCTCCAATCGTCACTTCCGGCCAACCATTTCCTCTCCCATCATATATTCTGTTATAAAAATTCCATCTTGTCTACAGTAAATCATTCATTCTGTACTGAAAAGTCATTTTGAATCGCTTTCTTTATTTCAATTGTCTGGACGACAATATATGGGGACGATTTTCAAACCTTTTTCTATTTTTGAAGACGTTTTATTGTCACACTGTAAATAAAAATCCATGCCAATGGGGGTCTGCAACACATTCCCATAAAAAATGGAATGGGGTGATTTAGGGATAAAAAAGAAAATACAGTAGACTCCTGCGAAGTCGCAGTTCAGAGTTCGTGGCCTCAGTCATTCGCAGATTTTTCCTTAGAACCTAACTAATAATTGTTAGCGGAAACAGCAAATATTCTCCGCAATTTTTATGCCTTTTTTGTGGCAATACTGTACTGTAGAGAGAACAAGAAGCAACTGCGTCTTGGGATGGTGAAAGTAGCCAATAGAATTTGAAACTGCAGCTCCCTGCAGTGGCTCTGATTGGTCTTCTGCTGAGGGTGCTAGGGCTGTTTTGGTCAAAGGATGTCAGCGCGGCTTTTTAAAAGGGGGCCAGTGACCATAAGCAAAAAAAAAAGTTTTTGTAATTTGTGTTTCGAGTTCCTGTCTGTCTGCCTTCTGTTGGGTTACCTGTACTTTTTCATTTTGTCCTGGATCGTTTCATGCGCCTGGATTGTCAGCTGTCTGCCTGTGTACATGAGGACTGTAAGTTGATTTATGGCCATCCTGCAAAGAATGGAGCACTCCTGAACCTGTCTTCACCATTTCAGGAACTACCGGTAGGACTATCTGTACATTCCCATTTAACGTGCGGATCTCTGGACTATCTGTTTTCATCATTACATTTCATCCATTGATGTTTTCATTAACTTTTTCATGATTTACTGAGTGTGTTTTGTTTGTGCTTTGTTGTATTTAATGTGTAATCGCCGGAACAGGGGTGGTATCGTTTTTTTTATTTCATTTGTTTTCATTACATTCTTTATTCGATATTTGATTACCATTTTGCTTTATTTTTGTCTCTGTTTGTGAGTGCGCGTGGGTCGGGTCAAGGCTGGGTGTGCCCCTGGAATCTCCACCATAAAAATAAATCACCGGTGTGAATCTTGACGGCAGCCTCTTGTGAGCAAGGGAGCTGAACGCACCCCTAGAAGACACAGACGCTCCTCAAAAAAACCTCTCTTAAAAAAACACTGATACATTACCTTCACATTGCTCCCTTACTTACTACGTTTACTTAAAAGCATGAACAGCACATGTCCATTTTGGCTGATTGCTTTGTTTCTCTCTCCTCTCCCAGACATTCTCTGCTCCTGTTGGGGGTTGTGCTCCCCTATGATGTTTGTCTATTTTTTAATCAATAACTAACTGCGTACTGAGCTCATTTTACTTCTGAAAGAAACATGTTTGTTTGAAGTGTTTGAATAAAGTTCCTGTCTCTACAATATCCTGTGTTTCTGTGCAATTCTGTGACCCAAGCATGGCACCCTGCAGTACTGCAGCCTCACTGTCCCTGGGATTGAGCCGCTGCACTAAGACTAGCCTGCAAGCATCAGCACTTACCTCTGTGTGCTTGCGTGCAGCCAGTTCAAGCGCAGTTGGCTCAGTGATTCACCCATGGAGTTTCACCCTTGGCGTCACTTGCACTTTGTACATATTGTTCCAGTAGTTTTTTAAATAATTTTTACAGTTCGCATGAAAAAAATGTATTCCATTAAAATTTCACTTTTTCTTTGTGAATTGTGATGTTTACTTAAAGTGCAGCAAAAAAGTATTTGGGGTCCAGGGATGCATTAGCCCCAAAGTATGTGGCAGTTTAAGGGTTAAAACCCCAAGATGCTGCCGAAACGTGCTGCACCGTCTAAGGCTTCTGGCAATGAAAACGTGCTTGCATGAATTACAGTACATATAGAGGTAACATCAGTATTTTACATTCTAGCACTACGGGAGACATAGTAGTACAGTATACAGGTTTACCTTTAAATTCTTTATTTTTAGGTATTTGGGGTCCAGGGATGCATTAGCCCCAAAGTATGTGGCAGTTTAAGGGTTAAAACCCCAAGATGCTGCCGAAACGTGCTGCACCGTCTAAGGCTTCTGGCAATGAAAACGTGCTTGCATGAATTACAGTACATATAGAGGTAACATCAGTATTTTACATTCTAGCACTACGGGAGACATAGTAGTACAGTATACAGGTTTACCTTTAAATTCTTTATTTTTAGGTAATGTATCAAGCTGAGTCTGAAATTAAAATAAAGTGTCTTTGGGGCATATTTAGGGTTTAAACTATGAAAATAGGCATTTTTTTTAACCACATCCAAAATCTGCAGTTTTTCACAATTCATGGGTGCTCTAGGAACGTAACTCCTGCGAATTTTGGGGGTGTACTGTAATGATGTGAGTAGAAACAGATGATGGTCAACTGGTGACTGTAACCATGCTTTGATTTAAAAGCTGCATCCAGGAATGGTTTAGTCCTATATGAGTTGGGCCAAGGATCTCCAATTTTCCCAAAAGTGTGAGATAATCAAAAGTTTTAAAACAGTGTTTCTCAAAACAGACTGTAAGGGATGTGGGTAATTTTCTGTCAACAGTGCTTTACATTATTAAAGGATTCAAGGAATTTGAAGACATTTTGGTGTGTAAAGTGCAAAAAGCAAGCCTTAGCTTACTGCCGATGATCTCCAATCCCTCAGATGGGACTGCATCAGGAATGGTCATTAATAAACAAGTGATATAACCACATGGTCACATGAGTTCTTTGACAAACCTTTATCAAGTAACACAATATGTAGTTAACATAAATAAATGATGGTTACAACTGTACTGTACAAAAAGGAAGCTGTATGTTATCAATGTCCAGATGTGCCGCTGATTTCTCCAGAGGCATTTGAGATGGACCATCACACTGTGGGAACATGTATTGTAGTAGAAGAAATCAATATTCTTCCTCTTTTATGGAAGAAATGCACATTACATCATCTGGAGCAAAGAAGGAAAGAACCATCCTGACTATTACCAGTTGCAAGTCAAGAAGCCAGTGTCTGTGATTGTACAGTATGAGGTTGTGTCAGTGCCCTGTGTAATGGTAAGTTGCACTTCTTTGAAGGCAGCATTAATGCTGAAAAGTACATACAGACTTTGGAGCAACATATGCTGCCTTCTAGATGACATCTCTGCATATTTCAACAACAAAATACAAAACCATATTCTGCACATTTTAAACAGGTATGGCTGCATATGCAGAGCGTGTAGGCGCCAGACTGTCCCCAGTTGAGAATATGTGGCATGTTTTGTAACACAAAATTCAACAACGAAGATCTCATTATGTTGTACACCTTAAGACTTGTTTGCAGGAAGAATGGGAAAAAATTACACTTGAAAGACTCGGTAGATCGGTGTCTTCAGTGCCCAAACATTTCTTATGTGCTGTGAAAAGGAAAGGCATAATATTCCTTGGATGAAAATCCTAAGTGTTACTGTGTCAGAGAGAGGATGTGCTGTAGAGTTGTAGAAAATGTGAAGGATATCACTTCCCACATTAAAGAAGCACAGTCTACTAAGAAAAAAGAGCTTGTTATGCCCTTTCTTATACAATTCCTCTGTGCTACAAGACCAGTCCAATATGTCAATAATGTGGACCCCCAAATACTTGTAGGAGTGGACCACCTCTACACCCCCTCCCTGAATAGGGACTAAACATAGAGGTTCTTTGGTGCAGCAAAAGTCAATAACCAGCTCCTTAGTTTTGCAGACAATTGTCTTTGCACCAAGAAACAAATTTTTCCATCATCCATCACAAACTCCAGAATATTTCTCGTTCTTTCACATGCTGATGCCTATGTCTATTGCTCAAAGCATAACAGATCCTACTGTCTCTTGTGCTTCTACACTGACATCTGCAGGAACTCTCTTCCTTCTGCTAGTTTGGCTCTAACTCTTGCCCACTATCTTTGACTGCCATTCTGGTGGTGCTCAGCCCAATCTCTTGCTAGGTAGGCAACTCCTTACAAATACAGGGAGATTCACTTGAAAAAGGCCCTGAATATTCTGTTGTAACTCCATTAAGGATGAAGCAATATGAACCAAAAAAATATGCTATATACCTTGACATAAGTGTAACTGATTGTATTACATGCGATGCTGGTAGTGGTTTCTGTTTTTTTGCCAGACACACTTCGACACGGCGCTCCATGTCCCTGAACATATCGACAAGTGTCTAGGGGGGAATAGCAGCAATTTCATGTTGGATGTTTTCTTTGAAATCTTCCACAGTGCAAGGCTTGTTTCTGACAGACTTTACCTTTGAACATACCCCAAAGAAATAAGTTTGGTGGTGTCAGATCCGGCGACTGTGGTGGCCAAAGCAACTTTGAAATTACCGTTTCCAAAGAAGGTCTCAGTTTCTACCATCCTCCTTGCCAATGTGTGACACATTGCTCCGTTAACTCACGATCATCCAATTGATTCTAACATCGCTTAAATGAACTGTTGACCCAATAGGCTCGCACCGTTAAGACGTGCTGCTCAAAACTGTGCACTACCATCCTGATGAGAAGTTGAGTGACTGAGTGAAGGGGTACGGGCGGTAGGGACCCTTAAGTTGTAAACAGAGGTTAAACGTCATGATGGCTGTTCGGCGCCTACCTCATCGTTCCGATGCAGAAGCATCCAGACTTGTTCGAAGCTCCGTATACATTGTACGTTGTTTCATTCAGACTGCTTTGTCCTAGAGAGAGTTATTACAGAATATTGGGGGCATCTTTCGAGTGAATCTCCCTGTATACTTGGGATAGCAATCACAGCACTCTTACAAAATAAAATGTAGGTATTTTTCTACCTGCAAAGAAAATTCTTGTAGTCTGAATGAATATCTTATCAGATGCACGCATTGGCTTCCCATAGAAAATCTGTCTCATGTGGTATGCTTAAGTGACTATGTTTCAGAAGTGTGTGGAAAGATGGTAAATGTTTTCACATAAATTAAAACATATGCATTTGGTTCACAAAAACATATGCCTGTCAAATGACAAGATACCATTCAATCCATCCATCATGCTTTTGTAATTAACTAATATGTAAGCGATCCCAATATTTCATCCAGATTCTTTATAAAGGATGACAACATTTTGTCTTGAAATTTGTTCCAGATTCCCATGATCCCATATATGAAGAGACAATTTTTTGCTTCTGCCTTAAATGCACTTCCTGTTAATTTCCACCAATGTCCACTTGCGCTTGTCCACTGAGCTTTTCTCAGAACAATTTCTACTGCTACAATGGTGACCAAAACCAAACAAGAAACTCCAGATGCCACCTCATTAACATATTAAACAGGTGTTTGATTATTACGGTAACAGCTCACTGTATAACATCAGCATTTCAGTAAATTGTTTCTATTCCAGAAAAACACTGTGTAATAAATTCAAGTCTATTAATGAAACTGCATTTCTGTCATTTTGTAAGATTTGACTCTGTCAACTCAAACATAGACCACACAGAACCTTTTCTTTGATGCTGTGTTTTCTTGACACACTCTCTTTCTCTGTTTCTCGGTAGGGATAAGAAGAAGTGGTGATAGGACACAGGAGTTCATACACTTTCTGGGTAGAGATCCTTAGCAGATAACGATAATGATATAAACAATTGAAAACAACTAGAGCTGAAGTTATTTTGTCACTGAGCCAAGTCAGGAGTATGGTCGTTGGTTAAACAAAGTGCTTTGCTGCACAACAGATACTGATTTACAGCTAACAAGTTTCAACTACAGATCCATCCACAAGTGAGTCAAAATCTGAAACACACTAAGAAATGGAAGAATATTATCTTAATTTAACTATTCATTTTAAATATATTTTCATATAAATATTTTGTACATTACTAGCTAGCATACCAAGAAAACTCTGATTTGGAATAAGGCCTTGAAATTATAGTTCCATGACATCATGGCTCATTTAAATAAATAACAGTCACTCTGTAGCTTAATCTACAGAAAAAAATCGTAATAAA
Organism: Polypterus senegalus; assembly: GCF_016835505.1. Lineage (NCBI taxonomy): Eukaryota > Metazoa > Chordata > Cladistia > Polypteriformes > Polypteridae > Polypterus > Polypterus senegalus. The sequence continues at coordinate 74,525,127 of NC_053168.1, read as the reverse complement.
AATAAAGAGTTAGAAGGTGGCAGCATTTATAGACCTAGTTTCAAGGCAGTTGAGATCCAAAGGCTGGGGGCGGATTTCATCTGCCTGTGATAACTACTAAGAAAAGAAGCAAGAAAAAGGAAGCAAATGGCAAACGAGTGAAGTTTCCTGTGGTTACCCAGAAAGTACAAAAAATGAGACCAAAAAAGTAAACCAAATCTGTGCAGGGTCACACAGTTAAACGTTTACAAAATACAATCTGATGTCTCATTCTGTTCACAATAATGTCATGAAAAGCTTCATAAAGGGTGACTGTACTAGTCACAATAACAGTGATTGTTACTGCTGATAAAATATAAGTTTGGCTTTACTTGATGTGCTCCTCCCTTACATTGAGATAAAGTTCATGTTTATATGGCAGATTGCTCCACACGTGGTCTGGAGATTCAAAAGCCTCCTCTGCAACCACATAATTATGTGGGAGACACACTGGCATTGTGGTGAGCACCATGACTGTAAAACAGAATAAAACAAAGTAGAAAATGGATAGATGGCCTACCAAGAGCTTCTAACTTGAGTGCATTTCTGCATTTTGTCTTTGTAAACAAGATCAATTTGAAGCAAGCACTACAAACCACCTGTTTCAAGTCAGTTCTTTTTATTTGTAACTAGCAAAATACCCGCGCTTCGCAGCGGAGAAGTAGTGTGTTAAAGAAGCAATGAAAAAGAAAAGGAAACATTTTGAAAATAACGTAACATGATTGTCAATGTAATTGTTTTGTCACTGTTGTGAGTGATGAGTGTTGCTGTCATATATATATATATATCCATACATATACAGATATACACATATATACACACAAACCTATATACATACATACATGTATACATACATATATACACATACATCCACATATATATATATATATATATATATATATATATATATATATATATATATATATATATATATATATATATACACAGTATATATATCTACATATACACACATACCTATACAGTAATCCCTCCTCGATCGCGGGGGTTGCGTTCCAGACCCCCCCGCGATAGGTGAAAATCATGAAGTAGAAACCATATGTTTGTGTGGTTATTTTTATATATTTTAAGCCCTTATAAACTCTCCCACCCTGTTAACATTATTAGAGCCCTCTAGACATGAAATAACACCCTTTAGTCAAACGTTTAAACTGTGTTCCATTACAAGACAGAGATGACAGTTCTTTCTCACAATTAAAAGAAAGCAAACATATCTTATCTTCAAAGGAGCGCCGCCATAAAGGAGCGTCAGGAGCAGAGAATGTCAGAGAGAGCGCTCGCAAAGAAAAGCAAACAATCAAAAATCAATACATGCTTTTAAGTATACAGAAGCACCGCGATAAAGCGGCATTTTGTAGAGGCGTCCGTGTCCTCTGTGCAAACAGCCCTCTGCTCACACCCCTCCGTCAGGCAGAGAGTGAGAAAGATAGAGAGAAGCAAACAAGCACAGCGGGAAGCATATCTTATAGCATTGAGGAGTTTTAGTTAATATGCAATACATGCTCTGATTGGGTAGCTTCTAAGCCATCCGCCAATAGCGTCCCTTGTATGAAATCAACTGGTCAATCAAACTGAGGAAGCATGTAACCTAAATTAAAAGACCCATTGTCCGCAGAAAGCGGCGAACCAGTGAAAAATCTGTGATATATGTTTAGATGTGCTTACATTTAAAATCCAGCGATAGAGTGAAACCAAAAGTCAAAGCGATATAGCGAGGATTACTATATATATATATATATATATATATATATATATATATATATACATACATACACACACATATATACATTCTTTGGGGTGCGAGCAACTGTTGCTGGGGGTGCCAGAATCCATGAACGAAGAAAAATTAAAAACATTATTTGTACAAAATCTTAATTTATTCAATCATTCCTAAATAATTAAATGGGTAGGCTATTTCGTATCAGTGCAATACGCTGTTTGTTAAAACGGATGACTCCCGCTCTTACGTGCAAGTCTGCCTGGATATTATGAACTATCGTATCTGTTCACGTTCTATTTAAATTTTAAATAGATGGAATTTTTATTTAGTCGACAGAATATTATTCCGGAATAAATCAACTCAAACCTTAAATAACTTATAATGTTTTGCTCTCCATAAAAATATATCCTGTCTAAATTATACAAATTCAAATATGAACATGCTGCATAACAAAACCTGGAAATCTAAATAAAATTTGTTCTTTTCAGCAATAACAAATCAAATCATTCAGTTGTCTTTGCTCTTATGTCATTTTATGAGAGCTGGACGCCGGGCATCTTTTTTGGCAACAAGTTTGTTTATGTTTGGTGTGAGGTTCTGTGTTGTGGAGATTCTCAGGATGGACTGCAGGTGCTCATCAGTGAGGCGACTCCTGTGTGCTATTTTGTTAGTCTTCATCACTGAGAAGAGCTTCTCACACAGATATGTGGTACCAAACATGCACAAGGTTCGAGCCGCATGTAGACGGAGCTGGAGCATTTTTGCGGGAATGGAGTGAATAAACTGTGCGGGCCGTGCAGTATCGTACTTTGCCTTCAGTGTGCCATTACACTGCAGCTCAATCACCTCCATCTGAATCTGCACAGGTGCAGTTTCCACATCGACGGCAAATGGGTTGCGAAACAACTCAAAATTCTTTTTTTGTTCTTCAAAGTCACCAAAGCGCTGTGCGAACAGTTTATCAGCAAAGTGCGTATTTGGGAACACCGTAGTGCCGACTTGGCTCAACATTACTTGGCAACAGGGAAAGTGGGGCAAGTTGCACTGGTGCATTTGTGTCTCCCATAAAAGTAGCTTCACTTGAAATCACTATGCGATTTTGCACAGGTAAAAACGTCTGCTGAAGTGTCAGATCTTCTGCTTTCTGTATCTTGTGCATTGCATTCAGGTCTTTCAGGTTATCTTGATGTTTTGTCTCATAGTGCCGTCTTAGATTAAATTCTGTAATTACAGCCACATTAGCTCCACAAATGAGACATACGGGTTTACCGGCAATGTCAGTAAACATACTCAGCCTCCGATCGGTTTTTAAAGGCTCTATGTTCAGAATCACCTTTTCTGTTCGGCATCGTGTGGGCTAGCTTCGCAATAACTTGCAGCATCATAAGCTAGACTTCATTAACATGGTAAGTGTTCGGCAAGGCAGCTGAAGCACTGCATTATGGGATCTGTAGTTTATTGTGTTACCAGCGCTTCATATCCCCGGGCCATTAATAACAATAATATATAAAATGATCTCGCGGGACAGATATAATTACACGCCGGGCCGGATGTGGCCTGCGGGCCTTGAGTTTGACACATATGGACTAAATAGAACTTGAAAAGATATATTTTTTCAAATGTGATCGCACAATTCAGATCGAGTTGACGCGCACTACAGTACATCGAGCCCGCATGCTATTGTGGTTTTGCCTGCGTGCCTCAATAAGTTACCCTCCCCTCGCTCTTACTTTTTTACCGTTCATCTAATGAATACACTGAGTATAGCTTTACCAAAACAATCATTGATCGCAAATAAAGTATTCATTATTCATAAAGCTTCAATTGGTGATCTGTCTTTCTGCGTTAACCGCATATTTTTTCATACGTCTCAAACCAAGGGGATGCGAGGCTAAAATGAATCGGGAAGCGCGCGTACATACTCAGTGCATCCCTTCTCGGGAATCGAACCTCGGACGCCAGCGCTAGAGGCGAAGCCTCTACTATTGTGCCACAGCGTGTGGTTTTTCTATTTGAGCGTAGCAGTGTAATTCGGTTTTTGTTCAGCACTCTTTGGAACTGTTGCTTTTTGTCTGCGCACTGCGTCAGTTCACGTGAGCCGCTGAACATGGTTTTATATGTCACTCGCTCGCTTCTAATTGTTTTGCTGCCTTATTAATATATTATATTAATTCTTCAGCGGTTTTTGAAGCTCTTCCTGGTTTTCTACATACTGCGTGATTACGTGGGAGGCATGATGATGTCACACGAAACTCCGCCCCCACGGCTTTCGAGCTCAATTTCATTACAGTAAATGGAGAAAAATAGCTTCTAGTTATGACCACTATGAGTAGAATTTCGAAATGAAACCTGCCCAACTTTTGTAAGGAAGCTGTAAGGAATGAACCTGCCAAATTTCAGCCTTATACCTACACGGCAAGTTGGAGAGAGAGAGAGAGTGTGAGAGAGTGAGTGAGTGAGTGAGTGCTTTGCCTTTTATTAGTATAGATGATTTCCTTCTCAGAGTAAGATTTATGAGGTAGTACAGAAGTAAATCCAGTCTCAGATACTATTGAACTATATGATTTTACAACACCCACAAGTCCTGCTTTACTTTAGATAATAATTTTAGAAAAGAAAAACATTATATTCCATGAGGGTAACATTACCAATCAAATGTATCAGAATTTCCATAGCTGAGTTTGTAGTCTTGGTCAATTGCATTCCCTCTGACCCATTATCAGAGAGACTTGCATCTGTCTTGTGAAAAAGAGAGCTCCTTTATTGTATCTCTCCACATGAAGAACAACTTAAGGGAGATTCAAAATATCAAAAAAAGATTTGAGTTTAATTTAAGACACACACAACCTGGTATTTAGTGCCTGCTGAAGTGGCTAGTCCACCTTAAATTACTGCACAGTCTCTGTTTCATCTTCTTCCATTGACAGCACATTTACTTCAACTCTAAGCTAGCATGGCAACAAAGACACCAGGCTAGAATTGCCCTTGTAGTTCCTAGTGTCCCTACACTACCAAGGGCCAAATTAAATCTTTATCTACACAGTAATTGATGGGGCCTTTTGGACAGTTTCTAGGCATATGCTTTCACTTTAAAGGGTTGGAGGGTATATACTGATTTTCTACCTGATTTCTTTACCTTGGTCCTTAAAATGAGCAAAATAAAAGCTTCCCTGGCTAGAACCATTTGTTGATATTTTGTGGCTTATATATCTTCTCATTATTCAATAAATAAAATATTGAGATTCAACTATACTTACAAGGCTTATTTTTCCTTTTATAGTGATCTTTTCATTTACTCTTGATGTACATGCAATCTCATTTAAATGATCATTTCTTCTCTTTCTTTGGCCTATCTTGTATCACCATGGAATATATCACTTGTACCAATGAGAAACCCTCACAGGCAAACTCTCTCTCTACATCTGCCACCATCATTATCAATACAGAATGCTAGCAGTTTTTCCCTAAAAGTATTTATTGTACCTTGGGAATTGACATCTATAGACTGCAGTGGAGTGTACACTGAGAAAAATGCTTCAGTTTATTATATACTGAGAATAAGGCCACAAGTAAAAGGATATCATTTACAGTACAGGGGATTCAGAAAGTATTCACACCCCTTTGCTTTGATTTGCATTTTGCTATGTTGCATGATATTGCCATTCATGATTTTCACATATAGTATCAGATTAAGTAAGCTGAAATCAAACAAATCACCAGGACCAGGTAATATTTATCCTCGAGTTCTTAAGGAGGCTAGTGAGTACATATATAAACCGTTGACACATATTATTAGGATGTCACTGCACACTGGAGAGGTTCAGAAGGACTGGAAAATGGCAAATATAATCTTATTATATAAACAGGGCATATCCAAGCAACTATAGGCCATTAAGCTTAACATGCATCACAGGAAAATTAATGGAAGGAATTATTAAGGATAAGATTGAGCAAAACCTGGCAAGGACAGGAGTTATTCTGAACAGTCAGCATGGGTTCAGAAGAGGGAGGTCGTGTTTTACTAACATGCTGGACTTCTATGAGGAGGCAACAAAAGGATACAATCAAAGTGGAGCATATGATATTATTTATCTTGACCTTCAGAAAGCATCTGATAAGGTGCCACATTAGAGGTTGGGCATCAAATCAAATGAAGTGGGAGTTCAGGGTGATGTTTTTAGATGGGTGCAGACACACGAATCAGAGGGCGATGGCATGAGGAACCTCTTCAGAAATGGCCTATGTTAAGAGTGATGTTCCACAAGGGTCAGTGCTTGGGCCACTGCTATTTTTAATCTATACTAATAAAAGGCAAAGCGCTCACTGACTCACTCATCACTAATTCTCCAACTTCCCATGTAGGTAGAAGGCTGAAATTTGACAGGCTCATTCCTTACAGGTTACTTACAAATGTTAAGCAGGTTTCATTTTGAAATTCTATGCGTAACGGTCATAATTGAATCCTACTTACGTACATATATACGTCCATAGCCTGCAGCTTGGCCGCCGTGTGAGGCGGCGTTATGTCCTCCCCCATTCCCACGCCTCCCACATAATTGGCTGCCTGCCCATATAAGGCCGTCTGTCGTTCCAGTCTCTTCATTCTCTTCCTTGCTTCGCCACGGTATTCACGTCTCCCTGCTGATAACTGCAGCCTTTTTATTTAATCCATGGCTTCTCCGCTGCTTTATTGTTCGTTTATTGCGATTATAGTTATTGTGTAGGTATTTTAGACTTAGTTTACTGCCATACCCCCATTAACATGTCTATCGTGGTGATCACCATCGATCAAAAAACTGTCACTTACTGAAACTCAAACTGATTATGACAGCAGCAATCCAAGCTGTGAGAAAACAGTAAAAAAGGAGGCGTGTCAGACGTTGTGGTACATTTTCTGATGCAGCTAGACGAAAACAACTTCATGACGCTGTCGCTAAATACTCGCAGGCAAATCCACAAGTTCATAGAGACGCTGTCGCTAAATACTCGCAGGCAAATCCACAAGTTCATAGAGACACTGTCGCTAAATACTTGCAGGCAAATCCACAAGTTCATAGAGACGCTGCCGCTAAATACTCGCAAGCAATTCCACAAGTTCATAGACACGCTGCCGCTAAATATTTGCAGGCAAATCCACAACTTAACAACGGGAATGCCTATTAAACATCTTAGATTCACGAGTACCGATTTGGGTAGTGAAACACTTCGATGAATGAAACCTGTTATCTTTACAAAGGTTGACAAACACGGAATGTAACTTGAACACAACACGTCCTCCAAATACGAACCTGATTGAAAGAAATAACGATAATCAAATCCTTGATGACAGCAACACTCATAACAGTGACAAAACAATTACATTGACAATCATGTTACGCTATTTTTAAAATGTTTCCTTTTCTTTTTCATAACTTCTTTAACACCCTACTTCTCTGCTGCGAAGCGTGGGTATTTTGCTAGTATATATATATATATACATAAATGATTTAGATAGGAATATAAGTAACAAGCTGGTTAAGTTTGCAGATGATACCAAGATAGGTGGATTAGCAGATAATTTGGAATCCGTTATATAATTACAGAAGGACTTGGATAGCATTCTAGAGCATGTCAACCTGTCAACCTGTCATCCTGGGACTGTGCGCCAAAGGCCAGTGTGATTGCAAAAAACAGCAAACGTCTTCCACTGAAAAGTTAAGGTTTCTTTATTTGCCATTTGTACATAAAACCGACAGTCAAAGCACATTGGAATTCTTGTGCATAGCTTTTTCAGAGTCATCATAGTAAACATTTAAAATAAAAAAAAAAAGTAAACAACAAAACAATATAAATACTGTGGCCCCGGCCGGGGCTGGAGCCCGGCCGGGGCGCAGGAGGGCGTGAGGAGGGCTTGTGCCTCCTCCAGACCCGAGGGTCCGTCCTGGTTCTGTTGGGGGCCACGGGTTGAGGGCATGGAAGCCCTTCCCTGTAGGGGCCCGTGGTCACCGCCAGGCGGCGCCCCGATGCCGGTTTATCCCGTGCGGTTGCCGGTCAGGACTGGAGCCCGGCGGGGCGCTTGGAGGACGGAGGAGGCGAGTGCCTCCTCCAGACAGAGTGGGGGCGTCCGTCCTGGTTAGGCAGGGGGCCTCGGGTACAGGGCTTTGAAGCCCAGCCCTGTAGGGACCCGTGGCCACCGCCAGGCGGCACCCCGGTGCCTAATTATCCGGGAGCCCGGCACTTCCGCCACACCAGGAAGTGCCGGGGGGAAGACTTTGTGTGGCACCCGGAGAGCTGCCAGGAAGACAGCCGACACTTCCGCCACGCTTGGGCGTGGCTAAGGACGGAACACCTGGGGCTCATCCGGGAGCCTTATTTAAGGGGCCGCCTCCCTCCAGTCATTGGTGGAAGTCGGGAGGAAGCGGACTGAGCTGGAGAGCGAGGACAGGAGGCGGCCAGGAAGCAAGGCACAGAACTGTGGGCCCTGGACTTGGGGGAAATCGGTGCAGAGGCACTGGGGTTTGTGTGAGTGCACGTGACTTTTGTAAATAGCAAACTTGTAAATAAACAGTGTGTTGGGCAAAAATATGTTGTCCGTCTGTCTGTGCCGGGGCCAGCGTTCACAATACATAATATGAATTATACCAACACTACAAAATGGTGGTAATATCTACAAAAAAAATACAATTATATTGCAGATATTGCACATTTAAAATACTTCACATTTATCACTCATCATTTACAGGACAAGTGAAGTGAGGTAGTGTGGGGTTATTTCACATGTTCAGTAATTTTGTTTTGCCATCAGTCTGACTGTGGCGGGAAAAAAACTATTGAAAAACCTTGTTCTGTGAGTGATGATGCTGTCTGCTCTGCTGTGTCTCAGATTGTATGTACAGTTTGAGTATCTCAGCAGAGAGTGAGCTGGATGGAATGAATCCCTGATAATTCCCTCTGCTCTTTTCCCACAGCGATGTGCGTACATAGAGTCCATAGAAGGAAGTTTTGTCCCTATGATCCCCTCCACAGTCTTTATGACTCTTTGCAAAGCTTTCCTATCTGCCTGTGTGGTGTTCCCATACCAGACAGTGATGCCTTCGGTAAGAATACTCTCTATCAGTCCTCTGTAGACCTACAACTAAATCAATACAACATTGAAGACTGTTTCTTGTTATACTCATTAAATGACAGACCAATGACTATTCTAAGAACAGAACTACTGACATTCTGTTCTCAATCTTGTATTTACCCTTCTTTTTGACACTCATTGCACAACCAAAGAACTTGATGTAACACTAGATATAGCTTCAAATCTGAGACATGAAACAATTATGTATTTATTGCAATGCATACAAATTTGCCAAGTGTTTGCCCTTAACTGTTTTGGCAAAGTTAGAGCTTCAGTGTTTGCCAACTGTCTTTGCTAGATGTAACTTTCTATTCCCATTATATCAGATTGTGAGACTGTGTACTTGATTTACATAGCCCAATATTCCAAGAATATAAAGCAACACAAAATAAAAAACACATTTTTTCTGCAAAACATTGTTAGAAGGCCAAGAGTTTCTACAATGCCTCAACTGGGAACTGAGGAAGGTGAATGGGCAATGAAGAAATTTAGTTCTGCCACTGCTTGTAAAGCTGTAAACTGCACTCTTATCAAGACCTGTTAAAGTATGCTATTAGAGAAAAGCGTTATATAAATGTAAAGAATTATTATTATTATAAGATATATTATTACTTTCATAAAGAAAAATGTTTTTCCATGTTTAAAGAGATATTGGATTTTGAAATACCTCCTGTATAGATACAGTAACTACTGCCAAAAATAAATAATTGTGATACTTTCTGTGGAGGACAAGTGAGGGAACATCACTGGATGAGCATGCATTTGCATAGACAAGGCATCAGAATTGTCTATCTACAATGATTCACTGCTTTAACAATTTCTGATTTTCAAATTGGACTGCACAATTGAACTGCCACTATGAAGAGAATTGTGCCACTGCATCAGCACAGAAACATGAAAATCAGTTACAGCTTTTCACCTTTGGCAATGCAAGCTCAATATGAATACCACATGTCTGGAAAGAAGAATCCATAAAATTATGACATCATCTCAGTATTTACAACAGAAGAGCTGAATAATTTATTCAAAGTAACTTGGGTAGCAGTGAGGCATGGTGAATTAGGAGATGCAGAGTCTAGCATAAAGCTTCAGTTCAAACCAGTAACATACCCTTTTGACCATGAGCACCTCAAAAGCTTCACAATCTGACCTGCTTTCCAGTAGGGAGCCAGATCTGTGTCATACTTGTCATGCCCAAGTGGGATACTGGATGTGCCAGGGCAACGCAAGGTTGCTTAAGGCTACCAATGTAGAAGGAGAAACTCCTGAGCATCCTAATTTAAGAGAACTCCCTTTTATGCTACCAAAAGACAGACATTAGAGAGGAATTTGCAACTTTTCTTGCCAACTACAATTCACATTCATGTGAAAGATGAGAATAAAAACATTTTCTTAACTCAAAAGATATTGAATGAAATGACAATTGCACTATCTGACTTGTCGCATCATTGACATCATGTCTGTGTTCCGTGCTCGGGCACATTTAGTGATCACACTGTTCCTAGATGTTACTAAACTCTGCTCAGTAACACCTCTTACAAGCGGGCACTATACAGTATGGTAGGCCCAGCACATAGTGATCACAATAGTCAAACGAACTAGACTTTGTGGACGAATGTGCTCGGGCATGGAATGAATTGCCAGTGTGAGTACCCCAACACAATATGCTTACCCTAATAACAGAAATTCTTTATGTCTTTACTGAACATACTGGTAATTGTCGACTTACGACATAGGCGTCTTATGGCCATTACCGAATTCTCAAGGGCAAACAACATATAAATAAAATAAAAGGGGAACGTAAAAAAGACAAATTTAAAAGGAATAAACTGACTAACAGATTAACAAAGCAATAGAAGGAGAGAACTACGATCAACTGACAGTAAAACAAAACAACCAAGACAGAACAGACAGCTGAATACATAGTCTTTAAAATATCTCAAAGCCAGAGAAAATCAATAGGTTTTTAAACTTGACTCTGAAATATTTAAAGTGGGGGTTAACTTAATAAAAGATGGAAGACTATTCCAGAGTCTTGGGGCAGCTATAGAGAAGGTCCGGGACCCTTTAAACCTCAACCAAGAGCATGGAACAGTTAAAAACATCTGATCAGAAGACTCAAGAGGTAGAATGGGAGGCTGCCATGGTCAGAGATATAGCTTGGAGCTATGCCATGGAGAGCTTTAAAAACAAATAACAAAACCTTAAATTTGACTCTGTATTCGACAGGAAACCAATACAAGGATGCAAGCACATGGGTGATAGTCTATTTTCTTGGTATCAGTTAGAACCCTCACAACTGCTTTCTGGATCAACTGCAAGCATGACAAAATTGACTGACAGATACCCAGTTACAGAGAGTTGCAATAGTCAAGACATGAGGAAATTAAAGCATGAATGATTATTTCCAGATCCTTAAAAGACAAAATTTGTTTTGATATATTTATTTTTAAGTTGACGGAAGCTACAATGAACAACTGTGTTTACTTGTTTGTCGAATTTGAGTGCATAGTCAAAAATAATACGAAGGTTTTTTTTACATGGATGTGTAAATTAGCTGACAATGGGCCCAAGTCATTTTCTATAACTCTGACAGAGTCAGGATTATCAAATATGATTAAAATTAAGACAATTCTGTAACATAAAACAGTTAATGTCCCTTAGGCACTTTGAAATGAGCTGCAGAGCATCATCTTAAACTAGCTTAAGTGGAAAGTATAACTGTATATCATCTGCATAACGGTGATATAATTTGATGCACTTATGCAAAAAGGACACAAGGAGGAGCACATACAAGGAGAATAAGATAGGGCCTAAGATGGAGCCTTGAGGTATTCCACATTCAATCTGATGTGAGGCATGCTTCAGTTCAGCAGATGCTTATTGTGAAAAGCGAACTCTAAATGGTTTGAAGGCTTTTTATTTATATGTAAGTATCTGTAAACCACAATTTCGATCTTGTTCCATTGACTGGACTCCAGGTTTGCTAACTCCAGATACCAGTTAGCTTTTGTTGAAGTCATCAGGCTAGAGGTTCACATACTTTTTCTAGCCTAAACCTGTTAATGTTTAAATTATGTATTCAATATGTAGAAAAACAAAACAATTCGTTAAAACAGATTATTTTTGTTCATTATTGTGGCTTACATAAAGATCAGATAATATTTTAAGACAAATTTATACATGAATTCGGTCATTTTCAAAGGGTTCACATACATATATTTGCAGCTGTATGGCGGAGGGGGTACTTACTTTCCAACCAGAAAAAAATAATAAGTAAATACTACCAGCATGTTCTGTACTCAAATACTGCATGTTTTGATTTGCAAAGTTGACATTCAAAACGTATTTTACACTTTTTGACCCTGTCTACAGTAGATAGAGTTTGCATGTTCTCCCAATTCCTGCACTATTTTTTCTCCAAGTACCCTGGTTTCATTCTCACATCCCAAACAGATATCTATTAGGATGACTGGCAAAAAAGGGAATGGTCTTGGCTTTTGGTAAAGTTAAACAGGATGTGCATATGGTTATAGTTATAAAGATACATCAATTATGTGGTGTACATATCATCTATATGACTTTTTAAAATAGTACCTTTTGTTTTGCACCCTTAACACAGGGAAGTTAGATACATGCACAATTTCATACAAAAATCATACAATGTTTAATTCTTAATTTCCCATGTTGATCACTCATTTGTATACAACAACAAAAAAAAAAACAATCTTGTTTTGACTCTTAAACCTCAAGCAGGGAAACTCACCCAGGATAAAGAAAGATTCATCCATAGCCTCCCTAATCGGCACTCAACCCTCAAGAAAAAGAGCATAATCTTCACCATGAGCTAAGTTAAATGTGATCCACTAGTTACACAAATGATGCTGTAATGTCTTTAACATGCAAATCCACCACCATCTGCAATTCAGGACATTTAGGTAATTTCATTACCTAATGTTTAGGATAGCTGTATGTCACTTAGATAGTACCTAGCAGTCTGTAAAGGATCATCCTGGTTTATTCTAAACACCCATACCTACAAGTTCTTCCCCATTTTTTAATCAAATTGTTATTATTGAGGAGTAATGAAAAATAAACTATAAAGATATATTTTTGAACAGGTTCCAAAAGTATAAGTGAGTGAAATAGATTTGTAATAGATATACAGGGGTGGGTAAAAGTAGGTTTACAGCTGTCTGTATAGACAAAGACACACAAGTTATGTACTTAGGAACAATCTCGGAAGTGCTTAAATTGCCGGCCTTCATTATCTACACATTCTAGCAGCCTACTTTCTATACTCAAGCATACTTTAATAATAATAATAATAATAATAAGACAAATAATACAAATAAATAATACAATAATTGATAAATAAATAATAATACAGGAACAAACTCTGGGTTTTGCATACTCACATCTGTAAACCTACTTTTGCTAACCCCAGCATACATACTAAAAAACAAAACAAAACAAAAAGGACAAATCAACATTCCAGAAGCGGCCACCATCACCCACTCAATGACATTGGTAGAAGATGGTTTAAGTTTCCTGCACCCATGAATGAGCGGGGGTAGTCATGAGAGGAGTTTGGTAATAATGGGTTTGACACCAATAAGAAGAGCACGATTATTGACAATTGGATGCCAGTTTGGACAGATTTCACATATTTCATAACCATTCGTCAAACCTCCAGTGTATATAAAATCAAAGAGACCAACAGTTCTATGTTATTATTCTTAAGACTCCTCATGTGAGAATCACTTTATGTTTAGCAAAAAGAAATCTACCATACTTGTATAACAGACTGAAGAATTTGAAAAGGAAGGTTGGTTGAGATGCACCAAAAATTTCAAGACAGAAGAGTGCCCCCAGCTGAGCAGCTGGACATTTCCCTTAGCCCATCACTGTTTTAAATGTCTTCTGTTTAGATTTGAATGCAGACTAAACATTTTAAAATAGCATGGTGACCTGAATCTCTCACAAAACTCCAAATATTTAAACCAAATATAATTTCACTAATGCAGTTTACCTTTTCATTTATTTTTATCCCACTTTTACATTACAGTATATTGCTTTTACCAGGGTTGGGCTGGGTGGTGGAATGGGTGGTCCTGCCACCTTATGGATCCAGTGTTATGGGTCTAAATCCTGTTTCTGTGGAGTTTACAATGTTCTTCTTGTGTCTGCTTGGGTTTTGTTCTCCAGACTTTCCTACCATAGAAATGCACAGTTTAGCTTAAATGGTGATTAAAGAACTGGTCTGAGGATGAGCCCGTGAGGGACTCGAGCCATAACCAGGGTTTTTCCTGCTTTGTACCCAGTACTGCTGGGATATGACCCAAAATTACCTAAGGAGGGCTTGATGAAAGTCTAATTATGTCTAAATATGATAGAGTAAACACTCTTCTGCAACAGTCGAATTAATGTGTAGTATGTCCAAATAAAAACAAGTTCATAATTGTATGCTTCTTTTTTCCTGCAATACAATTAAATGTTTGTACTCTGATCAATTTATCAATTGACATTATTAGCTCTCCAAATATACACCAAGAAGGAAACACTCAAAATATGAACTGCAAAAAAACCAAAAACACTCTAGTACAGCATCCATCATGTAAAGTAATTAACAAGCAGACACTCACCTGAGCAGACGGGTCATAGCGTGCTTTGCAGCATAGTGAAGGGGAGTGTTGTGTTGGTAGGGTTCCCCATATGAGGTATTTGGATCCAGGGATTCCTTGAACTGGGGGTTGCTCTCATAGAGCTGGTAAGCAAGTGCTTCATCTCCATTTATAAGTGCCTTGCGAAACTTTGTTGCAGTGTTCCCCATAGTTCAGCTTCCAAACAGTGCAAGCAGCACTCACGACTCTGCCGTCTTTACCCAGTGGAAGTGCAAATTAGCAGCATGCTTCTTGTTCTGTATAGGGAAAATTACACATAAAAAGATAAGTAAAATTGGTGTAATTTGAAAGTTATTTTTAACATTTCTGCAATATAACTGTGCTAAAAAGTGTGTACTGAACATTCTAGCTCACATTTTGTTTTAGTTAAGTATCCATTCATTTAATGATTTTATTTTTTCCATTAGACCACCAGAGCTCACTGCAACAATACCGGGTGGATAGGAAGCAGCAGCACCTGAGCCTGCATGGGGTGACTGTCTGGTAGAGAAAACAGACACACTCATACCGCTCCAACTGACAGTCATCAATGAGAAGAGCAGAGTTCAGCGGTTAGGTTGTGAGGTGGCAGTGCAAATAACTGAGAAACTGGGCCATTTTCAAGAGCAAATAATAAAAGAACAAAATGTAAAGGTGATACATTAAATTATAATTAATATCTTTAAGACAGAGAATGCAACACTTCTTAGCTTCTAAAATATGGAGCACTTCAATTTGGACTTGAAAACATCAAATACTAAGGAGAACACAATGACAGATAATTAAGGTCTTTCTCCATTTTAGCTATATTCTTTGGAAGATGTTTGTAGGTTTATAGCATAAAGCACATTTAATTGTCTTGCAGCACACAGCCTTATCACTGGATACATATTTACATTGATAAACTCTCTTGAAAGGACTGATGGCACTAACATTAACCATTGCTCTAGAGAAGTAGCTTTCTTTCACAACACGTACTTTCTTGCTCAGTACCTGCATGGTTTAGTAAAGTGGCAATGATGTTTACTTAACTTAGCTCATTTTAAAGCAAACAGCTTGGGTTATTTCTATTTTTTAAGACAAATATATACACAGTACTCTTCTGCTTTAGTTGTATTATAAATTATGACATAACCAAAAATCACCTATATTATCTTTTTTTTAAATATATGCATGAGTATGGGGGTGCTTGACACCATGTTGAAAATCCATTGTGTTTTAATAAAACCAACCTAATAGTCAAGCATTGTTTAATTGTAATTTTTCATCTGTTTAATTAATATTCACAGTTTGCTTTGAATGTATATAAAAAGGAAACCATTTTAACAATATTATCTTTGCCCAAGAACTACTAAGAAAAAAATGATTAATATCCAAGTAGCCAAGTTGGATTGTACATGTTAACAACCAATAACAGTTTGGTGACTACTGGAAAGGCAGATGACAGCTTGGAAAGACAGCAACAGGGAGTGGTTAGCAGCCTGAACTGCACTTATGGGAAGAAGAACCTACAACAAGCTATGGAACTAAATTCAAGCACATACCCATAGGGGAGAATTCCGCAAGGACAGACCAACGAATGACAACAAATGAAAATGGAAGTACAATTATGAGATGCATCTGCATCAAGGCCTGAAAGAACAAAATTTTTTTTTAAATACATCAGACCAAGATAAAGCACTTGGTGCAGAAGCCTACAGTACAGCACATCTGTTCTGACCCTGGTGAGGTGCAGAAAGAGCCCAGCCTGGAATCACGACACAGAGCCCAGAATCTCTAACCATCTGATGCTCTGTCACTGGGTGAAATAGTCCAAAAGGTGTTGGTGAAATGGCCCCCAGCCAGCAAGCAGGGAAAGTGGCACAAATTTGGGAGAGTGGCACTGCAGGTCTACTTTCCACTGCACAGGGATGGCAGATGATGGCAGATTTCAGCAAGTAATTTAAGTTTACAGCATCTATCACCACGACGTCATTACGACCAGACATTCAGAGGCCTCAAAACACCTTGCCCTGATAGAACTGACTGTGCCCTGGGAACATCATATACAGGAGGCTTTTGAGAAGAAGCTGTACCAGGGTCTTCTGGAGGATTGCTGGAGGCAGGGGTGGCGAGCACACTGCCCTCCAGTGGAAGTAGGCTGCAGAAGCTTTGCCGGCTGCTCTTTCTACAGAGTCTACACCCTGCTGGGTATGAGTGGGCTACTAAGGACAGCCAGAAAGAGCTTCCAAGGTGGTGGTCGATTAAAAGGGGTGAGCCATGGCTTAATGCTGCTGGGACGCAAGTTGGGGCTTGATCAATCCCGGCTGTGTCACCTGAACCAGGGTGTACGATATTTTGAGGCCCAAAACACCCTATGAACCCAGGAAACATCACTAATGATGTGTCCAAGTGCATCGTAGTATATCAGTAATGAGATATTCGCAGGTGTAATACAACTTTGGTTATTGCTCATTTATTATTTCTTTTTACATTACATCACTATTCATTTTGGAATCTTTTTTTAGTGTTTTCTGGTTCCTTAAATGTCTAACTTTTAGGCACCATCCATTCGTATTTTTATGACTTATTTTTTGTAATTTTTATGTTAACCTTTATTATGCACTTACACCCACATAACAAAGAAGAAAAAAATTATACATTACTTTCTTTTTTTTGTTTGTAGTAATCCATAAGAAAATATTTCAATCTCAAGTTTTCATGCAGAACAGAGATAACAAAAATGTGTATTTTTGTAAGTGGTTTATTTACCAATATGTTAGCAAGAACACAAGTTTGGAACACTGTAAGCATAAGATTGGATACCTGATATTTGGATTATGCTGCACAGGAAATTTGATGTTTTTTTCCATGAATATTTTAAAATTATCTATTCAAGTTCACTGTATCAGTAATTTTGTTATCTCCATTTTCCTTTAAAATATTTATTTGCCATCACTATAAAGAGGATAGGGTGAGAAAGACATGAAAAGTTTTTCATTTTTTTGGTTGAATATTCCTTTAAAATAATCAGTAGGCTATTCAAATTGAAAGAATGTTTTTGTCACCTTTCTTATACTCTCTCTGTTCACTGTGAAGATTTCTGTTCTGTCACTTATATAGGTCATTTAACATGCAGCTCAAAAACACATCAGCCAGGTGGTCCTCCAAAACTCTCTACACTCACACACAATGCACACTTACTGAATTACACCATTATAAACAGAATCACCAATTCTTTTCTGAGTTCAGGAAAATAGCAAAAGGAATGTAAATGTTACCTTTCACAGAATCAGAAGTATAATGTTATGTAAAGGAGACTAAAAGAAATGTCTTTTTTTGCAAGGGTGATTTGGAAATTATGTGCTTCCTAAAGTGTTGGTTCCTGTCTTTTTGGTACAACACGTACATCTGTGGTGAACTAAACGTAGTGGCACTGGTACTAGGAATGCAGCTTGGCTTTACCAAGTCATGTTGTTTCATTTGTGAAAGGGGCAGCTGAACTAAAAAGAGTTTCATTGCATATTAAAAAACTGTAAGGACTTTATACAGGGCAGAAAAAATGTGGCACATTAAGGACTTGTCAACACAAAGAAAGATTTTTGCCTCCTCTTCATATAAAATATAGACTAGTGAAAACTATTTTGAAAGTGTTGAACACGGAAGGTGAAGGATTTTAATATTTAAGACAGATGTTTCCATGAATAACTGATGCCAAGATTAAAGAAGGCATTTTTGTTGGTCCACAAATCAGACATGTCATCAGTGATCTACTATTGGGGCCAAAGGAAATCACATTGAAGACATTCAAAGATGTTGTTGAGAATTTTCTTGATAACTACAGAACACCAAACTACATTCAGCTGGTTGACAACCCTCTTCAGCAATACAGTCATGAAGTGCAACGTGTCGCTAAAGATTCACTTCCTGCATTTATACTTGAAATTTTTCTTTGCCAATCTTGATCAGGGTGAAAGGTTTCAAAAATTACATTGCAGGAATGTAAAAGCAGTTTCAGGGCAAGTGGAATCCATCAGTGCTGGCCAAGTGTTGTTGGACACTGAAACATGAAGCATCACATCCGGAGTAGAAACGAAAATCAACAGCAAACCATTTTTAGTTCAACTGAATTAATATACTGTGTCAGCATAACTAAGCGATTAAACATACAAATTCGATAAAAGGTAATTCCAGGTCTTTCCAAATTGCTATGTGATACAGTCAAAGTGAAAGGAAAACATATTTATCCAAGTCACATATTCTTCCAGCAAAACAGCCGATGGCTTTGACAGCGAATCCTAATCGGTCCGCTTAGTTCTTATTCACTCTTGTAATCACAACGCAACTCCAATTTGGGGCAGTGATAAGAAGAGGAGGTAGTTGGACGCCAATCCAAGATCAAGCCTGGGTGACACACCAGTCTACCATGAGGCTCCATAATGTGCCCATGCTCACTCTCACTGAGACAGTTAAGTCAATGCCTGAGGAAAGAAACCCGAGGACTCGGTCACTGTGTGATGTTTTTAATCTTTTGTCCGAGTCATAGTTTCAACCCTTGGGGGCTCAGAGGCAGCAGTGCTAACCATTGCACCACCAATTAATTAAATAAACTGCCAAATGATTTGTAAAAATCTTAGCAATATTACTTACTAGGAATGGCTATGCATACTGTTTGTGGACTGACTCGTTAGATGAACTCTGCAGGCTGAATGGTCACATTTGAACTTGCGCTCCACTCCCGAGTCTTCCTGATAGCAAGTCAATATTGAAGGATTGCTAAACAACATACATATAAGTAGTTACTGTATTGGATCGTTTATGATTTATTGTTGGGAAATGTGTGTTTTGGAAGTTACTGTGTTGTTATTAGTTAAATACAAGTCTGTTTCTTAACTGAAGTCAAGTGCAAAAAACAATACAGCAATAAAACAAGCATAATGATTTAACTACAATTTGGCTCTTGATTCTTTGTATAATGTTTATTAACAGATGCGAACAGCAGGGGGCACCACCAAGCCCCCCAAACCTAAGACACATGTGACCCAACATAATTCCAGGTGCAAATGTAAGGATTTTTAATCGAGACAGCTCAATAGAATTACAGTTACAACCAGTATATGCCTTTTAAGATCTCTCTCACCTCCAAGAGTGTAGACTACAGCATCCCGACTCACCCCAAACGAGGCAGCGTGATTTATTTTAAGCACGACCCAGGAATTGCTTCCAGTCTCTAATCCCAGTCATCCAGAGCAATTCTGGATCATGTGGAAACCAGGGCAGTCCTCCCCCAACAGCGCTGCATTTCTGGACTCCATTTCCCATGGAACCCTATGGACATCCTAATTGGGTTTAGCCCTGAGAGACATTGCCACATGCCGTGTTGGGGAATGACCTGCTCCTGCTGAGTCCATCTTCTTGGCCCTCTCATTATGGTCTCCTAGCCAGGTATGATTTCTTCCTTTATCCCAGACAGGATGCCTATCCTTCCTCCAGGGCACCCACACAGAGCTTTCTTTTGAAGTTGCTATGTACAGATTCATTGAAATATTTCTCAGTGCAAAACTGTGTCTTCCTATAAAAGGCACTACATTGAATGACTCACTGCAATATTTAAGCCCGGTGTAAACTTGCCGTTCATTGAACAGCTGGTTCCTTCTGCCTTACAACTGTTCCTTCCCACAGAGGTTCCAGAACTGGATAAGCAAGCTTAGATGATGGATGTCTTGTTCTTTTTAAAATGTCATGCTACAAAGAGTGCTGTCATTTTATCTGCTGCATGCATTTAAAACTAAGTGTGACCAATAATAGAAAATAATGGATTTCAAGGGCACTCTTGCAGAAGCACAGTAATTATTTTTCTTATGTTTAGATCATGTTTTTTTTTTTTCTAATGCCAAAGACTAGTTTAATTACTATGTAAAGTGTTTTTTATTTATTTTCATTTTATTTCTGTTTATTTTTTAATGATCGTAGCACTAGTGTCTGGTGGTTAGGACCCGGAAATTCAGCAACCACACTATGTTTTTGTTTTCTCAAAGCATATGTTTATAAATGATGGAAGGTAGTGAGTGGCACAGTCTATAATATAACCACGCACAACAATTAAATCCCAAATCAGTGAAAGCAAAGCAAAAAAAAAAAAAAAGAAAAGTGAACAGCTATGACCAACACACTAAATGTATGAAAAAAATCAATACTACCACTGAGACTGGAAATAACACACTTCATAATTGCTTTCAAGTATAATCACCTCATGGTAAGCTACAACTGCCAGTCATATTTATATTCTGCACAAGCAAACCATTAAACAGAAGTAAAGAAAATATTTTATTAATCTAAATAAACCTGTGAAAAATCACTTTTTGACACATCTACTGGATTTTTCTAAAAACATGTAAAACTGAAAGAAAAAGAACCTTACCAAAAATACATACTGCATACTTCAAATAATGACCTAGCATTACATGAATCCGACTATTAAAACGCCCACTTTCCCAGGACTGTGGTGTTCACATTTATCCCTTGATGATGGGGCTTAGTCTGAGCCCTTAATAAAAAAAAACAATCCTCCATAAAAAGGCAGAGGTGCCAAAATAAGCCACATAACTGTTCCAAAAATGCAACCGTCTTCTCATTCTTAAATACATAGCCGGATGGTCTGCCATATGCTTCTCTAAGCGAAGTGAAGCAAAAAGGAGACTGAAGGACATTAAGGCCTATTGGGGGTAAAATGGATGTGTTTCAGTTAAATGAAGAAGACGGTGCTTTATAATACATAGGGAGGAACAGTGAGTGGCATTTCATTTCATGATGTACATAAAAGAACAGTTATGGGATCCAAACCTTATTCCAATGAACAAGGATGTTCAGAAAAAGACCCTGCAAACAAAAAGTTGGAACTAGTGTAAGGCACCCTAATTTAAGGGTGTTCCTAAAAAATGTGACGATTTACTTAATGAGGTAGATTTACATTATAAACCAGAATAGTTGTGTCAAATATTTAAAATATTTAAATCTTTAAAGTCTAAATAGTTTCAACTGTAACAGAAATTATTTTATTTTTAGTACTCTGATAGGTCCATAGAGATATGATAAGGATCAAATTATCAAAACATATTCATAATCACTGGCCTTGAAACAGTGTGAAATGATACCCCATATGCTTGAGTTTGCAATTTGACATTTTTTAACTTCTAGAAATGGCTCTTAGTGGGCTAGGACCTCGGGTAAAAACTCAGATATCAAAATATATTCGTGATCACAAACTTCACTATTGCATAAGATGAAATTCCACATGAATACATTACCAATGCCCGTTTTTTCAGTGTTTTGTGAAAAGGAGTCATTTTGACCCCTCGGATCCCATTAGAGCGTGAACCCTCGGTTTTATTGAAGACGCCTGTTGGTTTACTCTTTATCATAAGGGTGTTAATTTCCTGCAGAAAATATGGCCCAAAATGGCCTAAAAAGAGGGGTTTTCAAGTGTAGAGGACCAAACAAAGGGGAGGAACCCCTAAAAGCATCAAAATAAGTCAAACAGTATCATATATTAAGTAAGTAATTTAAAGCATTTATAAGTAATTCTTATAAACACAAAATGCAAATTCATAAAATATACAGTAACAAAATGTCCAGTGTGATGTTTCATTTAACAAGTATAGTGTGGGGAAAAAAAGGAATACCAGTCTCATAATGACTATGACCTTTTGGTAACCAACTAAACAGGCATCATTTAAAACAAACAAAACTAATACACATTAAGGTAATGCTAGCAGTGATGAAATGACTTTTAGTTATTTGTTTATGGAAGCTTACTTATAATTCATCCCCTTCAGGTTAAGAAGAGAAGAAATAGATCTCATTAATTCCAGCAATAATCTCCAAGTGTCCTGAACAGCATATTATCATCTCCCAAGTGTCCTTCCAGAGGACCATGTTCAGTGTACAGTACCTCCTAAACGAGTGACCCAGGTAGCCTCCTTAATAATTGCCCAAACCACACTGATTAGCTTGTGTCAGTCCCAGGTAACATAATACAACACCCTTAAAATCACTTAGTCTGATATAGTGTTACCGGGCAGGGCTGGTGTGTATCCCATAAGTATTGGGCAAGAAACACCTCTGGATTGGGTGCCAGTTGATCACAGGCCCACTCTGTCCATCATATAACTACAAAGACACTTGGTCAATTTAGAGCCACCAATCTCTTTTCAAGCAGTGAAATTGAAATGGAGAATGAAACCGAAAGTGATTCAGATGAATCCAAAACTGATGCTCATGTCAATTGCACACGTGCAGTGTGCCATTCAAAGGCTGATCAGTCTGGAAAGAAAATCCATAATGAATCACACTACTATTGCCCCAGCTGTGATGTTGGATTGCGTATTTCACCGTGCTTCATAATGTACCACACAAACAACACATTTTGACAGTATATGCAGTATTAGTATTTTTATTTTTCATTATTATTACTATTTGTATCATTAATATACTTTCAACCTTTCTGACTTTGTACTTTTAGTGTTTTTCACCTTTTACAGTAGAAAGACAAGATTTAATATATATGTAATTTTTCAAGGCAAAAAATGCAATACTTTTTACAAGTTTTTTTGAGAAAAAATGTAACACACTTAGGAGGTTAAAGTACATACAAAAACTGATCAGATATGGACCTGAAAGCTGGGATGCTCACTCCTGTACAACAATGCCACCCATTGAAGTAGCAGTCATTCAGGGCAGATGAGCCCCTAACACCATCAAACCCATCAGACCTGTATAGTGACTCTTATTTATTGCATATAATCACACATTACACAGAAAACTATCCTTAGCTTTGTGGTTAATAAGTCCACCCATTGGTGTCTACAAATCATGTTTTCTATTGAATAATTTTCTACTGAGAAAATGGCAAATCTTAATACATTTTTGTGCATCCTTTTGAAATTGTTGTTGCCGGTTCCACTCAAATATGTTTTATTCCACCAAGAAAAACTGAAATTCCTCCCAGCGCTTTCATATCATTTCACTTCAAAGCTGGCACCTTCTTGGCTTTTATGTATAAGGGTAAACTTATGCACTGTCCCCAGAAAAATTTACTTTTATATTATGAGACCCCGGTGGTCCACAATATACATTTTTTTTATATATACATACAAATGTACATAACACAAAAATCTATCTATCTATCTATCTATCTATATCTATCTATATATATATATATATATATATATATATATGTACAGTATATATTTTGTGAGTCACTGTCTTGCACCCCAAAACACGAGGCTGAGTCTCAGTACTTTAGCAAAACCAGCTATATTCTACTTGAAACAGGAACAGCATGATTATATATTGTAGTGAGAACTATCACTCTCCGATACATAGACACAGCAAACTGGCAGGGTTGGGACCAGGTCAGTGGCCAAGTTACATAGTTCTCTACATTTCTAATGTTCCTTGCATCACCCAGCAATAGCAGGCTCTTATAGCGCAACTGCGATCGACTCAAGCAGCACCTCCACAGACATGGCAATCGCGCTTTGAGGAGTCATCCCTTTGGGGGGTCCCCAAAACAATTCAGATATATATAACACTGTATATATTGTGTGGGATGGCTGGGAGCCTGGCCCAGCTAGGCACTCTTAACCTAGAAGGACGGGGGAGACAGGTCTTTGTCTTCCCCATGACACTAGATGGCAGCCAACCCAGGCTGGGATCTCTGTTTGGACACCCACAAGGCATGGCAGGTATTGTAGTCCCAGAGGACAGCCCTGTTGGGTCCTGTGGAGGGAGTCACCCGGAAGTGCGTTGGAGTCGGAGCTTCATATCATTGGAGGTACTCCCGGAGTTTGGATAAAAGGAGCTCGAGCCAGATTCAGGAGGAAGAACAGCTATGCTTAAGAGGAGAAGTGGAGGCAGTGTCAAAGAGAGGAAAATAGAAGACAGAAAAGAAAAGCATTGCTGAGTGCTTGATTGTGCTTATCTGTACTTGTGTTGGTGGTGGGAAATGCTTACTTGAAGAGTTTCCCACAATAAAATTTCCTTTTATACTTGTGTCCAACCCTTTGTGTTTGGTGAGCTGGAGCACCCCCTGCTGTCCACAATATATATACACACACACACACACTCATACATACATACACCTTATTACTTCCAACAGCAAACTGCCTAATTTCACCATATGTTTGAACATAAAGCAAAAGGTACAATTATTTTATTGACTTAAAGTTAGAAGTCAAAGATGTTAAGTACAAAAATGTAAGTTTGGTTGTTTTCTCTGCCTCCATGTGTTCCCTCCCTGAATTTCTATAACTGAAGACTCTACACTCAGGTGTTGTTGGTAAGCGTAGGCGTACAGCCCTATAACTAGGATTGGTTCCTTCCTCGCTTTCTATGCTGTTGTCAAAGCCAAAACTCTGTGCAACAGAATAAGAGTGTTCAGGAAATTGACATATGGCTAGACGGTACTAAATGCCCAGATAACAATAAGCACAATTTTTCTAAAGCTAGTTTTGTGAAAATAATGTTTATTCTTTCCTCTACTACTGCTAAAAAGAAGTTTTATAGGCTTGTAACATACATTCTTCCTCACTCTACTGGAATTTTAATAACCTTTTATTTACAGTAAATCTTTGTTGAAAAACAGGTTACAAGAGATTACATAGAACTCATTCTGTCAATATATAATATGGTGTTGCAATTAAAAAAAAAAAAATTACAAAGGCGACTTGCCTTGTAGTTCTATGCATTACAAGTCGTGCAATAAAAAATTACTTCACACTGTTTAAAATCTAAAGCAAATGTGTTCATTCTGGTTATTCAAGTTTTCACTCCCATAAAAATGCTCATTTACCTTAATTATTTTTATTACATACACTCTTCTGATGCATGCACTAAGTATATACAAGAATTTTTACCTCTTTGTACAACAATATGGAAGCCACTGAAACAGAGTAGTGGCAAAGTTGGTCAATGCTTTGTTCTTAATCTTGGCTTGGTCATTACTTCTGAGGCTGCTGCATGAACTTTCTACCACATCACAATGACATAATGTTAAAGTTGGTCTTTTAAAAGTAGCTTTAGATGATCAAATGTAACCTGAAATGGACTGGTGTCCAGTAAGGAGTTGGTTTCTACATTCTGCTCAGTGTTGCCAGAATAGACTATGGCACACCTTTTCATTAAACAGAAGATTTACCAAACCCACTAAAACCTTTTAAGGTGTGTTTTCATAATCTTGGCATGCTTTCATATTATATAATATTTCTGCCAAAATGAAAGTAATAATTTACAATTAGTACATGAATAATCACAAGAAAGTACAGTGATATATAATTGAGACATTATATTGTAAAAAGAACCCCCAAATAATTAAATGAAAGTCATCTAATTATTATAAAATACAATGTTATCTTGGCTCAGTAATGTAGTTCATTTAATTATTGCAGTTATAATTTCAAAATGGCCTTATTTTTAAAGACCATTTATGTTTATCAATGGGGCTTTTCACAGTATCACATTTCCAAAAGGTTTTTTTAATGCCAGTATTTTATAATAGAATGTCTCTTTTCATGATGGTTTGTGACTTGTCAAGTAAGACTACCAGGCTGACCCTATTCCTATTCCTATTAGTTAATCATTTTCTGTTTGTTACTTTTTCCTGATTGTAGGCGGTAGGCTGCTAAAGATATTTAGCCCTGCTTTTCTTGCATTCAACTCAGTAAGAGTCATAATAGTTAGTGATGCAGACATAACATTTAGAAATAATTTAAAAAATGGAAATATGCACATACAATAGGCACTTTTATTAAACATCGACAGACTATACTTTCAAAGCTTAGTGAAGTAGTTCCATGGTGCACAGGAAACACCTCATAAAACAACGAACATGCACCAAGGACAAGACACTACTAGTATCTGGATGTTCTCGTTTCTTAATGTAACATACCTGGTACTACTGATCACCCATTCTCACTCTCTACCAAGAACAACCCACAACTTCTGCAGGAGGCTGCTATCTATCCTCTCTCTGCAAGTCTCCACTTCTCTACCTGAAAGTTCTTGAGGCTTGTGAAAGCACAGGCTCACTGTCAATGTCTAACGGGTTACTGTCACTCAAGCATTTAGCCCCAACAATCTGAAGACAGCCTGTCAGCCACAGTATTATAGTCTTTTTACATGTTTTGGCAACATATTGGTGAGGCTTGGTCAAATAAGTGCTCTTCAAAATGTTCATGTTGATGAAGCGATCCTCAGCAGCTCAACATAGATTATCACCTGGAATTTCCAGCCATGAACATTCAACATTAACACGTCTTGTGATTTTTTTTTTTTATAAGTATGTTCTGTGCGCTCAAGGAGCTCAATTAGCCTTAAACTACTAATGACATCTTCATCAACATCAAGATTTAAAAGAGCATTTATTCATCTAAGCATTTCCAATATATTGTCAAATTGTCTGAAAATACATCATCTGTTAAAATCATTTCTTTCTCTTTCATTGGCCAAACTACATGACCAGCTGGAATTCAAGTAGCACTGAAGATCTTTGGTAGCCTATTGTCTACAATCATCCATCCATCCATCCATTCTCTTCCGCTTATCCGAGGTCGGGTCGCGGGGGCAGCAGCTTAAGCAGAGAGGCCCAGACTTCCCTCTCCCGGCCACTTCTTCCAGCTCTTCCGGGAGAATCCCAAGGCGTTCCCAGGCCAGCCGGGAGACATAGTCCCTCCAGCGTGTCCTGGGTCTTCCCCGGGGCCTCCTCCCGGTTGGACGTGCCCGGAACACCTCACCAGGGAGGCGTTCAGGAGGCATCCTGATCAGATGCCCGAGCCACCTCATCTGACTCCTCTCGATGCGGAGGAGCAGCGGCTCTACTCTGAGCCCCTCCCGGATGACTGAGCTTCTCACCCTATCTTTAAGGGAAAGCCCAGACACCCTGCGGAGGAAACTCATTTCTGCCGCTTGTATTCGCGATCTCGTTCTTTCGGTCACTACCCATAGCTCATGACCATAGGTGAGGGTAGGAAGGTAGATCGACTGGTAAATTGAGAGCTTTGCCTTACGGCTCAGCTCCTTTTTTACCATGACAGACCGATGCAGAGCCCGCATCACTGCGGATGCCGCACCGATCCGCCTGTCGATCTCACGCTCCATTCTTCCCTCACTCGTGAACAAGACCCCGAGATACTTGAACTCCTCCACTTGGGGCAGGATCTCTCCCCCAACCCTGAGAGGGCACTCCACCCTTTTCCGGCTGAGGACCATGCTCGGATTTGGAGGTGCTGATTCTCATCCCAGCCGCTTCACACTCAGCTGCGAACCGATCCAGAGAAAGCTGAAGATCATGGCCTGATGAAGCAAACAGGACAACATCATCTGCAAAAAGCAGTGACCCAATCCTGAGTCCACCAAACCGGACCCCTTCAACACCCTGGCTGCGCCTAGAAATTCTGTCCATAAAAGTTATGAACAGAATCGGTGACAAAGGGCAGCCCTGGCGGAGTCTACAATCAGCTGAAGGTAATTAATAGCAAATGATTGACCAAAAGGTTCTGTTTGGTTGTCTTTGTCTCAAAGGACAACTGAGGAACCCATCAGAATCATCAGTGTCATTTTGAAATGAAAAGTGCTGGCATTTAGAATCGTACTTTTGGGAAAAGTCTTTAAAAATGACATTTTGAAGTACTGTACAACATGCAATAACTAAGTGTAAGGTAACTACAAATTTGAACCAAAGTAAAATAAATATATTTTTTATAATAATTTGATTACTTTTACTTAATTATGCATTTTTAACCCAATTTAATGATGCATCAAACCAAACAAGAATCTAAAACTTTAAAACCTATCAATTACATACCACCACAGAGAAGAACATTCCTGCATATGAAGTTATCTCTTGTGATTTTGCAAACATTAGGTGCATAGATGTGGCAGAAAAGTAATGAGACTGATTTTTT
Source organism: Polypterus senegalus (assembly GCF_016835505.1). NCBI lineage: Eukaryota > Metazoa > Chordata > Cladistia > Polypteriformes > Polypteridae > Polypterus > Polypterus senegalus. Next base: position 74,496,663 of record NC_053168.1, on the reverse strand, counting down.
ATTTACCAAAGTTTTTATTTTTTTCAAACATCAATGTTATCCCCTCAAAGTAGTTCCCTTGGGCAGCTACACACCGATGGAGATGTTGTTCCCACTGTTGGTAGCAGCGCTGGAAGTTTTCAACCGGTATGGTCTTCAGCATGTCCGTTACACTCTTTTGGATGTTTTCTAAAGTCCCGAAATGACATCCTTTGAGGACATTTTTCAGTTTAGGAAAAAGGAAAAAGTCACACGCACTGAGGTCAGGTGAATAAGGGGGCTGGGGAACCACAGGAATGCCTTTTGAGGTCAAAAATTCTGTTATGGAGAGGGCAGTTTTTCGGCACCATTTTGGCACAGACCTTTCGCATGTGCAAATGTTCAGTCAAAATTTGATGAACGGTAAATCTGTTCAAATTTAATTGTTCACTCAACATTCTTGATGTTAAACGACGGTCTGATCTCACAAGAGTGTTCACACGTTCGATGTTTTCATTGGTTTTCGGTTGAAGTCCTCCCTGAACGGTGTTCATCTTCAACGTGTTTTCTGCCTTCCAAAAATGATTTGTGCCAGCGAAAAACTTGAGCTCGGGTTAAAGAATGTTCCCCATAGGCCTGTTTTAACTTTTCAAACGCCACACTTGCCGTTTAATGGCACAGCGTTGCTCCAAATTCCGCTGTTCCATTTTGCGTGACGCACAACCAAAAACACAACTTCGCTAATAGCAGTCACAAAAATCATGTAGTTAACGGAAGGAGTTGAAACTTGCACTGAGCTATGGGAGGGTACTGATACACGTGCTCTATCAAGGACAACAGCGCAGCGTTGCCAGATCGCTTGCAGTGTTGTCAGTCTCATTACTTTTCTGCCACACCTCTTATATGACTGTATATTTTAGTTCACTTTTCTCCACAAAAGCATGCCTACTGGAAGCTAGCTTTTTTATTAATATTAAATGTACTTTAACAGTAGCATGAAGTCTCAGAATACACAATAATAAATAATTGTTTAAGCATTTAACCAAACATAAGGAAGCTTAATCCCACCAGTCAAAAAATATATTGTGTTATTTCATAAGACTGGTGGTCGTATGAATGTGTGCAGGTGGTAGCATCATGCTTACTTTTTCATTTGGTGACAGGTAGAAAAGAAATTTGGCATACGCACACCCGAAATCAACTGCCAATCTGGAAACATTATGAAGTTTTCATTAGGTTTTAGTTGTTTTAATTGAATTAATATTCTTAAGTAAAAAAGAGAACACTGGTAAGCTATCCTACTTATGAGTTCCAGGGCCTCTGCTTTGAGTCTACCTTGGCCACAGTCTGTGTGGAATTTACACAATTTTTCCATGTCTGCAAGATATGACTGGTACAAATGCACATCCTTAAGTGTTTATTATGTTGTACTGGCACTTAGTCTAGGGTTGTTTTTTGTCTTATGTAACATGTAGTTGAGATAAATTTTTAATGTTTTTGGAGAGCAGGACTTATTTGCTTGCATAAGGCCTGTAGTGGTGAGTGAATGTGCATATCCTAAGTTATTCTGACACATTTGTATAGGGTGATCCAGATCTAATTATGCAATTTTCATTACGCTATAACTTACTAAGTTTATTACATAGAAAATCACCTGAAAAATCCTGGACCATCGAGAAGTGTGCGAACTGACGACATGAAGAATCGTCTTTGCACCGAAATGGAATCGTCCCTGCATAAATCATCAAAGTCATCCAGACGATCTGGATCTGCATAATTAGATCTGGACCACCCTGTAGTAGCAGTATAGGCAATCCTGAGTAGTAACATTGGTGGACTGAATGATGTGTAATGTTGCTAATAGTGCAAATGTATATAATGCAAAATAAATTAAATTGTATAAATACACCTTGTATATGACAGCTTGATCTTCATTATGTATGAAGTGACATCTTTATATGAATTATTCTCACTAGTACATGTATCCTATACTGAAATAAATGCACTACATACTGGAACACTTAAAGAGTATCTTCATGGTCTGGCCACCACTCAACTGAATAAGCAGGATGAAACACAGTTGGAACTCAAAAAAAATCTTGATTTATGCATTTTAGAGATGGTTTTTACAAAAATATATTGATCAGATTTTCACAGATTTCATTTACAGTCTATAAGCATTTAATATGAACAGTGTGCTTTTCAATATGCTGTTACTGTATTTTATTACTTACATTACAGTGATGGGGCAGTTAGAACCTACAAGAAAGAAACCGCGTGATGATACAAGCTACATGCATGCAAGGGACACTGCTGCAAGACAGCACAATTATATTTGCTTATTTTTATGTGTGTATGATGGGAAGAAGTCAATGTAAAAACAAGCCATCAGTTATACTATAGATGTGTGTTAGTATCATTCCCCCCAAGACAAGGGGTTCCGATGATCACAATTAATTCACAGCAGAAATGGCCAATCCTGGTCAACCTCCCCAACCCCCACTGTGACCATCCAGCTCAAATTACTAAGGAGGAAAAGCCTATTGATGATTGTGTTTGATTCATTCAATGCTCTACTGATCGCTCAGGACCAGCCCCTATAGCAATTCCCAACCTGTGGGCATGGGCTGTGTCAGCATTGCAGGTGGTCTGAGGCCGATTCTGGATGAAACAATCACACTTGTGTCACAGCAGCAGAATCGCTGGTGGATTGTGACCGATCCTGGACAGCCTCCCCAAGTTCTACTCTTGACAAATATGCTCGATTCACTAAGCTGAGAAAGCACTGACCATCACACTTGACGCATCTATTACTCTGGTGATCACGCTGGACTACCTACCGCTTTGACGACTACCTACCGCTTTAACGGTCACACTCAGTTCATCAGGGGGGCCAGCCTAATCCCCCCAGCTCTGACAATCGTGCTAAATTTACAGAAAAAGTGGGACCTGGATTGTGACACCACAAAGGTTGGAAGATACTGTCCTAATGGATACAGTTGATACACATTTTGCATGGTGAGCTCCTACCTATTTCATACTTCACAGAAGCTACACAATGCCCACCTGTCTCTATTTTCTTTACAAACAAATAATATTCCCAAGAGACAGAGCTGGAAGTGGCAGAGTTAAAGATATTAAGATTTGCATTGGGGGTGACGAGGATGGATAGGATTAGAAATGAGTACATTAGAGGGTCAGCTCAAGTTGGACGGTTGGGAGACAAAGTCAGAGAGGCGAGATAGCGTTGGTTTGGACATATGCAGAGGAGAGATGCTGAGTATATTGGGAGAAGGATTATAAGGATAGAGCTGCCAGGCAAGAGAAAAAGAGGAAGGCCTAAGATAAGGTTTATGGATGTGGTGGGAGACGACATGCAGGTGATGGGTATAACAGAGCAAGATGCAAAGGACAGAAAGATATGAAAGAAGATGATCCGCTGTGGTGACCCCTAATGGGAGCAGCCGAAAGAAGAAGAACTGACTAAGCAGCTATACCCCACACCCTGACTCCATTTTCAGCCACTGAGCATAGAGTCATTTGAGGGTACAGCACTACAACAGGCTTTAGATAAGGAAAATCTAAAACTTTTTTTTTCCCCTTTTAGGCATCAAATAATAATTCTTGTAAATGTGAGCACCAAATACTCATAGATCAGCCCCTTAGACTACTTTAATTGTTGTGCTTACATAGGTCACACAAAAAGACAATATTCCTTCAGGGATTAATACAATGTACCAATGCACACACACAAACATAAAAGCCCACATACATCAAACCATAACTTCAAATTATAAAGATTTCTGAAAGAAGGTGCAGGCATGTGAGTTGGTTTTATTTTATATAGGCATTTCTGTTCTACTTTAGCTAGGAGGCTATTTTGTGTTCTTAAACAGAACTTAGAATAAACAAGTATCCTTATTCTTCCTTAACAAAAGATAGCACCAAAGAACTATGTTTAAACCATTTCCAACTTCATTTTGCTTTAATTATTATACACCTGAAATGAGGATGTCTTTTGAAACCACGAATCTTGCTACTTTCAAGTGGCCTATTTATTACGTTTTAAGACTTTGTTTTGGTGTTTTTCTGGCCTCGATTATATGCCACAGCAGCACAATTAGCTTCACCTAGCAACAGATACAGCTGAGACAGGCCATGGCATAGAGTCCAGGCCACATCCTGCTACCTTATACTCAGGATCCATGTTGACTTCAGCATGAATGGTGTTAAGATTAGCAACATGAGTCAACTTAATGAATACGGATTGTATAGAAAAATACAATACAAGAGTGACAATTAAGAAGTCATTGTACATGGGCCTCAGTAGTCAGACTAAAGCTCTAATACAGACTTTTATCTATAGCCATTGATATATGAAGAGCTAGGACTGGGTAAGCTTCAATTTTTCCTATTGTGATATGATCCTACATAGCTATTGTAATAATCTACATTACTCCCATTAATTTCATATCATTAACAAAAAATTGCTCATCTATTTACTGAAACCTCTTAAACCAGTACTAGGGTCACAAGAATCTTAGACAGGAATGAACCCAGATGACATTCACATGTACAGTCTCTCTTTACCTTACCTTCACCTTTTCCCACTTCCAAGCACAGTCATTCAAACCAGGCCAATTTCTATAATAAAACTTATGACATTGAAAGCTTACCAAAAGTAAAGTATAACATCAATGTAAGCTTAGCACAAGCTGATATTTTATGCTTAAATGCAGCCTAACTGCTTAAACATGAACTTGATCAGTCATGGGGTTCAGCTGCAGGCAGACAGAGAGACCCATCTTCTTAGGTTTAGTGCACAGCTGATTTTCTATGTCAGTGTTTGTGGTGCAAACAGGCTGACACTTCTGAGTAAGTGTGCCCATCACTAGCTAGGTTTTCATTGTTTCACCAGAATGTAAGCCTGAGATTAGTAGAGGTTGTCCCCAATGAGGGAGGTAGGTGATTTGACAACAGTGAGCTAGATGACTAATTTACATGCCTTTACTTGCTACTATAACATTTCATAATCAAACAAGATACTGCAAGAAATCGAACAGTTAGGGCTAAAAGAAAGCTACACGGCACTAATGAACATACTGAAAAACATGCATGCATCCATGTACATTTTGATAATTTATTCACTGCTAATTAAGGGAAGTGGCATAATGCCACTATTGAAAGACAGCTTTTTATAGATGAACGTAGGAATAGGTCTCCTTTAGCTGAAGCCAAAGTTAAACTTTGGCTATAGAATTTGCTTCAAACCAAACATTGTTAAGGTGTTTTGCAGTTTGAAACAGGAGTCTCCAACTCTGGTGCTGGAGAACTACTGTGGCTGCAGGTTATCATTCTAACTCTTTTCTTAATTAGTGACCAAGTTTTTGCTGCTAATTATTTTCTCTTCATTTTACTTGACTTGTTTCTAAGAACTTCCTTCAATTTTTCTTAAATGACACCCGAGCAGAAGTGACCAACAGATGACTAGCTAAGTCAGGACCTCAAACTCCAACCACTTTCTTAATTAGATGCTGATTCTTATTGTTATTTAACTCCATGGCTTGCTCGGCTTTCATTCTGCCACAACAGATATTTCTAAAACTGTTGATTTTCTTTTTTTTTTTTTAAAAAAAAACACTGTCAAAATCCTGTGTGGACCTCTACAGATCAACATTACTGAGCCCTTCACCTTTCATTTTCAGATATTGTATGATGGACACCGGTGGCTGGTTATGTGTTGGCTATTTTTCTATCTCATTATTGTTTGGTTGTTAACTAAGGAAACAAGGAACAATTAAGGAGTCCGAGTCTTAAACAGCAAGTCAATTAAAATTAAGGCAAAAGAAATTAATTAGCAGCAAAAACCGGTCAGTAATTAGGAAAAGTGTTAAAATGAAAACCTGAAGCCACAGTAGTTCTTCAGAACTTGAGCTGGAGACTCCTGGTTTAGCTGATCCAGACTGACCATCAGGTTAGTAGCAGTTCTTTAAAATTCAAATAATGAATTCTTTAGGTCGCCTCATGTGGGTAGAAAACACCATCCTCACATTACTCAAAGAAAAAAAAATCACTAAAAGATAAGATGATGTCATAAAAAAAAAGAAGAGTGAATAGTTTCAAAACAAAAGGATTATTGGTTGCTTCAACACAAACTTCATTAAATAGAACATGCACATTGTATTTTCTTGGCAAACTACACAATTAAGAAGGCAAGTGTTACATACAATAATAGTATTGTATGTTATCCATTAAAAGTTTTACTGTCCACTGACACTGAAAGTAAAAGAAAGTTACATGTAAAAAGGTGCCTCAATGTCTAAATGAAACAATTATTCTTATAAAACAATGACACTGATTATATGCTAATCTCTTTCCACTTCTGTTAAAAAAAATTTGCTTGACCTGAAACGAAGTCCTGCTTACAAATCTGTTAAGCAGTTGTAATTTAACTGAATTATGTTTTTAAAGAGCAAGAATGTAATATCAGTGCATTCCCCATTATATGTGAGGAGGAGGGCAGACTTCCATCCAATATTTAGAGAAAAAAAAACTTAAATATTTTATATATATTGCATTAAAATGAAGGAGATGTTATTTATCTATTAACTGGCTTTTTCATTAACCAAAATATTCACTACAAAGGAGTGATTTTGAGACTCAAATGTCAGTTTAATAAGGAATTAATGCGGTACAGACTGTTTTCAGGGTGGTATAGTGGGTATGGCTGCCACCCCATGGATCTTGCACCCTGTGCAGAGCTATTTCCAACATTGGACCCTTGCCAGAAAAGGCCATACTCCACCCACACCCATCTATTGGTTTTAGCAGGGTAGAGAATGTAATTTTATGTTACATTAGAACTGGTCACATGAAGCATTCCTTTCATTCACAAAGACAAGCTATTCAATTTCCTGCTTTATAAGAGGGCTAGAATTCACATAATCTAAGATCCTGAATAAAAGATTGAAATTTAAAACCAAAAGAGACATGTAAATCCAACAGCCAAGGCTGCCAACTCTAGAACTATTAGTGGTTTGTAGATTAATTAATGGAGTCATGTGGGAACTGCAAAATAACATATTTCTTTTGATGCTGTGTGTTGCAAAAGGAGTCACATGAAACTGGAATTATTCTAATAAACATAAAAAGTTTGACAAACAAGAAGAAACAAAAGGGTTGTTTCATACACCATCACGTAAGGCGTCCCAGTATCTCAACCAGGTATTTTTTAATGACCGATTCTCACACATCTTTGTGGCTTCTGCGTGAAGAAATACTCCACTGCATCCAACTTATATATTTTCAACCAGTTTAATTCAGTATGCGATTCACTCTTAAACTAAAATAATTCAAATGGATCAATTTTATCAATTCTTTTAAGGATTACGAAGAACTAAATTAGCTCCAAATATAGCACTTCCTGCTCCGGAATCAAGAGGTTTATTTCCCTTTGGTCTAGGGACGCGTTTAGTTGCTTTTCTCTGAATGTCTGATCTTTTTATGTAGTATGGCAACAAGAACTACACACATATCTCCAGATACCCTCTACCTAGCATTTTATATTATAGTATACCAAGGACAATAAATTTGAACTTGCAAAGTTGAAGCAGAATGTTCCTTGATATAATATTACAAAGTTTTTACCAGATAACATTTTATTTGCCTTTTTGATGACATAAGCCCTAAAAACCCTTGTCCTGTAGGGCAGTGTCACCAATCCTGTGTCTTTAATTAAAGCTCCTTTTATGTATATTGTAAAGTTGTGGGTTGGCTCTACATTACCTGTAGCATTCAGGAGCCTCTTGAACCCCCACTGTCTGTAGCGTACCCAAGAGAGGAGTCAGTGGATGAGGACACAACACACAAGCAAGGGGTTGGTGCAAAAGTGCTCCAGTGCTTTTATTAAAAAAACAACTAAACAGTGTCCAAATAAATAGAGAGAGGTTATGAGCACACGCTGATACAGTGCATTGCCGCACCCACCACATAACAAATCAAATCAAGCAATTAAATATTCTTTAAAACAAGGTTAAAACAAGCAGGAAACAGTCTTCTAAAAATTTCTGAAGCCCAGGTGCAATCCTTTAAAACAGATGTCCCTCTGGCTTATCCTATTCAAACCTTGCAGCAAGGAGAGACGTCAACCAACAGGTGCGGCCAAACTTCAATTTCAGCTTGTGTCCCCTCTGCCCAACCCACGGTGATCCACAGGGCGCCGTCAAGCCACCACTCCCTCTGACTTTCAGTGTCATCTCTGGCCCAGCAGAGCAGCATCTCCCACTGAGATTGAGCCGGCTCATTATTTATTTAAAATGGGCCACTAATTTTCCAGCAATGGACCCGCTATACTGCATACATGTTTTGCTTTGCTCTAGTTTTGAGGTTTTTGCTGCCTTCACAATGTTTGTTGTCGCTACTATTTTGGTGTTGTGCAAATTTCAAAAAATTATGATCTAAATGGGAGTCTACTTTATAAAATTAATAAAAACTAAAATAAGACAGGGTACCAACACAGATCCCTTGAGATGCTTCCATGGCAACCCCAACATATGTGGATTATTTTCTATCTGTAATCTTCATCTCGACTCTAGCCAATCCAAAATTCAGTTTGGTAAATTACCTTTGATGCCAATGGCTTCTTCTTTTATATTTTATCTTCAGTGTAGAACCATATCAAAAGTCTTTTGAAAGTGTAAGTAAATAATGCTATCTTCTTTGTTTAGTCAGCATATTGAGATGTCTATTCAAAACAGACTGGCTGTGAAACATCTTTCTATCAAAAACGTGTTTGTGTTAGCAAGAGTAGAATGACTCTTCAGTCTTTTGCTGACTGGTGGTATGTTACGTTCAAACATCATGCTATTGCAAGTGTGGTTTGCCACCATCCCATCCATCTGCATGAGTTGTCAAGAAACACTATATACATCAGTCAAACGAGAGAAAGGACAAAATACAAAGGGACACCATATCAGAATTTGGTAAATGTCATTTACTATTCTGAACTACTTTTTTCTTATTTCAACTTTGTATACATTTACAAGATTATTATTATCATATGTACAGAGCACAGTGAAATTCTTACCTTCAAGTGCTAATCAACATGAAGCATGATGACACTCTCCGGTGTCAATGATTAGCGAGTATGACAACCTTATGTCCAAACCTCTCTTTATGTGCCAGCACGAAGGGGTTTTTGTGTTTTGGCTAATTCCTTTGCTATATCTTAGTATTTGTTTTGCTTTCACTGAATGTCTAATCTTCAGTTACTTTTTGGTCCTAGATTATTATTCCTACATCTGTTTCTTGGCTTTATGCTCTTCTCTGTCACAGCTTTAATTTTTAAATATGATTATAAATATTCTGATTTGCCACACCTATTTGTCTGCTGGGGCTAGTTAAGCAACATGAGGTACAGTCCCACCCTTTAACCCTAGAATATTGTCATCTTTGTACAGAGATTTATGTTGAATAATAACACCAAGCAGACAACCTGCTTTGAGGCACATCAGTTTGAGTGTATTGTCTCAAAAAAGTTCTTTTTGAATGACAAAAACTTAAAGAAACCAGCAACAGAGCCAGTTTTGTACCCTTATATTTAAAAAAAAAAAAATATGTAAAGCATTAATGTCAAAATTATATAAAACCTAATATATAAAGTTTTCTTGGAAAAAAATTATGTTTTCAGTGAAATTTTGTGTTAATATTTAAGATCACAAGAACAGTTAACATCATTTATAAAGGTTAACACTACACTTCTTGGTCCAAAGTTTGCTCAGGAGATCTTCAGCTCTTTCCCTATTAATATATCATAAGAAGAAATAAAAAAAAAAATCAGAATGAATAAAATATCTGCATGTCTTTGGTTTGGAAAAAAGAATTTACTGCAAATGTCAACTTACAGCCTTACGTTGACCACAGCTGATATAAATAAATCATTTGTGTAGTGCAGTTCCAGGAGTCTGTTTCACTAAACAATTCTTGCCTATTTGTTCATATGTCCCATTAGTGATATAAACGTTCACATCTGAAACATTACATACATTATGTTCACCTTAAATTTTCAAACCATAACCATTCTGGTCCTTCAACTAATTGTTTGAACAGACTGTGCTCACAAGCCTGTATATGTGCAATAGTTTTCTTCTCTCCTTAGTTTTTTCTTCTGTAAAGAAATGTAACTAAAGCATTATTTGCTGTGAAATGGAATATTTCAGTTTGTATCACAAAAAAGCCAGATCACCTTATTATTTCAGCCTAGTGGTTTTCTATCTCCGTCATCAAGTAGCCCTTGGGATATAGGTTTTACCTTCAAACAATTCATGAATTACTGGCCATCTCCAGTTATTAAATGAACGAACCCATTGGTGAATGAGATGGCTCAAGTTTACTATAGGACTACGAGATCAAAAATGGTACATCTGATATTGGTCAAAAGTCACATTATATGTGCCACAATGAAAAGGCATCAGACACTGATAACACAAATACTGTCTTGAGTATTTTTAAAAAAGAAACTTTGGACAAATAAGAGTAAAGATGCCGAAAGAGATACCCTCTCTTTTGTTAGAGGAACCAAACATTCAAGGCATAACTACTTTTGAAATGGACGAGTAAGTTTACTATTGTGTGAAGACAAAGCACTGAATGGTTGCTGGATACAGTAAAACAGATTTTAGTTAAGCGTAGAAAACATTTTTTTTGACTCTTGCGTTGTGTACAATATGTACATGGTGCATTTATTTATTTACTAAGAACCAATAAGGTTCATCTACTGTATGAAATCAGGAGTTTTCTTGTCTGCATTTTCCTCTATTTTGGTGGCCACACATGCAAATATCTCTTACGTAGGAGATGTTTTCATGTACTACCAGGATACTTTTACATACATATGAGATATTTTCACATACATATGTTCAAGATACTTTCACATACATCAGGATGTCTGTGAAGAGTGGTGAGATCAGCTGAACACATCGCTGGAAACTGTAGATTGGGAAGGAAACTGTTATGAGAAGGTCTACTGAGAAGGAGATTGTTATGGAAAATTCTAAGGGGCAAGGTTATTATTATGATAAGGTTTACAAGACCAGGTGATTGCTATGAGAAAAGGTATGGATTGAGGTCATTGTCATGAGAAAAGTGTAAAGCAGATGATGAGAAACTGTGTGAAGCAGGGATATTTTGAGATAAGAATTATAATTAATATGAGCGGGGGGGGACTCATTTTATTGAATTGAGACAGGATTTATGTGCTCTACAATGGTTTTCTATGCCATGCAATAAAGTCTATTCTGACCGCCTATCTGTAAACTATGCATGTTTTCTTCTGAAGAAGTTTTCTCCACGACATACATTCCTTCACTTTCTGGACAACTACTCCAAGAGATGTCATATAAGAGCAAAGAAAATTATCCGTGACACCAGCCATCCAAACAGCAGCATCTTTTTTGTGATGCGGTCAGGTAACTGTTACCACTGCCTAAGGTCCAGTTCAAAGAGACTGGGTCCCACAGTTCATTCAAATTTTGAAGGAAGAAAGTGTCAGAAAATATATGGCGTCCTATTGTAAACTCTATAAAACTAAGTTATTTAGTAATTATTTATCACATATTTATAATTCTATTAATGATTTTTGAATATTTATAAAGTCATGTATTGTTATTGTCCTTATTCTTATTCTTCTTAAAGGCACAGTCGGAGTTGAGGGGCTAAGCATTGCACTACATATTGTACTGTATGTGAAAAATAAAAATTGATTTGATTCAAGTATACTTTTGGAGCTGTGAGTCAGTCATATTAAACCTCTATGTCCTACATACACAATACTTGTATATAAACAGTGTAACCAACAGAGCTACCAAACAGTCTAGATTGCATGGCTTTTCAAACTGGTGGTTCTAAAAAGGATAAAAATTCTTATTTGTGGGATTAGTTTTTGTTATATAATACAATCGTTTGGTATTGACCAGCAATCTCAAACTCCAGTCCTGGAGGGCCACAGTGGCTTCAGGTTTTCATTCTAACCCTTTTCTTAATTAGTGTTCTGTTTTTGCGCTAAACAACTTCTTTTGAATTAATTTTAATTGACTTGTTTATTTAAGATTTGTTCCCCGGAATTTCTTCATCGTTCCTCCGAATTGCTCTATTTCTTTCCTTAAACAGAAATGAAACATGAAGTGAGTGAGCCAACAGAAGACCAACTAACTGAGGTCCTCAAACTCCAACCAGTTGTTTAATTAGGAGCGGAGTCTTGTTGTTAATTAAACCCATTCTTTAATTCCATGGCTTGTTGCTGCTCGCATTGTGCAATAGCAGACATTTTCAAAATTGTTGATTTTTTTTTTTTCCCTTTTCTAAGAGCACTGTTAAAATGCTTTGGGGACTTGAGCAAATCAATATTCCTGAGACTGCCACCCTTTTTATTCTTTGATATTGTATGATGGTCACAGAATGAAAACCTGCAGCCACTGCGGCCCTCCAGGACTGGAGTTTGAGATACCTGGTACAGGCTCATATCATGAAATCCTGAACTTGATCAAAGGGGTTCGAAAGTCATCAATGTTACGTTATATACAAAAAGGACTGGCACAGAACTGATTAGGACAGTACAGTAGACCCCCGCGAAGACGCGGCTCATGGTTTGCAGCCTCAGTAGTTCGTGGATTTTTTCGTTAGAACCTAACTAATAATTGTTAGTGGAAACTGCAAATATCATCCGCAATTTTTTATGGCATTTTTCGTGGCAATACTGCACTGTAGAGAGAACAGGAAGTAACCTTAGAGGAAAACACGGCTTGGGATGGCGAAAGTAGCCAATCCTAGAGCTTTTTACACTACTAGAATTTGAAACTGTAACTCCCTGCTGAGGGGGCAGGGGCTGCTAGGGTCAAAGGATGTCAGCGAAGCATTTAAAAAGGGGGCCAGTGACCAAAAGAAAAAAAAAGTTTTTGTAATTTGTGCTTCAAGTTCCTGTCTCTCTTCCTGCCTTCTGTTGGGTTACCTATACTCAATCGTTTGTCCTGGATTGTTTCGTGCTTGGGGTCTGGATTGTCTGCCGTCTGCCTGTGTACATGAGGACTGTAAGTGAATTCATTGCCATCCTGCGAAGAAAGGTGTGCTCCTGAACCCGTCCACCTGTCTTCACAATTTCAGGAACTACCAGTAGGACTATCTTTACATTCCCATTCAACGTGCGGATCTCTGGACTATCTATTTTTATCATTACATTTCATCCGTTGGCTTTTTTTATGGACTTTACTGTGTGTGTTTTGTTGGTGCTTTGTTGTATTTAATGTAGACAGACAGAGGAAATTCACAGGGAATTCATATGGGAACAGGAGTGGTATCGTTGTTTTCATTACATTATTTATTTGCTGTCTGATTACCGGTTTGCTTCGTTTTTGTCTCTGTGAATGCATGCAGGTCGGGTCAAGGCTGGGTGCATCCTTGGAATCTTCACCATAAAAATAAATAAATCACTGTCTTCTCCACGGTGTGAATCTTAGTGGCACCGGACCACTACAGCATTACATATTCATTTCTCCTTGTAGCTGATTGACTGTTGCCCTGTGACGCATATCCAGCTGAGTGTTCTCGTGTTTTCTGTTTTGTTCTTATTAATCCTTAAACCACCGCAACCGGCTATAGTCGTTTCTCAGTGCCATTGGCCAGCACATTGGAGCCGAGTATATTTGGCGACGTAAATTCATTGAATGGCACAACCGGCTACAGTCGGTTCCCAGTGCAATTTACCAGCACGCCAGAGCTGATCAGTCAGTGCCGTACATTCGTTGAGCAGCCAGCTCATGACCACTGCCGGCCCCTGCAGTACTGCAGCCTTACTGTCCCTGGGATTGAGCCGCTGCACTAGACTAGCCTGTCAGCGTCAGCATTTACCTCTGTGTGCTTGTGTGCAGCCAGTTCAAGCACAATTGGCTCGGTGATTTACTGAATTTCATCAATTCACCTTTTACATATTTTTCCAGTAGTTTTTAAAATAGTTTTTACATTTCATTAGGAGTGTGTAAAATGATCAGTCTTGCAGTAATTGTGATGCTTTTTGCATGAAAAAAATGTTTTCCATTAAAATTTCACTTTTTCTTTGTGAATTGTGACATTTACTTAAAAAGTGCAGCAAAAAAGTATTTGGCGTCCTGGGATGCATTAACCCCCAAGTATGTGACAGTTTAAGGATTAAAGCCCTAAGATGCCACCAAAATGCCCTGCACCTTCTAAGGCTTCTGGCAATGAAAACGTGCTTGCATAAATTACAGTACACATAGCGGTAACATCAGTATTTTTATATTCTAGCACTGCGGGTGACATATCAGTACAGTACTGTACAGTATAAGGGTTTACCTTTACATTCTTTTTTTTAAGTAATCAATTAAGCTGAGGTTGAAATGAAAGTAAAGTGTTTTGGGGGCATACTTAGGGTTTAAACTATAAAAATAGGCATTTTTTAACCACATCCATAATTCATGGTTTTTCACAATTTGCAGGTGCTTTAAGAACATAACCCCCGGAAATTTTGAGGGTGTACTGTATTCTGAAACCCAAATATCAGTTAAAGACAGGCAGGCCATCCTGTGTACTGAGGTCCTAAAATGAATTTAAGATAAGAAATAGACCTTCCTTTCTTCCTTAAGAAGAAGAAAAAAAAAAACTGTCAAGGATTTTAAATGTCAACTCTGGACTTGAAAAACAGACAACATTCTGTACAAGTCACACTACTGACCTGAAAAGACGTTTGTATGTGTCTCTCTGTCAAATAATTGGTCTTCAACTTAAAGCCTCATGCTACAGAGTGTTGCTGACAAGTTGGATATGTCATTTCACTATGTGACTCGGCACAGAGGGTCCTATGAGTCATTTTACCATGACTAATGCTCAGAATATGAATGATTATTTTTTTAGAGAAACAATTGGTCTAAGATGTATGGAACAATATTTTATGCCTGTAGGGTATAAGACCACCAGGTTGCCTTATTAACAATAAGCTTATCCTGTATCAGATGTTTTTGATCTGAATGAATCTGAAATATATTTGATCCAATTTCCATGGAAGCATTTACCAGGATACCGAAGCTCACAACATGCAGGTATGAAGAGCAGAGAAGATTATAAAAAATTATCCATGATGCATCTTCAGGAAAGATCAAAGTCATCCTTCCTATCACCACATCAGGACTAGAGCCCCCTGAACAACTTACAACTATTTACATTTACAAGATTTATGTGGCAATTTTATCTGTTTTGCTGTACCACAGATATACAGCAGATACACTGGCCACAAAAGCTAAAAACAGTTGACAGGGATGTGATTATTTCATTGTGTTTACTGGAACGGATTGTTAAGGAATACAGCACTGCAATACATGAACAGCGAATTGTCTGTGAAAATGACTGTGGCTGTTAGGATTACAGTTACAACAGTGTAAGGTGTTTGATGCACTGTTGCTATGATCAGGCTGAGGATAGTTTATATCTTGAAATACTACTATTGTTTTGAATATGTATATATTAATTATATTGGTGCTGGAGCAATGTTTGATGTGTTCCTGAGGTGAAATTAACTTTGCATATGGTGTGGTGGTTAGTGCTTTGATCTGTTGTGGTTTAAGATAACACAGTCTTATTCGTACAACAGAAATGTGGCTTGTTGTATAAACATTGCTAGCAAGCATATTTAGGGACCTCTAGACAAAATCTGTGGAAATAAGTTAAGCTGTTACACAAGCTCTGTTACTAAGAGAAAAAAGCAAATACTTTAACTGATAAACACTAAAAAAAATTTACAAAAATACATGCAAGGCTGAGAGAGACCAGGAAAGCCTGCATATTTGAAGAAAAGTAGACAACCATTTTAATTTGCAACAGGAGATTATTTTGCTTTGCTTCACTTTGTTACATCATGCACTTTGTTAAACAAGCATCTGCTTCATTATAACTTAGTTGGGCTGAAAAATTAACTTTCAAAGAAATACACTTTTTTTTCATGGCAGTGTGTTCTCACACAACAGAAAATGCAGCATGCCAATAGTACAGTATATTGCATAATAGCAGAATGACCATTTTTTACATAATGAGTAATTTCTCTTTGGGCTACATGAACAAGTTTACAGTATATTAATATGTGGAATAAGAAAGTCTAGGCCCCATCCACACTCCTACATTTTCACTTCAAAACACAAGCATTGGTCTTTGTTTTTGCCATTCCCCCACACAACCCTCATGTTTTCAACCCACAAAAACAAATACAGTGATCCCTCCTCGATCGCGGGGGTTGCGTTCCAGAACCCCCCGCAAAAGGTGAAAATCCGTGAAGTAAAAACCATTTGTTTATATTTTTATATTGTCACGCTTGGGTCACAGATTTGCACAGAAACAAAGGAGGTTGTAGAGACAATGACTTTAAAACACAGCAAACAAACATTTGCCTCTGTTTCAAAAGTTTAAACTCTGCTCCATGACAAGACAGAGATGACAGTTCCTTCTCACAATTAAAAGAATGCAAACATATCTTCCTCTTCAAAGGAGTGCTCGTCAGGAGCAGAGAATGTCAGAGAGAGAGAGAGACAGAGAGCGAAAAGCAAACAATCTAAAATCAGCACTTTCAGAGGAGCGCACACTAGGCCAGTGTGCAAACAACCCCTCTGCTCACACTCCCTTCATCAGGAGCAGAGAATATCAGAGAGAGAGAGAGAGAGAGAGAGAGAGAGAGACAGAGAAAAAAGCAAACAATCAAAAATCAACACGTGCTGTTCAGGCTTTTAAGCATGCGAAGGACCACGCAGGAAACGTATCATATATCATTGAGGAGTTTTATTTAATATGTGCTCTGATTGGGTAGCTTCTCAGCCATCCGCCAATTGCGTCCCTTGTATGAAGTCAACTGGGCAAACCAACTGAGGAAGCATGTACTATAAATTAAAAGAACCACTGTCCGCAAAAATCCGCGAACCAGCGGAAAAATCTGTGATATACATTTAGATATGCGTACATATAAAATCCACGATGGAGTGAAGCTGCGAAAGTTGAAGCACAATATAGCGAGGGATCACTGTACTTTGAAAATTGTTGCTAGAGCAGTATACTTCTGAAAATGAATCCTCCTCAGCATTGTAACTGAATTCTGTAATTGGAATTCTAAATTTCCCAAATTAATATAGTATACCTAATCTAATCTAATGTGGACAGGTGAAAACACAGACTGACTGGTTCATGCATATTACATGGCCCTTCCTTGATTCAACGTCTTATGACTTGACTGATCACCCTTCACAGAAGAAAATCATGTTCCAACATTGCAGACACAGGACGGTTGCTTTGCATTGTGCTTGTTGTGTTATATCTTAATTGCATCTTGTACAGTTTGAACGCCATGTACATGTGCAAAAGGCAAATCATTTATCAGTCACTACACTTTTGCGATAAATCCTGCGACCAATCCCTTCAAGGATTTTTCTGTTGACACATGCATGTACAGTGTCGGTGAATGTAAGGGTCATATGCGCTTTCAGTTGTTTTAGTTAAAAAAAAACGCCATTTCTAAATGAAAAACCCATAGTGTGAATATAGCCTGATATTATAAGAAAACAACAGAAACAAAGTACTTGAAGTATAATGATGGCAGAGACTGAAACAATGACTTACATTTCACAATGGTCAAGGCAAATATTTTCATGCAAAAGCATCAGCTCAACTTTTCAATATGTAATTAGCTTGCTTTTTTATATTTGCAATCAACATTTGAAACTGAGAGTCATGTCAGCAGATAAACTGCATGTACATGCAATGCAATTTACTTACTAAGCTTCTTAATAACCCTAGTCCATAGTAATTTGTATGATAAATGCAAAAGCATATAGAAAACTATTGGTACTAAAATCTTCATTTTCATCATAAATCATTGGTTGAGCCTGAAAACTAACACAGATTTCAAACTATAGAGTGTTGGTTACTTAGAGCAAATTGTGATGTACATTGACACTTAGTGTAGGGCATGGTAGTTTTCAGATGGATGCCAAAGGAGTAGTAAAACTTTGTGTTGAGTATAACGTGTATGAGTCTAATTGGCAAGGGGGTATTATTATGTATATTTGTAGTTAGAAACCAAGAACAAATCAGTATGGAGGCATGACTGAGATTAAAGTTTAAAGGATGATTCTGTATTTTTACATTGAAGATATTTCTTCACAAGAATGGTATTTGCTGAACAAAACTGTGTTCTAAAGCTAAGTGTTTTCAACTCATTTGAAAAAATATCTGCCTCACCCTGGTGCTTTACAATTAAGATTATAGGGTACCGAACAACACTGGAAAACAAAAGCCCTACTCTCCACCACACTACTAAGCTGTATCAGTGCATGCTCCCAACCTCAACTTGGCAATTTACTAGATACACACTTGGGCAGGTGCTTGAGCTGGGGATAAAAACAAGAGAATGATTTCTTAATCGTCATCTAAAGACACAGAGGCCAATAAATGCTGTAAAATTGATGTCATATTACACAACTTCTAGTTGGAAGGCATGTCTGATCTTATCACTGGGCCATGGCAATTCAAACCCCTGAGATCACTTGGCATGTCAAATTTCGCAACTTTGTGATGACTTTCTAACACAGTCTTGCCTGCTCCTTTTTGCTTACAGCCAATTGTGTGCTGCCTGACAGAGCTGGTGCTGTATAAAGGATTAACAGGTTGGGCGAGTTCAGTTAAAATCTTGACCTTTTTTTTTCTTTTTTCTTTTTCCTATTATGTCATGCGATGTAAAACATGAGACATAAGACAGATGAGTTTCTCTTGTGTTTATGAGATCCAAAACACCCACATTTCTTAACTCATAGTTGCATTAGATGCATAAAGGGATAACAGGTAAAGTGAGTTCAGTTGTAATATTGACCTTTTTTGTCCTGTTTCTATTATGTCATGAGATGTAAAACATGAGACATAAGACAGACAAGCTTCTCCTGTGTTTATGAGATCCAAAACACCCACATTTCTTAACTCATAATTACATTATATGCATTGCACTTCCAGATGAACATTCATTGGTTGTCAGCTCTCATGTACACAAAGCCAGCCCCAGCAGCTAAACCTGTTAGATTCTGTAGGGGTGAGTCACAGATTAGTTGTACAGAGTCGCTAGGTCTGTTAGAGTAAGTGACTGACCATTATTGGAGCATGCCTCACACTACTATTGACTCACTAAGATTATGCAAATGAAGGCTACAACTAAAAAGTCTTCCAGTGTGACATGGCCCTAACTCAGCTTTGCATTATTAAAACATAGAAGGTGTGAATATTTTAATAAACATTTTATGTGCAAACACAAAGAAGATAAAAACAGTGATGATTATTATCAGGGAACTTGTCTGTTGATTTGATGATGCATAATGCAGACAAAGCAGTAACAGGAACTTTTAAAGAAGATGCCAGATTACAAGACTACGTCTTAAGTGGAAAAATATGTGCAGGTGGTCAGTAAGGCCTTATGTAAAAATAAAAAAATCCCACCTGCATGCTACAGTTAAAGATAATCTCACAGTAAGTCACCACGCTGCCTGAATACATAAATCAATCAATCAATTAATCAAGATAGATCGATCAGAAAGGTTCTATAGATAGGAGAATTTATTGATCCCAATGGTAAATAGTTTACACCTTGTTTGCAGAAGCACCCTGGTTTAAAATGAGCACAGCCCATCAGGCAAAAATTGGACAAGGAATTTGACTTCATTACATTTCTTGAAAAAAGGTGTAAAATTCCAGCAGAAGACCTTACAATTCTGGTCACGATACATTCTCAGGTATATGGAATTTTTTCATCCTGTTCATTCCTCGTTTCCACTGACATGTGCATTCTACCTGCAGCTTCTGCATTTAATATATTTTCTGATGCAAATTTTATATTTTCTCCTCAACACTCTGTTTTAATGAATAGAAAAATGCATCTGAGGCTCCAATTGTCAAGCTAATGAGGCAAAAGGTGGACTAAGTTAGAGTGAAATGTACCAGGATACTTTGTTGTGCTCCCCTGCTGTTCAGAAAAAATAACAGTTTGGCTTCAGATAAGTAACACTAATTAGAATAAGAGTAGTTTTTTTATGCCTGCCCAAAATTTCTACACAACGCAAATAATTCATTTTGCCATGTAAAATAATAGAATAATAATTACACTAATTTGCATGGTGTGGTAAAAGTGATACAGTATAGTGAAACAGTATTTTTTTTTTTGGTAATTTATTAAAATTTAAAAACTGTCAATTTTCTTTTTTATCCTCCTCATTTTGCAAAGGCCAACCTGTCATTACTTAATACACATGACTAGAAGCCCAATTGGTGAATATTTACAAAGTGTACCTGGCAAAACAAAGATCTTTGTTAATACATGTACTTAAGGACAATAAGCCACCAGTTATACACAGGCCCATTTTATGAACTTCAGACCAAAATATGAATTATATGCTACATATAAAACACAGACTTTTTTCCCATTAATGTAGTATTTACATTTGAATTACACTGAGAAATCACACTTAGTTAGAAGAACACAGGTGAAGGACCCTTGCACAAAAGACTTAAAACCATAGTACAATTTACACTGGTTACATGGATCTTACCAATGTACCACCTTAAACAAGCTGCCAGAAAAGTTAATTCCAGGCCTTAAAGTAAAATAAATTAAACAACTGATAATTTATTTTAGAGTGTTTCTGTAGTAGGCTGAATCTATAGATATAAAGAAGACTAATGTTTTGTGAAGTGTTGTATAAAGCTATCAACAGCTATACTTGAGTAAAAGTAGTGATACCTTATTGAATAGTTACTCAAGTAAATGTAAAATTTTCCCATGAGCAAACTACTCAACTAGAAGTTTTCAGTATCTGATATTAAGTGCACTTCACTACAAGTAAAATTTAGGATCTTTCTCCGTTTTATGTCTATCCATTCATCCATCAATCCATTTTCAAAATGGGCTTAGCCGGAGAAGTATCACAGGGAAGCTGGATTCTTTCTCAGCATGCATCAGGCATAAGGAAATCACCCAGTCGCAGGGTGAAAATGTACATACACTTCAATGGTCAATTAAACATGGCCAGTCCATCTAATCTACATGTTCTTCAATTGTGGGAGGGTACCAGAGCACGAACCCAGGCAAACATGGAGAGAATGTGCAAACTCCAGGCAAGAAGTACCTAGAACTTAAACCCCAGGCTCGCTCCTTGTTGCAAAGCAGCAACACTACCACTGTGCCACCATGCTGCCCCTATATATATATATATATATATATATATATATATATATAGTCAAAAAGTTTTTAAAAGCCATAAATAATTCAGGCTACCTTCTTTTTATATGTTAGAGACAGGTTAGGAGCATGCACTGATACAGTGCATTGCTGCACCCATCACATGACAAACCAACTCAGGACCTGAGTGCAGCCAAGCAATGGGTGACACCTTAGCACCACACTTAGTCACATTACAATTACTAAAGTATGAGCTGAGTAACTACAACTTGAAGCAGTAACATGCAGCAGAAGCAGACATCTTAATGATTTCATCCTAATTCAGTGGGGCAGGCAGGCACCAATAGAAAAAGTGTACAGACTTCACTTGCTTTAAGTTGAGCTAATTTGTTCTTGAAAAGTCATCAGTAAAAGTGATTTTTTGGAACACAAACATCCAAGTACAATTAATTTAAATGTAGACACTACTTAAGCATTCCCTCGCCCAAAAATGACCCCCTTTATTCACACAACACTGAATTACATGAAAATTGACAGAGTTAGTTTAATAATAACATCAGACAATACAAACCCTAATGTTTAATGATGTGGTTTATCTACTACCAGAGCCATTTCTTTTTCTTTACCATTTCTTGTTTCATATTCAAAGAAATGGTCTTTTGGTTTTTCCATGGATTTTCTGCTTTGGGACCATGATACCATGGATGATATCAGAAGACACGTAAGCACTACACATGACATGGTGAATGAACCACAGCACGTGAACACACAAGTACACCTCGCTGTAACCTGTGAATCAGTCCAATCCCATTTGGCAGACTGCCGTAAGGACAGTGTTTAAACATGTTAGGATTAGTTATAGAACTAAATACGTGTCAACAACATGCGGCCCCAGCCTGTTCTGCAGGTTATGGAAAGGTGTACTTGGAAAACATGTGCAGAACAACAACAACATTTATTTATATAGCACATTTTCATACAATGTAGCTCAAAGTGCTTTACATGATGAAGAAAGAGAAAAACGACAGAATAAATATATGTAGGAGGCACATATTTGAAAATCATCCCAGATTGTTTATATACATTAATTTTCCTAAAGCAGGGGAAGCCTGAACTTTAGAAAACTGACTGAGCAAAACATTGTGGATGTTTGTGTAGCCTTTATGTTTTCTGATTTAATAGTGTAGTAACAAATGTTTCCAGAAAATTCTCAAATGTTTCCAGAAAAAATGTATGAAAGTAAAAGGAGTCATTACTGTTAGTAGTAAAAGTAGACAGAAAATTTTATACTCAAGTGAATTAGAAATATTCCCAAAACATATTACAGTACAGTAATGATGTATGTCTGCACTGTTACTCTACAATACTAGTTTTGCACTTTTTGCTCATTGCATCAGTGTATCAGAACAATCAATTCCAGGGCTTTTATATTCAAGGAATATTCCACCAAACGATGATCATTTGCATACCTGTTGCTCAACCCACCATGGTTTCTATTAATGTCAGATGAAAATGTTTAATGTTATGTCTTCAAGGAGAACAAAATCCCTGATACTAGGGGTTTGAATGGGAGGCTATCTTGAACAATAGCAAAATGGCAATGGAAAAATCTCAAATTACTTGTGTTGAGGCTCACAGTGTAATAGGCACATGTATTATTAGTAATATCTGAGATTGCAGACAAATAGCTGGGACAGGCTATCTAATTGAGGGAAATGTTCTATTAAGAACACGACTTGGCAGGAACAAAAATGTGCAGCTACTGTAATCCACACAGCAAGGAGGTGGACATCCATGGCTTTGAAGGTTTAAAAAGTTTCAATATGTTTTGACTCTAAAGCACTATAACCGGAAGTTTAAATGAATAAGTTATAATGTAGTTAACTTAATTAATCTTAACAAAACTGGCAAATAATTAGATGTTGCTTGTTTGATACACTACTTCTACAACTGGGAAAAGGGCTTTAAGGTCCAACATTTATAGGCACAAACGTTCACATACAGAAGTAAAAAAAAAAAAGCCTATAGCACACAAATTAGATATTTAACCCTAGGCAATGCTATATTCTCCCCCTGGTTCTCAAACTATGCTCTAACTGAAATAGTGTTTCAATCTGGTTTTTTACTTTAGAAAGCTGACCAAGCATAACATGAAAATGTGCTAAATTTTTATTTACTTGATACATACAGTACATCAGTACATCTTTTCTTGACCAGAAACAAATACATGTTACGAAAGATTTTTTTTAATAAAAGATCACATCATTCTTGTGAATTTGTGCAAAATGCAACATTCAGGTTTTCAAAAGTAATCAATCTAACCTGAAAAATATAACACTAATCAGACTTTATTCAGATAAATTTATTTTAATACAGAGGCACACACTATTTACAAATTAATCCCAGAGTATTGTTCACATTTTCAAATATACTTTAAAAAGCATGTAATAAAAACACAAAATATCATGCAGCAGAAGAAATATGTACACAACCTCTAAATAAATGAATTACCAGCAAAAAGTCGGGTAGCACAGTGTGATAAAAGTTGGAATGTGACATCAGAGTCTCTATTTACTATCTACATGTAACAGAAAGCCGCTTTGCAGATCCTACAGGATCAATGTGCCTCTGCTTCGGTGTTTGATGAACGGTTCAATGTGGTGAAGCAAAATGCCGACATACAAATGCATTCGTGGTGCTTTTATATTCAAGCATCACATATTTCCCATTGTAATGACACAATACATTCTAAAAGTCTCACATACCATCTTCTGTGCCGTCTTTTTTTTTTTGCAACTTCACAACAGCAACATAATGTACAACGCTGTATTTGACCAACAGAAAAAAAAAATTAAGGACATGGTCAAAATGTGTATTTTGTGATTAAAGTGGAAATTTCGGCTTTAATCTCGAAATTTCCACTTTAACCTCGTAGTTTACTTTATCATTAAAGTAGACCGTCGTAAACATCATATTAAAACCGACCCAGTTGTTAATCGCTACGAACCTGACAGCAGCAGCAAGCAGCAATAGAGTACCACACAGAACACATTAAATGTATGACATTCCAACTCTCTGCACATTTAGAATAATTAGATTTATACTTAATATCACTTTCATGATGAAATGCATTAATGTATGCATGTTATATTTTACAGATAAATCGTTAAATTTCGTTTAAATAATGGAAACTATTAATAATTACACACATGGGGGGGTGACATGGTGGCAGAGCGGTAGCACTGCAGTCTCGCAGGGAGTCACATTTACACGTTTTCCTGCTGGGTTTCTACTGTGTGCTCCAGTTTCCTTTCCGAGATATGCAGATTTGGTGACACTAAATGGACGCAGGTGTGTGTCTGCTTGTATTCTCCTTGCAATGAGCTGATGCTTCGTCCAGGGATTGTTTCTGCCTCGTGCCCAATGCTAGCTGGAATGGGCACTTCCCTGGATTGATGGATTTAATCATTAAACATCCTTTTTAGAGATATTGCGGCAAGGTGTCATCGGAAATTAATGGGTGTTTCAGGCAATTCACAACACAATGAAGTCGAACCTGTTCTCACCGTGATATTATCTCACACTGCCACTTGGTGGATTCTTCCAGATTTACATAAAGTACACACGCAAGTATAAACAGTACAACTCTTGCGTAACAGTAGCATCCACTGGAGCATGCGTCGTATTGCTTGAAGTATAAACCTGGCCTTAGCTCCTCTCTTTGTCATAACCAGCTTACATGCGTGCTTTCTGCCAGGAATGCTTCCATGACCACATGCAGTCTTAAACAGCAGGCACAAAGTGATGACGGGCTTTGGCATGCAAGTGGTCGAAAGACCAAATGGGCAACACTTCTTCTCATGGCAAACCCCAATAACGCTGCAACAACTGAAGCCTCTTTGAACCTACCCCACATATACGTAAGTGTACCTATGTATAACTAATTATAAAAAAAAAAAAGCTAACACATTTATTTTTCTAACACAAAATTCAACTCTGTGATACGGCCTATGGCACACAGTAAAAATATTACCAACAAGCTGGTCCAACTAGCAGACAGCATCATACTAGGTACACTAACGCATACCCTTGAGTAAGTGTAATCATTATAAATGAATAATGGCACTTGTGACAAAGAACGATATATGATGAAATTACCCTTTGTACTACACACTATTCAGTCATTTCACATGTCATACACAGAACCTTCTTGAAATTGAATTAAAATAAAACCTTGGCATGTGTAAACAACACCATCAGAACCATATACACCTTTCCATTTTGTTATCCCAGAAGCTTTTTCAAACTTATTTAAAATGTTGTCATTCACCTTAGTATTCGCTTACTATGACATTATCCTGCTTCCAAACGTCTGGCATAAGATTTAAGGCCTTTTAAGGTGTTGCAAAACAATTTCAATTCAAACCTGAAGTAACTCAATTTGATTTTTTTCCAGCAACTCAAGTTGTCTTGTAAATTTTGAATAGTTAAGACATTTCTCTAATTTACTTTGAAAATTATTATGTACTTTTACAGTTAATCTTTTCCTATTTTAAGCACTTAGCTGACTTAACTAATATGGGTTTGGTGTTAAAGTGGAAAGATAAAAAGTAAGTACAAATGATATGTTACCAAACTTTATTACCCTGAAACTTTTTGCAATTAGATGATAACCATTGTTCGTATTGGAAAGATGATTTGTATATAGTATTCTTGATTTTCAATCAAAGAACAAAAAACTCCAAACTGTAATAAATTCTCCAAATGACAATATGGCCCCACTTCTTGGTTGAAAAGCCAGTGTGGTAATCATCTCAGCATCATCACAACTAGAATGATGCTTTTTCTCTTCAATATATCACACTTTAGTATTTCATACCACTTGCTATTTTGAAACTGTAGGTCTGTCACAACTGTGAGTTTATCAGCATTTGCTCCAACCCCGAGAGGGAGAAGCAAAACATACAGTAATTATGTCGAAAAACATGATATACTCATTTATGGCTACTTTGTCAAACTACCTTCCCCTGATGAGAAGCAAGACAGAAAGTTGTCTGTCAAAACCCTGACTTATGGAGTGAAACTCCTCTGTGCCAAATTACAAGTCTGTCTTTATTTGAAAAATAAAGCTGTGCATAAAGAACAAACAAACAGATTATGCTTTATGAATATAGAGATACAGCATGCTGGTTTATATATATGCTATCAATAAGTATGCCTACCTAAAAGAAATTAATTCCACTTTAATTGTCAGAAAAGTCTGAATTTATGAAGACACTAGGAACCTTTCACAGAAACACCAGCCTACTTAGATCATAAGATTTTAGGCAACTCAGTGGTGATAGAGTGCTGCTTTAAGCAGATCCTTCCACATCACTCCCAAGATGCTCAATCAATGTGAGAACTTGTGATGGAGGAGACCACTATAGTAGAATAAAGTCACTATCGTACTCTTATAGTAAACAGTGAAAATGAAGGAATGCAATAGTCAAAAATCAGACACTGGACCATATTACAGACCAACAATTCCCCTCCAGGAAACCCATCTCCCAAATTATCAATGTCACCAAACACCAACCTTCAACATGGTCAGTACCACAACCTGGTCCTACCAATTGCCAGGCAAAACTTTTCTTCTCCATTGTCATTTGTTTGCATTGCTTTTTTTCATGTAGCCACCATCTCTTGCTCTCACCTTATAACTTAAGACTAGAGCTGCACAGAATACTGGCACATACAAAGTAAAGAAAAACTCAAATTTTTAACATTGTACAGCATCAGCATCGTTGTTTTGTTAATTTTGGTGCCAGAAGTAAACGATATTTTTCAAGAATCACGCACCCCATCGTAATATTACTGGGATCGTATACCCCCAAAAATCTTCCGATTTGCTTACTGCGGCAAGGCAGGGAGGCCCACGATTGTGCGGCAGGACAGGGAGGGGGCTGTTGGCCTGGGGTTATCTGTTATTTGCTGTGGTACCAGTACTGAAGTCCAAAATCTGGTATCAATAACAACATCGAGGGCAGAGGAACCCTACATAGGGGAGTTCTGAGAGACAAAATTTCTACTTTTTATACCTCAGTATAGAGAAGAAATAAATATTTAAGCTAGATTTAAAATTTTCTCTATAGAGTTCTAAGATGCAAAGGTCTAAGACGACAATTACTTACGCTGGTGGCACAGTACATGACATCTAGCCAGAAATCATGTTAAACTTAATGGTCTCTGGATCTAGTTGCCTTGAGGATGTCAGGTTACACAAGTACCAATTGCAGGGGATGATGAAATACCTCCTAACCTTTCAGGAGTTTCAAACTTCCAAAAAGTATCCCAAGCTCACTGTATTCTGACAACTAATTAATGTGCAACCTGGCAGTGTTGATGTCTGTACAGATACTTTCCAGGTATGGTGAGTTCAGTCACAATTTCTGCCCATACTTTTTCCTTTTTCAATACTGTTGTGGTACAAATAATACACAACATCAGAAAGACTCTGTGATCTTTTGTTTCTGTTGTCCAAATCACCCGTTTTTGTTCTTTTCTTGTGCCCACACTGTATGCATTACACTTCCAGCTGGGCACCAATTGTTTTCAGCTTTCACACACACACACAGACAAATCAGCCCCTATGACTTAAGACTAAGGTCAAAACCGTTTGACTCTTTCAGGGAGAGTCGCAGACTAGTATGGCAAACTACATGGCAGGAAGTGTTGGGAGCGTGAAGCTACTGCCCCTAACTCACTCAGATTAAGTTAATGACAAAAATTTGCTGGTAAAGTAGGGTAGAACAACAGTGGCTTTAGTTAATTCCATAATATAAATTACTTATATTAAAAAATAATACTAACCTGAAGACAAATTTTAGCTACTAGGACCTTTTTTATACAATGAGACTGCACTTTTTAAATGCAACGATCACATGTCAACTTTTTTTGGGTAAAAAAAGGTTTACTCTGATAAACATAAAATAACTGCGCTCCCCAAAGAAAGCAATTCAACTTCAAACCCCATCTTACGTACCATTTACAAACATACTCTCTTTCCTGTCCTGTCATTGAAATATTTCATGTAAATGTAAAAAAAAAAAAAATTCTTCATCAACAATATATCATTTTTATACTACAGACATTTAAAAAAACTGTAAGCATCAATGAAGCTCAAACAATATTCAACCAACCACAGTGGTCTATGCATTAATAAGCTTTACACACACCGTCCTTATGAAATATTCTTTTACTTACCATATTTCATTTCCATGTATTACAATTACTATTATTCTACTTACATGTTACATATTATACTTTCAGGTGAGCAAGCATCATAAATGCCGCAGCTTCGTTAATTTATCAAAATTCCAAATGAGATATTCTCATTAGAACCTGATGTGGACTGTACACTAAATTACTGTTTAATTCCAGGAAAGCACTTCATTCTATGTAAGTCCTCCATCTCATAAGGTCACCTGTGATGGTCAATGTCCTTACCAATAAACATTATTTTTGGTCTCACAAAAATTGGGCTTTGCTTTTCTTCAGTTATTTTTCCTCAGTACATATCTGGATATCAGATCACACCTTTGTGGTCACTCCAACTAATAGAGCTTTGTCAATGCATCATTTGAGTCAATTTGCTTTTTCAAGATGGTACACTGATGTGATGCACTCATTAACTGTGCCTTTCTGAGCTTGCCAAATAAACTGTCTATCATCACAGAGTTTATAATCTTTGCAACTACTGTAGTCTGTTTAGGAAATATCATGAGAATAAAAGCTGTGACTTTTTAAACACCACAAAAATTAATGAAAGGTATACAATACCAATAGTAGAGTGCAAAAAACATTTTTAATGGAATATGCCGAAGATGTGATTTTGGTGATTCAGAAGCACTTGTGTGGCAGAAAAATAAGGATTCCCACAAATTTAAATGGCAGGAATATCATAAACAAGTAACACACCAAAATAAATACCTTGCTAAGAATTATAGAAATGTTTAAACATATAATCATTT
This sequence comes from Polypterus senegalus, assembly GCF_016835505.1. NCBI lineage: Eukaryota > Metazoa > Chordata > Cladistia > Polypteriformes > Polypteridae > Polypterus > Polypterus senegalus. Next base: position 74,467,437 of record NC_053168.1, on the reverse strand, counting down.
TAAAAAATGTCAGCCATTATATAAAAATTTTCCCATAGTCCCATTTCTGCCAACTAAACAATAATTCAGAATTTAACATTGTTTTCATTGACTAGAGTTAATACTGGTTGTGGTTATTTAGAAGTAAATTAGTCATACTGATGTAAACTGCCAAATATTTATTTTTTTAATTACTACATTATTTTTATTTCAATGATACTATTGTGATAATCAAATGTGTCCTTTCTATATGCACAGTATCATGGACTCTGCAGGATTAAATAGAAAAATGCTTATTTGTCCACATTAACATGTGTAGATTTGGTCAATCCCAGTATGAATTACTACATATTTGCAAAGCTTGCCAAAGATACAAAAGTTGCCTATTACTTCAATATGCAACATAACACTCATAGTAAAGTCAAACATCTGTAATTTTACTTTTATAACTCTGACTAAGCGTCACCTTTAACTAAGCAGCAATTATAAAACAGTAAAGAACTTATATTTTATACCTGTTCTATAAATCTTATATGTTTTCAAAATAATAAAAAGGCCACACACAATCAACAAGTTTTACATGCCAGGCTTTACCTCCATGTCATGTCATTTACAGTAAATAGCTGAAGGTTTGTGGACACCCAACCATCACAACTCCATGAACTTGTTGGACGTCCTATGTCATAACACTGAATATTTTTTATTCTTCTGGAAAGGCGTTCCAAAATATTTTGGACTTGTGACACCCCATATTAGTGGCAAGGTTGGCAACAAATTACCCAGTGGACACCTTGTAGTTCAGGACCAACTTGGATCAGACTTGAGAGAATTCAGACATGGAGACACAAACACAAAATGGTGGTATTTTCCAAAAACAAAAGTGGTTTTACAGTGATTTACAGTGAATTCTGCCAGTCCCAAAAAAGAAAAATAAAGACAAAAATGTATATACACAAAACGGTAGTCTTCCTAAAGGGGAACAAAAGGAGGAAACTACTTACAGCAAAGTCCAAAGAATCCCAAAAATATTTACAAGAAAAAAGTGCATATATAAGAAAAACAAAGTGCACTGCAAACCCAAAAACCTTTAGAAATACCTCCACCAATACTACTACTACTAGAAGATATCTATATCTATTTATATACAAGAAAATATTTAGAAATAAATGATAAGTCACTGTTTGGTATACTAAGAGAAATCTCTATACCAACCATGCTGTCTACACCACTGAGTCTAAAGACAATCCCTAGAGGCAAGGCAGGTATTAAATAGGCTGGCAGCCTTGCGTGAGCACTAGTGCACCCCGAGATCTCTCTGAAAGTAAGTTATTTTTTTCTTTGTAATTTTACCTCTGGATTTTCTCTTGTGGAATCTCCTATTCAACTAACGCATGAATGCTAACTAAACTAAAACATTCTGCACTTTTCTCTTTGCTAACGCCAGGGGCAAGGGAGACACTTGCCTTTATGACAGGGTTTGTGCTCTGTCCTCCAGCATACCTGACCTGGGGGTATGTCCGACCCATCACCACACTTAACTGCCAAAGGCAAAGGTAAAATCTTTGCAGAAACTCACCCCGCACTTCGGCAGTTAAAACAGGTAAGTGCTTTTTCTTTTTTACCATGTAAAATTCACTTTTGTTTAAATTGGTAATGCCTAGCAGGCAGGTTACCACAGGAGTGTGTCTGTAGGAATTTGTGACCATTCTGTCTTTAGAGCACTTGTGAGGTCTCATACTTATGCTGGATTACAATACCTGGCAAATAATTGGCTTTTCCATTCATCTAAAATTGTTAAATTTGTTTGTTCAAGGGCTCTGTAGCAGACCACTTGAGTTCTTCTTTATGGACCTGACTTTGTGCACAGTGACAGTCACGCTGGAACAAAAGAGAGCCTTCCTCAAACTGATGCCAAAAAGTTGGATCATGTACAACTATAAATTGTTGGGTATATCAGATCACATGACTGAATAACAATTTCACATTTCCAAAGCATTGCATGGTCACCCATTTTTTCTGACTGTCAATAATCTGGTAATACTACTGACACAAGCAGTTATACATCATAAATGTATGTATATATAACAAACAAATAATAAACAAAGGAAAAATCTTAACTGATACATTACATATTTCATAAAACAAAATTGAAACCATTCAATCACCAAGTACTGGGAAATTAATTCAATGACCCAAGCCCATATCAGCAGGCTGCACAAACATTAGATATCCACTGTTGTACAATCACAGTCTGTTCCCACATTCTGAAGAAGAAACCAATAGTCAAAGTGAAGTCTGGCCAACACAGTTCAGAGTAAGTCCTATTTCAGGAATGTAAAGGGCTTCATAATTGAGGTAAATCAATTTCTAATTATAGTACTGTAGTGACCATCCAAGGTATGGCCAATTAGACTGCTTAGTGTAGATCTCAGCTTGAAAATTCTAAATAAAAATCAAAATAGGGAAAATATAGGAGTACAGTAAGTGAAAAGTACACACTCCTTCTGAGTACCTCACCTACAGATATAAGAGATGACAACAGAAGATAATGATAACAAAAAATGTACCTGTAGAGATTTACTTTTACAGTCTTTCTGGCAATTAGAATAAACAAAGGAATAAAGACAAAATAAAGATTTTAAAACACTGGCACATTATGGAATTAAGATGCTTTCAGGAACTCCCCCTAATTGCTTTCTCCAACAAAAAAAAAATATACAGAAGTTGAGAGTGGATTGTGACAGACAGCCCATTAAACACCATGCATGGATTAATCCTGGAAATTTTCCATGTTTAAACTGCATATGCTGCAGTTACATTTTCAGAAGTCACAATCTAAATATTATCAATATAAACTGCTTGTGTCAACATATTCTTAGCAGCTCAATTAATCATCAGAAAAAGAGTATTTCTTCTGTTTGTTAGGTCCAAAACACCCATGCACCTTATTGCTCGTCACCACATTATATGAATTCTACCAAATGTGTCAGCTCTTACACATACACAAGCCCACCCTTCCAATTTAGGACAAAATACAACAGAGGTGAGTCACAGATTGGTTGGACTGAGTAGCTGGCTATGTCAGCTCACACAAATTCCTCCGAGCCAGTTCCATCATCAAGGATTAAAGTCAGACTTTCTCCACTTAATGTTACATCACTTACTTTGTAAATAATGTTTAAGTATTTTTATGTGAAACAGTATTAGAAAATAATTCTCTCTCAAATTTGTTCATGTAAAGCTAATATTGGTACTTGGGCAGTGTCGTGTTTTATTTATTTTTTTGGAATGAGATAGGAGGGCCAGAACAAAGCGAGAGAGAAACATATTTTTTCATTTGTACTGAATTCCCCTGAAAGTTTCAAACAACGTAGACATACAGCAGAAACAGGCCACATTCATTTGAACAAAAAGAACAAATAACTCAAAGCATTCTTTGTTTCAATTACCCACAAATATCACACATTCCAGCAGCAAAGAGAAGCTTTTCTCGTTCTTCTAAACACATTTTATTCCCCAGTGATTTGCACAGTAGGCACATAAAGAGGAAAAATTTGAAGTTTAACTCCTTTACTGCCTAAAAGTGAAGATTAAAAAAAGAAAATGGAATGATTAAGTAATTTTTTAAGTGAAAGCAAAAGAACAAGCACTCTGCTCTACAAGAAATGTTGCTAATAGCAAGCTAGGGAATGTTTAGTTCAAAGGATATAAGCCTGTTTACTAGTGAAAGTGACATAAATCCTACTATTACTTATTCCAGATGATGTACTGTACTTCTCATTGTCTATTTACTCTACTAATCTTAATGCATCTGTGTCCTTAACTTAGTGAACTTATTTGCTTATAAGAGAACATAAATGTTAACTTCCATTTGAGATAGACAGCCATTCTTACTATTGTATAGCAAAAAAGAAGAAATGTAAAACCAAGCACTGGAGGAAGGAGGAAGCCTTTCTACGAATGCTGCTACAGTATATAAAATTCAAAGTGTTGATCTGAATTTAGATCTTCTGGATCACAGTCAGTTTGACACCAAGAATTTGTACTCTGACCCCCAAAAGTAATGAGAAAAGACAATTTTCCCTCAGGGATTAATAAAGTATATTATCATCAATCATGAAAGTCAACACTGCAGAATGCAAACATCATTTACTCCTTGTTCTCAGTGTAAATGCGTAAACATTGTAGCAACACACATTCAGGTCAGGTCGGGGAGCATGCACTGGTACAGCACGTTGCCATACTCACCCAATAACAAAACAGCTCGGGATCCCAGTTGGCAACCCCCCAGGCAGACGCATGCTCCAGTCCCACCCTCCATAAATGACCATCTATCTACTGCAGCAAGGTGTTACATGGGCATCCCCTTGGCCTAGTCCAGCTGCTTGGGATCACCCTGGCCACAGTAACATAACTGACACTCCCTCACTATGCACATAATGTGCCTCATTTGAGACTCCATAACCAAACGCTAATTCGACACAAAGTCAAACCAGCGGTACCCAAAAAGACAAGAGTACCAAAAGAGTCCAGTCTTCATCTTAAGTCACTGGATAGCGTCGATGTCTCACAACCATATTGCAAAACAGGAAGCAGCAGGGCTCTAAAGACTTGGACCTTTGTCCTTTTGCAAAGATATCGGGAGAACCACACACCCCTTTCCAGTGACCTCATGAACGCCCTATCCCCCCCACCCCAATTCTCTCTAAATCCATCTACTGACCTCACAGGAAGAGTCACCAGAGATATAAATGTTGCATTCATCCACATAAATTACATCCCTTGTTGTTTTAAATTGAAGACTAACCAAATTTCATTATTTCAAAACAGAAAGTGATGAAATGTGCTTATTTGATTACTTTTCTATTTCATCCAAACAGACCTCTAGAAACTTTCTGGACAATCTCTACCTTGGTTTTGGACATGAGCAACTGAAAACTCCATGCAAAAATCCAACTATATGCATTACTGCTGCTGTCTAACTCCTCTGGCACAGTAGAATTCAAAGAAGTGCTGCTCAGAATAGGATTCCCTATGCCCAGCCTCTGTCTGATTGTCTGTCAGCAGCATGAGATATAGCAGAACTACAGGAAATTATGGGAGAAGTCATGTAATTTTAATGTCTTTCATGATCCTGTGATGGTGAAATCCAGTTTTAAAAAATGAGACAGATGCATGGATGAATTCTAAACTTGCAATTTTACATGTTATGAGGTAAGAGGACAGTGGATATTTGCTAAAGGAAACTCAGACTTTCTCCTCACAGGAGCAGACAAAAGGATATAGTCTACTTTTATATAAACCAAAACGGTGGCAATTCAGCAATTCTTAAATCTTATTAAAAATAAACCAGGTAAAAATCCAATTTTATATGAAAACCTCAACAATATACTGTATTTGACACATCGCATACCACAAGATAAATAATAATAATTCTTTTCATTTATATACTGCTTTTCTCATTACTCAAAGTGGTTTTAGTGAGTGGGGAGCCACTTCAACCATCATTGATATATACTGTATGTAGCATCCACCTGGATAATGCGACGGCAGCCTTTTTTGTGCCAGTATGCTCATCACACATTAGCTATTATGTGGTAAAGGGTTGAGAGAGACAGAAATTAGAGACAACGGATGATTAGAGAGCCAGAATGACTAGGCCATGGAGGGCAATTTAGCCTGGACATCAGAATACACCCTGCTCTTAAAGAAGAATGCCCAGGGATCTTTTATGACCACAAAGATGTATATCAGCTGTACAATGGTTAACACTACTGCCTTCAGTGACTAGGGCTCAATATTGTGTTCTTTCTGCCAACAGTGAATACGTTGCAATTACTTCACTTTTACCACAGATATGCCTATTTCTTCAGAATTCTCATATGTTTTTTAAGTTAAATGGTGGCTTTAAATTCACCCAGTGATCCTTCTTTACCCCCAATGCTGCCAGGACATATTTGGATCCCTGCAGCCCTGAAATTTGTTACATAGTTTAGAAAATGAACTGAGTAACCATTGAATATTACACAAACAATATTTAGAATTTAAATAAAAATGTAATGGCAACACTTGTCCATTTCTGTTTTCAACACAAAAAATGATCATGACCAATGATATAGAACACAAACAGAGTTAAGAGAGACAAATCTGTAAATTTGTAGTTTACAAGCATTTATCTCAGGATGCTTCTTATGCCACTGATAACTCTACTCCTTTATAATATGAATTAGTATCATTCTTAGACTTGGGTAACTTGTGACCCAAATAAACCCAACTAACCTGTCAATGGTGAAATTGTAATCCACTCAATTCATGAGGCCAGATCTCCTTTTGGAATTTTTTGGATTGTCAATCAGAATGAACCTCGAGTTTTGCACTACCATGGCCAAAGGTACACCCCATGAGTATTCTGCCAGACTTCTGCAATATGGGTAAAAACAGAAAAAAAAAACTGTACTTCAATATTCTAAAGTAACATGCAAAGGATACCTAAAAGTTTCATCCTTTTACCGGTCTCTGTAATTGGATATGAAAGGGAAGACGTGCTCTTAACAATTGAAGGTGGGTGTGACTGGTGTTCTATGATTACAAGTGTGGGAGATAGCAAGATATTTTCTCCAAGGAAAGCATTTAACTATATAAATCGAGAAAGATGCAATTTATTTTATAAAATAGTCTTAAATTGACTGGTACCCTGTCCCAAGATGATCCAGCATGTCCTACCACAAAGGCTGGTCACTTTTTCACATGACACTGCTATCTGTGAGTGTGCAATGTGTTATGTAAAGAAAATAAAGTGCTTCACTAAAGCAGATAAGTATAATATATCTCTTGCACAAAGATACTCTCAAAGCAATCGGCTTGTGGAAAAATGCTTTCCTTAAAAAACAGTTTTTAGGTAGACATTTGCAATAGTCTTAAATATATTTTAATATATACAAGACTAAATAAGAGGCAACAAAACACATGACAGATCTCAGTACATCATTATTTTCATGTCACTTAGATCTTTAAGCTATGTTTAAAGTAGTTCCAAAAATGTCAAGACGTGCTTCCAAATGTGACAACATAGCCTAAAAAGTGTGTCATTTTTTGCTATACAGTAGTCATTGTCAGTTGCGTTCACCAGCTCAAAGGATCAAAATGCAAGCTGCAGTATGTGATTGTGCACCATCTGGGAATACTGGTGTTCAGTCATGACTGGTGCCCCTCATGTTGCATTTGGCACTGATAGTCTGAAAAAAATTTAGGTAAGGTATTGCTAACATTTAGAAAGATTAAACTTTTTACTATATGATCAGCAGGAAATAAATAAAAATAAAAAGACAGGCCTAAATCTTATTGAAATTATTTAATATTTTATTACACATCACATGCAAGCAGGAGCCGCCGCAAATGGAAGCCACTCCAGCAGCTCCGTCTATAACTATCTTTGTACCTTTTTCTCTATTTTGCTGATCACTCCTACCACTTTCTTTTATGTGGACACGTTCCCTGGACACTTTTTACTACTTGGACATGGATTTTTACACGCCGAGACTCGTCTATTCAAGTAGTCTTATTTATTTATTTGACTTCTGTTAGGTAGATTGCCCAGAGGGGACTGGGCGGTCTCGTGGTCTGGAACCCCTACAGATTTTATTTTTTTTCTCCAGCTTTTGGAGTTTTTTTTTGTTTTTCTGTCCACCCTGGCCATCGGACCTTACTTATTCTATGTTAATTAATGTTGACTTATGTTTATTTTTTATTGTGTCTTCTATTTTTCTATTTATTTTGTAAAGCACTTTGAGCTACATTGTTTGTTTGAAAATGTGCTATATAAATAAATGTTGATTGATTGTCAACTTTGTGAATTTCCCCTTGGGATTAATAAAGTATCTATCTATCTATCAAGCAAAGTCATTTTAAACGGATAGTCCCCAAATGACACTTAACAACATAAGGCATATATTTTGGTCATGGATTAAGATGCTTAGTTCCGAGTTATTTTGATGATACGATTTTTTAAAGCAATCTATCAATTAATTACCACCCTTTTCATGAATATGAATATACTCCTCTACTCTCTTAAGCAAGTTTCTGTCATTTTAGTTTAGGTTTAGTTTAATTTATTTATAAAGCACATTTATAACACAGTAAAAATATTAAAATAACAAATTCAACTTGGATTTAAAAATAGTCACAGTTGCAGCATAGCTAACATAAGTAGGTAGGTTGTTCTAAAGCCTTAGAGATATTCTTTCCAATGCATGCTCTCCTTTAAGTTTAAGGTGAGCCTGTGGCACTACTAACAGCGTCTAACCAGTCGACCTAAGTTGACAAGTTGGAATGCAAAGGTGTAAAAGGTCAGAGAGATAGGCGGGTGCTAATGCATTTAGACAAATTTTTGGATTATTTCATTCAAAACCATTTACCAGGGTGGGTTTTACTTAATTTTTCATACCACAAGATTGAATGAAGCTCAATTTTGGTTTAACTAGGTACTACGTGCATTGGTTACACTGAATTTCTGGGAGGTTTCAGTGCCCACTTGTGTCTACTGCAGGTCAGCTCTTATTTAATTCATTCTTTTAATGAAAACCTCGTCTTTGTGATGGTCCAGGTCAGCTCCATACTCACTGGTTGCTTCCCAGAGCCTCTTGAACCAGGAAATGCTGATAGTCATAAATCGAGATGAGCTGGGCAAATTAGAACACACACAGTCAGCAAGGAGTTCATGCAAAAATGGATAAGTGTTTTCATTAAACCCAATCCAAAGCAAACAGTGTGTAATAGTGCAGTGCAAGAAATAATCTTCAATAAATAAATAATTCATAAAAACAGTGAATCATCTGTGAGTAAAAAAGCCAATAATCCAAAGTTAAAATTAGAATAAAACACCGTCATTGGGATCTTGATCTTTCTCCTATTCTTTATTTGACCCCAGAGCTTGCTTAGCCAGCAGAGACACCAGCAGCTGCAGTCCTTCTTTTTTGACCCCTGTCTAGGCTACCTCCACCAGCATAGTCATGAGTCATCGCTCTTCCCTTCGTCGCTCAAATCCATAAGGTGAACTCCATCACCATCAAACTCATTCTTCGAATAAATCAGTGGGGACGATCTACTGCTAGAGCGCTGACCATTAACTTTTCCAAGAGGCTAAAAACTGCTCTGCCTCCTCTCAGGCACACAATTCTGTGCTCATTCATAGTCTTCCATTGTTCCCATTTTGATCCCTTCCGTCTACCATGCAGTCTCCTCTTATATTGTCTGAATGGGTGCAGATACAGTTATCCACCTACTCAGAGGTGTGAATGAGAAATCTGACTGACCCGCTTGCATTTGCACGTGAATGTGCAATCAGCCAAGCACCCCAATCAACCCTTAAGCGGTGCATGCACACAAACACACATCTGCACTCATATCCACACCCATTTTGAGCCTGCAAACTCTGGGACACATTGGGGAGCATGCACTGGTGCGGTGCATTGGCATACCCACTACATGACACCACAGCTTGGGATCCCCCAACCCCCAAGGCAAGTCCCATCCTCTGGAAATGATCATCTATCTGTTGCAGCCAGGTTGTTACATGGGAGCCACCTTGGCCTGGTCCAGCCACTCGGGTCCTCAACAATGAGGATTCTGCCAGCTGGATCACCCTCAGTGAATCGCACCACATGGCTGTAGTGCTGTAACTGACGCTCCCTCACAATGCAGGTAATGTGCCTCATTCAGGACTCCATGAGCAATCTCTCATTTGACACAAAGTCAAACCAGCAGTACCCAAAGATTCTCCAAAGAGACACAATACTGAATTAGTCCAGTCTTAATCTCAGGTCACTCTGATAGTGTCCATGTCTCACAAACCAAGTAGCAAAACAGGAAGCACCAGGGCTCTAAAGACTTGGCCCTTCGTCCTTTTGCAAAGATATCAAGAGCGCCGCACACCCCCCTCTCCAGTAACTTCATGACCCCTATGCTCAGCGTCTACTGATTTCATAGGAAAAGTCACCAGAGACATGAATGTCACTGCCGAGTTTAGTAAACCACTCAAAGAGGTCAACACTCTCAAACAGACACACTGCTGATGGCTGTGCCCAAGAGGTCATTAAATGCCTGGATCTTAGTTTTTATCTAGGACACTCGCAAGCCCAGACACTCGGACTCCTCGCTCAGTCTCTCAAGAGCCTCGATCAGTTTGGGAGGTATTTTTTGTAAAAATGAAAATTTTTATTTTCAAAGTCTGCACGCAAAAATTAAAATGAAAATTAAATAACCCCATTTGCAATTTAATTTTCAGCCTGAACCACAGTGAAGCTGCTAAAATGAAAAGTACAAAGCATTTCCACTTTGCATGTTCAAGTTCTCAACATGCAAATAGCGCGGGTCAATGGGCAGGGCTTTGTACCTTGATTTCCCACAATTTTTTGTCCTTCATAGCTGGAGATCCAGTTTGACCGATGTAATACTTCTCACTTTGACTGTGTTTAATTCACATGATTTTGATCTTTTCATTCCTATATTGCAAACTTTAGAGCTAAACTGTCTCACAAAATCTGAAGACCATGTATAACTATAGTTCTGAAGTAATGTGCAATTTAATTACAACATTTAACATGACAGAAATTAGCCTTTATTACATCATAGTTTACATTAATTTATAGTGAAGTAGAAACAGGATGCAAATGGGGTTATTTAATTTTCATTTTCATTTTTGCAGCTGTCGCACAGATGTGCATGGGAGGCAGCTAAATGGCTCAAAAGAAGGTACTTCCTGGTCAGACCAGAGGGTGTCAGAGTGCATTAATCCTTTTTCTTGCCTCCCTGCAGACCAAATGCAGGAAATTCCGACTGACTCCCATGACGTCACTTCCGGTTCTGTCCCAGAAGATGTCACTTCCTAATGACATCATTTCCATATCCCAAGAAGTCGCAGCCTGATGACCTCATTTCCATTTCTGGTCCCAAAATCCCTCTTCTTCCTGTTTTTCAACTATATATCCACCATGTTTCCTAACCTGTTCATTTCTGTTTCGGACTCTTGTCTGTAAAGACCATTTTTCTCATCTTTTGCATTTGCAGCCACTTCCAATTATACAGGAGGCTGACCCAAACCTTCATTGCTGTGTCAGGGCTTGTTTTTTTTATCACACAGCACTTTTGCATTCAGACTTTTCATTTTTGCATGCAGACTTTGAAAATGAAATTGCAAAAGAGAGATTGCATTTTCATTTCATAATTTTCATTTTCATATTTGCAGAAAATACTTCCCAAACGATCAGAGCCTCCATTGACTCATCAAACATCACAGAATCACGGGCAAAGTCAAGTTCAATGAATCTCTCTTCACCAACAGATGCCTCACAGCTGCTGGACCGCATGGCCCTGCCCAACGCCCAGTCCATGCAACTACTAAACAGAGTAGAAGCAAGAACACGTCCCTGACAATGCCTGAATCAACTGGGAAGAACGTAGAGGTTCTGCCTCCACTCTGCACAAAACTCACAGTACCAGTATACAGGCCAGCCATGATATCTAGCAACTTTGTGGGGATCCCATGAAGTCTCAGAATGCCCCACAGGGCAGCTCGATCAACTGTGTCAAAATCTTTATGAAAATCGACACAGGGCCGAATTATTTATTTAAAACCATGCTTCGCTGCAGACCTCTTATCACAACACTAAATTAAGATTCTTTATTCCAGAAGTCTGAATTCTGCAAATACAAATATAAGTTCTATTACATTGCTTATCTGCATGCTACATACTAACTAGCTTGTGTGATCCACCATATAAAAGTGAGTGCAGCCCAGTGCCTACTTTTGTTTTGAAGAGCAAAGTCTTGTCTGTCAAACCCTCCTGACTGCAAGAGATAACTAAAAAATATTTTAAAAATTGCATGAAGGCTCGAAATTCATTAAAAATTAGGTTTTTGCTTGTTTGTATTAAAATGTTTTGCTTTTCCTAATGCTTTTCCCTAAAAACAAAATGCTAACAAAAAAGATTTAAAAAAATGGAGAATACAAACAGAAAACCAAAATAGAAATGACCTCAATAGATAAATATAGGGGGGATATGGGTGAATCTTAAAGAGACTAGGAAATACAATGCAATCAACTGGACAAAAGTAGGTTTACAGTTCATATAGAAAAAGACATGCAAGTTATGATTGCTACACTCAAGCACACTTTAATAATAATAAGCAGAAGACAAATAATATAAATAATACAAATAAATAAATAATACAGTAATTAATAAATAATACAAGAATAAACCCTGTGTTTTGTGTATTTACAACTGTAAACCTACTTCTGCGCACCCCTATGTAAGGAAAACAACTAGTTCATGGAAAAAAAACCCCACCTTTTTAAATTCGTAGCTTGCTGTATAGAGGCAGTTTAGTTGCACAAGATATCACCTCTCCATGTCATTTGGGCCTCAAACAGACTGTTGATCCCAGGCTTTCAAGAGTCTCTACCTCACATGGGCTACAATACCACTTCTAAAACTTCTAGCTGTCATTGCAATCTATGTCTTTTTAGAGCAAAAAATCAATTAGAGCCATATCAACTGCAATGTATAGTACAAAGTTTTGTACAATTATGGTGCTAGCAGGTGATCATTCCTAACTCTCAGAGGCATTTCAGTGAACAGCTGGCTGGGAACTAGACTATGTTAACCTGAAGTGCAGCTACTCCCGATTATCTTGTTTATAGTTCACTACATGCCCAATTGCTGGGCAGTGACTAACAAGATGATACTTTGCACTTTAGAGTCAATTGATAACACTCTAGAAACTGCAGTTAACAGAAATAAGGTATCACAAGGTTTAGTGACTTGTCCTCTGGGTCACAGCCCGAGTTCTACGTTCAAACCCTGACCTTGGTCTGACTGTCTAGAGCAGGGGTCCTCAAACTTTTTAAACAGGGGGCCAGTTCATGGTCCCTCAGACTGTTTGGGGGCCGGACTATAATTTGAAGAAGAAAAAAAAAAAAACATGAACGAATTCCCATGCACACTGCACATATCTTAGTTGTAGTGCAAAAAACATGAATGAACAATACAATATTTAAAATGAAGAACAATTTTAACCAATTTAAACTTTCCAGTATTTCAATGAGAAGTGTGGGCCTGCTTTTGGCTGATGAGATAGTCAATGTCCGGTTCAATGTTTGTCACTGCCACTCGTAACAATTGATGCAAGTGTGCATCAGTTAATCTGGATCTGGTTGGAGATTTCAGATGTTTCATTTGGGAAAAAGTCAGTTCACAGACATATGTGCTGCCAAAGATGGTTGCCATTTTAAGTGCATGGTTTCTGAGATTAAGATTAGTCTCCGAGAGGGGAGAGATGCATAGAAATTTGTAAGGCTGCTTGACTTCAATGTGTCTTTCAGAGAGTCACAATTCTGTAGTTCAGGCAGTTCCATTTGGTAAATCAGATCAACAATTTCAACGTCAATAGAAAACAGGTTCCGGAAAAGCTGTATGTCCTGTTCATGGAGATGAAGCTCTTTAAATCAATTTTGAAACTCCCTTTGCAACATTTCCAGTGAATCCAGTGAAATTCCTGAAACTGTCTGTGGTTTAGTGCATGAGCCCTAATTAAGTTAACACAGGACACCACAACTTTCATGACAAAGTCCCACTTCAGTGATTTACAACATATAGCTTGTTGGTGGATGAGGCAGTGTATAGCTATTGGACGTGAATGGTTGTGTTTGTCCATCTCTTGGTTAATGCGTGCAAACACTCTTTTCGTAGACCCCACCATGCTAGAAGCACCATCAGTTGTCACACTGGCTAGTTTAGCCCAGTCCAGCTCCAAATCATTCAGTCTGGCAAACCTTTCCATAGATATCCTCTCCTGTTGTTGTTCCTTTGATGCTTTGCAGTGCAGCAAGCTCCTCTGTGACTTCGAAATGATCATTTGTCCCAAAGTGAAAATTAGAAGTTGTGCAGAATCGAGAACATCATTGCTTTCATCGAGTGCCAATGAAAAATAGCTACTTTTTTTGAAGACTTTTGCAAAAGCTGGTGCAAATTGTCCTCCATTTCTTCAATCCTTCGTGTAATTGTAGGTCCTGAAAGACTCACTGTACTAAATAAATTAGCATTCAGAAGGCATTCTTTAACAAATTCTTCTTCTATGAATGGTCTGCCAGTGCACGCTATTAGCTTGGCAATTTGAAAACTTCCTTGCAGTGATGAAATATTTAGCTGCTTCTGCTTCACAAAAGCATTTTGATGAGTTGTCAATCCATTTTTCAGTTTTAATATTTTGTCTTTTATCACTTGTCCGACCAAACAATTATATTTGTCTTTATGTCAAGTTTCATAGTGTTGACGCAAACTGTATTCCTTGAACACAGCCACTGACTCCTGGCACACCAGATAAACAGCTCTCTCCTTGCACTGCATGAAAAAGTAATCGTATGTCCACTGTTCTTTGAATATCCTGCACTTGGAGTCAATTTTTCTTTTCCTTGAGATTATTGTTTCCAAAAGGATGCCCTTTTCCTAGTATCAGCATTGGTTTTCCTCCGACATCCCCAAGACATACATGATAGGTTAGCTGTCAGTACTAAAATGGCCCAGTATATGTGAGTGTGGATGTGTAAGACAGGATCTTGTGATGGTCTGATGCCCACCTTGGCTTCCACATTGTGCCACATACTGATAGCATAGGCACTAGCTTCCTGCAACTCTGAGTACAGCAAGTAGATTTGAAAGAGGGTTAAAGGATTGTTTGAGGATTTTTTGTTTGGCATTTTATTCTTTTAGGTTATTATACTTGCATTCATCACAAACACTAAAAGTGAAACAGGTGCAAAAGACATGGAGCCAAACAGAAAAAAAAAAAGAGGTTTTTCCTTTACTACCTTTGGGTGCCAACTACATAAATTCTCTTATTTTTAAAACAGACTGCCTCATTAAATGATCAGCACCTGAGAACACTCCTGCAAATACGAAGGACAACAGCACCAATACAATAGCGAAAAGTATAAAACATGTTGATCTCTCCAGGGGTGCTGTACAAATCTCTGATCCTGTGTTCTGACCCCCAAAGTTCATGTGAAAAGACAGTTTCCTCTGTGCAATTAACAAAGTCTACAAACCAGTGAAAAACATTGAACAAATTGACTTTAAGCAGAAATTTGTATTTATACATTAAAGTCATTCAAAGGTCTGCAAACCTTTTCCTCACAATTCTGCTAGTGTTGCTGTTGATTCTGTTAAGGGCGCCTACAAAAAAAAAAAAAAACACATGGCTTTCCAGCACCAAACAACTGCTCTTCATAGTGAATGATCACTAATCTCTCTGATGATGGTTTATTAATGTATTAATCTAGTTACTTAACAGGTTGGCTAATATTAACTAAAATGTTAAATTAGCAAATTAGGCTGGAAAGCCAATTCAGTAATTCTGAAATTGACAGTCACCATATCACAGCAAAGTGACATTGAAATCTCAATATTCACACTGCTAAATGAACTCAGGTCCGCTTGGAGTAACAAATTAAAACTAGTCTACTTAGAGATAAAATAACAGTAGGCCATAACAGGAAGGCAAATAGATAAGGAGATAGATGATAGTCAAACAGCAAATAAGGGTCAAAATCACAGCAAATTTTATCGGTTCACCAAAAATAATATTCAAAAAAATAATTTTTAAAGGTTAAAACACTGTCTGTATGATGCACCAAAATCTGAAAGAAATTATTCGCAATCTTGGACAACCTGTTGTCCATAAAGCCAACCTTTATAAGGTTGCACTGATGACATAACATTACCTTCAGTACCATTCCCCCTAGGAAGAGTACATTGCTACATGGTAAAGGTTAACCAAAATGACAATACCCACAGAATAAATTGTATTTTGGTAAATACAAAAAAAACGAAAAGTAACATAATTCTAGAGGCCATTTTCCAGAAAACTAATGATAAATTTGGATTCTCCACTATCCAGTAATCAGAGAAAATCCATATTTACTAAAAAATAATTAGAACAGAAAGAAAAAAAAATTTGAAGCTTGTGAAATCATAACAAAAAGTTCCACATTGGCACACACCATCTGGCTTTCTTATAGACTATATATTGGAGTGTTTAATGTGCAAGACAAAGTCATATTCGGATGGGATTAGTCTTACACCAGAAGGTGGGGTAGACTAATCATTATCAGCAGACCTCTGTAATTTTAGCCCCATCCAAATCACATATGTCAGTAACCTTAAACAAAGTGTATGTTCATGTATAAGCAAAGATTATGCAGTCTTTTACCATCTTAAAAACTCCATAAAAAATAACCCCAGGTTAAACTAATCCTGTGCAAATCACATCAGTAGAATTCTGTCATTTGAGCGACTCGGATTGAATTAAAATTACAGAGGTCTGGTAATAATTACTTTACCCCACCTCTTGGCGTAAAATGAATCCCATCCAAATAGGGCTTAAGAAGTGTTTGTCAATTTGAAAATTTCAGACTATACAAAATGGATTTATCAAGTACTGATTATTTGCACACTCTACTTTGCAACATAGGCAACTGATGAAGTTTCTTATACAAATAACCTAACAACGGACCACAGGACATTATGCTTCAGTCTAACTCAATACACTATGAATAAATGTTTCTTCAACTCTATTTGTCTTCTTCATATCCTACTGATGAATGTGGGGCACTGCTACTTAGTTAAGCTACTGCTTCTGTCCAAGACAGAGACACAAGAGTGATCAGTCATTTTAGAATGCAATGAAGCAACACAGGACAAGATCATTTAATTTTTGTTCACTTTTGGACATTACATTGTGTATATTAAACTATACAAATGTACAGGAGGGAAATTGATGCCTATTGGCCTAGGTCAACTCAACATCAGCCCAGTGATCATCAGCTCCCCTGAGGTACTTTCTTCAAGGGTGCTAGTGACTGATGTTTTCATTTTCTCCCCTCAATTGTCAACTGCCGAATAAATTCAAAATGGAAGGAGACAAAGTAAACACTGGGAGAACAAAAAGTCAGATCAAAATTAATTCAGACAGCATAGGGAAAGTTATAGAAATGAAATCATACATAGCATGATTAGAACATTTCAGTCCCTGACTTAAATAAAAAAACTTTTCCTAGTACAGCTGAGAGGTCAAAGCAAATGCAAATCAAAAAGGCGTTTTGAGTACAAAAGGCACATTAAGTGGTCTAAAGACATACATTCCAATGTAATACTTAGCCAAATTGTAACAGTAGAAACTCTTTTCGGAAAAAGAATGTCTTTCCTGGTACAAAAGGTCACGTATTATGTTGATTTTTTTTTTACTTTTATATTTATCATATAATATGTATATAGTACTTGTGAGGCTAAATAAGAAGAATAATGTGTTCATTTCAACATGTTTTTATTTTCTTGGCTCATATTTCACCAGTTTAATTCTACTTTACTTTTATCATACGTGTAAGTATCTGAACCTGTACTGAATGAACAGCACTTTCAACATTTATAATTAACTTTGTTACAGCTTCATGGATACATCTGTGAATGCCTGCATTTCTTATTTCACAGAAACACTGTAGCTGAAGGGCAAATTAAAAGTCAAAGGAATTGCCACTCATAGAGTACCGTGCAGACACTCTAGGACAATGCTAAAGCAGGGTGGCGTCTCAAATAAAAACTCACAAATTACATTTTTGAATTTATTTTTTTGCCCATCGTTTTCATGGATGTTGCTTTTGATGATGGACTAGTACAAGAATAAATTGAATTCAACTGAATTAAAAAAAAAGAAATGAGGACAAATGTTTCCGATCTTCTATCAGCATCTAGGAAAGCAATCATCAAGCCTCATAACACAATGTCACTAACTCATACATAATACTCTTACATGAATTTAAACATTATTTTTATGGTAGGAAAAATTACAGGATCTTAAAAAATTAGATTGTTTCACGCAGAATTAACATTCTAACACTATATGATTAGGCTGATAGCTTAATACAAAATAATTTAAAAAAATTATATATATATAATTTTTATTATATATATATATATATAATTTTTTTATTATTATATCTTTTACACTAATATCACTATTTTGAAATATCTGCACAATGCGCATTTATTTATTTTTATGTATTTATCAATAGATTGATTGATAGGCAGTATTATTTGTCATGTAAGACCGTATTCTTATTTTTATGTTCCTCCTGCTGTATGCATGTGAATTTCCCCATGGGATTAATAAAGTTTATATAATCTAACTTTTTACTTTCTCATATTTTTCTCTTATTGGATCGCTTTGTCTCCCTCCCACACTTCTATCCAGCAGATGCCGTTTTGTTTAGGCATGATAGCGGCAACGGTTTTCCTAAATTCTCACTAGAAATCTGATGGTTCTATCTACTTTGCGTCTTACCAAGGTTAATTATTCAATCTTATTCTACTGGAACTCTCTACAGCAGTGACCAATGAGTCATCTGCTGCATATAATAGAGAATGGCATGCATTGCAACAAAATCTGCAGAACCAAGATGGCTTCTGGTTGCCATCACACTATTATTCTTTCTACCTAAATTTTATGTCAACAATGCCTGATGTCAAGGCTGTGTTTCACTACTGGGTTTTGCTCAGGCAGTTTTTTTTTTTTTTAATCAACCTTTTTCAATAGGACAGCTTTTGTGAGTGGATGGGGTAGAGGGATTTTTTTGTTATTGCTGCCATTATGATTGTTTTCTTTTGACTATTTATTTCATGAAATAGCTGTTGATTATTGTTTTATTGATTGCTTGCTATTGCTATTTAAATCCCAACATATTTTGAAAATAAATAAACTAATAAATGGAATTTAAATAAAGTACGACATAAAGTAATATAATAAGGAACAAATACAAATTTCACATTATTCCACAAAGGGTCAAATAGCATTATGATAATCTTGGAGTTTTATACTTAAAATTATATTGTTACTCATATCAAATAAAGAGGGCAACATTTATGGATGGACGGGGTGGGATGGTTCGGAGGGATTTTTCTTCTGTTATTACTGTCATTATGATGGTTTTCTTTTGACTATTTAATATATTAAATAACTGTTAATTATTGTTTTCTTAGTCGCTTACTACTGCTATTTAAACCTCAATTACATATTTGAAACTAAATAGAATTAAGCTAAACTAAGATATAAAGTATTATAATAATGAACAAATACAATTTTCACATTGTTCCCCATCGGGTGAAATGTCATTATAATATTCTTGGATCTTTATTCTTGATATAAAATTGTATTCCCACTCATATCATACTAATTACTTTAAGATAGTCACTGAACATGAATTTGTGAAGGTGGTACTATGATAAAATTCAAAAGATACACTAAATGGTTACTATGCGTTCAAAGAAACACAACAGAATAAATGAGTAAGAAATACCTGAATTATCAGTGAGGATGAATATACTACAGTTAGAGGTACAGGATTTACAAAGACAGAAAGAAGGAAATTTATGATGGTGGCTTGCACTGGGGTTTAGAATGTAGGAAATGGCAATGTGTGAACATCAGATAATTAAACCTGGAATAAGACTAAATGTATACTTTAGGTCAAAGAAGTGACCTGATAAATGCTAAGAATAAACACAAAGACACTGGAATAGTGTATTACTTAATACAGCCATAAATTGTAACAGAAAAATGAGAGATACATCACTAACCAAATGTTAAAGATTAGTGCCACACATGACATAATTTGTAGTAAATAAAACTAAAATGAAATTTATTAACACTGATATAAGAAAGTGAACACTAGACATGTAATGATAGATATCTTGTGGTGTCTGTGGCAGATAATGTAAAGTCCCAGTATACATTTTTAAATATTTATATTTACTTATATAAGTGACACCTTTATCTAAGGCAGCTAGGCAATCTAAAGCCTTACACCACTATGCCACACTTTCTCCTCTAAATTTTAAAACAGTTACTATGATTTATTGTGGCTAAGTAATCCGATCAGACACAAACACAAGTTTATGAAAACATTTTAAAGTGATCTAACAGGTCACATAAAGGAAAAATGTGATGGGCTTCTTTCAATTACTTTCTGCAAAAAAAAAAAAAAAAAATACTTGGTACATTGCCTTTCACAACAAGCACCATGACAAGTTGTTTAAAAAGGAAAAAAACAAGGCTATATTACTATAAGACTGAAAGACAGGTAACTGAAAAAAATGAAATTATAGAAAGTTATCATATTTAGAAATAATAAGAAAAATATTGAGGGAGCCTAAGCAGCCATTGCAAATGGGTCTTGCATTCTGTCAGAACACAGAATAAAGCACTGAATGTGAGTATGCATCCGTTGACAGGAAAGACTGACAGGCACTATGGCAGAAGCAGCATCAGCATAATAAAGTACAATCAAGCACATTTCAGAAGTTTTCAAAGTAGTAATAGCAGTTCTTTAATTCAACTGTGCTGCCAAACACACATTAATGTAAAAAATAAAAGCTCAAGGATGAATAACTAGTCTGACATGTCCTGGAAGGAAGACAAACAGCTAAGCTAACAATCTGCTAATGAATGGCAGTAAGATGAGATGCTTACTGGTCAAAGATTATTGTTGTTCAGTATTTATAAGTCTTTGACACCAACAGACAATGCACAATTTTAAAAAGCATTAAGGAAAAGCATTAGTTACTTCACACAAAGAATTATTTATTTGCACCCCAGCAGAATATGCTGTATAAATAATACAAGCATTAAGCTCAGCTCCTAGCCGAGAAACAGATGCAGACATTACAAACTAGTGGGTGCAGGAGTCTTAAGTTGAACTGCACAGTAACAGCTTTGTTTTAGCATAGCACCCATAAATCAAGTTCCACGAGAAGCCTTGTGACATTTCTGCCGACTTGTGTTACACAAACCACTCTAGTATTAAAAGGGTTCTGGGAAATAGTGACAGCATTAAAACAATGTCCAGCAGTCATTTCGAAGAGATTATATATTGTGCAAAAAATCCATCTGCAGGAGGCTAGACTTTGTAACGTGGTGATGTCAAAATGCATTACTGTCTGTTTAACCATTTTCACAAAAGCAACATACAGTATCTAAACCTACGCAACTTCAAAGTCTTGAGTATAGTTTGTTTTATTAACTTTAATATGAAAGAAGAGGCTGGATAGAGGAGTAGTTACAGCTGATAATGCATAGCTCCAGAGACCCGAGCTAAATTACCACCTCAGTCACAATCAGTATTTAAAGGAGTTTTCTTAACATACTCTGGATTCTTACTACATCCCCAAGACATCTGCTTTAGGTTGTATTGCAATTCTAAACAGAGTGTGGGTGTCTATGAGTGTGTAATAGACTGGATTTGCATCCCTTAGACAACCATTTCCAGGTGAGGTTCAGGCTTTCTGAAAAACTGTAGTTGATGTATAATGTTTGGGACATATAATCACTGGAACACAGACATTTTTCCTTGATTTACCCCTCTGTTCCACAGTTTAAATTTACAAATTAAACAATTCAGACATGATTACAGTGCACGATGCAGACATTCATTTATGGGCATTTGCATACATTTCAGTCACACCATGTCTACAACACCTTTAATAAATAGTACCCTCGTTTCAGGGCACCATAATGTTTTGGACAATTGGCATCACAGGTGTTTTTGATTACTCAAGTGTGATTTATTGCTTTATTAGTGTAGGCATAAGATACACACTTATGTTTGTTTCTACCTACAGACTGCATTTGGAGTCTACTGTTGCCATTGCTCAACATGAGAATGAGATCTGTGCCAAAGAAGGTCAAAGAAGCCATAATGAGGCTGAAAAAAGAAAAAAAAACAAAAAACATTAGAGATGTTGATAAAACCTTAGGATTACCTAAATCAACTGTCTGGAATACAATTAAGAAGAAAGAACACACTGACAAGCTCAGTAATTGTAAAGGGATTGGTAGACAATGGAAGACCTTCACTGTTGATGGCAGAAGAATCCTTGCTATAATAAAGAAAAAGCCCCAAACACCTGTTAGTTTGGATGGATGAGACCACGCGGAGGGAGAAATGTCATCCCAAAAAGACTTATTTTTTCAACTCTGAAAGGATTAGCAATGGTACACATGTATACATACAGCAATATACCCTTGTGTTTAGAAGGGTCATCTTATAAAATTCATAGAGTCTTCTGTGTTTTGGTGCCAGGCTTCTTCAAGCTTTGCTTTTTATCTCCATGTGGCTAATTATGCATGCATAGGGCATGCACCTCCTTTTCTTATACTTATATGGAAATCGAAGATTGATCTGCACATTTGGCGACAAGGAGAGATAACTGTTTATTTTATTTCATAAAAATAAAATGTTTAAAACCTGCCTTATTGACTTATCTGTTCTACCACTAAGTCTGACGGAGTCTGTTATGCAAATGATCAGCATTATATACCCGAGGGGGGCAGTCCCATCCAATGTTGGCTGTTATAGCTATGAGGGATGTCACGCTGGCCTCGCAAAGCATTATGGAGCACTAGGGAAAAAAGTTCTCCTAAACTAATCAAATTATCAGTAAACAATTCGACAAACAGGGCGAACGCAGATGCAGCAAATTTGCTGCGAATAACACTTTGGTAAAATTCGCTTATCAACACTACAAACCACTAATTCTAATAGGTCAGACACCCAGGCTTTTGTAAATTCCTTTAGAGTGCAAGGCCATCCCTGGCAATAAGGAGAAGTATATGGGTTTGGAACAGAACAAACATAAGTCAACTACATGACATGTCCTGGCTGCATATGATAATTTTAAAATTAAACTACTTTAAGTATCCCATGACACGTAGAATATTAAAAAAAAACCAAAAAAAATGCAGTTTTATTTTATATTATGAATATGAAACACATTTCTCAACCAATCAACAGGTCTGGATCTAGGTAATTATGCCTAATAAATCAATCAATGTCTACTATATCTATGCATCTTGAAGAATGGATATATGGATACAACAGATTAAAAGGTCTGCCCTGGTGCCTTCTCTGTCCTTCACTTACCTCAAAGCATCCCAACCATTCCCATGACAATACATAAGTGGAAAATATAATGGAAAGGTACAATTTAGTATGGAAGTACTTTACCTTTAAAGACATGAAACAGAGGACAGACACAGCTAACAGCATAAAAGGAAGTACATGTCACATTTGATATCAGCAGAGGCCACTGCTGTGGTCACAGCCCGTAGCCTCAGGGGTGCCAACTGTCCAGGAAGAAAACAGCAGGCAAATATTGCTGTAATGCTCGTTGCTCCATAAATTCAATTAATAGTGGGTCAAGATAGACTGCATGTTGAACATTTATGATTGTCACAGTGGCACCAATAGAGACAATTAATGAGAACGGCATTTTTGTGTTGCCATAACTCTTATTAGTTTCATATGCACTCTGATTGTTAAGGTATTACAATATAAAAATAACAGATGTAGTAAAATATTTCTTATTTAGTTTTTAATTAAATATATACCAAGATGAGACTTTACTTAATTAACAATGAATTAGCCTATTCATAGCTGGCCATTTGTAGTCTTGGTTTGAATTTTCGATATATATATATATATATATATATATATATATATATATATATATATATATATATATATATATATATATATAGGCCAAATTTATAAATCCAATACTGCTTCTGACAATTCAGAATTATCCATTACTATATTTTTTTCTTATCACGTTCCCTGAAAATAAAAAGTATTTATGTACAATTTTCTCTAAAGATTAATAAAAATAATTTCCTGGGGAGTAATGTGTCAGATGAGAAAAAGTAAGTCACATTTAAGTCCCAGCTAATGCATTTTGTATCAGTTTAGTAGGCCAAAAAATAAATAAAATCAAGTATTTATTTTATATATTTTTTTCAATCAACAATGAGAGTTATTACAAATGATTACACTTACTGCAATTAAAATAACAAGGCCCATATTACACTATTATCTTTGTTGTGAGATGCTGGCCTTAAGATCATAGCAAGTATTTGATCTTTTTTTTATTTAAAACAAAAGTTCAGTATTAAACCATAGAAGTGGAAAAAAAGAAATTATTATATATAAAAAAAAAACCCCACAGGGCATCATCAAAAACTTTCCCACAGGCCACTTTTGGGAATCTGCAAAGCACCAAGATTGAATTCCACTGGACTTTACCATATCCGGAACTTTTGCTTTATTTATCATACACTTATTTTCAAGCAAGAATCAAAGCTTTTGTACACCAACACTGCTTTAGCAAACGTGTTGCCCCTCCAAACAAGTTATTTTGTTGAAACTTTGAAATAAAGGTACAGATAATGATTATGGCTTCTTCGTGGTCAGTTTTGCCACTTTAGTAGTACAACCTCCATACTGCTCCATACAGCCTGCATATTTTGAAAAACAACCAAGTATGGTTAAGTACTGGAGGCATTTCTTTTAAACACTGACTATAGGGCAAACTGAGTTTCTTATTGGGTGGTCCTCTGCACATTGAGTTTGCCTAGATAAGTGATAAGTTGGGCTAGTGTTTTAGAGGCAAATAAAAAAGTAGTTCATTCAAAGGAAACAAGGTGGAGGTGGCACCTAATCAAACAAATCAGTATGGACAACAGACATTTATTAGTACTGTGAGCTGAAACACTGCAGAGTGGGTTGTAATGCTTACTCAAAGCCTACCAACAAGGCAACAAATTACTGCTGCCAGTGCACAGGGAACACATTTTAAAAGATACTATATTCAGATGAGTTCTCATTTCTTACAGTATATAGAACTCTAAGGGTGTAGCATTGATTGATTTTGTGATAATTATTTTTTGTGTTACACAATGCTTAATTTTTGGGTCTTTCCTTGTGTGATCTGTCAAATATTATTTCATACTTCTTGTAATTTTTTGCTTTTTTTGGCAAACAATACATTCCTAAAATTCACAAACACTGCCTGGCATAAGCATAAGATAAAAACATCCCAACTAAATAACAGGAAACACCAACAAAAGTTAATCACGTTAAATGTAGTGGGATGCTTCCGAGGCTTGAGATGCTAGTCCAGATTATTGCTTTAAGTGAGAAAGAAATCATTAAATGAATTAATGTAACTGTATCAAATTAGACAATCTGAAGAACCAAAGTCAGAAAAACTACAAGAGGCTGCATATATATGATTAAAACCATGGCAGTGGTGAACATTTTGATGACTGGGTTTAGAATGTGGGAGTAAAGGTAGAAACAGTTTTACCTTTCACTTTCTTACAAAAAGTGCAGTACAGTTTTGTAACTTAAACTTCTTACTGCTCTAAGACTTTCTACTGTAAGGATTCTTAAACTTTTTAATCTGAGGACCCAAATAAAAAAATTAATACCATACTGGGACCCAAGAAGAGGATTACTAGCATAATGACAACAGAGCCATACACAGGCTAACAGCAAGGGCTAAATAATAAAACAGTTAACCTTTTGGTTCCATTTCAGTATAAACCAATCAGCCACAACACTAAAACCACCTGCCCAATATTGTGCAGCCCCCCACCCCCCTGCCCTTTGTGTCCCCAAAACATCTCTGACCCATCAAAGCATGGACTCCACAATATCTCTGAAAGTGTCATGTGGTATCTGGCACCAAGATTTTTCTGGAAGCAGAACCTTTCCTATAAATTGCAAAGTAGGAACTCCATGGGTCACACTTGTTTTTCAGCACATCCCACAGATGCTTAGTCTGCCTGAGATCTGAGAATCTGAAGGCCAAGTCAACACCTTGAACTCTTTGTTATGTTCCTCAAAACTTTCCTGAACAACTTTGCAGTGTGGCTGGGCACGCTATCCTGTTGAAAGAAGCCAGTGCCCACAGGAATACCGTTGCCATGATGTAGTGTATGTGGCTTGCAACAATCTTCAGGCAGGTGTTACGCATTAAAGGAAACATCCACATGAATGTTCCTAGCAGAACAATATCCAGAACATCCCATCGATACTGCTATCACTTTTTCCCATACTGCATCCTGCTGCCATCTGTTCTCCAGGTACACAACGCACACACACCCGATCATCCACATGGTTTAAAAGAAAATATGATTCCTTTTACCAGGCCACATTTTTTCATTCTTCCATTTCAGACACTCATGTGCACGTAGGTGCTAGCAAAGGTAAACAGGGGTCAGTATGGGTACTCTGACTGGTCCATAGCTACGAAGCTCCGTAAGCAGCAAGCTGCTATGCACGGTGTTTCCTGGGGTATTAGCTAAGAATGATGAGTGTTTTTATTGTGAATCCAACCATTACATCAAAGGTTTAGAACTCTTGTACGGAGTCTGTCTTTACTCATGTTTTGTTGGCCGGATTTGGAAATCTAATGTTAGCAGTAAAACCAGAGGGTTATATCAGCTTTGTTAGATATTTTTGTCAAAAACCATCGTCTATAGCCTAAATTTCATTCCATTTGTGGAATCAATTTCAGAGGAAATGACTGACAAAAAGTATAGAATAACAAAATAAGAAAGTTAAATTATTGTGTAAACTGCCACAAGTTGTTGGGAATATAATGGACTTGTTTACAGTGCTAATAATGCAAAAATAAAAAAAATAAAACATGCATGTCCTTGTTCATATACAGTGATCCCTCACTATATCGCACTTCGACTTTCGTGGCTTCACTCCATCGCGGATTTTAAATGTAAGCATATCTAAATATATATCACAGATTTTTCGCTGGTTCACGGATTTCTGTGGACAATGGGTCTTTTAATTTATGGTACATGCTTTCTCAGATTGTTTGCCCAGTTGATTCATACAAGGGACGCTATTGGCGGATGGCTTAGAAGCTACCCAATCAGAGCATGTATTACGTATTAAATAAAACTCCTCAATGATATACGATATGCTTCCCACGCGGTGCTTGATTGTTTGCTTTTCTCTGTCTCTCTCACTCTCTCTGACATTCTCTGCGCCTGACGGAGGGGGTGTGAGCAGAGGGGCTGTTTGCACAAAGGCCGTTTTGCCTAGAGGATACGGACGCTCCACTAAAAAATGCCACTTTACTGCGGTGCTTCGGCATACTTAAAAGCCCAAAAGCACGTATTGATTTTTTGATTGTTTGCTTTTCTCTCGCGCTCTCTCTCTCTCGGACATTCTCTGCTCCTGACACGCATTCTTTGAAGAGGAAGATATATTTGCATTCTTTTAATTGTGAGAAAGAACTGTCATCTCTGCCTTGTCATGGAGCACAGTTTAAATTTTTGACTAAAGGGTGTTATTTCATGTCTAGAGGGCTCTAATAATGTTAACAGTGTGGGAGACTTTATAAGGGCTTAAAATATATAAAAATAACCATACAAACATATGGTTTCTACTTCGCGAATTTCCATCTATCGCGGGGGGTTCTGGAACTCAACCCCTGCGATCGAGGAGGGATTACTGTAATTATAAAGACTGCTTCTTTGTGTTACTTTACAGAATCATCTTAAACAAATTTAATGTATGTAACATCACAACAGTATTCTATCTTGCAACACAAAACACTTTAAGAAGGGACTCATCATTTGAAATAAAAACTTCTTTGTTTGAGCTCCTCCCGTCAGGAAGATGCTTTAGGTCAATCCGTGTATGCACAAACAGACTAAAAAATAGCTTTTTCCAATCTGCCATAAACTTTCTGAACTCTGAATCTCCTCAGTCTGAGATCATTTTTAATTGAACATGTAATAAGCTATATTGGTAATGTGCAATATACTAATGTATTACAATAATGAATATGTAATGTACTATTTAATAACAGGTGTGTGAGACTTGCCCGGACACCACCAGTCGGAGACCACATCTTTATAAAAGTCACACGTTTATTATTCATAAATAAACACAGTCCCAAAACACCACACAATGCACACAGCAATAATCACCACAATTTGACTTCAATAACTCTGTACTTGGCCGCCAATCACCTCCTGGGAGCTTCGTCCTGCTCCCTTTCCGGACTCTAGCTCCTAGATTGCTGGGAGGCGGCGCTTTTTATTCCTGCCCGGACCTGGTGTGGCGGAAGTGCTGCCCTTTACCCCGGAAGCACTCCGGGCGTCCTTGGCAGGTTCATGGCGGAAGTGACAATTCTCCCAGTCTGATGAGGGTTAAGACGCCCCCTGGTGGTGGCCACGGGTCCCAATGGGTTAAAATCTTTTTGTCCCTTTCCCATGGTCCTCTTTTTGTCCAGGGCGGTTGCACCCTCTTGACCTGGAAACTTTTTATGCCACCTTCTGTTCTCTCTCGGCGTCCCGACCGGGTAAGAACCCCAGCCGTCTGTGACAGGTGCAATAACAGTTTATGCAGCTGTACTTTGAGCAATAATAATTTGCTCTGGTTACTTGATCACTTAACACTGTAGGCCTATAAGACATATTTGGAATTATTTGACTTTTCTTTAAATGCACCTTGGGGCTGTCACAAAAAGTAATTTCGTTGTGTTACACAATAACAATAAAGTGCTTGCTTGCTTGCTTGATAAGTTCATGAGGGCACATTTACTACGTGAAAAAGGCTGCAACACTAAATACTTAACAAATATTAAGTAAGAAAGTAAAACCAAGTAAATCACCTAGGAAAGAATGCTGAATATATTTAAGCACTATCAACATACATACATACATAGCTTGCTTCTTTATATTTGTATGGTTTAGTAGGTATGTTACCCATGCTCCTTATCTCAGATGGAAGGTGTCATTGAAGAGTGAAACTGAACGGTTTGCCATTAACGGGATCGGCAGAGTCAAGTCTGTAGTATGGCCACAGCTAGCTGCTCACTGAAGAAGGTTTTGTCAATTAAAAACCCAAGACAAGCAGATTCTTTTTTTGTTTCTCTTCAGTTAGTTTTGACAGAAGCCAGCTAGTTAAAGAGTAATTATAGAGCAAATATAAAATATTTAATTACCTACAGATTAAAAGAAACTTCAAATTCCTTATTCTGATTATCTTCCAGACAAATACTAAGTCCAAGACAAGGAATTGGTTATTGAGTGCACATCCACACACAGGCTTATATACAGACTATTACATAGGGTCCAGAACACTTATTATAGTATGCATGCACTTAAAGTATATTGTAACACTTGTGTCATCTGTCATGATTTTCCTTCAGCCTCAGCTACTGTTGCTTGGTGGAGGCAATTACTTATGAGATATGGCAGATTTGCTGATCAATGGCAGTCGCTTATCTAGTCACTGCACCAGGTCAAATTACATGACTGAAAAATACCACCTCATGTCACATTTACCAGTTGAGCACGGAACTTCAACAGTAGTCATCCTTGCCCATTTCTATGACAGCCAATAATAACATGCTGCCTGTCGGAGTTGGCGATGTACGAAGGGTTAACAGCTACAGAAAGTTCAAAATAATCTCTGCCCTTTATTTTTTTCTCTTCTGTTATGGGATGTAAAATATGAGACATCAGACAGATGAGCTTCTCTTCTCTTTTTAAGGTCCACAGAGCCTGCACTGCCTGATGGAGCTGGCACTGAAGCAAAGCTGTATAAAGGTTTATTAGCTGTGGTGCATTCAGCCACAGCCTCTGCCATTTTTTTTTCTTTTTCCCATTCTGTTTTACTACATAAAATACAAGACATCAGACAAACAAGCTTTTCTTCTATTTGTGAAATTCAAAACATGCATGTTTGTTGTTCCTTGAAGCTAAATTCTATGCATTGAACTTCTATGCATTGTACGCTCATTTGTTCTCAACTCTTACACACTAAGAGCCCATGCCTCTGACCAAGAGAAAATCAAACCGTCTCAGTGGGTACTTATGTCATGTAGAAGCCGACTTGCTAAGATTTTGTAAATAAGGACTACGACAGAAAAATATTGGAAAAGTCATCTAATGTAACATGGATTTTATACGTTACCTGACTCACAGTCTGACCACTTGTTTATCAAGGTGATGATTCTAATTCTCCTTTGTTGATGCAATGTCTGTAATCTGAAGCGTTGTTTTTTTTCTCTCTTTTTAAACATTTTTTGCTATTCTCTAGAATTTTCTGATCAGTGTTAAGACTTGCCTATACCTCAGCAATGTCTTCGAAACCTGTCTGGAAGCCATTGTTTTGGGCTGAGTAGCATAAGGACATTAATTCTATTTAATAAAAGGACATGTTCAAGTATTATAGCAGTTTCTAAAATTACTAGAGAAATATAAGATTACTGTTAATTAATTGCTTGAGCAGCAAAAAAGCTGCTAATGATTAGCTCTACTGTTTCCATTGTAATAAACATATTAAATGGTAATGGTGCTGTTCCAAATACAGTGCAATGGCCAAAAGCAATTTTTGGGTGAATTGATTATTTCATTTTATGTTATGCCTAATTAAATAAAATGCAGTTTGAGGTCACATTGTCCCATTTTGGCAAATGCAGGTAACAAAGTAGTAGCCAAATCCTTTCAATGACAAATTTCACCTAGGGAGGTGTTTGTGGGAAATTTTCCATAGAGAAGCTTATTTTCGCATGCTGTGGAAATACATCATCATCATCATCATCATGTTCTTCAGCTACTCAACTTGGACATGAATCCACATTAAATTATTTTTACTATCCACTCGTGTCTCTCTATTGGAGCATTATTCATGCTTAACTAATTCTAGGCACTCAAACAGAAAGTTAATATGGTGGAAAAGCAAATGTTTTCACAGTGTCCCGATTTATACAACTGAATAAGTGCTTTTTAATAAGCATTTAAAAGGTAAAATAATTTAATATACTATTTCTCCAGAACAATACTTCTGACTCTTGGTTTTAGGGACCACTCTTAGAGCAATTTTGTGTTAAACTTTATATTCAAACAATTTATCTTAGTCTATTAATTGAAAAATGGCAAAGTTTATGGTTATAGATATCTATAAAATATGAGTGTGCATTTTATGCACCTCAGACATCCTGTCTTTCTCTTCATTTCTCTTTCTTAGTGATAATCATAAGGGGCACTAAACTGACTTAAAATTAGTTTATCCTTTGTAGATCACTTTGTTATTTCTACCCGTATTTGTCCATTGATTCCAGGAAATAGTTAACTTAGTATATTAACCACAGATTATTAAAATATGATGTTTTGATGCTGCAATAAATTGTGCATTTTAAAGGGGAAACTGTGCCGAGAATTTCTGACTCCGTAAATTAAGAGCAGATATAAGATAAACAAAAATGAACATATGGAGTTAAGTTAAAGGTCTTCTGATTAATAGAAGGACTTGCACACAAATCAGCAGACAATGAGTCCCCCAAGAGCCAAGAGTAAGAAACACTGCCCTAGAAATATAGGCCACCTTAAGGTGGTCCAACTTATTTAACATGAATATACCAAGTACTCAACCATCCTTTGTAGGTTTGCTTGGAATATCTGAGGTATGTGTAAGAAAAAGCCAAATGACAAAGAGAACTGGTAGTTTGGGATTTGTTGCTTCATGTTCTGTCTTAAATGCCAGACGATCCAGCAGTGTGACGAGTCTGTGATTAATGAGGTACCTAAGCTGTTGGCTATAAAGCATTTCTTCATGGAGGTAGCAATACTCACATATTAGCAAAGATATCAGAAAATATGTCTTTCCAAATGGCACTACATGAATGACTTATAAAGTAGGAATTATGCATCAAAACTGAGCTGCCAAGTGGTGACATTTCACTGATGACTGTTTATTCTGTTCAAGTCATGTGACATGACCAAGAGGCACTGGAATGCAAACACCAAATAATTCTAGCGGTATCAGGAAGAAACAAAATTCCAACCAGCATGTAAATGAGACATTAAACCTTACAATGGCAAAGTTCCATGTCCTTTCCCTGTCACCTAGCGCCTTTATACTTCCCTTGTTTTAGAAATAAAGAAAAGAAGACTATAAATGTTAACCTTTCTAGGCCTGCTAATGATTTATAATGTACACAGAACTCTACAGGCTTTCCCCAAATTGCACAAAACTACTTTATGAAAGTGAAGAAAGTTATTTAATATCCTTTTCAGTCTTATGTACAGTACACCCCCAAAATACGCAGCGGTTACGTTCCTAGAGCACCCGCAAATTGTGAAAAACCGCAACTTTTGGATGTGGTTAAAAAAATGCCTTTTAAATGCATTTTTTTATAGTTTAAACCCTAAATACAGTATGCCCCCAAAGCACTTTAATTGTGTTGCAAACTCAGCTTAATCATCTTTAATAAAACCCCTGTGTGCGTCCAGGTGTCCGTGTGTGTGTGTGTCTTCTGGTGAAGTGCGCATGCGCGGGCCGTGCAACACATCGCACCGTGCCCCCCGCCCATGCGCTCGGCACCGTGGACACACACACACTGAAAGCTGGGCACACAGTGAATGGCCTATCCGCTGCCGTGCATGATAAGCAAATAAAGCACACACACTCGAAGCTGGGCACACAGTGAATGGCCTTGCCATGGCCGCGCATGATAAGAAATAAAGGACACCATTTCTGGGGAGAGTGCTAATTGGGTAGTCGCGGCCGCGCACATAAAATCCATTGCTGGGGAGACACCACACATTAAATAATCAGCTGCACGCCCCCACAGATTAAAATACTTGCTGGGAAACTGCACAGTACTTGCTGGGAAGATGCCACAGGCACGATTATAAGCAGCACGCCACACAATACATCAGTTGCTGGGGATACTCTACTGATTGCCCAATGTTGTGTCAGTAAATTAAAGTCATATTACGGACATCAAAGCCAGTATTACTGTCAGAGAAAATTACAGGCATTTTACGGAAATACAAACCAGTATTACTACGAGAGAAAATTAAAAGGCACACAATACACTGACGCATATTACAGCCACATACAAGCCAGGATTACTGTAGGAGAAAATATTACGGACGTATCTACTAACAACATGCCACCCAAAAAAAAAGGACAAAAGACACAGACAATCAAATCCTATATAAGCAACATCTCCTGGAAGAACGGTCAGCTCAACAAGTAAACATCAACAAAAGAAAGGCTGAAAGACAAAGAAAAATACGAGCACATAGATCGATTGAAGAAAAAGAAAATGACCGTCAGAAAAACGCTAAAAGAAAAAGACTCGGAAGAGCAAACCTTACAAATAGTTGGCATTTACTTGCCAGAACCAGTATTCAGCCATGGTCAGTTAAATGTTGCATTATCAAGAGTTAGAAGTTTTCCAGATGTTGTTGTCAAGGTTGTAGAGATTCCTGAACAAGGCAAACTGTTGCCAAACTCAGACAGAATATTTACTGTACAAGAAATGTTGTCTATAACGAAATTGTATAGAAAAATTTCATGAGGTAAAAAAATAGAAAATTTTGCCTAAATATCTTCTTCAGATATTGTGTCTTACACATTGTTACAAAGTTTTACAATAAGGCAATATTAATTATACTTACTGTATTGTCATATACATTTTCTATTTTATTTTTATTATTATTTTACTTTAGGCTTCTTGCAAAAATATTTTTGACAAAAAAAAATTAAAACAAGAAACAAATGAAGTCAAGGTCCCTTGCCATTTAATATAGACTGTTCCTACTAATGTTTATGCACTACTGTTCTAGTGCCCGTTATTGTAACAGGCTTAATGTCTAGTTCATTAATAACTACCTAAAAAAATTACCTAAAAACAGAATGTAAAAGTAAACCCATCTACTGTACAGTGCTGTACTGCTATGTATCCCGCAATGCTAGAATGTAAAATAACTGATGTTACCACTATACGTACTGTAATTCATGCAAGTGCATTTTCGTTGGTATGCGCTGTCGCTTTCTTTGTTAGAAGCATAATAATTTAATTTAATTAAAATACATTAAAATGTACGGGTACTCACCAATGATGATGATGAAGTAGCTGTGCAGTACAATGCAGGGGATTTAAAACTCCTCGGGTGGCGCCTCTTCTTCAGGAACTTCAGGAGTCGTCATATCTTTGAACGGATCTTTTTCTGGTGGGGTTTCATGCTGGCTTTTCTTTATAGGTTTCAGGAACATTGTGATGGGAAGTTACTTCATTGTCTCCTGTAGCGAACTGCTGAAACAATTTCCGTGCTTTCTCACAGATGATGTTATCGTCCAAGGGGATGTTGTTCTTCCTGCAGGCGGTGATCCACAAAGCCAAGGCAGATTCCATCCTGACGATATTTTTATTCCTTACGGTCGTTAGCTTCTTGGCTCTATCACAGAAATTTACAGATACGGTACTCCAGATCGCTGCTTTGTTCTTCTTTATGTAGCGTGCAGTTCTTTCATTAAAGCCATAGTGGCGCACTACTGCAGCATAACATTTTAGTTTCTGGAGCAAACCCAGTAGTTCAACCTTCTCCTGGAGTGTTTTAAACTTCTTCTGGCGCTTAGGCTCAGTGTCAGAAGCCTTAGAAGACGCAGGGCGATTTGGCGACATCTTGTGCATTTAAGAATAACAAAATAAACACAAAAATAAAATGGAAAACACAAGGACACTCAGCTGGAGTCGCGTCACGGGGCAGCAATCAATCAGCAGCAAGGAGAAATGAATAACGCTCTCGGATTGGCTACTTTCACCATCCCAAACCGTGTTTCCCTCAGCGGTGGTAAACCCACTCACCTGGAGACACATCACAGGGCAGCAGTCAATCAGCAGCAAGGAGAAATGAATAACGCTCTCGGATTGGCTACTTTCATCATCCTAAACCACGTTTACCTCAACGGTTGCTTCCTGTTCTCTCTACAGCACAGTATTGCCACGAAAAAAGCCATAAAAAAATTGCGGAGGATATTTGCGCTTTCCACTAACAATTAGTAGTTAGGTTCTAAGGAAAAATCCGCAAACCCTGAACCACGACTTTGCGGGGGTCTACTGTACTCAATTTTTGCAATTACGATGGCAAAGTTTGGGATGGTTTTCACATGCACAGTAGTGTTTGTGTGAGAAGGACTAGTCTTATATGACTGAAATGATATACCAATAAAGAATGAAATGAAAGCTTGCTGATTCTAATGTGCCACTTGTCGTCCTCTAACCTGAAACAGCTCTTCAGCCGTATAGCCTTTTTATTCAGGTTAAAATGGAGAGACAACAAAACATCAATGTGGTATGAGTACACTACAAGAGATAATAAAAACAAAGGGTCAGCTAAAATGCTAGATGCTACAGCTATATGCCTGCAAACCACCAGTAATGCAACCAGTGCAAATTCCTGTCCATTCTGGTAACAAAGTAGATGTAATAAAACCTTAGGAAAGTTTTTCCATTTTAGATGAACTGTGAATCATGAATCCACCCTCCTGTCACACTTCAAACTCTTTTATAAGTCGTCTGAGGATTGTAAATGCTACAAAACTGAATTCAGTTATCTTGTTTTTTTATGCAGTTCTACAAATTGCTCTATAACAAGGGTCTGCAGAGTGGGTCTTGGAGGGCTGTAGTGGCTGCAGGTTTTTGTTTCGACTCAATTGCTTAATTAGAAACCAGTCCTTGCCAATAACAAATATATAATTTAATTTTATGACTAATTAGCATTTTCATTCTGCCATATCAGGTCTTTCTTATATATAGATATTTTTTTTTTTCCTTTCCATGAATATCATCTGAATGGTTTGCAGCCTGGAGTGAATTAGTAATTTTCAGCAGTTTACTTTCTTCTCTTCAGATTCCTTGCAAATACTGTACTAAACCAAACAATTTATGATACATACACACAGATGTAAATAGAAACAACTTAGATGAACAACTGCTAGTTCCTTTGTAATTTGCATCTTTATTGCTGATATGAAGCAATTAAAAACAGCAAATGCAGCTGCTTATAACTAAAATAAGCAATTATGGCTCGGGAATCTTAACTAGTAAGACACCTAAAATAAAGTATAAAAATGCTGCTTGAGCAATAAATACTTCAACAGCAATACTTGACTTCTCGTTAATGAACTGGGTCAGAACAAAAGCCTGCAGCCACTGCTGCCCTCCCTCCAGGAGTGACTTTGAATGCTCCTGGGCCTCATGAATAACGGCATGCATAGAATTCACACTAAAACAAAAGTGGAAATGTGCGTACACACAAAAAAATTCATATGCACAAAACCGTGCACAAGCCAACTTCCATGCACTTCAGCTCCATAAATCCCAATCAGCATGAAAAGTAAAGCACATGCATGTGCCTACCGTCCCACCCCGACTCCTTCCATAATTGTGAATATTTTAATATGCAAATCAATATAAATATCACCTTCCATTCAGTGTTTGGTTAAATGACAATGGCAAAAGCATGTGAAAAGAAAGAATTTCAACAAAAGCAAAGTGGAAGCAAGGAAAACGTACTGTTTGTTGGCTTAAGCAGTAGTATAAACTGCGTTGGGATGTTGATCGAGTGATAGAGTGCAGCAGAGAAACTTGAAAGTTTAAGATCATAGTTGCACAGTGCCCAAAATAAAAAAAAAGAAGTGGCCAGATATCAAAGTCACCGTGAAACGGCAAGTCGTACCCCACCATCTGAGTGTCATACAATAGCATATTAGGGCAGAAAAGAAAAAGAAAAAAAAAAAAGGGACACAGTGGAAAAAAAGGTTGAAATGTCCACTTTAATCTCGTAGTTCATTTTGTCATTAAAGTAGAATATAGTAAACTTAATATTAAAATCAATGTTTGATTTAATACAGTTTCTCAGATCCCATTGTAACTAAAGTTGCACATTAAAGGCTTTGTATTATGTATGTTCTTCTATGTGCTCTGTGTGTGAATCACTACATGCTTCTTAAACAGGCGTTCTCTTATGCCGACAGGACACAGAATATATTACTTTTATGATATTACAGCTCTCTGAACAATTCAAACTCTAAGATGTATACTTGATATTATTTTCATGATGAAATTAATTAAAGCACGTTTAAACATGGGGATATGGTGGCACAGTGGTAATGATGAGCTGGCACCCCGTCCAGAGATTGATCCTGCCTCCCGCAGGATGCTTGCTGGGACGTGTGTGACCCTCAATGAAATAATTTATGGCAGTAGTACTGTCTCTTTCAAACATACCAAGCCCCAATTCTTTTCCTTCCTTTTCTTTCTCCACGTAACCAATCGCCACACAATAAACTCTATAAGAAATGTCAAGCCATCTGTAAGCTTAAAACACCAAATCTTCAAAACTTC
Source organism: Polypterus senegalus (assembly GCF_016835505.1). Classification (NCBI taxonomy): domain Eukaryota; kingdom Metazoa; phylum Chordata; class Cladistia; order Polypteriformes; family Polypteridae; genus Polypterus; species Polypterus senegalus. The sequence goes on along the minus strand of NC_053168.1, from coordinate 74,430,340 downwards.
TAAGGAACATTGATATGTCTTTGTAGTACATGTTTAATTATTCCATCCATCTATCCATCCAGGGTCGTGTCAGTCCCAGCGAGCATATTGCGTGAGGCAGGACCAATCACTGAATGGGGTGCCAGCTCATTGCTACCACTGGGCTACCATGCCCACACATTTATTTATTAATAGTACACATTATTTAAATGAAGTTAAATATGTATCTGTATAATGCAATATACATACTTTAATGTATTACATCTTAACAATTATATCGAGAGCTCCAAGATGATAGCTCTTGAAAATCTGAATTGATTTAGAATCCAGCCATCATCATTTGTAAAAATACAGTCTCTTCTATTGAATCAAATTCCTTCATTGTTATTGTATGGTACAATAAGATTCAATATGCAAATCCACCCTACACTTATTTTCCTATAAAATGATAAAACAACAATAACTAATAATATGATAAAAAAAACAATGGCAAATATACAGTATGAAAGCATGAGTACAACATACATCTAAATATAGTGCAGATAGTGCAAATGGTTCATAAAGTGGCTCATGTTGTGCAATATTACAACTATAGTGCAAGTTTACAGTGAGGTAATTGTACTTATATGTACAAACTGCTCTACCAGGAGCACTTGATGGACTGATTCAGTGCATTTACAGCTCTTAAAATGAAACTGTTTCTGAACCTTGAGGTCTCTACAGGAAAGGCTTTGAAGCGTTTGCTGAATGAGAGAGTGTTCAAATAGACTGTGTGCTTGGCTGGGGCAGCGTGTGCTACAAATGTTCTTCAGGTCTAGATGCTGTACCCCGATAATCTTCTGCACTCTCGACACAATCCACAGTATAGTTTTCCGAACAGCTCCTGTACAGCTGTGAGTCCACACTAACATACAGTGGGTTAAAATACTCTGACTGGTGCACTGACAGTAACAACGCTAAAGCAGCTATGGTATTTAGAAGAGTTTGGCCATTCCATGCACCATTATATTGATACAGGTTGATTACAATCAGATGCCTTAAATTTATAAACGATATGCGGTTAATTTCAGTGTCTTTGATAAAGCCACATCAGGGATTTGAATCTAAAAAGTAAAGGTAAACCACATAGGAACAGTAGCATTGCCTTGACGCTGTGTGACGCCAGTTTGCAAAACCAAGCAAAAAACATGTGGAAACAATGTATTGTGCTGCTGTGTAGTTTTATGCCAAGTTTATCTTTTATACATCGCAATGTGAGCATGGAAACGGGTGTATACGCTGTTTATACATGAGGCCCCCTGGTCTGTATAGATGGACTATAAATTAAATATTGATTAAAAAAATCTTGACACGTTGCTTATCTGTTATTTCTGCCTCTGTAGAAAAATGTATAAATAAAAAGGAACACACCTCAATCTAGGTACAGAAATATTTAAAACATGGTGCCTCAAGGATACAACATTCTGGGTGCAAATCCCATACTTGATGATCGTACAATTAAAAATTGAAAAATTTGTTGTGATTATTTCATTTGATTTTTTATATATTTTAGGCACCAAATTCAAAAATGAAAAACATTTTTCTCCATCAGCTAACAATATTTCACAAAATATATTTTTAGCTGTCAATATAGTTTTGTTTTTTTTTTGCTTTCACATTATAATTATTTAAACAACAATATTTTACTTTAATGATAACTTGAGTGGGACACCACAGTCAGGAATTTACAATGGCTTCAAATGGTACCAAGAACATCATGATAACTAGCTTGGTGGATCCAGGTAAAGTGCTGCTACCATCGCTTTGTTGTTTAATGAAGCAGCTTGTCAAAATCTTATCAAAAGATGAAGCCTGCTTTATGTATTTCAACCAAAATCCTCCAGGTTTTTCCGAGGCTAAATTGTAAGGGGGCATTTTTGCTAGACCTAATATTAGAAAACTTATTTCTGATGTAGAATTTGATGGTGCGATTAACGACCTGAAACAAGAGGCTGCAGTATCATTCAAAGAAGTAATTTTTATGATTTTAGGTAACAATATAGATCCAAATTATAAAGAGATTGCAAGTAATGTTTTAGTTAAGCTCTAGGAACTTGGTTGCAACATGATTTTCAAAGTTCACTTTTTTGGATTTGACATTTGGAATTTTTACCTGAAGAACTTGGAGCAGTGAGTGAAAAGCAATGAGGAGCAATTCGATCAGGATATCAAGGATGTGGAAAAAAAGACACCAGGGATATTGGGATGTATGTATGATGGCAGACTCCTGCTGGAGGATTCATAGAAATAGACCAGAAACAAAGTTTTGGATCAGAAAAACTAAAAAGTGACAAAAAAACTACTAAAGTTATATGCGAGTCAATGAATATGCATTGTTGTTTTTGTTAGATATGTGTTTAAAAATATTAGATTGACTAAATAATTTCATGTTAATTTGATTTAGAACAATATCGTATACATGAACAAACTGTAATTTGTTAAACTTTAATTAAAATTCTTTTCAATTCGGTACTTAAATGTGACGTGATGGAAACATTCTAATTATATCTTTAATTGTGTCCATGAATGCAAATAAAAATGAATATTCAAATTTAAAAAATATTTTAGGAGTTTTATTTTCCAGACTTGTGTTGCCCATGGGGAATTTTGCATATTCTCCTCGTGTCAGTGTGGGTTTTCTTCTCACATATTCACAGATGTAGGAGTGTTGATTTGTGATCGATTTGTGCCCAGATTTTGACAAGGTCTTATCTGGACAATAGCAGGTCAAGGCTCCAAACAACTGATTTTTGGAGATAATTTGATAGGCCTGTCCCGTGACCATGTTCGCGGAAATATTTCCTGAAAATTCACCATGCAGCCAGCTTAAAACTTTTTTTTTCCTTGTACCCCATGATACCTTGCAACGTTAGCATTGCATGCATCACCCATTGCTGTGTGGTTCTGGGTTAGATCCCCAATGGCAGAGATTATCACTCCAAAACAACAAACAAATACAGCATTACTGCAAGACGGTAAATACTTTCCACTTTTTCATTTCACCATAAAATGAAAAATTGATATTTTTGGATTCCATGAAGTTGTAAACACTAATTAGGACTTACACTACATGAAAACCGATCCTGAGAAAAGCTACAATAAATTAACAAAGACTGCTAATCATAACACTGATTTCTTGCTTCAAAGGCAGTCAGTAGTGACTCAACAGAAGCAGACATAAAAGCACTAAAAGAGTATTGTATCGTGCTATTGTCACTTCGGTTTTCGGAGCTGCTGTCTGATATACATTTTCTTCTTTCATGTATTGCTAGTTTGAGGCCATTTGTTGAATTTTGTTTGTGATTTTTGTTCCATCTGCATTTTTGTTGTTTGAAGCAAGGTGGCACAGTGTTTAGCAGATTTTCCAGTTTAGGTAATGCAAAAAAAAAAAAACATCAGTCAGAATGTTCCATTCATGAAAACTACAAGCCGGACCTGCTCAATTCAAATGTTAATGACTCTAAATATAAACCTGCAGAATTACCTGAACAGGCCTGACTTTATCTTACTACCATCTATAACCCTATTATTAACAGCAGCAGCTCTACATTACCCAAGTAATTATGGGTATTTGGGGGTTGTTGGTTGGTTTTATTATAATGTATATATTCTATATATATTCTCAAGCACAAGTGACTGACAAATTCTAAAGAAAAATTGTTGTGGTCATTTAATAACAAAAACACCAAAAAAATCAGCTTTTTGCAGCAAAATAAACAGTTGTTCACTATTATTTATTTATTTTGAGCTTCTGTAAAATTGTAATTTCCCATTGGAATCAAGGGGAATCATCTACAGTATCTATCTATAGGCATGAAAGGCATTTTGTCCGGTCCAGTGCTTTTCCAATTTCTTAGAGGGGAAAAAAAACGTGCAGGACATCTTGCCAAATGTAGACATTGTTTTCAGGCTTTACTTGACATTGCCTGTCACAAATGCAAGTGGTGAGTGATCTTTCTCCAAGCTCAGGCGAGTGAATAATAAGCTCAGATCCATAACAGGACAAGAAAGACGGAATCATCTGACTCTGGGGTCCATCAAAAGAGATCTTGTTCAGAAACTGAATATCAGTGATCTGATCAAGGACTTTGCTACAAAGAAATCCAGAAAAGTACAATTTTAAAATACAAGCATTTGTCTGTGTAAATATACAGAATGGTCTGCAGTGTTTGATATTTTTTTGCATGCATTTACAATAGGGTTTGACTTTTCAAACCTTGGTTTGTGATGGTTATTTGTCATCTGTATAGAAATGGCTAGTTAAAGATACAAGCTTTGCTTTCGGCTCTCATAATTTCACAGAGTAAGGCCCTATTTTTTCTGTTCTAAAAATGTTTACCTTTCATTTTAAAGCTAAGACTCAGTAGTAGTTATTTAATTTAAATTTACTCAGTGTGCCCTCAAGACCTTAAAGATGAAATGTATTTGTAGTATTTTGTTTAGGTAGGGCCCCGAAATAGCGTTAAGAGCAAGAGGGCCCCACCCTTCTTAATCCAGCCCTGGAGCTAGTGCAGATTAATTGATAAAATAGATCGACAGATACAGTAGATCTAGATGTAATGTAATATGTACTTTCGATGTGCTGGCCCCTGACAGGGTTGCTAAGTGTGTGGGTTTTCTGCTAAATTGGGCTAGTTTTATCAATTTGGCAGGGTGCATTTTTTTTTTTTTTTAACTATTTTGAAAATGCAATGTCCTACTCGTCACAATCTTCACATCTGCATCTATACATCTGTGTGTTTAGAAGTACAAGGATGACTCCAAAGGAGACTTCAACCCTTCCTCACTTCCAGGGTTCTCCAAGGGATTCAAACCCCCCAACCCCACCTGTTTGAATTTATATTGAGTGTTAAGTACAAAAGGGAAAATATGTCGTTCACTGGGCTGGCACCTAGCACCATTAGGCAGATTCTGAGCTTTCATTGGGCTGGGAATTTTTGTAGGACTAAAAGACCCTGGCCCTGATCCTGCAGTAACTGGCACACCACAAGAGCTCTATTGAAATGAAAAAATGAAGTCCACCAATGAACACACACATCAAGGCAATGTCAGCCTGTGAGCAGCTCTTTGGAAGATCCATCATTTGAGGATTAGCAAATTTGACACAGTGGACATAGGGTTCGCTAACCAAAAACTTGTTCTGGATATTCATCCATTTTCGAAATCCGATTTTTTAACTGCCAAATCTCAAGGGGACCATGGATATTTTGTAAGTAAGTACTCCAGAAATAACAGTCGTAGCCCGGATTATCATAAAATGAGTAGTTCACTTGCTTCTGTTCAGTCATCCTGGGATAGAAGGCACGGCACGGGCTGACATTCGGGGATCGCTGTGCAATCCGCGCCCCTGTCACTTCAAGTCCCACAATAACAAGACTCATCAGAATTACGGCCCGCTGTCACAAAGTCCAAGTAAAATGAAGGTGGGGTGCCGAGCAAATTTCGCCACACTCGTTGCCCTCTCTCGTAAACTGGCCATATGCTTAGTACGCCGGCCGTCTGCTTCCCGACGGCGTCGCGCTTCCACGCCGCATCAGCTGTCATGTTCGCCAGGCCGTTTCAAGCGACTCTGCAGCGACGGCAGAAGGCGACTCTCGCCACCCAAACATACGGGAAGGGCGAGGAGAGTTGCGCTGCGAGCTCGAAATTGAACTGCTACGAGCACTTGTATTTGAATAATCGTTATAAAACAAAGAAGCGTGCTCTCCTCGATGGCTAAAGCGCGTGCTGTCAGCTGAGGTCCTCCAGTTGCCGATCGCAGCTCTTTGTCTTGCACTTCTCTTCTGTCCCTGTTAAATGGGCTTTTCGAACACGTGTACGTGTGTTATGTAAATACAGTTATAAACATACATGCAGGGGATGTGTTCCGAGGTGCTAATTATTAAACACCAGCATTCCCAAGCGTCTAGTTTGGTTAATGTATAAACAAACAAAACAAACCAAGGCTGCTTCAGGAAAGGTCTTTAAATAAAAGAGGCACAGAGGCCTCCCAGAAGTGACATATGTCACATCGTATTAATTTTAAATTAGGGAATATTAACCAGTTTGGTCACCTCAGATACGTAGAGCGGGGTCGTTCTCTTTTTGTTCGTTCGCCTAAAGTTTATATTGCAGTTATGAGCACACGGCGGGGGGTGTCTTGGAGCGATTGACACTATATATGCGGGGAAGAGGGGGTGATCTGTACAGCTTAGCAACACATTTATCCTCGCATGACATGCTTTTTCGCTGCCACCTTCGGGGCCCGGGGGTCTATTTATCGGATCTGTGGATACATTTTTCGTCGTTAAAATAAAGCGAGGCCCCGATGGATTTTGCTGCCCAAAAAGGATCATTCTAAAGGCCAGCTAAATGTATGCGCCCTCGCTTTATCTCTTCTCTTACCACAAGCAAAGCGAAAATAACCACATTTTGTAGCGATCACTAAAAAGAGAACAGTGAAGACTGAAGCGAGCACACAACGGCGGCTTCTTTGTAACAACTTTTCGACTCCATGTTGTGTCATGAGATTACAATGTAATCAGCAGCAGCAATAACAAAACGGTGCGTGCATCTGGTTGGCACTTTGTATAGATCACTGCCAGGAACAACATACAGTATATGAAGCGACCCGAAATACTTACACAAGCGGATCGTGGCGCCGATCTGAAGCCCAGCTTGTATGAGCGCTGCCTGGTTACAGATTTTATTCCATCCTGCGTCTCACTTTGCGGCTCCGCGCCCTCTCTCCGTGGGTCTACGAAATCTCGATTCCCTTCGCGTCTCTAGCTCGTCGGCTTGCTGCTGCTGCTAAGGACTAAGGAGCTCCTCAGCTGAACGGCAGTAAGGAAAACCGACCCGGAAACGCAAACTCGTCGAGCGCACCATAGACAGAAGCGAGTGTGACAGAAGGGAGCGCTCGCCGCCCGACTCGGGGGCGCCGTCTGCAATGTGTGAGGAGAGGAGAAGAGCGGATCGGAGGGTTGTTAGCCTCGTATGAGTTAACGCTTTCGTGACACGCCTCACTAGAAACGAAACCTTGACAAAACACAAAACCTCAATTTAACTAACTCCCGGCTCATGCATTTCCAGTATGACCAGTAGTGCTTGCTGAGATGTCCACTGGTACTTCTGCAGTTTGTTAAAAATGTTTCTCCTGATGTCATTTTGGAGCCCACCTGTCTTTGGACAGTTGTGTTTACTCCGCAAATACAGTAGCTGATATGAATAAAAATGTGCACAATTTATTTAGGTACATTTAACAAGACTTCAGTGCGAATCACCTCATTGACGACGTTTGTCACCTAATTTAGAATTGGATTTTAAAGCACAAGGTCGCAGGTTCAGTCAGCACCGCAATGACAACGCGTGAATCTGAGCTCATCACTTGCCACTGCTCCTACTGCAGGGAACATTTGAGGACTAGTATGATGGCCTGCATTAGATTTTCACTATGAAAGGGTCTTATGAAAATTTAGTTTGTGTCTTTAATGGAAATCTTTCTACCAGGGTCCAACAGTGGCCTGCAACTTGCATTACTTGTAAAATGTAGATTGCTGTATTGGTGTACATATGGCGCATCACAAACGTTAAAACTGCTTTCATGAATCCCATACCAAATGACATGTAACAGAGACATATTCATTAAATTAATGATGCACTGCAAACATTCAGGCTGAGGTCTACGTTGATTGTTTAGATTTCAACCCATCTTAGCCAGACAGCATAGGTAGTGATTATATAATTCCACAAGTCTGCAAAATTGTGAAGTTATTTATGCTTGTATTCATTAAAACAGTAAAACCATAATTATGATGTTTCCATCACATCACATTTAAATATATATCTGAAAAGAAATATCCTTAAAATTTAGGATATTATACAATTTATTCATGTATACAATGTCATCTTAAATCAATTTAATATGAAAATATTTAGTCAATCTAATATTAGATACTATGCATATATGTAAAGAAAACAACAATGCATATTCATTCACTTATATATAACTTCTCTAGTTTTTTTTTTTTTTTTTTTAATCCTAAACTTTATTGGTAGCCCATTGTTTGTACACTTTTCCTGGTGTGTCCCTATGCATCATCCAGCAATATTCTGCCATTATACTGACATTGTAGTGTCCGTGGTGCCCTCTTTCCAAGCCCTTGCTATTCTGATGAAATCTTTCACCCTGCTCTTTACTTACCGCTCCATGATTTCAGGGTAAAATAGCAAATGTAAATCCAAAAAGTGGATTTTCTGACTCATGTATCAACCCAATTCCTAAAATTTAGCTAATAACCATGTGGTTTTTTTGGTTTTTTTTTTGTTACAATTTCTTTACAATTTGGACCTTTATTTTCATCTAAAAACGTAGAAGTTACCTCTCTGAATGATTATAGGTAGTTCATCTCTCCATCAGACTGTTCATCAGAAACCAGTTTTCCAATATTAGGTTCAGTAAAAATTCCCCCTTTCAATATAGCCTCCAAAAAACCTGGAAACTCTTGCCACAAATACATAAAGCAGGCTCTTTCTTTTGAGAGGGCTTTGACAAGCTGCTTCTTTACAGGCGATGTTAGCAGCACTTTGTGTGGATCCACCATGTTAGGTCTGATGATGTTTTTGGCACCAAGCTTTAGCTTTTTTCTTGCTGGCCATTCCTTCTGAACCCAACATCAGTTTCTGGTTCTACTGTCCCACTCACAGAGAAAACATGAGAAGTTTCTATGCCCTGGCTGCCAAGCAAATTTAGAAAGAGAACTTTCAGGTCTCCGCATATGAACCGTTGGTGCTCATTGTAGTTAATTTTCCTGAGAACGTTTTCAAAGTTTTAAACATTGATTTTAACATTAGAAATTAGAAAATTCAAAAAATGATTATTCATTTAAAATATTGATATTTAATTATCGTGTAACATCAAGAACAAAAAAAAACTACAACTGACAGCTAAAAATGAATTTTTCTGAAAATATGTTAATATGACATATTTATCATAAATATCACAAGAAGTAATCAGAACTGTTTTTTCACCATGTATCTACCTATGTTAATCATGATATACACTCAGCAGCTTCTTCCTTGGGCTCTCCTATCCAGTACTGGGATGGATTCCCTTTTATCCAGCATTCTATTTTGTGAGGCATGAATTCAACAAACCTTGGGGATTTTGGTCCAAGTTATCTTCATAGCATCACATTGTTCCTCCAGATTTTTCTAGATATGAAATCATGCTTTGACTCTTCTGATTAAAACCATCCTGAGCGTCTTCTTATTACAGTGACTCGGGTTCAGCGCTGGTGCTCTCCCTGCAGCCACGAGTTTTTTATTTAAATCAATGAGTCACTCTTATTTCTGTTTGACCTGTTTAATTAGCAGTTATTTTCTTCTTTTATTTTGCTTAACGATAATTTCATTTAGGAGTGAGAAATTTGAATTTTTTTTCCATTGCTTTAAATTCTTAATTCTTTTTACTATTTAATTTAATATTGTTTTTTTGTATCAGTATACTGCTGCTGGATTATGTGAATTTCCCCTTGGGATTAATAAAGTATCTATCTATCTATCTATCTATCTATCTATTTTTTGTATTCACCATTTTCTGTGCAGTTTGCTCTCTTAATTATATTCAGATTTAAACAATTAATAACAAGAAGTCAGAAATAAAATAGCAACCAGCAATCGTAAGTTCTACACCATGACTAAATTTAAGAACTGCTGCTCTATTCCACCAAAATCTGGGGACTGTGCAGGTTTTTGAAGAAAACTATATTTTCATGCTTATGAAACCAGCTAGAGATGACATATGCTTTGTGACATGGCACATTATACTTCCTGGAAGAGTTCATTTTTAAGAGGGTAGACTTTTTGAAGAGATACACACGGTCAGCAAGAATTGATGGTGATAAGCTGACATTTAACTGACACTCCATTGATATGAGAAGGTCTAATGTGTGCCAAGAAAACATTCCTTTATCATTACACTATCACCACCAGCCTATATTAGATAGATAGATAGACCTGTGGACTCCTGACGTTTACCCTAAAATCTGACACAACTACCTGTAAATTCCAGCAAAAATGGAGACTCTTTGGTCCAGACAATGTTTTCCAGTCTTCAACGGTTCATCAATCCATCCATCTATAATTTGCTCTTCCAGAGCAGGTCAAGTTTTGGCAATTCTGTGTCTAGGCCTCACTAGTTGCATGTTGACAGATACTGTTCTGCACAGCACAGTTGTAAAGAATTGTTTTGCAAGTGATGCTCTGAGCATGTTCATTCATAATGTACTTTTTACCAAATAAATTGCAATTCACTAATTTTTTTTTTGTTTATCACACAACTCTCTGTAAACTCTAGAAACGTTCGTGCATGAAAATTCCAATGTAATACTATAGCCAGGGTGTCATTCCTGGTTTAAGTCTTGTTATGTAATATCTTTGTTATCTTTATAAAATAAAATTTATTCTTCATAAAAAGTATTCTTCAATATCCATGAAGCTCCATGGCTCACAAATGCAATAGGATTTGCACAAAAAAATAAGGCAATCCTATACAACCAAATGTTCCAATACAAAATCCTACGAATTGGTAAAAAACAGAATGAAATGTCAAAAACCTAAAAAAATCACTCAGCACAATAAGTGCACAAAACCACAAGAACTCATCACTCCTAGGCACAATTGAAATGAACCACATAGGACTGTGGGGGACTCTCCAGATGTATAGGGTGGAGGGCAGTTCCTGGCAGTATCTCGCAGGTTGCCCCATCTTTTGTGGGATCACTCACAAAACAAATGAAACATAATACAGGTATATATATGGATCCATCAAACAAAAAGAATACTGCAAATCATAAGAAAAGAAATGGCAAAACACACAAATAAATAAAAAAATGTACAACAAAGACAGAAAACAAGCATTTGAACCCAGGTTGAACTATGACAGTCGCCGGTTATGATAACATGCATGCGTTTGGAAAACTGGAAGACCTTGAGAAGACTGACATGAACATGTAAACTACATACAGATGGTTGTTGGGCTATGGAGCTGTAAGCCATCAGCACTATTCACTATACCACCATACCTCCCTACATGCACACAATGTGGCATGAACACCTTGCACACTTTCATTCTTGTCTGACATGCATGTGTGTTTTCAGAGCTGATAACGCTCATGCACCCTGTTAAAATTTAATACACAATACAAGAGGTTGATCTCATTTGCCAGCCATTAGTCAAGCCAGCAAGAGATTTTACCATGTGTATATATCTTAAATAAAATCTAACATTTCAAAAATTTGATCCACTGTCCAGATGAAACTACTGTAATCTCTGAAAAGCACACTGGAAATGCAAATAAGGAGGAAGTGTGGGAGCCATACTGGAGTTTGACATCTGCGTTCTTGTACGCAGATCCCAATTGGCTACATGCTTCTGTGGTTTTCATTACAACTGAATGAACCTGAGCAAACAAAATTGCACCAATTATTTGTACTGTCAGCATATTTAAAATGCTTCCCTACATTTATGTAATGGAATTTGTATATAAGGGTCCAGCCTACCTTGGATTTTTGGATATATGTAAGTCTTACACAAATACAAATTATATATTATTAGGCGCTAGTGTGAGATAAAAAAAATGACTATACTACAAGATCATTTGTACTCTGGCTTTCAAATATGGAATATTCAGATTTTTAACACTGTCTGCACAGTTAATGTACTATGAAATAGCAGTATGGTATAGCAGATAAGGGACTAGGCTGCAAAGTACAAGATTGCCAGTTGAGTTCACTTCTCTGAAAAGTGACACTGATTAAGTTACTTAACCTGCCTGTGTACCAATTGTTAAAATACATGGAAACAGTTGTACACGTAAAGTCCCCTGGAACAGTACTTAATGATATGTGCTACATAAATAAAGTTTGTTGCTATGAAATATTTTCACTCAAAAAAAAATCTAGATGAAATGATGCTTAACATTGCATTTCTAGCCTGTTTATCCCACTTACTAAATATTATTTTACAGAGTACTATGGTGGCACAATGGTTAACACTGCTGCCTCAGAGCTGCAGAGTCCAGGATTCATATCTCATTGTGGTGAATATCAGTGTGAAGCCGGCATATTTACTCCATATCCATATGCATTTCCTCCTACATCCCAAAGATGTGCTTGTTAAGTTGATGGTTTCTAAGAGTGTGGATGAATGAGTGATAGAATAAGTTGAACCAAAAAATGGAGGAGTTAGTTTACACAGTAGGGGAGTGCTTCCCCTGAGATGAAGTGGCCAAATCAAGCTCAAAATATATGAAAAGCAATGTTGTAAAAATGCATGGGAAGTAATTATATAAAGCAAACATAGCATATCAAGATAATCACAGAGAACATTTATACATTTAAGATAGCTCCGGGAGGAGTGGTTTGTTTCCTTTCTCACAAGACAAACAACACAGCCAAACACTTTCTACTACTTCTCACTTGCTTTCTCCAAAATCTGGTTGCACTATAGGGTCTTTCTGCCATGAAGGCTTTGCCTCAGGTGATCATTTAAACCCACTTGTGGGATTCAGTGTTGGGGGCACTCTCATAATGATTTCCAGGTTCTGCCCTACAATTTTTTGGGGTCATCTCAACAGAGTGTTCCTTTTATGGACCACTGCACTCATGAATTCTAGTCTACTTTTAAAGGGCACAGTAACTGCATCAGTTTCTGGGCCGCTTGACCTCTAACATAAACAGCAGAGTCTGAGTGCTCTCCTTTTGGGACTCTCAGGTGCAATGTAGGTGAGGGAATAGGGATGGCATAAGGGCAAATTCCCTACTCATCTTAACCAGGGCTACCATAAAAATTCTCTTTGGGCAGCAGCTTTTAATACCATGGGTACTTAAAAAAAAATCTGAAATTGATTACAGTATACATATTGTACAATGGGTTATAGATAAGCTCTTCTCATAGCAGTTTTGGGTCCTATCTAAATGTGTCTACTGCTGAGCTATTTGTTTATCTTGTGTCCATTTGTTATTAATGATTTTATTTATTTAACAGACACCTTTATCCAAAGTGACTTACAAAGCAAGTTATATTACATTAGAAAGTAGAATGGAAGTGGGTACATAGGCATCCCTGCTGGGACAGGTTCAGGTTCCTTACCTGGCCTGGTGGCCAATATAAAGGTAAAATCGGGTGAGGTAACCTGCTCAGACCATTTGCTCCCCCAAAACACTAGATGGCAGTATCCCTGGGATAGGATTCCCATAAAGACACCTGCAGGACATACTGAGACCTGTAGTCCTGTGGGGAAGCCTTGTTGGCTTCTGTGAGGGCCACCAGGGGGAGCTGCCAGGATCAGTAATCCCTGCTTGGTAGGGCTACTGTTTGACCAAGAAGTACTTCCAACAGGTTATGCCCTAGCACTGGAAGTACTACCAGGTTCAGGATAAAAGAAGCCACTCAACCTCATCCAGGTGAGTCAGGTGGAAGAGGGACAAAGTTCGCCTGGAGGAGCTGAAGCAGAGAGAAAAAGAGAAGGAGAACAATTGTGTTGTGTTCATACCAGTGTCAAAGCCTTCTGTAAGGCTTTTGTGTTTTTTTTCAACAAAATCTTTTTATTGTACCGGAACCTGTGTCTGCAGAGTTTTGTCTACAGTTTGCGGGGGCCGCAACACCCCCTACTTGCCACACCGAGCAAGAAGGACTAACACTACTAATATATAACTATACCTGTAACTTGACTAAGACAAAAATCAGCAGTTCCAAAATATTTAATAAAAAGATGTTTTTCAAAAGATGTCAAAACATGAGTAAACAGGGTAGTTTGAGTGGACAAAATGAGATCAGTCCTCAGCCTTGAAGCAAGAACTGCAAAGTATTCTCCAGCCTTGGCAGTCTGGCAAGAGGTGGGACGGTCAGCAAACAAATAGAGGAAGAACAAAGACTTCTTGAAGGGACATATGGAGAGACTAAAGACTTAAAGAGAAGAGCCACTCAGAGAACCGTAGGTCAAGACAAGAGTTATGAACTGGATTCTTGCAGCAACAGGGAGTCACTGAAGAGACCAAAGCAGAAGAATAGTAGGAGTGAAATGAGGAACAGAGAACACCAGTCAAGCAGCAACATTCTGGAGGAGTTGGATAGCAGTTGAAGAAAGAGTTGCAGTAGTCCAGCCATATATACTGCTTGTTTAGCCTCAGACAGCTCACTGCAATTTGGACAATCTGTTACAGGTTTCTGCAGAGCTTACTGATGGACACGTTGGTCCACTGTAACATAAAGCAAACTGAAAGATGTTTTACTTATTATATCTGCTGATTGCAAATCATTTTCTGTCAAACACTATGTTACAGAGTATCCCTAATTCAGATTACTGTTTCCATGCTAGAGCCTTTTGCCAGCAAATGGATTTTAATTTACTGTTTTTTTTATTTATAATACACAAGGGAACTATGACTAGTTTGAAACTAATGATATAAAATGCATTTTATTCTAAAATATTTTGTAATTTTCCCTTAATCAGTATGCTCAAGTGTACAAGAATGTGGCTTGTGTTAGGCTAGATTCCATGCAGGCCAGGGGGTTGCTTTATTGTTTCTATTACTGTATTTTGACTTCATCTGCCAACAACTCTCTTCTGTTTCTTTTTCCGGTTTCTTTGTGGTGGCGGCCTACGCCACCACCACCTACTCAAAGCATCCTGATGCACCAACATTGATGGACTGAAAGCCAGAAGTCTACGTGACCATCATCATCAGGTCCTTCGATGAAAACGCTAAATACAAAGAGGACTGTTTGATTTATGTTAGGTAGATTGCCCAGAGGGGACTGGGCGGTCTCTTGGTCTGGAACCCCTACAGATTTTATTTTTTTCTCCAGCCTTTGGAGTTTTTTTTTGTTTTTTCTGTCCACCCTGGCCATCGGACCTTACTCTTATTCTATGTTAATTAATGTTGACTTATGTTTATCTTTTATTGTGTCTTCTATTTCTCTATTCATTTTGTAAAGCACTTTGAGCTACATTTTTTTGTATGAATATGTGCTATATAAATAAATGTTGATTGATTGATTGATTGAACTCAAAAGTGGACTCATTCATCCACTTAACAAAACCTATAAGTTGGGGTAGTTCACACCCTTGTTCAATTTTTTAAAGACAGTGCATCTGAAATGTGTTAATTCATCACTGATGAATGCATGAGTCAAATAAGTAAATGTAGAATAAAAAAAATACCATTTTTGGGTAGAGTATCTCTGTATGGAATCAGTGAGTTGATTCATGGGCATTTATTGTATATCAGAACATTTTGAGTTAACAATGTAAAGTACAAAAGTATTAAGTAGAGAAACAGAAGATTAACACATGGAGTAGGACTCTCCCAGCCTAGGGACCAGGGCTTGGCCCTTGAGAACATAAAACATTTGACAAATAGGATACCATTCACTCCATCAAGCTTGTCAGTTTAGCTAATAGTGAGGGTGTCATAAGATGCTTAGCTAGTCTGTAAGAGTAGGGCATGTCATTCAGTCCCAGGATGCTCTTGGCTGCTATTCTCTTCCGTTTCTAGTGCTGCTGTTTTTGTGTTCATAAGAATTTCTGTCTGGCACCTACTGACACACCAGTACGAGAAAACCCCCACATATCATACAGTACACTGTTCGAATTGTCTTGATGTCTAGTTAAGCTTTATGGAGTTCCTCCCTATTTTCAGCCCTCTAGACCAGAAAAAAAACCCTCATTGTTATGCAATATTTAGGCCACATTTTGTGCCAGAAATTACACTCTTATGAAAAAATGTAAAGCAAAAGGTGTCTTCAGTATGAATGATCAGGACGACATGATGTTGCGCATGCCAAATCTGGTGACCCCAGGAGTTCTCCCAGTAATTGGATAAGAGGCATCAAAGTTACTTCTTTTCACAAAACTACAAAAAAATGGAGATCACTAATACAGTATCTGGCATGTTGAGTGTTGTTATATGCTATTTCTAGGTTGCAAATTACAAATATGATAATATTTTTGATAATTGATTCTTTACTGGTGGTCATAGCCCCACTCACAGAAGGTTACAAATTACAAATGTCAAACATAAACATGTGGGGTATTGTTTTAAGGTCTGTAATTATGTAAATAATGTTATTTTTGACACCTTATTAGGAATATGGCCTTCTATGGACGTCTATAAGAGGGTGAAAAAAATGATAAATTACTATTGGAATTGAGAATATTTAGACTTTAAAGAATTAAACTGAAGCTTACATTTTAATTTTTCAAATATCTGATACAACTGTTCTTTTTTACTATGTACCCCTATCTCTAAAGTACATCATTTAATTTCTTATGAACACCTCAAATTAGAGTGGCTTTCATTAATTTCTTTTTTAATTTTTTATAGTGTGGTGACCATAATTGCACACATTACTCCAGACACAGATTCACTAGTACACTGTACGGTAACATCTCTTGATTTATATTCAGCAGTATTTATAATGTAAGTTAACATTATATTTGTCTTTTTAAATGCTTCTGCACAGTGCATTGACAATGAGAATTTTGTGTTAACATAGACCATTAGATCAGTATCAGAGATTACTTCCTACAGGTTGATATCTCTCATCTTGTGTTCATAATTAATATTTATTTTGCCATTTTCCACTTTTCAACTTTTAAACTTCCTTTTTCAAGTGTAATTGCTAGGAGTGGTACAATGACACCAGCTTTAGTAAGCCTTAGTTGCCACAAATGTGTACACATATTAATAGTGTGATTTTCAAAAGTTGTCAGGCTCATATAGTAGTAGCATACTTAGAAATTATTCCATAAAACATCCAGTCAATTTAATCAGGCCAGCAGAGGATTTTTATAGTTAAAATGTCTGTCACATATTGACATCCTGCGTATGGCCCTACATCCAGTAACATACAATTTGCTAAAACGAGAGGCCCTTTGCATGTACAGAATGCCATACAAGAAGTCTGAATTCAGAATTTTTTATTTGCCAATGATGGATCATAGTGTTGTATTCAAGTATACTGTAGTCCATCTCATACAGAAGCTGTGTAGCAGCAGGATTTTGAAAATGATTGAAATTAGACATGGATGGACAGGTGAGCAACAAGGAGTAAAATACTGTATAAGACCAGGTCAGAAACCAATAAATTGTGTCTGAGAGACACTAGTAAAGGCAGTATATCTCCTATACTTAGAAACAACACCCTGGAAGTAAGTATTGCTTGCATGGAAGTAGCAGACTTGCAAAGGTAAGGAAGAAGCAAAGGTTAGAAGCCCTGTCCCCCAAGCCCCCCTCCCCCAGTTGATACAGGGTCTAGTTAAGTCTATTTCAAGCCCTATTCCAAAATATTTAAAAAAAAGGGAATTTGACAACCATTAGGAGTGGCTAGGACTTTAAACATGTGTTGAACCTCAGGGGTGCAGGGCTGCCTTGCATCACCACAGGGAACTCTGGGTAAAAGGGCTCAAGATATCCAAAGGGTCTGTTTATCCTGAAGCTAGCTTTTGAGTTTTGTCATGGAAGTAATTCCTACCTGGCACTCAGCAAGTGTGGAGCTCAGAAGTAAGCAGAGGCAAACTGAAGAGTTGCAGAAGGAGAGAAGGCCTGAGTTTATAGAAAGAACAGGACAAGAAACTATACTGGGTAAATTTTGCAGTGTAGGTAGATCTAGTCACATAAGGAACTGTTGATATTCCTTTTGTGTTTTATTTTCAGCTGTGTTTACTTTTCCTTATTTGCTTTGTAATAAAAAAAAATACATTTTGATATTTACAGTCTTCTTCTTCTTCTTATTTCAGCTGCTCCCGTTGTTCTGTTACACCCATCACCTGCATGTCCTCTTTCACCACATCCATAAACCTTTGCTTAGGCCTTCCTCTTTTCCTTTTCCCTAGCAGCTCTATCCTTAGCCTCCTTCTCCCAATATACCCATCATTTCTCTTCTGCACATGTCCAAACCAATGCAATCTTGCCTCTCTGATTTTGCCTCCCAACTGTCCAACTTGAGCTGACCCTCTAATGTACTCATTTCTAATCCTATCCATCCTCGTCACACCCAGTGCAAATCTTAGCATCTTTAACTCTGCTACTTCCAGCTCTGTCTCCTGCTTTCTGGTCATTTCCAACCCATATAACATAGCTGGTCTCACTACTGACCTTCATTCCTCTCCTCTCTAGAGCATATTTCCACCTCTCCAGGATCTCCTCAACCTGCTCCCTACTATCACTACAGATCACAATGTCATCAGCAACATCATAGTCCACAGAGACTCCTGTCTAATCTCGTCTGTCAACCTGTCCATCACCACTGCAAATAAAAAAGGGCTAAAAGCTGATCCCTGATGTAATCCCACCTCCAAGTTGAATGCATCCGTCGTTCCTACCGCAGACCTCACTACTGTCACACTTCCCTCGTACATATCCTGTACAACTCTTATGTACTTCTCTGTCACTCCTGACATCCTCATACAATACCACAGCTCTTCTTGTGGCACCCTGTCATACGCTTTCTCAAGGTCCACAAAGACGCACTGCAATTCCTTCTGGCCTTCTCTTAACTTCTCCATCAACATCCTCAGAGCAAACATCGCATCTGTGGTGCTCTTTCTTGGCATGAAACCATACTGCTGCTCACTAATCATCACATCACTTCTTAAACTAGCTTCCACTACTCTTTCCCATAACTTCATGCTGTGGCTCATCAATTGTATCCCCCTGTAGTTACTGCAGTCCTGCACATCCCCCCTTATTCTTAAATACTGGCACTAGTACACTTTTCCACTCCTCAGGCATCCTCTCACTTTCCAAGATTCCATTAAACAATCTGGTTAAAAACGCCACTGTCATCTCTCCTAAACACTTCGATGCTTCCATAGGTATGTCATCTGGATCAATGGCCTTTCCATTTTCATCCTCTTCATAGCTGTCCTTACTTCCTCCTTGCTAATCCGTTGCACTTCCTGATTCACTGTCTCCACATCATCCAACCTCTTCTCTCTCTCATTCTCTTCATTCATCAGCCTCTCAAAGTACTCTTTCCATCTGCTCAACACACTCTCCTCGCTTGTGAGTGTGTTTCCATCTTTATCTTTTACCACCCTAACCAGCTGCACATCTTTCCCAGCTCGGTCCCTGTGTCTATCCAATCGGTACAGGTCCTTTTCTCCCTTCTTAGTGTCCAACCTGTCATACAACTCATCATACACCTTTTCTTTAGCCTTTGCCACCTCTCTCTTCACCTTGTGCCTTACCTCCTTACTCTTGTCTACTTTCTGCATCTCTCTGACTATCCCACTTCTTCTTTGCCATCCTTTTTCTCTGGATACTCTACTGTATTTCCTCATTCCACCACCAGGTTTCCTTTTCCTCCTTCCAGATGTCACGCCAACCACCCTTCTTGCTGCCACTCTTACTACATTTGCTATAGTTTCCCAGCTGTCTGGTAACTCTTCAGAACATGATTGCCACTTACAGTGAAGATGGCCTGCTAAAACTTTGGAAACCCTAAACCTTTGATTTAAAGGACTGAACTTTTTAATTTTTATGTCCGGATGGGACATTAGTTAAATCTCGTTTTGTATAATTTATTTTATAGTAGTTTTGTTTTTGTGTATTGTGGCACCCAGTGATTGTCTCACCTCCTCCCTAAACTCAGCCTTGTAGCCTTCCTTTTTCAACTTCCACCATTTGATCCTTGGGTCTGCCCTCACTCTCTTCCTCTTCTTGATCTCCAACGTCATCCTACAGACCACCATCCTATGCTGCTTAACTACACTTTCCCCTGCCACCACTTTGCTGTCTTCAATCTCCTTCAGATCAACTCTTCTGCAAAGGATGTAATCTACCTATGTGCATCTTCCTCCACTCTTGTATGTAACCCTATGTTCCTCCCTCTTCTTAAAATACTCATTCACCACAGCCATGTCCATCCTTTTGGTAAAATCCACTATCCTCTGACCTTCTTCATTCCTCTCCTTGACACCATATTTATCCATCACCTCCTCGTCTCCACTCTTCCTTTCACCAACATGCCCATTGAAATCCGCTCTGTCCCTTGGGTACACTGTTCACCACTTCATCCAACTCACTCCAAAAATCTTCTTTCTCATCCATTGCACACCCAACTTGTGGGGCATATGCACTAACATCATTCATCATCACGCCTCCAATTTCCAGCTTCAAAATCATTACTTTGCCTAACACTCTTTTCACCTCCAAAACACTCTTGACATACTGTCCCTTCAGAATAACTCCTACCCATTTCTCCTCCCATCCACACCATGATAGAACAATTTGAACCCACCTCCGATTAACTTGGCCTTACTCCCCTTCCATTTAGTCTCTTGCACACACAATATATCAACCTTCCTTCTCTCCATCATATCTCCTAACTCTCTCCCCTTACCAGTCATATTGTCAACATTCAAAGTTTCTACCCTCAGTTCCACTCTCTTTACTTTCCTCCTCTCCTCCTACCTCCGGACATGTCTCCCTCCTCTTCTTCTCCTTCTTCGGCCAACAGTAGCCCAATTTCCTCGAGCACCCTGTTGGCTAACAGTACTGGTGGCGGTTGTTATTAACCTGGGGCTCCACCAATCTGGTATGGAAATTTGTACTGTTGTCCGCATATTGATTTCGCAAAATTTTACACCGGATGCCCTTCCTGACATAACCCTCCCCATTTATCTGGGCTTGGGACTGGCACGAACAAACACACTGGTTTGTGCATCCCCTGTTGCTGGGTTATGATGTACAGTATATTATAATAATCTCCTTGGCCTCATTCTGGGCTTAAGAACACTAAGCAAGTACACTCCCATGTTTACAGCATTAAGCCAATATAGTGAAACAGGCTTAGTGATTACATAATTTAAGTTTGAAACATAGCAACCAAACTAGGGTCTCAGACTGTTTTGTAAGAAGACCATCAAGTTGATATTTGCTCCAATCCATAGAGAAGTAACAGTGACTTTATTTTATAAGATGTTTTATAAGATGTCTAGGTAAGATTTGATTTGGGAAGTGCCATGTAAACAAAGCAAGTAACATTCCATACAAACAAGTCAAACTTAACAAAACTAAATTCAATTCAACCCCCACCCAATAGAAA
Source organism: Polypterus senegalus (assembly GCF_016835505.1). Lineage (NCBI taxonomy): Eukaryota > Metazoa > Chordata > Cladistia > Polypteriformes > Polypteridae > Polypterus > Polypterus senegalus. The sequence continues at coordinate 74,409,228 of NC_053168.1, read as the reverse complement.
GGCAGGAAGGCCAACAGCCAGAGTAAACCTTTAAGAGTAGAAAAGAGGGAAGAGAATCCTTTTTCTCAATATAAAAGCTTATTCTAAAATGTTATTGATTAGATCCTGCCAGGTTTTAAAAATTTTTTAACATATCCTCTAGGCCTGCGGTGGGCTGGCGCCCTGCCCGGGGTTTGTTTCCTGCCTTGCACCCTGTGTTGGCTGGGATTTGTTCCAGCAGACCCCCGTGACCCTGTAGTTAGGATATAGTGGGTTGCATGATGGATGGATGGAGATTCTCTACGTGACAATTTGATTTTTTGCAATTTCAAATAGTGTACGTATATATATATATATATATATATATATATATATATATATATATATATATATATATATATATATATATATATATATATATATATAGTGGTGTATGGCCGGCCGTTTATCCCAGCCAATACCCCTAAGCCGCCAGGTGGAGCCCTCCTTGCAGTATGGAGGTCCCCAGAAGACCAGCAGGGCATCATGGACATTGTAGTTTTTATACGCAGCCCTGCTGGATGCCATGGGGGCCACTAGGAAACGCTGCAGGGAGGAATAACGGATATTTTCCCCACGCCCCGGAAGCACACGTGGACAAGGGGAATGACGTGCTTCCAGGGTGAAGAAAAGGACCGGAAGTGATTGAGAGTCACATGGACTGGGGATTAGAACGCTTCCGGGTCAGGGTATTTAAAAGGATTGTGGGAGCTCCCAGACGGTGAACTGAGTTTGTGGAAGGGTGGCACCTCGTCTGGGAGTGGAGGATTGATTTATTGTTATTGATTGTGATTATTTATGAGTATAGAGGAGGAGAGGGTGCTTTGTGGAGATTAAATAAAGTCATCATTTGGACTTTTACCTGGTGTTTGGAGTCGTGGACAGGGGTTCAAGGGAGCAATAGTGCCCCCTATCTGTCACTATATATATATATATATATATATATATATATATATATATATATATATATATATATATATATATATATATATATATATATATATATACACACATACATACATACATACATACATACATACACACACACAAACCGGATTCCATAAAAGTTGGGACACTATACAAATCGTGAATAAAAACTGAATGCAACGATGTGGAGGTGCCAACTTCTAATATTTTATTCAGAATAGAACATAAATCACGGAACAAAAGTTTAAACTGAGAAAATGTATCATTTTAAGGGAAAAATATGTTGATTCAGAATTTCAACAAATCCCAAAAAAGTTGGGACAAGGCCATTTTCACCACTGTGTGGCATCTCCCCTTCTTCTTACAACACTCAACAGACGTCTGGGGACCGAGGAGACCAGTTTCTCAAGTTTAGAAATAGGAATGCTCTCCCATTCTTGTCTAATACAGGCCTCTAACTGTTCAATCGTCTTGGGCCTTCTTTGTCGCACCTTCCTCTTTATGATGCGCCAAATGTTCTCTATAGGTGAAAGATCTGGACTGCAGACTGGCCATTTCAGTACCGGATCCTTCTCCTACGCAGCCATGATGTTGTGATTGATGCAGAATGTGGTCTGGCATTATCTTGTTGAAAAATGCAGGGTCTTCCCTGAAAGAGATGACGTCTGGATGGGAGCATATGTTGTTCTAGAACCTGAATATATTTTTCTGCATTGATGGTGCCTTTCCAGACATGCAAGCTGCCCATGCCACACGCACTCATGCAACCCCATACCATCAGAGATGCAGGCTTCTGAACTGAGCGTTGATAACAACTTGGGTTGTCCTTGTCCTCTTTGGTCCGGATGACATGGCGTCCCAGATTTCCAAAAGAACTTGATTGTGACTCGTCTGACCACAGAACAGTCTTCCATTTTGCCACACTCCATTTTAAATGATCCCTGGCCCAGTGACAACGCCTGAGCTTGTGGATCTTGCTTAGAAATGGCTTCTTCTTTGCACTGTAGAGTTTCAGCTGGCAACGGCGGATGGCACGGTGGATTGTGTTCACTGACAATGGTTTCTGGAAGTATTCCTGAGCCCATTCTGTGATTTCCTTTACAGTAGCATTCCTGTTTGTGGTGCAGTGTCGTTTAAGGGCCGGAGATCACGGGCATCCAGTATGGTTTTACGGCCTTGACCCTTACGCACAGAGATTGTTCCAGATTCTCTGAATCTTCGGATGATGTTATGCACAGTTGATGATGATAGATGCAAAGTCTTTGCAATTTTTCGCTGGGTAACACCTTTCTGATATTGCTCCACTATCTTTCTGCAACATTGTGGGAATTGGTGATCCTCTACCCATCTTGGCTTCTGAGAGACACTGCCACTCTGAGAAGCTCTTTTATACCCAATCATGTTGCCAATTGACCTAATTAGTGTTATTGGTCTTCCAGCTCTTCGTTATGCTCAAATTTACTTTTTCCAGCCTCTTATTGCTACTTGTCCCAACTTTTGTGGGATTTGTTGACACCGTGAAATTTTGAATCAACATATTTTTCCTTTAAAATGATACATTTACTCGGATTAAACGTTTGATCTGTCATCTACGTTCTATTACAAATAAAATATTGACATTTGCCATCTCCACATCATTGCATTCAGTTTTTATTCACAATTTGTTTAGTGTCCCAACTTTTTGGAATCCGGTTTCTGTATGTATATATATATATATATATATATATATATATATATATATATATATATATATATATATATATATATGTATATTATATATATATATGTATATATGTATATTATATATATATATATATGTAAATATATATTATATATATATATATTATATATATTATATTATATATATATATTATATATTATATATATGTATATATATATATACATAGTGATACATACAAAGCGAAATATCAGTGGCTATATAGTGGGTTTGAAAAATTAGACTTTAAAAGACTGAATGTAATGAATATCTTTTACATTTGGTATAAGCTGATCTGGAACAAAGTGTACAATGATTTTAAAACTGGAAAGGCAGCTTTTAGATAGAAAAGAATTCAGGATAGATGGGTCAAAAGTTCAACTTTTTTCAGTACAGGGATTAATTCTGTCAAGCTTTAGAGCAGTAGGAACCAAGCCAAGTTGAAGGGTCACCTTGGATGTATGTAAAAAAAAATAATAGCAAGATTAAGAAAAAAAAAAAAGTTACTAGCACACTTAAAGAGTCTTGGATTTAGAAGTAAACTGACTGTCTAATATTTCTCTAAACTCTCAGTATTTGGCATGGTGAATGTGAAGTGCTTGGCTCTCAGCTGTATCTCATCCTATTCAGCTATCACTGGAGGCCTATTTCAGGTTATTTGTCACTAGGTTTGGATCTTTTTGCTTCTGACCTTTGCCTTCTTTTTCCAGATGATTTTTCACTTTAGCCTTATGTTATCTTTTTAAGTTATTAGCACAATTTATAGTTTTAGAAGTTTCCAAAGGTATATGTGCCACTGTGATGAGAAAGAACAAGAAATCAGCTCACCCAAGGTTGAAGAAAATTAGGGAGTCAAGAGGCCCTCTCAGTAACAAGCAGAAGGGGTAAGTATGAAGAGAGATCCCTGCATGATACCAGAGGTTAGAAGGCATGTTCCACAAAGATATTCTGGGGTCCTGACAATGTCAAACAATGAAAGCAACCAAGAATCTTCTAAGGGTGCTTTTTCCTTTAAAAGAATACACCTGGTATGAATGGTGAGCTGTTGTCACCAAAGGATCTGTTTAAGATCACTTCAGGACTCTGAGATTAAATAATTTCAGGGCCATCAAACCAGGGTTGACTGTAGTAAATATGAATGGAGACAATGTGTAATTTACACTCAAAGTGTGTTATGTCATTAATTATTGTTATTATTGCTATTAATAAAGGTGTAGCTTTGAATGGAGTATGTGGACACTGCTACCTCGTAACGTCACAGACTTTGGTTTGATTCTCAACATGGCCACTGTGTGAAGTTTACATTTTTGGCTTGCAAGCTGCATTGTTAATTAGCATATTTAGTCTGGCATGGTACAAGTATGAACAAGGATATGCCAAGTGATGGACTGGTGTGTTGTCCAGTGCTTTCTTCTGGTTCACTAGACGAGTGGTTCCCATACTTTTTCTGTTCACTGCGCACTTAATGTTTCAAGATTTTTCCATGCCGCCCCAAGTTAAACCATGGTATAGTTTATAGTTCTACAGTATAATACATACTTGACAGTTGCTGTGTGCAAGTGGATTGCTTGGCGTGATTAGTTATAAAAAATTAAACGTGAATTATCACAACTGTTTAGAATAGTATGTAATCAGTTTTTGTTTGAATGATTGGTTTTTAAATGGCGTTTTAGCTTACTTGGAAGCACACACTCTGGAGCCAAAATCTTTAAACACACTACATACAGCAGTCTCTCTTCACTGTTATTATATGTTGATGTAAAGCCAAAATCCATAAAATTGTTGTCATATTTATGAAATTCCCGCTTCTTCACAAACACCCGCTACTCGTTTGTGGTGCATCCTCTTCATTTCACTCCTAGTCTGCTTAAAGTTCAATAAAAACTTGTCCATTTTAAAGAGGATAAGAACAACAACTTTTAAAAACTATTTTGATCTCAACACCATATGCAGGGTGTTTGATCTTCAATGAATAAGGACACAGACACAGTGATTAATATACGAGTACAAACACCAATCAGAAAACACAAATTTCGACTGTGTGACTTTTGTTATGCATGTTGATTGACCCAGACTAGCTCATGCATCATGAATAGAACAAGCCTATTATATTCACATGATTCATAAGCATCTACTGTACTCTTGTTGATTGACATCCTGATGAGTTAATTTGGGTCTGTTCTCAAACCGATACTGTTTGGTCTTGTCAGTGGCGCACATTTATTATTAATAAACTGATCATAGCACCGGAGAAACACTTAATTTAGAAAAGGGTAGGTTATTATTATTATACTGGTAGTATTATTATTTCTATATATTTGGAATTATTTTTGGATTTGTTACGGTTGCAAAAGATGTCTAATATTAGAATATTTTGCGGTACCCCTGGTGCACAGTTTGGGAACCACTGCACTAGACATTAACTATATAGATTTTTGCCTTCTCTAAGAACTAAGGCAGAGGGAGACAGACAGACAGACAGATAGATAGAGAACTTTATTTATCCCTAGTGGAAAATTTGTCTTTATTTGTTTCACTTTAATCTTCACAAAAGTGATTACAATATATAGAACAAATAAAAATATATAAATACAAACCAAAAACTAAGGCATATTATTTCTAAAAAGCAAAGCTGATACGAATGAAGAAAAAAAATTGAGAATATAGAATAGGGAAACAACTATACTTTTCTATAAATCTTTAATGGTGTAATGCCTGGGATATTTTGAATGATATGAAGAACAGATGTATTACATTATAAAAGAAATGAGCAAACTCATTAAATTGATTTAAAAGGATGAATAAAGATATTATAAATACAGTAAGAAGCAATCCCAAAAAAAAGCACAAACCAAGAGAATCCTTGAAATTGTACCATTATCTTATAATTGGTTATGAAAGATACTGAAAAAACCAACTGCAAAGTAAACTAATATAATCAACAAAAAATGTTTCAGTCCTACACCAGCAAAAAAAGCAGTAAAACTCTCAAAAATAATATAGATAACCAAAACACTGGAAAGGAAAATGAAGCTGCAAAGAAGATGTGCTAACATCCATGCCATTATGCTTCCTTAAATAATTGCTCAAACTTTTTATTTTTAAACTGAGCAGTGAAGCATTATCCAGTTACACTAGTGGAGATTGTGAGGATGTGCTTTTAAAGATGACATATGGACTGAGATCTTTACACAAAGCTACATGGTGGTATGCAACAAGCTACCAATCCATGTAGCTGAAATGGATGGACAGGCTGTTCACCTCCAATAAAAGGCTATAAGTGATCCTTTTCTTTTCTATTTTGCTCTTAGTCTTAAAGTAATTGACTGTTTTATCAAAGTATACAAGTGACTGTGTAATTTGAGAAAAGTATGATTAAAAAGAGAATTCAAAACCATCTTCTTCTTTATAAAGAATTAGAAACAGTTGAATCACTAAACAAAGCATATCTTCCAACTCATATTATAAACAAAATCCACAAGGCACAGGAAAAAGAAGCAGTTTACTAGGTTTGTCATATTTTTATATTGTGTGCAGCCTTCTAGATGTACTCTAGCCATATCTGTTGACTGTTCCTCATTCCTCGGTATCGCAGAATCTTTGGAAACAAATGCCACCGGCCAAAAGTTTTAGAAAACCTCAGTTTTTTTCCAGTTTTTCTTCAAATTTAATCAGTTGAAATACAATCAATGACCTACAGTAAAACATTGAAAAGGTAAGCAGTAAACTGTGTAAATTTAAAGTTTAGATTAGCAAAAACTGAAAAAAAGGAAATTTCAGAATATTACAGATGGGCCTTCCTCAGGAAACGCCTAATCTCTTTCTCTGTATATATATATATATATATATATATATATATATATATATATATATATATATATATATATATATATATATATATATATATATATATATATATAATTTAACATCTGTCTGTCTGTATGTCTGTCCACTTTTCATGAGAGAACTACTTGACGGATTTAGATTGGGGTTTTTTTTTCTACAATTTGCCTTAAGAATTCCCGTTGATTTTGTAACTGTTGTCAGAGTGCTAAGTATCATAGTTCGCTTGCAAGATTGAATTATTTGTGCTGATCCAAGACAGAGGCCGTGGGCCGAGGGTAGAGGAGCGGGGCCCTCGTTACTCACGTGCCAGCCTCCATTCGAATCAATCTACCTCTGGCCATGTTTTGGAGCGTACCTTGCCTCCACTTAGTTAGTGATACCTGTTTGTTTATTGATTTTTAAAGTTTGTCCTGTTTCACTGTTACGTGGGTGGAGCCGCGGGGGACAGCTAGTAGGTTATAAGCTACAGATGTTCTGCAGCAATTAAATTAAGCCTTGCAAGCTGAAGCAAATTATTTGTGCAGGTGCCCCAAATTCTGCTGATTACTTTAAAACCCTCTGTCTGCCTTAGAGCAGAGTTGGAACAGACTGCGTTACTAAACAATCTGGAGTACTACTTGATGATGATATTACACTGTAGAAAGTTGCAAACTCTGGTGATAAAGGCAAGAAAATGGCAATTAACAGATGAAATAAGAGAGAGCATTATTTCCCTTAGAATTACAGGCCTTTCATTTAGCGAAATTACAACAATATATATATATATATATATATATATATATATATATATATATATATATATATATATATATATATATATATATATATATATATATCAAAGTGTCAGTGAGTATGGTGTCATGCACAATCCAAAGGCAATTGGAAACTGAAAGAAACTCTGATAGGAAGAGATCTGGCAGACGCAAAGTCACAACCCAATCAGAAGACAAGTTTCTGAGGGTCACCAACTTGCAGAACTGGTGCCTCCCAGCACAACAGCTTCAAGCGTAGCTTGACAGTGGTCGAAAAAAACAAGTTTCAGTTTCTACTGTGAAGAGGACACTTTGTGTTGCAGGTTTGACAAAGTGAATGGTAATAAAAAAGCCATTCCTTAAAGGGCAAAATAGGGACTTGAAATACCGACTGTGGACTACTGCAAACTGGAAGAAATTCTTAAGGACCTGTGAATCAAAATTTGAAATCTTCATTTCATCATACAGGATATTGGTATGCCATCAAATGACTGAAAGGATGTTTCTTTAGTGTGTGGCACCAACCATGGATGTGGATGTGTGATGGTCTGGGGTTCTTTTGCTGGAGGCAGAGTTGTTGACTTGCACAATGATTGGCATTCTGACAGTTCCTGAAAACAGGGTTTTTAATCAGGGTCAATATCTGCATGAAGTTTGCATATTTTTTTCTGTGAGCTTTTCACCATGCACTCCATTTTACCTCTGACATCCTGATGAGGCCTCTGCTTGTTTAACTGAATTGTTGTGAATACTGAAGGTATTTGTGTCAGTGTTGGCATGTAATGGAATGGCATTTTGCAAGCAATGATGATGTGATAGGTCATGTTAATCTGTGATAGTGCAGTTGGATTAAGTGGGTGTACAAATAAATGGCAGGTTGGATGGCAAGGGTTTGCCCAGGGTGGAAACTGCATAAAGATTACACAAGCCAGAAGAAACCCCAACAAGCGTTGCTGTACAAACCGCGTGAATAAACAAGAGTCTACAGAAGGAGGCAAACCTTGTGACGCTAATAAATGCCTCTCGTAGGAATTATTAAGGGTCACCAGAAGAAGAGACCAGCCATGGGGGACTGGGAGGAAATCAGTATATTTTTTTTTCCAAGATGATAGTAAGGTGGTAGTAGTAGTAATGATAATAGTAGGGACACCCAAAAGCAAACTATGCTGATTGTCCTAAGCTGGTAAGAGTTGGAAATAATATTTATTGTGTCTCATTTTAACTGTAATAATCTTTATACAGGAAGATGGTGTAAGCCCACACAGCATGCTTAAATTAGAATGCAAGACTTCTTTACATAACTTGTGAAAACAACACAAATCCCTTACATATAGGATGGGAAGCCATCCCTGGGGCAGTCTTATATTTCAAGAGCAGTTTAGGTGTTTCAACTTACTCATAAAAAATATTATTTTCCCACATTTAGGACACAAATAATTTCACAATGAAAGGAAGTTTGCAACGTTTTGCACACAGGGCCTTGTAGGTACATATTTAATGACCTCTCTAATCCCGTGTTTCCAAAACTCACACGTGAACCCACTCAATTTTAATATTTCATTTCTGGAAATTATAGCCCAGCTGTCATGAATACTGTCAGAAACATTGCATACAGATTTTTTAAATAAATGTTAGACTTTTTAGATAAGAGTTAGAAAATAGAAAAATCAGAGGCGATGCCAGATGCTGTAAAGATTGAGGATTTCGATAACAACCTGGTGGGTAAATCATAATTCTGAGGCCAGGATACACTAATCAGACACTGAAGAACTGAAATATGTTATCTCTGTAGTGCATCATGACTTATCACTTCCAAACAATAAACATTTGTGATAGGCTTACAAAACTAAAAGCAATTGATACACACATTGAGAAAACCGATGTCACACAAACACTGAACATATTCAACTACAACAAGCTATAGCAAATATAGGGAATAGCTCACAAATTTTGAAAAGTTGGTCATAATTTATAACAGCAACAAAAAAACTAAACAATATGTTGTATAAGAAACACTGTATTTAGTATGATGGAATATTCTATAGCTGAGGGCAAATGTCACCAGATGTAGTGCTTTTTTACTTTTGGAAAGCCATCTTAGCTTGTTTTACTGTAATTAAATTATTTTTTTGTCTTTTTTTGTTTATTAGTCCATTCATTTGTGATATCGTTTACTTATCTAATAGACCTTAATTAGCGTGTTTTTGATAAAGTGACACTATATCTTAAATAAGGGGGATTACACTCGGAAAAGGAACAGGTGAGACACCCGCATGAATGCAATGATAGAAAAGAAATGCCATCAACGATAGGGCAATGTCAGGTTATTGTCACCGTTAAGAAGTGAATATTATGAGTGTGTAAATGGCTGGGTACGCCACAAAAGATTTTTTTATCGGATGTGGCTTACGTTGTTTTGCTCCCCTTTGGTGACAGGCAGTTGGTGGCACCACTAAACTGACTAATATGAGAAACATTTTCTGCGCTTTCATAACACCAGTCAAAAAAATAATAAATAAATCAGTAAATCTATTTCAGTTATTAAAAGATGCCAGTTAGTTTCCAAAATGGAAATAAATCTACAAATGTGAAAAGGGAATAAAATTTAAAGGTTCTATGCAGAGGTGGAAGAGATGTGTGTGCATTCTAACATCGAGAATAGCAAAGTGTTTCAGAATAAAATAACAAATAAATGTCATTCCTTTAATTGGTTACTGAAGAATCTGCACACAAAATACATTATTGGCACTGAAGAGCCCAGACCAAGTTGCAATTAGTACTTAGTGCCATCCTCCTTACATAATTTTCTGCCATGCTGATGTGCTGCTCTGTGGGGTGCAGGAAAGTGCTCACGAACTACTCCAGGCAGGCCATATAAGTAAATTTTTAAGCTACACACCAGTCAGACAGCCTGGTGCTCCAATGATATGATTGATTTTTCCAAACACAGTTTATAGGCACCAGCTCTTCAAGACCCCAAGCTTGGAATAATACAGAAAAGACATACACACCAGCCTCTGCTGATGCACCCTCTGTGATGGATTAAGCATAGCTGCCTGATTTAAACACTACTGTAGATAGATCAAAGCCAGTTGAATGTAGCTTTTACTTTTAAATAAAAAGGTGCACTTAGTCTATACACTTCCAAAGAAAAGCCAGATGGAGGTGTGAATTGGTAAGGCATCTCCAAAAATTACTATATGATGGATTTTTTGGCAGTGACTAAACAGCATATATTGTGTGGAATTCAGTCTGAGACAGAAGGGTTAGTAGTCTGAGATAATGAGCAGAGAATTAAAAGTCCAGGAGGAAAATGGGAACTGAAAGGGAAAGCTTTAGTGGTGTTTGAATTTAGTGGGAAAGTGAGCAAGTCACTCCAAACAGATTGTAAATGATCAGTCATTTGCCAGGATGAGATATTTGAAAAGGCTTTTATTACTGTTAATATTTATTTGTTAATTTATTTCCTCTGGCTTAGTTACAATAAAGTTACTTACCTTGATATTTATTATTTTTATCAGTTTATTTGCAAGTTTTAGATATTCTAGGAAGAGTTTCTTCTGCACACTATTCATTTAATTTGCTTTTGCAGGCATGTGCTGATTGCAAAGCAAGTCTTTGTGAGTGACATTTTATCAGACCGCCGCTTCCATCCTCGCATTTACAGTATATCGCATTAGTCATGAAGGTGCTGATATAACGTCATTTCCCCTTAATCACATTTCTTAAACACTGGACAAAATTATAAATTACTTTATCAGGTACACAATCTTTTGGTGTGCTTTCGTTTTCCCGGCAAAAAAGAACACAATCATTCTAAGAAAACTGTAAATTAACCCAGTGACTACCTTGATTTACCTTGTGCCTGTGAGGAAACGCCACCCACTGTAGTAATTTAAACGTGCTTTTACTGACCTTATAATAAAACAAAAAAAAAACTTCTATTACCTGTTTGTTCCTCGGGTGCACAAGTGGAGCGGCTGTAGGTTGTCGGACTTGGAGCGGACGGGGTGGCGCGTTTCGTTTTGGTAAGTCGTGCTTCGTCCAGGCGTTCTTCTGATGCGGCTGAGTCGCTGCGAAGTAGCAGAATTTATAACAGACTTTATGCCCGGTCGCATGAATAAGAGAAGGACGTGGTGCGGAGTGTTGGCAACGTAGGCGCGCGCTGCACAATCTGCACATAACATTTAGGCTAGGCACGTGACCACCCGAGTCAGCTGATAGTTGACCCGGGATAAAAGGCAGCCTTTTACGCTAGAAACGGGGGAGCTCAGTTCAGATCGGGAGAAGGGCAGTACGTGAGCTGCAGGGTGAGGTACCGACAGGTATTCAGATTTGCCAGGAAAAGTCAGTCTTAGCTCTGAGGTTTTGGATAAGGGGAGAAAGCAGGCTAAGATTTTTTTTTTACTGAAGAGCTTATTAAAAAGGGGATTGATCTTTGTTTTTTTTTTTGTTTGGAACATTATTTTTGGTGCATTGAATGCAGTTTTTGGAACTTTTTTCATCTTAATTCATCATTGCAGTGTCTGTTTGCCTTTTTTATAATTTCTTTATGGACTTTTTTTTCTTCAATAAATACTTTTTATTTGTTACATCAGCTGTGTCTGTCTCCCTTATTGTCTCCAAGTTCCAGCTAAAGCCTATGATAAGGACTCTGGGGCATGACAGTGCCTCATTATTTAATACTAACCATACCTGTGAGTAATGAATCAGGATTGTAGCAGACCACAAAATGAAAGAATTAATGCAGCAATGACTGGCTTGCTAATTTTCATTGTGGCATATTTTAGATAGAAAATACCTATTATGGTGCAATGCAAAATTTACACTTGACATGCACAATATACTGTAGCTTCTATTATACTGTATATTCAGAACACTTCATTTATATTTGTAAAAAGAGCTGCCAAGCCCGTTGACAACATTTTCTATTTCCTCTTGTTTCTGGTTAGGGTTGTGAGCAGTTGGTATGTACTGTAACAGCAATGACTGAAAGGCAAAAACATTTGATCACAGAGTACACTAACTCCCATTGGGCCTATCTGGAGTCACCAATGGGAATGACAGCATGTCTATTGACTGTGAGATGAAACTGATGTGAGAGGAGCCTCTACTGAAAACCTTCATCAAGAACTGGATCTAAGCTTAGGTCATCACAGAACACAGACTAATGCATACCCACGCTAAGTCATTTAGCCTACTGAAGTGGGTGGAAGCTCCACACTGGAAACATCAAAAAGTCTAGATGCTGGAATATTAAAAAAACACCTCATTTACTATCATTCATTCATCCAATCAAGTTCTAAACCTGATCAATGCAAATTTTGGTGTAATAGAGGTGTCTAGGCCCATCACTTTAAAATCAGATAAAAGACACAGTTCATCACAGGGAACACTCACATTCACTAAATGTGGACCAAAATCTGCTTTTTCTAATACATGCTCACAGGGGGTGTGATATTCCAATTACTGTTCTGAATAATCACCATATGCTGTACTGTATTTGAAATTTCTCTTCCAAGTCAGATTTTGACCATTTTCTCACAAACCTCTGTCAAGTGGGGTATTACTCTCAGTCCATTTATTCCACAGGATTTCTTCAGGTTACACAAGACTTTGAAGATCATTTAAAACAGATACTGCTAGTCCATTTTGTAAAAGTCAAGTTCAGCGTGAACTTTTCCTCCAGTCAGGCGTAAACTTCTGTCAACAATGAAAAACTGCAGCAGTTTGAAGCCAGCAAAACAGGAGCAATCCAAACTATGTTTTCAGGGGAAATTTGAAATTCCAGGCAATGTCACAATTACTAGAGTTTAGGAATTCCAGAATCTGTACAACAGTAACTTAGTTCAATCTGAGCAATAGGCTCTTGAAGCAAGCTTTGCAGCTTGTTTAGAGTCTTGGTAGTAATAATCTCTGATGAGTAGAAATGTGACGGGCAAGCTGGGATGAGATCAAGATAGCATCCTGTTAATGGTGTCTTGTCTGTAAGGTTACTGATTTGAATGATGGTGGAACTGCAGTATAATATAAACAAAATACATTACAGGTATTAATATTTATATGGAAAAATATTTAATGAAGCTAATGAAATTTTACAGAAAAAGAAAAATATTAATTGGGGTGTCGGGAGCAGCCGCAGAGACCTGGGTTTAAATTCTGTCCCAGCTAAAGTCCTTGTAGAGTTTACATCTTCTCTTTGTGTTTGCATTGATTTTCTCTGCACACTCCAGTTTCCTCCTACGACCCAAAGATGTACATATTAGTCAATGGTGACTAAAAGTAGGTCCGTAAGGATGAATGTGCATTGCAGTGGACTGGCATTGGAGAAGAAGAATTCCAAAAAGGAATGAATAACAGCATACTTGTTAGAGCCTGGAATTTATATTGAAGAATATTTTCAGACAGGTATCAGTGCTTCCACCTCACTTATTTATTGTTGGGATCAAAGACAGATGGCACCTGACCTGGCAAGAACAGGTTTAAGATTTAACTGATTCTTGTCAATCACACAGCACATGATGTACATAATAAATAAGGCTATATCCACACTGCAATACAATATATTAAGCCACTAATTGTTTTAAAATTGTTCATGGACCCAAAATGTGGGGGAAATTCACAAAAGCCTAGGAAAACATGCAAAATCCAAACACAAGACAACCAAGCCTGAAACAGAACCATAGTCCAGGTTCTCCAAAGAAGCAATATTGATTGCTGAGGCAAATTGTGGCCTGACACTCACATAGCATTTCTACACGCTTACTCTGTAATGCCACACCTCTCCATACCTTGTGCCAAGGACAAGGAGGACTTAAATTAAATAACAGGGAGAATAATTTAAATAAACTTTAAAAACAATATACAAAAATATAGAGTACCTTCCATTGTCTTAAATGCATAAATAAAATTCAGATGTCTTATCAAAAAGTGAAGATAAGATGGCATATTCATTATGTAGAGGCCGTGTACAAGTCAGTTTCACTCGGACTACACTTTTGTAAAAGAATCTAGCTCTTGAGAAACTAAATGTTGCTTTGAGGGTAGAGGAGGAGCTAAAGGTTTTATGTAACAATGAAAACTACCAGCCAGATGTTGCTGGACTGTCCTTAATACAGTACAATGTATTTGTTCTGTAGCAATACTTCCTGACCCAGCTTCTTATGTTCTACAATTATGCCATGGAAGAAGATCTGAGCAGGAGAGCTGACAGAGATTTGCAGAAAACTCCTGGCTGGATGTTGTGCATTTTGAATGTGGAAAAGATGGAAACCTCAATGTTAACTATAGAAAGGAAAACTAATGCTGAGATTTACATGTACTGTATGTGCTTAAGAACTATTCACCATATTCAATCTGCTTAGAGACACTAAGTGTAGTTATTAAAAGGGTACCACATACTGACTTATTAGTATTCTTACTAAGGGACATCAGTGCTTTTATAGGAAATGATTGTGAGAAACAGACTTCCCTGGTGAATTGCTATTAAAATTCTGTAATGGAGTGCTATCAATGACTATTTGAACACAAGGCTGGCTGTACGTTTACCTTGCCAGCATAGAATGCACTTGTCACTGTACTCCTTGACTCAGACATATTACTAACAAAGTTTCTTTGTGGATCTGTTCTCTCCTGATTGTTTTCTTGGGGATTTGGCTTCTCTAATATTAACAAAAAAACCTATGCATCCATCCATATGCTTTTACAGTTTAAAACTATTAAGACTTAAACTGTAATAAAAACTTTTTATGGCTAGGGACGTTCTTTAATTTTATATATCTAAAAACAACTAAATTACATGAAGCACTTGAGCAGTATAAAAAATATAAGTTTTATTTGAGCATTGTCAATTTCCAGCCAAGCACAAAGTATTCATCAAAGGAAAGTTACTTACAGTGTTCTGTTATGCTGCCCTCCACTGGACAGACTTTTTATAGTTGTTGGATAATTTCATACATTATAGATAGACACATTTTGTATATTTTTCCATATACTACATGATGTTTCTCTGTTTGTTTCAACAGTGCTTTGTGTTCATTACATTTCATTATTCAAATTGTATTTGAATACATAAATGTATTTGTAGAGGGGACTGGGCGGTCTCATGGTCTGGAATCCCTACAGATTTTATTTTTTTCTCCAGCCGTCTAGAGTTTTTTTTTGTTTTTTCTGTCCCCCCTGGCCATTGGACCTTACTCTTATTCAATGTTAATTAATGTTGATTTATTTTGTTTTTCTTATTGTGTCTTTTATTTTTCTATTCTTTATTATGTAAAGCACTTTGAGCTACTGTTTGTATGAAAATGTGCCATATAAATAAATGTTGTTGTTGTTGTATTTGTAATTAATGCATGGTACATTTGGTGTCATAAGTGCTTACTAAGAATAAATGAAATGTAAATGATTTTGTATACTTAAATACCTTTTGATCCACCTTATTATTTTCTTTTTTGTTGCTCTGTTCAAAGACGCTATGTGAATGTTGCATTGATGAACTGATTAATCAGAACATTAGAACAATCTAGACGAGAATGGCCCATTCAATCCAACATTGCTCACTTAATTTCCAAAATAACATCAAGTTGAGTTTTGAAGGTCCCTAAAGTTCTACTTTACCACACCACACTACTTGGTAACTTATATCAAGTGTCTATGGTTCTCTGTGTGAAAAAAAAGCTTGCTAATGTTTGTAAGAAATTCACCCTTAACAAGTTTCCAACTGTGTCCCATGTTCTAGTTGAACTTATTTTAATGACACTGTCTCAGTCTGCTGTACTAATTTATCATTTTAAACACTTCAATCAAGTTTCCTCTTAATCTTCTTTTGCTTAAGCTGAAAAGGCTCATCTCTTTTAATCTTTCATCATAACTCATTCCCTGTAATCAGCCTAGTTGCTCTTCTCTGGACTTTTTCCAGTGCTGCCATGTCCTTTGTTTTTTCCCGAAGACCAAAACTGTACAAAGTACTCCAGATGAGGCCTCATCAGTGTTATAAACATTGAGCATAACCTCCTTTGACTGGTACTGTACACACTGTGCTATATAACATTTTGTTAGCCTTCTTAATGGCCTCTGAACTCCATCTGATAGTTGACAGTCATGAGATGACTACTGTAGGACTCTTATTACATCCTTTTCATAAGGTGTACTTTTAATTTTCTGATCCCACCCATTATGTATTCAAACCTGACACTTTTATATCCTACGTGTAGTACTTTTACATTTACTTACATTACATTTCATCTGCCACAAACCTGCCCAAGCCTGTATGCTGTCCCTCTGTAATGATTCAACAAATTGTAGATCATCTGCAATTGATTGTAACATGACTTTCTTATGTATTGACCTATGCAATTCTTATCTATCTTCTACCTATTTCTACCAGTGGTGTTGTTTGGGGGCGGGGGGTATCTTCTGAGGTTTTAGCCTCTGATCTCAGGCTCCAGCCCCTGATCTTTGACACATGACATCATCCCCAATGTCATGGTCTTCGCTGTCCTTTTCCAAATTCTCGACTGCCTAGCCCCCCTTTACTCCTCTGTCGTGGCTGCTAACATGCATTGTCTACTCATGCAAAACTCTATGGGGGGTTGGGGAAGGGGGCCCCCTACTCATCAATACACAAAACTCCACAGGGGACTTAGCCTCTAAAAAGGTGCTAAAGCTAGTGATGCCCCTGACTTTTTGGTACACTATATTAATCCCCAGTACTTTAACTATATAATGAAATGCCTATCTGTGCATATTTCTGTGTCTGATCCCTTTGAGCAATCTGATTGGTCAGTTTGGCTTTGGTGGCTCAGTGCTAGGGATGATGATACCATGATACATTAGGGGTGCTAAGTTCAATTCCTGGTTTTGACAAGGAATTAAAATAGAGCATGTCTGCATCAACAAACCAAATAACATGCACAGCAAAGTTCGGTTGCTCAAAAATAACGAGGCTCAACCCGAGTTGCCTTCAGAGACGGGAAGTATTACCAAGAATACAAATGATGTTTTCACAGCGGATAATTGGGACTCATCTATTTTTGCCTGTAGTCAAAAAGTGGAGAGGAGGTGAACAAGGCACCTTATATAAATTACAAAAATGAATTTGAGAAGCAGGCTTTACAGGAACACGATCAAAAGAGGCTGAGACACACAAGGATACTGAGAAAAGGCATATGAGGAACACAGAAGGTACATGCAAGACAAAAGATACCAAATATTTAAAAATGTATTATACCAACTGTCCTTTAAGGGCAACATTGCTAATTTTATTATAATAACATAATACAGCTTAGGCCCTAAAGTGTAGTTCTTATTATATTTTTAAAAATACATTTAATCACATAACACATTCTTATTAAAGCCCCCTTTAATACAAAAAAAAAGAAAGCAGGATAAACAAAATATCACTAACCAGCAATACGAAAGCAGTAAACAAGACAGTGTGCTGCATTTAAATGTGATCAGCCTAAGGAAGCTCTTAAGAAAGGATGATCAGTCTTTAAAGAATTTTGTGAATTGTTTGTTGAATTCATTTTTTTCCCTAATGATACAGAGTGGATGTTATGAAGATATCAGTGCTCTGTGGAATTCTGTGTCCCTACTGATTTACTGTTTCCTCCTTTTATCACATTTTGTCCTGTTACATTTTCCCGGACTGCGTTATGGGAAAATAATAAAATATTTAATGCCAAACCATTAAAGGCGCTTGGTTCGCTAATTACCTTGGCATTGAAGTCTCTGAATGGAAAATGAAGCAGCCAAAGAAAACCTATCGCAGACACGCTGAGAAATGTTTAGCTTTGTACCGATGATACGCTATTCAACAAGTGCCTTGTAAAGAAAAACCCTTTCATTTAACAGTGATTTCAATCAAATTACACAATTCCTTACTAAAATGTTTAATTTGAGAAACTTAAAGTAAATACTCGCTTCTGGTAAAGCAGAACGTGTTTGTGAAAACCGTAGTTATAAAAGATTAAGACAAACCAAATCACAGTGCAGAACTCCGCTAATCTCCTCAAAACCAAAAAGTCTATCATTTATTTATAGAATTTCAATGATCCATTTATAATATCAACCTTAGTAAAGCTTCCAATTTCGTAATACTTTGCTATTCTACCGTTTCTGTGAATATACTGTAATCGTAGGTCAGTCACTCTCTTTCTTGTGACGCTACCCCGAATGACACTAGTGGGCAGCGAACACATAAATACAACGATGACCTTTAACCCGGAAGCTTTCTCCCGGTGCAGCGAATTGATGTTTTGCTTCTGCTACAATTGATGTGAAAGGGTGAGGCTGGTGAGGGCTGGAGGGACGCTCTATTTTTAGTAAGTTGCAACTTTCGATACTTTGTGTTTGTCTGGTAAATGCTTTGTTATTTACTGACTTAGGCTTTACTTTTCATTTTAGATGTATATGTTGCACATGGCTTTAAATTATACTTGCTTTTCTTTAAGAAAATAAAATTGTATGGCTATACATCTATCTCTGTTGACAATTACTTTGTGTTAATAATGCAGATTACTGTCTGCTTCATGAGGACCATCCTGTTGTAGCGGTTTCGCCTTGTATTTCGATAACAAAAAAGTAAAAGAACTCGCTGCTTTGACATTTAGCAACGTAACTCTCCGCAAGTTTCTCGTAAGTTAATAAAAGTCGTCAAAAGCTACTTTGTCTCTCTCCTTTTGTGTCCTGAACCCATGCCTCGTTGCCATTCAAATATCCGAATTCTTGTTACTGTCTGATTTTAACATATTGATGGAAGAACTCCAGTGTTCCAGATGTTTATTTTTTTTGTAATTATACTCGTTTAAAATGTCCATGTCTTTGTGCAAATTCATTTTCAGATCACGATAAAAATGATTTTGCTGTCTGCATCATATTGACATCTTTTCAGACAAAAGCATGGCATAATTTAGCTTTTTAATAACATAATTGATAATCAGTTTTCATAATAAAGCTTTTTTGTTGTGCTAGGTGCATATATATAAATCCTAGAGAATCCAATGACTGTGTTCAAGAATTTAAAATGACAAGACACAATCTGAAGATCGATTTTATTATTATCGTTATTCTGATAAGTTATAGTCATCATGATTGTTATTTACGAGACTTTTTTCTTTCTAGGCGAGTTACTAAACCAAACAATTATACGTACCCCATTACCCTGTTTCTTTTCAGGATTATCTGTGATGCAGCCTAGCTTAAATGATCTGTATTATGTTTGTTTTGAAAGAAATGCATCAAAAAACAAGGAATAAAGAGCAAAATTCAAACTACAGAATAAGGAATGTACTGTAGTACTACAGTTACTAAATTTTAAGCCTCAGAGAATATACAGTTAAACATAATGTTTACTACCTATGCGAAGAGAATGTTAATTTTTGTTACATAGATTTCAGAGTGTGCTTAAATAAAACGTAGCTTTCACTTTTGCCTAAGCATTTTTTTCATTTATCCTTAACTTTGTCTTTTGTTTTCAAGATGTAATAGTAATTGCTGACCAAGATATACAGTAGGTGTGTTCAGTAGCATTATGTTGTAGAAACTGGAGGCTCAGGATAAAAGCCACTCTTCTTCTGTTGTTTTCATTGAACATGTGCATCTTGTTGTATTGACTGCATTTTTTTTAAATTCCTGTTCCATTCACCTGATGATGGGCTAAACCAGTACTACTTACATTATTTTTTAGGTTAAAAGCATGCAGTGTGAATGAGTAGAAATTAATTGTAATGCGGTTGTTGAAATATGGAAATATCTACACTATACACTGTAGTTGAAGCATTTTAAAAAATATTATTAAGCACCTTAAACAGTAAGCTTAATTACAGTCTAGTTTGCAAAGAATGTTAACGTATACAGATAATGAAACCATGGTGGATGTAAGATTAACAGGCCAGTTTAAATGTTGTATTCGGGGGTAGAGCTTTCAAAATATGTACTTATTGAGTAGTCTTAATTAGATGGCAAAACAGAGTTGTACAGAAAGAAATGGTGGAACGATCAGTTTTGATGGAATCATCTAGGCCAGTAGTTCAAAAAGTTGTCCTGGGGACTCCCCCTATGACTATAGGTTTTATTCCAAAAAGATTCACAATCAGATAATATAATTTGTCTCATTTAGTTAGCTGTTTTTTCTCCTCTTATTCTGTATTCAGAAAATGACACAAGTATGATTTTTACGTTATAAGACATTTAGAAATATTTCTATTTTTTGCTATAGCTTTAAATGCTTAACACTATTGTCGTTTTTCTATTTTTCTCATATTCTGTGTAGTCTACTCCCTTCATTGTATTTTAATAGTGACAATTAGAAACAAGCAAAGCAGACACAGAGGTGAACAACACTAAAGGGTATCTGACCCACTAATTAGACAATAATGGAAAGGCAGAATGGAAATCAAGATGAACATAAATAAAAGTTTACAAAAGAAAAATACTTTATCCACATATAACTGCTTAATTTTTATTGAAATGTATTAACGCACTTGCTTTTTTTATTTCCTCATTGATCCCAAATCATATGGAGGAATAGTTTGGACAAAATTAAATAAATAAATGCGTAAATAAATGAAAGTACTGTGAAATGTGAGCATAAATAAATAAAAGTGTCATGAAATGAGAGCATAAATAAATAAATAAATGTGTCACGAAATATGTTTTTTGTTGCTTATTTATTTATTTAATTTTGTCCATAACATTCCTCCAAACCATCATGAAATAACGACTTGAAATAAAACTGTCACTGGGTGGGCTCTAACACACCCTCTAGTTATTGATTGGTGAATCGATAGCACAAGAATTAATTAGGAAAATTAAAAAATGACTACTGTCGATGAAATGTATTCTGCAGAAGATATTACGTACAGTGCATCTGTGCAAGTATTCACAGCGCATCACTTTTTCCACATTTTGTTATGTTACAGCCTTATTCCACAATGGATTAAATTAATTTTTTTCCTCAGAATTCTACACACAACACCCCATAATGACAACGTGAAAAAAGTTTGAGGTTTTTGCAAATTTATAAAAAAAAAACAAAACTGAGAAATCACATGTACATAAGTATTTACAGACTTTGCTCAATACTTTGTCGATGCACCTTTGGCAGCAATTACAGCCTCAAGTCTTTTTGAATATGATGCCCCAAGCTTGGCACACCTATCCTTGGCCAGTTTCGCCCATTCCTCTTTGCAGCACCTCTCAAACTCCATTAGGTTGGATGTGAAGTGTCGGTGCACAGCCATTTTAAGATCTCTCCAGAGATGTTCAATCGGATTCAAGTCTGGGCTCTGGCTGGGCCATTCAAGGATATTCACAGAGTTGTCCTGAAGCCACTCGTTTGATATTTTGGCTGTGTGCTTAGGGTCGTTGTCCTGCTGAAAGATGAACCATCTCCCCAGTCTGAGGTCAAGAGCGCTCTGAAGCAGGTTTTCATCCAAGATGTCTCTGTACATTGCTGCAGTCATCTTTCCCTTTATCCTGACTAGTCTCCCAGTTCCTGCTGCTGAAAAACATCCCCACAGCATGATGCTGCCACCACCATGCTTCACTGTAGGGATGGTATTGGCCTGGTGATGAGCGGTGCCTGGTTTCCTCCAAACGTGATGCCTGGCATTCACACCAAAGAGTTCAATCTTTGTCTCATCAGACCAGAGAATTTTGTTTCTCATGGTCTGAGAGTCCTTCAGGTGCCTTTGGCAAACCGGCTGCCATGTGCCTTTTACTAAGAAGTGGCTTCCATCTGGCCACTCTACCATACAGGCCTGATTGGTGGATTGCTGCAGAGATGGTTGTCCTTCTGGAAGGTTCTCCTCTCTCCACAGTGACCATCGGGTTCTCGTTCACCTCCCTGACTAAGGCCCTTCTCCCCCGATCGCTCAGTTTAGATGGCCGGCCAGCTATAGGAAGAGTCATGGTGGTTTCGAACTTCTTCCACTTACGGATGATGGAGGCCACTGTGCTCATTGGGACCTTCAAAGCAGCAGAAATTTTTCTGTAACCTTCCCCAGATTTGTGCCAATTCGAGACAATTCCTTTGACTTCATGCTTGGTTTGTGCTCTGACATGAACTGTCAACTGTGGGACTTTATATAGACAGGTGTGTGCCTTTCAAAATCATGTCCAATCAACTGAATTTACCACAGGTGAACTCCAATTAAGCTGCAGAAACATCTCAAGGATGATCAGGGGAAACAGGATGCACCTGAGCTCAATTTTGAGCTTCATGGCAAAGGCTGTGAATACTTATGTACATGTGATTTCTCAGTTTTTTTTATTTTTAATAAATTTGCAAAAACCTCAATTAAACTTTTTTCATGTTGTCATTATGGGGTGTTGTGTGTAAAATTCTGAGGAAAAAAATGAATTTAATCCATTTTGGAATAAGGCTGTAACATAACAAAATGTGGAAAAAGTGATGCGCTGTGAATACTTTCTGGATGCACTGTATTTCAGAGAGAGAACTAAAGATTTATCAGAAGAAATTACAATGTTGGTGGCTCTTTTAGACTCTGATATAGATGAAACTATTTCTGAAAATATCGAAGAACTGGTGGAACAGCCACTGATCAGAGTTGTAAAGTTGTTTGAAAAAGTAGCTGCGAATATGCACCTGACTTTATACGCGTAAAACAAAGGTCAAATTCTCAGTTCAAAATATTAGTTGGCGCTGCTTTGGGCATTCCATGTCAAAGTACCTAAACTAATACAGCCGTTGCAGCTTACCGTATATCAAACTGGCTCATTCGCCTTGTGATCATCTTCCCCGATTCACCATATAGATCTGCAATCTGTTGTACTTTTAAACCGCATAACAGAAAGTGTTCTATTGACTCAGCTGGAATGTCAAAGGATGGAAGTCCAGAGCAGGGAATTGCGTCACCTGAAGTGGAGTGTAGTCAAGTCCGTTCCACCAGTTCTTAGATATTTTCAAAAATAGTTTAATCTATATCGGAGTCTAAAAGAGCCACCAACATTGTAATTTCTTCCGATAAATCTTCAGTTCTTTCTCTGAAATTTTAATTTCTTCGGCAGAATCCATTTCATCGACAGTAGTAATTTTTTATTTTTTCTAATTAATTCTTGTGCTATCGATTCACTAATCAGTAACTAGAGGGCGTGTTAGAGCCCACCCTCTCAACTTTGATGAGTGAAAGTGACAGTTTTATTTCAAGTCGTATTTCATGATGGTTTGGAGGAATGTTATGGACAAAATTAAATAAATAAATAAGCAACAAAAAACATATTTCGTGACACATTTATTTATTTATGTTCTCATTGCATGACATATTTATTTATTTAGGCTCTTATTTCATGACACATTTATTTATTTATGCTCACATTTCACAGTACTTTTATTTATTTGTGCATTTATTTATTTAATTTTGTCCGAGATATTCCTCCATAAAAACACAGAAACTGGGAAATAATAGCTCATTTAATCATGCTTGGAGTCCAATTAAGAACAGAAGTTGGTTGGACCCCCAGGGCTGAGTTTGGGAACCACTGAACTATGGGGGCCGAGCATTATAGATTGATTTGTTTTTTGTTTTGGCCTTTAGTCTTAAAGTTTTTAGTTGTTTCAAGAGTAAGGCTAGGCACGCTTAGACAAATTTTAACCAGACAGCTTGTCAACACATTTATGTTTTTACCTCTAATTTTAAAAGTTAATACTACTTGTACCCTCATGACCAGAATAAATCCAGCAAATTTATTAGCGTGCGAATTTCTGGTTGTTGGTGTTAAGCTGTTTATATGAGGGGCGTTGCAAAAGTCCTTAGCATTTTATGAAAAATACAACAATTAAGGCAAAGACTTTTCACTTAAAGAAAGCTAATTTATTGGTGACTTCAGCACATCATCAGTGCACTTTTTCATAGGCTTGATCTATTTGATTAAACAAGCAGCCAAATCACCTTGAGTTAAGCTTTCAGGTTTCATGTTGACCGCATCAATCTATTCATCATGCATCTCAAAAGTTTTTAGACAGAAGGGTTCTTTAATTTTTAGGAACAACCTGAAATCCAAAGGTGATTGGATTTATCCAACGTTTTAATGGTCAGCTTAGCAGTGTGTGCTGGCACATTGACATGGTGGAGAAATGACTTGTTTAGAATCGCCCTATCTTCCACTTCTCTCACTCTCCCCCTCATACCAATCATCATGACTTCCTGTGGGTAAGAAATGTTTTTAAAAACTTAGAAAAAGATAAACTTGATCTCTAATCGACGTGAACAGGGTGGCCGCTCACTAACAAATGAAAGCTGAGAACTTTTGCTTAAAGTATGTAAAAGAGAAAGATTTTCCTGACAAACGTCTCTCTCTCTCTCTCTCTCTCCCTCTCCCTTTTCAAATTCAATACAAAAGATAAACTTGTGACAGCATAAGTTCCTTCTGCTGCTGTTCTGCCACTTGGCTGTTCCCAATAGACAAGTGTTGGGAAACACATTTCAGCTATATTCAAGTACTTGGGTAATGAGAAACTTATAAACCCATGAATGATTTACTCATTTAGCCAGCTAATAGACTAACATCTTAGTAAGAAACTGGCCCTTGAAAGCCAGTTGCCTAACAATAGTATTTGCCTTGGGAGATTCTTTAGACAAATATTAAATAGGAACAATTAATTCACAAGTTTGTGATGTTGTTATTGGTTAAGAGACAAAGAGAAGCAGGTCATGTTAGATGTATATTTTGTGTTGTTTATTTTCAAGTGTTTTTTTATAAAGGGTGGTCCAGATCTAATTATGCAATTATGAAAAGGCGAACACATCGCACCCGCTGTTCGACTGACAACCGTCTCCCGCCATTTTGGAATGCAGGGCAGGTGCTGCCATCTATCGGCAACAAAAATATTTTTTTGTGAATTCTCTATGTAATAAACTTAATAAGTTATAGCATAATGAAAATTGCATAATTAGATCTGGAACACACAAACACACACACATATATATATCACATCTTCTCTAATCCTTTTTTTTTTATTTTTATTAACAAGGTTTATTTTTTTCCCATTGAATAAAGTGTGTTTGGGTTATTTATTAAAAATAGTCTATCACCATGCCAAAACTACAAAACAGACAAATTGAAGGTATTCATGTGCTGTTTAAGTTCAGTTCTGCCGAAAACAGGCAATTATATACAAAGTGGTATGTCCTAGTTGCATGCTGGCAATCCTAATGATGTATCTACCTTTTTCGAAGAATAAAATTGCTCTATGTTAAAATTCTTGGCAGTTCTCAATATTTTATACATGTTTGTAAATATGATTGTTCAGCTCATTTTCACCCATTTGGGATTTTATTGAATTAAACCTTCAAAATATAAATGAGGTTTATGCAACAGAGATCATGAGTATGACAACAATGGTGCAAACAAAAAAAAAAAAAGATCCACTGTAGAACACCGATCAGTAATATGTAGAACATATAACTAATGTTATATTTATTGAATCTTGTTGTGTTTTCAGTTTATTGTGGGGCAAAATTTATATTGATAATAACTGTATCATACTGAGATATCTGGAAAATTCTTTAACGTATACTAACTTTCTGATGTTGATTATGTTTAATATTTGCAATAGGTATGGCTGCTCCTAGTAGCCCACTGACATGATGCTACAGCTTCACTGAAAGGCCAGGTGCATCATGGGAAACAAAGCCATCCTAGAAGATGTATTTGTTGCTGTGATTCGCCCCAAGAATGCTGCCAGCCTTAACTCAAAGGAATATAGAGCCAAGGCATATGAAGTAAGGGATGACCTCTCAAAAATTTAATGCATTCCTAAATTTTTCTGACTGTATTAGTTTTTAACATTTGCTTTTGATTATGATGTTAAGTTAAATACTGTTTTGTATTTAAAAGATTTTCAAAAATGGAAGAGTGTAATGACCAGTACTTAAAATATTTCAAAAGTGTTATGTTCTTGTAGAAAAATGAAATGAGATAACACAATGGTTAAAGCCTGTGTTTGTTTTATACAGAATAAAACCTCTAAAATGAGCATAAAATACAGGACAGAAATGTCTATGTCCAAAGAAGAGTCATAGGCTTTATATTTATCTTCAAGTATATGTAAAATCTTGAATATGCCCTTTTTACATTAGCTTATTTTTTGTTCTGGGTGGTGTGGTCATGGGATAAATGTTTGCCTTTTTTTCAGTTATCCAAAACAATGGCAGAGTTACAAGTGAAGAACATCTGTTGTGTTCTACTGTTTTCAGATTGTAAATAGTAACATCACTGCCTGAATTTCCAAAGCTTTCCTACTCATGAAATACAAACTAGAAAATGGACTTAAGCCATTAAAAAAGACAAAGAACCAAAATTTGTTTTGCACCATAGCAGTATGTATGTTGTTAGCCAGCATTTCAGATCTGATAACTTCATAGACTCTACACACTGCCTTAAGATTTATGCTTTGCTGATCCTTTTAAGCTGCAGCAACTTTAACATCCTGCTGTGGTAATTCACCTACCAGGCATTACCACTTTAAGGGGAAAAAGTCCTAAGAGTAGGGTAAAGTCGACTTTTGCAAAAGAAAATGTTAAAGCACTTACCTGTTTAAATCGTTAAAGTGCAAGATACGCTTGCATGATCATTTTTAACTTTGGCTTCGGCCGGTTCATGTAGCGGGACGTCCAAGAAGGGTCGGGTGCGCCTCGCCTGCTGGAGACCGCTGCATATACCCATATAGACAAGCGTATCTTTAGACCCCGCCGTTAGCAAAGAGAAAGGTGCGGGGTGTTTAGTTTGTGCATACATTAGTGTGAGAAGGGGATCCCCAAGAAAAGGTAACTTCGTTTTGTAGTGGGGAGCTTGTTGGGGTACGCTTGTGCTCGCTCACTTGCATGCAAGGCCGCTAGCTGTATTTAATACCTGCCAGGAAAGTATTGAGGGGAGCACATGTGCAGAATGCTCCTGCGTCAGTGGCGATTGGTGTAAGGCAGCGGTCCTCAATCACAGTCCTGGAGGGCCACAGTGGCTGCAGGTTTTTGTTCTAACCCGGTTGCTTAATTATAAAGCAATTCTTGCCAATAATTTTAATTTCATGGCTCGTTAGTGCTTTAACTCTGCTATGTCAAGTAATTCTCATATCCTAGATTTTCTTCCCCTTTCTAAGGATATCCTCTAAATGATTTGAAGGCTAACATGGACGAGTAATTCTCAGTCCTTCACTTTTTTTCTCTTTATTTTCCTTCCAAGTATTTAATTAAACCCAATAGTGCATGATAAATACACAATGATGTAAATGGTAATAAGCTAAACGGAGAAATGCTGGTCTCTTTTGTCATTTGCATGTCATTGCTACTTAGGAGCAATTAAAAACCAACAATACAGCTGTTTAAGACTAAAATAAGCAATAAGGGTTCAAAATCTTAACGCGCGAGACAACTAAAATGAAGCAGAAGTGTTACTTGAGCAATAACTGCTTATTAAGCAATTGGGTTGAATCAAAAACCTGCAGCCACTGCGGCCCTCCAGGACTGTAATTGAGGACCCCTGGTGTAAGGCATACTGTAGACATATATAGGCAGACGGTGCATTCACTGTGTTGCTCAGTCGACACGATACGTCAGCGCGTCTGCCACCATTGCGAGTGGCAAAAGTGCCATTTAAACTTATACAGGTAGACGTGGAAACCGGGTTTTCTGATGAAAAAACAATAACGTTTAAAACAGTATCGTTTACATACAACAGATTTTGGCGAATCGTTTACATGCAATTATTTATATTATTATTATTATTAAATAATTCCTCCCATATAAGTAACATTTCTCGGACTGCCTTCTTCCATCTCCGAAACATTTCTAGACTTCGTCCTGTTCTTCTGCAACACAGAACTGAAGTATTGGTTAATGCCCAGAATCACCTCACGTATAGATTACTGTAATGCTATTTTATCTGGCATCCCACAAAAACGTATCCATTTCTTACAATTTCTTCAAAATTCAGCTGCCAGGATAATAACCTGCTGTTCTAAATCCACTGAACATATTACACCTATTCTCTATACACAATACTGCTCTGAACATTTAAAGCTCTCCACAACCTCACTGATCTCTTTCAGACTTGACACTCCTCTCGCTCACTCAGATCCTCATCTGCAGCTTTACTTTCTGTACCACACATCAGACTCAGTGCTCTGGGAGCTCGAGCATCTCTCCTAGTGCTCCTCAAATCAGGAATTCTCTTCCCTCTCATATACATCAGCTCGATTCAATAACACATTTTAAAACTGCCCTCAAAACTCATCTTTTCAAACTGGCATACCAATTGTGTATTTTGCACTGTTACTGCCAGTTATCTTTGTTTGTTTGCTAATTATTGCTTTTTGATTTATCATTCTCTTGTTTTCATTTTACTAATGTTTAATTTTATTGTAAGGTGACCTTGAGTGCTAAGATTATAAAACGGGATTTTCTAATGGTCAAATATAACCAAAACAATTGTTCCGCCTTACCTATGAAATGTAATCCCCCGGGATGTGGTTTGGAGAGTACAGCGGCTTGTACAATCCCAAGCAGCAAATGCGTGAGGCATCTTTATCCATTACTCCACAGCAGTGCCACTCGCAAAATGGCGGCGACGTTGACGTACGATGCCGCTGGTCACGCGGCGTCTAGTAATTCTATGTCTATGGTGTAAGGGAGCAGCATGTCGCAGGATTGGCTGAAGATTTGTTCCCCAACTATAAGAGGCACTTCCTGCCTCAAGGGGTTGTCTTTAGACTCGGTGGTGTTGTTAAAGCAAATTCATTTTGTATAATCAAACAGCAGCTTGTGCCTATATTTGTAAATATTTTTATTTAGATACTGTATCTTCTGCTTGTAGTATTATTTGGTTTTGTGGTTCAGTTTTTATTTTTCTTGTATATACACGTTTTCTTTTCCTTGTAAATATTTATTTTTATGAATTCTTTGGTCTTCATTGTGTGTAGTTTCTTCCTTCTCGTTTCTTTTCTTTAGGAAGACTAAAATAATATAATATAATAATAATAATATAAAATAAATATATTTTATTTATATTTATTTATACATAATACATTTTTGTGTTGTTGTGCACCTATTTGTGTCTGTGTCTCCATCTCCATGTCTGACCTCTCTCAAGTCTGATCCCAGTCGGTCCTGAACTACAAGATGCCCACTGGGTGGTCTGGTGCCAACCTTGCCTGTACATGGGGTGTCGCACCTACTGACATGGGAATTCGCTTTTGAAAGAGCAAGTGGTTGCCTCAGAGTTCACGTGTGAGATTCTATATAAAATGGCATTCCAAATGTATAATTCCACATTAAATATACATTTTTACAATATTGTCCTTCATGCTATCAATAACTACTCCAAATTAAAAATATAAGCTAAGGAATTATAATCAAAGTATGATCTTCAATAAAAACAATCTTGGGGTATGTAGAAGATATTATTGACCAAATAGGTTTGATGTGCAATGTTCTAAATGTGTAGGAAAGAGCTTGAAAGGTGCTCCATTTATGCATCAAGTTGTCATTGATCAGTTATCTCAGAATTTGCATTAATTAAACCACAATTTCTTACTCCACAGTGATCTAAACTTTGCTCTAGTTTCAGAAAATTATATTTTTTCCTGTGTTGGTTTACAGTTAATTTATAGTAATAACCATATTTGTTTCTAATGATTTTGACAGTATGTTCCGGACTGTGAACATATGAAACAGCATGATATTCATCTGTCACTATCTATTCAGTAACTTTTATGAATTATTAAATCTTTTTTTCTCTCCAGAAAAGGAACAGAGGAAGAGTTTGTTTAATTCTTGAATACTACATGCAGATATTCACATATATAAATAGGATTGTAGTAAGGATAGGAAATTTCCATTATGTAGATGAAATGGCACTAGGAGCTTTTGATCTGCATCCAGTTTTGCTGTGTAAAAGTGTTTAATAACTTTGTAAGAATTTTATTTACATCAATGTAATTAATGTTGTTTTTGTTGTCATACTATTAGCCACACCCATTTTCTGGTTGCAATCGAATTATATACTGTTTATTTCTAGTGTGCCAAATTAAGCACTAAATAGATTGCATAGAAAAACAGGTACATGTAACCAACAAAATGAACAAAAATGAGTTGGACCCTCTATAGCTATATCATGACAGAAGGTTGTTTTGCAATCACTAAAATGAAACTTGATAATGACAATTGATAATTGTTTACTCTTAACTCATTACTAACAGGTGACCACTCATACACAATTCTATATTTGTTGTTAAAATAGTTATTTTTTGCAGTCAGCAATTTTATCTTCTAATGGCTTTTATTTTCACATAGTTGAGATCTTGAAGAGAAAAAAAAATTAAAAAGAGTGCAGACTAATACATGCAAAAAACTACCCAACAGCATGATTTTTAGCCATGTTTTATGTCATAAAGCACATGTCAGTGTTTGCCTCTAATGATTCATGCAGTATTATTACAGAAACCTGGCTAGATAAAAAAGGTGGGGATGATAATAACAATTGTAGGAAGGATAGACAGAACTGAAAAGGATGGGGGTTGCTATTTATGTAAAGCAGAATTTAAATACTAGTCATCTTCATTTAGATGATGAGTCACATCTTAATGAGAACATCTGGATTCATCAGAAAAGCATTTAGAAAAAAGGTGTTATTTTATGAGAATACACTTCTTTTAAGTAACCTTAAAAAGGCAGGTTTACAAGGAGATGATATAGTGTGTCTGTAGATAATCCTTGCTCAAAGAAAATTTTAAACTATTTTAACTTGAGTTCATGTAATACAGTTTCTGTGTATTCTGCCTTTTTAGAAACCGAAGATTTGCTGTTTGAAAGAGTACAACTTAGTAGTCATAGTGAACGATGAAGAT
The DNA here is from genome assembly GCF_016835505.1 of Polypterus senegalus. Taxonomy (NCBI): domain Eukaryota; kingdom Metazoa; phylum Chordata; class Cladistia; order Polypteriformes; family Polypteridae; genus Polypterus; species Polypterus senegalus. Next base: position 74,378,105 of record NC_053168.1, on the reverse strand, counting down.
TAACATGGGAAATTGACTGAGGCACCAAAAGAACTGGTTAATAACTTCAGCAGCATCAAAGAGCTGGTTACTATTTAGGGAGTGAATGTAGAGATAATGCACTTTTGCAAGTACTTGAGAGTCAATATCATTGACAGGTTGGAATGGTGTTATATCACAGAGGAACTATATAAGAAAGGACAGAGTAGGAAGTTTTTCTTAGGAGACTGTGTTTCTTTAACACTAGAATCCCTGAAGCCTCCGAAAAAAGTCGTAATCATTGTGCCACCTTAAATTCCTTTGCACCTCTCCATTAGCATCTTTTGGTTTGCAAATGTGTCAATCAACACAAGCAGCAAGCAGCTGAACTTCTCCCAGCTCAAGTCTGCTTTTCTGGGTATGAGGTGCCTGTAGTTGTATAATATAACTAGCAAAATACCCACGCTTTGCAGCGGAGAAGTAGTGTGTTAAAGAAGTTATGAAAAAGAAAAGGAAACATTTTAAAAATAACGTAACATGATTGTCAATGTAATTGTTTTGTCACTGTTATGAGTGTTGCTGTCGTGTGTGTGTGTATGTGTATATACATATATATATATATATATATATATATATATATATATATATATATATATATATATATATATATATATATATATATATATATATATATATATATATATATATATATATATATATATATATATATATATATACATATATATACATATATACACACATATATATATATATATATATATATATATATAATATACACACACACATATCTATACTAATAAAAGGCAAAGCCCTCACTCACTCACTCAATCACACACTCACTGACTCATCACTAATTCTCCAACTTCCCGTGTGGGTGGAAGGCTGAAATTTGGCAGGTTGATTCCTTACAGCTTCCTTACAAAAGTTGGACAGGTTTTATATCGAAATTCTACGCGTAATGGTCATAACTGGAAGCAGTTTTCTCCATTTACTGTAATGGAGATGAGCTTCAACGCCGTGGGGGCGGAGTTTCGTGTGACATCATTACGCCTCCCACGTAATCACGCAGTACATAGAAAACCAGGAAGACCTCAAAAAACCGCTCAAGAAAACATGCATTATATAATTGAGAAGGCAGCGAAACAATAAGAAGCGAGTTCTGCTACTTGAAACAAAGCACGATGTAAACCTACACTTTAAATTAAGTTCATAGACAGGCTGCCGCTGGCGTTTGTAATTTAGTGCCTGCCCATATAAGGCCATCCGTCAGCGGCAATCCAATAGCAAACTGCCACGGGTAAATATTCACGGGTGAAGGACTGTGCTTATGGAGAGGAAGATGAGATGGTCAGGGTGGTGTTTGACACAAACTCAAGCGAAACTGCCAGAGAAAGTTTTAAGTGCCAGAACTAAGGTAACATTAAATAAAGCTATGGACATAGCGAGATGGCACCAGCACAGCTGGGAACCTTCGATGCAAGTACACCGAGTGGCTCCGTGAACTGATGCAGTGCACAGATAAAAAGCAACAGTTCCAAAGAGCTGAACAAAACCGAATTACACAATTGAAAAGGCAGCAAAAAATGAAGCGCCTGATAAGCATATTCATAAATGCAGCTACTGTGGAAACAAAGCACACGGTGGAAAAAGTCAATGTCCGCTAAAGGAAGACAGCGTAAAAAAACCGTGCATGCAGTTTGTCACATCACAGATAAAAAGGAAGACGAGCTGTTTATTGATGCAGTAAGGAACTAATCGATGAATGAAACCTCTTATCTTTACAACGATTGACAAACACGGAATGTAACTTGAACACATCGTACAAATACGAGCCTGATTGAAAGAAATAATGATAATCAAATCCTTGATGACAGCAACATTCAATAACACTCACAAAACAATTACTGTATATTGACAATCATGTTACGTTATTTTTAAAATGTTCCCTTTTCATAACTTCTACTTCTCCACTGCGATACACGGGTATATTATAAATGTATATCTATAGCCCGATCTACAATACATACTTTAGCATAGATTGGCCAAGCGGTGGCGCAATTGTAGAGTCTTAATGTATTCTGCAAAAGCTTCTTTGAGTCGGCACACACACTAACGCTTTGTGATTTCGCGTGTGCCTTTTGAACTGTCTATGTTACTCACTAGAGATATATTTACGTTCACCTACACATGTTCTGAATGATTTTTAAACATTCTTGGTTAAGTTTATTACATTTACTAAATATTTGTGCAACACGTGTAAAGACAGATATAATAATGTATAAATACTATAATAAACATTGAATTGTATAATCATAGTTTAATTTTACAGAGTGAGCTTTAAAAAATACTAATATGCTACAAATCATAGATTCATATTTCCTACAAAAGACCCTTGGGAAGTCTTTCTGGTATATAAATATATATGTATATATATGTACCTGTAAAACAAAAGATTGGTATGCTTTTTTTTAATACTTAACACTAAATTATTCTTATAAAGCATATAGTTAATTATATATCATGCCATAGAATAGCATACATATTATAGATATATATAGTTAATTATATATATATATATATTTTATATATATATATATTTTATATATATATATATATTTTATATATATATATATTTTATATATATATATATATATATTTTATATATATATATATATATTTTATATATATATATATATATATTTTATATATATATACTCAGCAAAAAGCGTCCCTTTTTCAGGACTGTGTAGGTTTTAAACAATGTTTTCCATGCATGTTCAATTAACCCTAATCAATGATTCCAGTTCTAAAAGCATGGGACACTAAAGAGACTTGTCTTCCGACTGTGAAAAACACCCAAAGAAAGATGCCCAGCGTTTCTTAGGCATGGAGACTGCTGATCATCCTCGCAGTGGAAGAGCCCGGACCTCAATCCCATTGAGCACGCCTGGGACTTGTTGGATCGCAGGGTGAGGGCTGAAATGTCCAGGAACTTGCAGGTGCCTTGGTGGAAGAGTGGGGTAACATCTCACAGCAAGAACTGACAAATCTGGTCCAGTCCATGAGGAGGAGATGCACTGCAGTACTTCAAGCAGCTGGTGACCACACCAGATACTGACTGGTACTTTTGAATTTGCCTCCCTTCATTCAGGGACACATTGTGAAACATTTTAGTTTATGTCTTATGGTGTTGACTCTTTTAGTGTTCATACTATTTACACATTAAGTTTACTGAATAAAAACAGTTGAAAGTCAGAGGACGTGATTCTCATTTTACCTTCAATATTTCCAAATATTTATTTTACCTACTTCAAGAATGTCAGTTTGTGCATGATTTTTTAAACATTCTTGGTTAAGTTTATTACTCCTTATAATTATAAAATACAAATCATAGAAAGTGAAAAGTTTTTTTTCTTGACTTTGGGACCAATGAATTACTGCAGCGTAAAACAAAGAGACGGTATGCTTTATTTTAATACTTAACACTAATTTCACAAATCGTTCATATCAAGGCCATGAAAAATATACTAGGTTATATATAAGTGCTGTTTACTGTTTACTTTGCAGAATCATGTTACGTTATTTTTAAAACACAAATTTTCCCTTCTTGATTATGCACAAGCACAGTTGAGAAGCTTGTGATGCATGTACTCCATAAACAGCGTTAAAAATAAAACAAACTACAACTGCAATGTAGGATTCATTTAATCACACCTTTTCAATTCCAAATTTTGCAAGAATTGCAGAACTTTTGTCAATGCATGATTTCCTGGTACGTCCATTACACTGATGCACACATCACAGCTACAAAAATGTTGAGTCGGAATAAAGCGCGTTCCATTTAATCACACTTTCGACTGATCATTTCCTGACTACCCGCTACAAAAATGTTAGAGCCTTGATAAAAGCATGGTTTTGTGCACACTGAAAAGCAAGCAAAATTAGATGCATTACAGAAAGCGGACTTTGTGGCTCTTACTGGGGATCATTGGACTTCCGTGACCGTTAGTAATTCTAAATACATCTAATTACAAAATGTTCAATGATCACACTGTTTTAGCCTAATGTACAAAATAATTTTGGCTAATGTTACTCAGAGTTTAAAGAGTAAGCTGGTCAAATTACCTTTTATGTTTCTGACTTATTTTTTTAAGAAGAAAAACTGCACTTTATGGTGAAATTTTGGTTATTATTATTTAAAGACAATACCATTCTGAAAATGTACTTAAAGTACTTAAACTACCACTTTATTTTAAGTCTGCCCAATTTTAACCAGGGATGATATTTTTGTTTCTGTTTTGAATTCAAATGCAGTTTAAAGGCTTTTTTTTTTTTTTTCAGAAATTAAAACAGCTTCAGTTTACAATATTCATGTCCATGTCTATTATTTGATTCTGTCGCCCACTAAAACCGTTTTAAATTAAAAAAAAAAACATTTGCGATTTGGGGCAAATTTACGTGTGCGATTACATTCGATTAATCAAGATTAATTCTTACACAGCCTCTAATTAATTGGATTAATTTTTTTAATCGAGTCCCACCTAATATATATATATGTAGATATATATGTAGACTTGTATATATATGTGTATATACAGTATATATGTAGATATGTATATGTGTATATACAGTATGTATATATGTGTGTGTGTATATATATATAATATGTATATATATATATATGTTTATAGATGTTTATATATGTGTGTGTGTGTATATATATATATATATATATATATATATATATATATATATATATATATATATATATATATGCCAGCAACACTCATGACAATTACAAAACAATTACATTGTCAATCATGTTACGTTATTATTAAAATGTTTCCTTTTCTTTTTACTTCTCCGCTGCCAATCGCAGCTATTTTGCTATATATATATATATATATATATATATATATATATATATATATATATATATATAGATAGATAGATATGACAACAACACTCATATCAATGACAAAACAATTACATTAACAATCATCTTACGTTATTTTTAAAATGTTTGCTTTTCTTTTCATAACTTCTTTAACACACTACTTCTCGCTACGAAGCTTGGTATTCTCTAGTATATATATATACACACACATATATATATATATATATATATATATATATATGTACACATCTACATATATATATATTTATATACTGTATATACATATATGCACACATACATATATACATATACATACACACATATATAATATAATATATATATATCTATATATATATATTGTGACAGATTAGGTGCTTGCCCGCGCCCTTGCACCCTCAGACACCACGCCAGACACCAGGTAAAAGTCCAATAGTGATATTTAATATAACAATAATGTGCACAAAGCACTCTCCACTCCCAAATACTCCAATAATAATACAATAATAATCACAATCCTCCACTCCCAGACGCGTTGCCCTCCTACCACGCAGCTCAGCTCATTGTCTGGAGCGAGGCACCGCCCTTTTATAGCCCCTGACCCGGAGGTGTTCCTGTCCCAACAGACCACAGTTCCTTATTCCTTCCAGGTCAGGGCAAACAGTCCTTTTCTTCACCCCGGGAGCACGCTGTTCCTTCCTGTCACGCGACCGTGGACGTACTCCCGGGTCATAAGGCACGACAGAGCCCATAAGTCCCCCACAGCGACTCCTGGTGGCCCCAAGGTATCCAGCAGGGGCTGTGTAAAAATACTAAAAGTCCATGAGGCCCTGCTGGACCTCGGGCATGATCCTGCTGTCGGGAGAGCTCCTCCTAGCGGCCTAGGGGTGAGGACCGGCATGGAAAGCCGGTAGTCCTCCACAATATATATATATATATATATATATATATATATATATATATATATATATATATATATATATATATATACTGCATATAGCAAAATCCCCACATTTTGCAGCGACAAAGTACTGCTTTTAAATTTTTATTAAGAAGAAAAGAAAACCTTTTTAAACTGAGGGAAAATATACCAATAACTATCTGTTAAGGATCTCTTTGTATACCATGTTGTCAGTTCAGCACTCCGGTTGTAATATGACCAAGCTGCACACTGAGCTTACTTTTGAGAATGCAACGTATGGTTTTGTCCAGAAGAAAAGCAATGTTGCCTCAAATCAATGGCAACCTTTTGTAGGGTGTGTCCCTGAGACTTATTTATTGTCATCGCGAAGCAGAGCCTTACTGGAAATTTGAGGCATTTGAATTAAAATGTGAGATCAGAGGGTATAACGGTGATGCGAGGAATACATTCAGAGTGTGGCGCTTTGCTGGTTTTTTGTGTAGCTGCCTTCACACAGCTTCTCCGCTGCTTTATAAACGAACGGCATATAAGGCCGTCGTTTCTCCTTGCTTCACGGTTCTGTACTGTTTTATTGTTCGTTTATTACGATTGCTATAGTTATTGTGTAGCTATTCAAGGCTTACTTTACTGTTCAGGTACCCATTTCCTTTATTTAATACGCAGCTTATAGGCTATTTTTTGTTCGTTTATTACGATTATAGATATTTATTGATTCCCTTCTTTTGCTGACTGCCTGCTCATATAAGACGCTCCGCTGGTTTTTTGTGAAGCAGCCTTTACACGGCTTCTCCGCTGTTTTATAAACGAATGACATATAAGGCCATCCTCGCCAGGGAAGCTGCCTTTTTATTTAATCCACGGGTTCTCCGCTGTTTTATTGTTCGTTTATTACAGTTGTTACAGTTCTCTTTATATAGCATGTTGTCAGTTCAGCACTCTGGTTATGTCGAAGATGCACAAGCTCTCTCTTGAAAATGCAACGTATAGTTGTCCAGGAGAAAAGTAATCTTGCCTGAAATCAATGGCAACCTTTTGTAGGGTCTGTCCCTGAGACTTATTACTTGTCATCGCGCAGCAGAGCCTTACTGGAAATTGGAGGCATCTGAATTGAAATGGGAGATCAGAGGGTATAACGGGGATGCGAGGAATACATTGAGTGTGGAGAAACTCTAGAGACGGCGTGTGTATTAACTTGTGGATTTTTCTGTGAGTATTTGGTGGCAGCGTGACGAGGTTGCTTCCGCAAGACCGTGTTAGCTGTGGAGCTCAGCTCGGAGCATATTCTTTTCCTACCTTGTCAATTGTGTAATGCGTTTTTTGAACAGGTTTGGTGCATGGAAGTGATCACTCGTACTGCGTTCAGTCAGTTCACGTGAGCTGCTCTCTTGTGTAATGTTGCGATGTCAATGGCTTTATTTAATGTTAGCTAAGACCCGGCACTTAAAAGTTTCTCGCTACAGCAATTTTAACTCCGTTACAAAGTGATCCAAAGTCTCGTTTATACCTCGTGTCTTCTCATTAAACTTGTATCTCACGAATAAAGTATTCGACGAAGGCATGACAATGGCAGCGGGAGCGTGTCCATAAACTTAATTTAAACTTACGGTTTACACCGTGCTTTGTTTCCACAGTAGCTGCACTTATGAATAAGTTTGTATGCGTTTTTCTTCAGCGCTCTTTGGGAGCTCTTCCTTCTTTTCTACGTACTGCGTTCACAGTCAGTTCATGTGATTACGTGGGAGGCGTGATGATGTGACATGCAGCTCCGCCCCCACGGCCATCGAGCTAACGTCCATTACAGTATATGGAGAAAAATAGGTTCCAGTTATGACCATTACGTGTAGAATTTTGAAATGAAACCTTCCCAACTTTTGTAAGTAAGCTGTAAGGAATGAGCCTGCCAAATTTCAGCCTTCTACCTACACGGGAAGTTGGAGAATTAGTGATGAGTGAGTGAGTGAGTGAGTCAGTGAGGGCTTTGCCTTTTATTAGTATAGATATATATCTAATATATCACCCTGTAGTGGGCTGGCGCCCTGCCCAGGGTTTGTTTCCTGCCTTGTGCCCTGTGTTGGCTGGGATTGGCTCCAGCAGACCCCCGTGACCCTGTAGTTAGCATATAGCAGGTTGGATAATGGATGGATGGATAATAATATATCATTATTTGGAATATATACATTACTTGTGTGTAGGGAGGAATGGGCAAGTTCGTTGTACCACGTGAATGTGACTGAGGGAATACAACTGAATAAAAAAAACACTGACTTTTACAAGTAGAAAAAATTTACAATGGGTATTACAGACTCAAATCAGAAGTATGTGTTTATTATATAATTGTAATAATAATAGTAGTTCACTACTCAAAAAGGAAAATGCAGGGAAGACCCGGGATCGATCCTACAACCTCTTGATTTAGAGGCAGTCGTTCTTACCTCTACACCAGTCATACAATTAGGGGTGGGCAATTTCCAAAAAATCATATCACGGTTCTTTTAATATAAAATCACGATCCACGATCTGAATTGCGGTCTGTCTTTTCAATGTGGCATACACTTAAGAGAATATCCGGACTCATACTCATTAACACCTAAGTTAAACTTTATTTTAAATATCAAACAAAGTTGGATTCAATTGTGAATAGATTACATACGAAAATAATTCCAGAAATAAAAAAGTAAACAAGCAATTTTCAAATTCTGACACTTTCAAACATGAACATTCTTTAAAAAAATTATAATCAGTAGCTAACAGATAACATAAATATAACCAATATAAACAAGTGCACTTTTAAAATTCTGGCAGTTTCACACAACATTAAAAAATGTTTTACAGTTTCAAGTTGGGATCAACAGCCACTTAACCATAAAACAGATTTAAAAAAAAAAAATATTTAAATGTAAACATTATAAGTGCAAGAAGACTATTTCACAATTATTCTAGGTAATACAATTAAAATAATAAACCAAAACAGAGTAGCAAACTGCTAAAATTAGATTTAGAAAGGTAGATGATGAGGTAGAAACAGATGAAGAATCAAATGTCCAGTACCTTTCATTTTAAATACAGGTACAAACAACTTCACTATGCTATTAAACTCCAGGCACTATAGTTAAATAATTTAAACATGAAAGATCAGGTTGACATTTTGTTTACATTAGATGTAATGATTTTCTGCTTACACAATCACAGGTTTTTGGTAAGGAAAATCAATTGATCCACTTTATGGGGTTTCAGAGCAGATCTTTGACTTGTGACAATATTGCCACCTGTGCTAAACACTCTTTCTGATGGTGCACTGGTTGCTGGGATACAAGGATACTTTTTTGTCAGACATCCTGACTCTGGTGTGGCTCGGATGTACGAACTGGACTATAAGTCACTCGTCGTTGCAAAAAACTGCCATTCTTTAATTGCTTCGCAACCCTCTGTTGGCAATCGCTATTTATATGCGGGATGGCCGTATCAGAAAATATTTGCTACTTGGAAGATCATATTGCACATCTAAAGTGTGCATCAGTTTCTTAAAACCCACGTTGTCTACAGCTTTGAATGGTACCATATCCTTGGCTACGTAAAATGTGACCATCACAGTCATCTCTTTCCATTGTTTGCTGCTTTTATCATATTTTTTCAATTGCTGTAATGCATCAGTCAATGACAACTGTTTATGCAGATGAGTGGGATTGTACTGCCCAGACTGAAGCATGTTCCTTTGGGTGTCTCCATTTAAGGTGATTTAAATAGATTTTTCGTATTGCCCCCCGAAGTGCCAACTGTTGTCCGACAAATTTTACATAGAAATTTGCTTTGTGCAGTATCTGAAACACTGCCACACTACTGATGTCGAGTCCTTCTTTGGCACAAGCTTCTCATCTGCCGTGCTGCTTGCGCGCTACAAACTGTTTTCAACTTCACACAACAAACCCGTGGTGGGGACACATGATATAATTTGGCAAATCGCAATGGTAAATCATTCTGTTAATTTGTGGACTTGGCATGGATACATTAGTATCGAGTATTGGAAGACTATAAAAGATCACGATCTGTATGATTCGCTAGAAAATTAGATTGTGGATGTCTTTAAGATCTATCAGAATCTAAAATCGTCAGATTGCGCACCCCTACTTGCAATTGGTATTTGGGCTTTGGTTTTTATATATTGGCAGCAATATATAAAATGAGTAATTTCTTTTTTCTTCGGTTATATTCTTGAATAAAGATGGACTTGTTTTGTTATACCTTTTTGTGAAAGTGTTACTTGATATTTGGATTTAAAAAAAAATAATGGAATGAGGATCAGAAGAGGAAAAATTTGCAACAGGTGGTGTTCGTTTGACCTGGGATGCCAGTGCAAGTAGTTCAACATCTAAAGGTAATACATGTTACTGTATAAGAACAGCCCATAAACACATGTGCAGCACCAGCAACCACTCGCCTCTTGTAAAACAGGTCTCTGCTAAGTAAAGTTCCATAAAATGTTTTCTGTTGCATTGTATGGCCTATGAATAGAGACATAACAGATGCAATGACTTATTGCATTGCAAAACACACCTTTGCCTACTTTGTCAGTACTCTAATAACTAACCATTAATTTTCCATTAATTTCAAATTCTGACACGTCTGTGCATTGTAAACCCTCATCAGTCTATTTCACACTGTCTCCACTCTGTATTTAAACGGAATAATAAAGCCAACAGGCTTCATAGTTTCCTTTTTTTAATTGTTTGCTGTTAGTGTATCAGTTATGGGGTAAACTGTATTACTAGTAATTTTATTTTTATTTTGTATTTTTTCTTTTGTTTTGTGAATTGAGTGTTCTAGTTAAAGTAGCTGTGGATTTTTCACATATAACAGATTCATTGACATTTATAAAGTGCTTGATCTATGAGTCTGTTAGGTTTATTGTAAATTGATGGAAGTCAAATAAACAACCATATTTTTTATCAGAATTTAGCAATTGGATAATACAGTATCAATTAATGACATACAAGTGTGTGTGATTTTTATAATGGCAAATTGTTATAGCAAAATGTTACTTCAGTGTTTATTGGGATTGAAAGTAAAAGTAAAGTTTCACTGGGTAGTTGCAATTGCTCCATTTCTGCTAAAATGTTACTGCACTCGTGAAAGTTTTCCCTGTAAAGTACTGTACTGTAGATAAAGAAAGATTCAGGAAGCTGTTCAGAACACTTGATGCAAAATGAGCTGCAATTGCAGTCCTTACTATGCTGGTGAATATATTGAAATGAATACTGCATTATACAAAACAACATAAAAAATCACAGTTATGCAAATACATAATTTGGAGCCTTTAAAACATACATATATTCTCATATTATGATCTGTGATTAGCACAGCAATCAATCAAGAGCTTTGTCTTCGTATGTAAAAAGTGAAACAGATGGAGCAGTGTTTTGCTGAAATCATTGTGACTACCAGTCTCTTGATACCAGCAAAACAGGCAAGGTTTTGAACAAAATGAAAACTGAAAAATAAGTGGAGGAGATATCAAACAAAAATAGTAAAAATTGTTCTTTGACCCGTTTCTTTGATGCACATGTATTCATGAAGTAGTTATTATTTGACTGATTCTTCAGATTGAGAGAAGCAAAATTAAATTGTTCAGGCAGCTAGTGAAGATATCCCCTGGGTATTGCCCAAAGAAATTGTAACATTAATGGCTTTTTGCACAGAGCCCATGTTGCAGATCCAGGGCATACTGTTAGGATTACAATACATCTATCAGAGTTTGTCCGAAAATGTATGGGAATTCTGGGGATAAAAGATGAAGAATATTGCTGGGATTTGGTAAATCGAGTTTGAGACTAGACAAGACACTGTGTCACTTACTTTTAAAAATTGGTCATACTGAAATTGGAGATGAGAAATAATGAATATTTCTAATAAAAATCATTCAGCATTTGACAAAAATATGTGTGATTCTTACTACCTTTGTTTTCTTTGTTTTTCAGATTCTTCTTTTGGAAATACCTTTAGAAGGAAAAGAGAAAAAAAGAAAAAAAGTTTTATTGACAACCAAAGTTCAAGGGGATTCGGATTTCTTCAAAGTTATTTTGGAATATGTTGATGAGATGACCAGACCCATATCGACAAACAATCAGGGTTTCAAAGGTGAATTATTGTTAGCTTGAGCTGGGCTGTATATTCCTAACCTTCTTCATAAACTTCCCCTTTTTGAATAAATGTAATGTGTGTTGGAAGGCATGGGTGTCAAACATTTCTTTTTTTTTTCTTTGTTAATTTAATGCATGTTTTGTTTTTTTGCATCATTTGTTTCCTGTGCTTGCAACCCTGCATTTCACATTTTGCATCTAAGGCTATAAAGCAAAACACAATGCGTGTTTAGTTGCTAGACAATGTAATGGTTTCCTGTCATATAACTGCAAAAGCATGTGGAAAGATTTTAGAAAATATTATGTTAGCCAAGTAGGGGATAACTAAATAAAGCTTATGTATTTAACAGTATTCTTTATTTGTATAAGATTAACTGTTAGGCTAGAGAGACTTTGAAAGCTGCAAGTTTATTTTATATATTATGCCATATTTAAGTGTTCTTAGAAATTAGAAACCAGCAACTCTTCACACATTAACCATATGTATAAACAAAATATGGAGTAGTCACTTTATTAGGTATATGTGCTTTTTATACAACAACAACATTTATTTATATAGCACATTTTCATACAAAAAGTAGCTCAAAATGCTTTACATAATGAAGAATAGAAAAATAAAAGACACAGTAAGAAAATAAAATAAATCAACATTAATTAACATAGAATAAGAATAAGGTCCAATGGCCACGGTGGACAGAAAAAAAATTCCAGACGGCTGGAGAAAAAATAAAATCTGTAGGGATTCCAGACCATGAGACCGCCCAGTCCCCTCTGGGCAATCTACCTAACATAAATGAAACAGTCCACTTTGGATTTAGAGTTCTCACAGAAGGACTTGATGATGATGGTCACGTAGACTTCTGCCTTTTAATCCATCCATCATTGTTGGAGCATCATGATGCTTTGAGTAGGTGGTGGTGGCACAGGCCAAACCGGAAAAAGAAACAGAAGAGAGAGTAGGGGTCAGTACGGATTTTAGAGCCACCATGAATAATTATTATGATGAATTGAACATACAGAGTATCAGGATTAAGTTAAAGTGAAGTTATAGAAAGGCCATGTTAAAATAATGTGTTTTCAGCAGTGTTTTAAAGTGCTCTACTGTATTAGCCTGGCGAATTCCAATTTGCTGGCAGGCTATTCCAGATTTTAGGTGCATAGCAGCAGAAGGCCGCCTCACCACTTCTTTTAAGTTTTGCTCTTGGAATTCTAAGGAGATAGTCGTTTGAGGATCTAAGGTTACGATTTGGAATATAAGGTGTCAGACATTCCGATAAATAAGATGGGGCGAGATTATTTAAGGCTTTTTAAACCATAAGCAGAATTTTAAAATCAATCCTGAATGACACAGGTAACCAGTGTAGTGACATCAAAACTGGAGAGATGTGCTCAGATTTTCTTTTCCTAGTTAGGATTTTAGCAGCTGCATTCTGCACTAGTTGTAAACGATTTATGTCTTTTTTGGGTGGTCCTGAGAGGAGTGCGTTACAGTAATCTAGTCAAATGAAAACAAACGTGTGAACTAATTTCTCAGCATCTTTCAATGATATAAGAGGTCTAACTTTACTTATGTTTCTTAAGTGAAAAAAATGCTGTCCTAGTGATCTGATTAATATGCGATTTAAAATTCAGATTGCAGTCAACAATCACCCCTAAGCTTTTTACCTCCGTCTTGACTTTTAATTCTAATGTATCCAGTTTATTTCTAATAGCCTCATTGTATCCATTATTGCTGATCACTAAGATTTCAGTTTTCTCTTTATTTAACTTGAGAAAGTTACTATTCATCCATTCTGAGATACAAGTCAGACATTGTGTTAGTGAATCAAGAGAATCGGGGTCATCAGGTGCTATTGATAAGTACAGCTGTGCGTCATCAGCATAGCTGTGGTAGCTCACGTTGTGCTCTGAGATAATCTGACCTAACGGAAGCATGTAGATTGAGAAGAGCAGCGGACCCAGGATAGAGCCTTGTGGAACACCATATCAGATATCCTGTGTCTTTGAGATGTGATTACCACAACTAACAAAGAATTTTCTCCTTGTCAGGTAAGATTCAAACCAATTTAAGACACTGCCAGTGAGGCCCACCCATTGACTAAGGCGATTTCTAAGTATATTATGATCAATGGTGTCAAATGCAGCACTCAGATCTAAGAGGATGAGAACAGATAAATGGCCTCAGTCTGTGTTCACTCGCAAGTCATTTACTACTTTAACGAGTGCAGTTTCTGTGCTGTGATTTGTTCCAAAACCTAACTGAAATTTATCAGGGATAGCATGTTTATTTAGGTGGTCATTTAACTGCATAATGACTGCCTTCTCCAGAACTTGACTTAAGAAAGGCAGGTTAGAGATGGGTCTAAAATTTTCAAGAGCCGAGGGGTCAAGATTATGTTTCTTAAGAAGGGGTTTAACTACAGCAGTCTTAAGACAGTCTGGGAAGACCCCAGTATCTAGTGATGAATTTACTATGTCAAGAACATTATCAATTAGCACGCCTGATACTTCTTTGAAATAATTTGTTGGTATCGGGTCAAGGATGCAGGTGGAGGGTTTTAATTGAGATATTATTTTTTGTAAATCAGGTAAATCTATCCTAGTGAAAGAGTTTAATTTGTTTATAATGGAATGCTGGGGTTTAGGAGGGTTTAGTGTTGGGGAGATATACTGTGTTATTTCTAATATCATTAATTTTTTGATTGAAAAATACAGCGATAGCCTCACAGGTTTCACTGGAAGTACTTAGGAGGCATTCCTTTGAGTTACCTGGGTTTAGCAGACGATCTATTGTAGAGAATAAGACTCTGGGATTACTAGCATTGTTATTTATAATCTTAGAGAAATAGCAGCAGAAATTATACATTAACTGTTGACTCATTGACACTGACTTAAGTACAGAAAATGCTGTTTTAAAGTATGTAGATGTAAAATGGGCAAGACTAATGTAGGTGAAATAATTAAAAATAATCTAAGATGAATACATTTTCATTATAATGGGATTCAGTCTTATGAATAATATTTATCCTTTTCTCACTCTCTAAATACTGCTGTGTGACTGGGAAGACTTATGCAAGTTTAACAGAAGGAGCTTATGTTCTCACTTGTTTAGCTTTCTTGGTGGAAGAACCTTATGAATTACAGGGCATAACTCGGTTATTACATTCTAATTAAGTAACACCACTACTTTATGCTAACACATTTAGTGACTTTAAATAATCTGTTTACAAGGTTACAAGCAGCATTAGCTTTGAAACTATGAGTAGAAAGCAGGAATGAAACAATGTCAGATTCCTAATAATCTCAAGAACTGGAAGTTGAGCTTGATGCTGGACAGGTTTCATTGAAACACATGGAAAGAACAGTGTGTTTTTAGTAAATTATAGCAGTAAACTGAGAGATGGTTCAGATCTTAGGGGAGAGTGTGTAGACTTCTGGAATAATGTGATTTGAACAAATGAGTGAAAATTGGAGCTTTTAAATGAGATCTAGAATTTGGTGAGTAGCAATGCATCGTGGCAAGATTTTTGAACAGTTCTAGCAACTTGTAAAGCTTTGTGTAGGAAACATTAATTAGGCCTGCATTAGTGCTGCAGAGTCAATCATGAATTTTACATCGTACCAGTTAATATATGAACAGAATAGGAGGCCATCTGTCAAAGAAAATAACCAAAGGTACTGTAACTCTTGCCGAATGACAATTATCTTAACTTTGAGCAGATTCAGAACAAAGTATTTTGTAAAGGGAAAATGGTCAATTTTGGCATGGAAGAGTTAAATCTCGAATATTGTAGAGTTGAGGGTAGGGAATCCATTCCCGGACGGGTTTATCCATTCCCGGGAATTCGGGAGTCCCGCATGTCATTCCCGGGAATCCCGGGCTCCCAGGGATGACACAGTGCACGGGAATCTCGCATGTAAACGGTTTTAGAACGACCAACACTTATTTTTAATAAAACTACTGCAATATGTTGACACCAATAAAAGACTAACCTTATCTACAAGCAGTTCATGCTGTCATATAAGTACATGTATCTAGTTCTGGGGTGCCCACACTTTTTTGGCTTGCAAGCTACTTTTAAAATGACCAAGTCGAAATGATCTACCTACATTAAAAATTATATATGTGTGTGTGTGTGTGTGTGTGTGTGTGTATTGCATAGTTTTACTGTCAAATAATGCAGAGTACGCGACACGTGTTTCGCCGTTTTCATTGCGCCACGGCGTGTGGTTCATTTATTTTACAGCATGTAGACCGGGATTATTACATTCATGGCATTCGTAGTCTGAATCACAATCTGATTGTATGGGTGGTTACCTACCAGGTAACACTTGTATAGGCAAACATCTGCCACGCTGCCCTCTTCAGTTGCGAGAAGCAGGTCATAGAATGTTGCAAAGTTCTACTGTCAAATAATGCAAAGAGTACGCAACACGTGTTTCGCCCTGATTCTGGGCTCATCAGGTGTACACACTCACTGCACATCAGCATCAGAGGCAAAGCCACGGCGTGTGGTTCGTTTATTTAACAGCATGTAGATTGGTGTAATTACATTCATGGCATTCATAGTCTGAATCACAATCTGATTGTATGGGTGCATGTGGGATGACCAGTGTGTCAGAAGGAAAGAGATCTCCGACTGGCCGCCCTGTATGTCAGTCAAGTGGCAAATGCCATAGGGAGGATATATGATTATATATGAAAAAAATTTTTTCTGAATGCAACGCGATCTACTTGATCATATACTGATACACTTGTTCTAAACAATGCCCGCGCTTGCCGTTACTCTTAAACACCGCCATTTCAGCTTTTACTGATGCATCCAGTTTCTTGTCATTATTCTATGATGCTAAGTTTCTTGGCACAGATAATGCGGATGCAACAGACTGACGGATTGCAATTTCAAGTTGCTGTTCAAAGCTGTTGTCTGACAGACGTCAATGAAGTCTGCCCTGTCGCAGCATTCGTGAGCTACCGAGTGCAGACTCCTCCCAGTCCACTGTACTCAGTCTTAGTCGGAGCGGGAGACTGTCAATTGCTGCTGGTTGACTAAATTAATCTGCACAACATTACACCGTGGGGATAAAAAAACGTGTCACTAAATTATTTTCAACTATAACTCTGTTATTTCTTGATCGATTTTTACACCTTTACACGCTATATATGCGAGCTTGGCCGTTCCCGGTTTCCCAGGAATTACAGCAGTTTCCGGGAATGAAAAATGTCCGAGAGGGAGCACGGGAATGGATTTCCTAGTTGAGGGTGATTGAAGTAGCCTGCAAAAGCAAGAAACCCATGGAAAAATCACAGGTTAAGCCGTTTTATGTTTAGGGTTCTTCAGAGGTTTCCTCCAGCCACTGTAAGTGACTATTACGTGCTTACAAGAAATGCTTATATTGTTATTCCTGCCAAAGTGCCCAATATAGAGGACCGAAGCTAGAGTTGCACTTCCTTTTTATATTCCTGGAAGTTAACAAGATCAATATAAATGTAATAATTGAAATGTTTTTCTGTCAGTGTTTTGGTTGAAAAAGTTAATCCTAAACTTTCTTTTATTTTTAATATGTGAGCATAGGCTGTAAGATGTAATGGTATAGTTGAGAGGTGTAATTAATTTCTGTGTACGTAACTAATATTTTAATTTAAGTATGTGCACAAGCAGATACAGTTCATGGCTTGAAAAAAAATTTTTGGCCCATTACAACAGGACTACATTTAAATTAAAATTATTTGCACATGAGTTAATAAGTCATATTTCATTATTTGTGTTCAGGAAACTAATGTATTTGTTTTTTGAATAATAACTTTCAGGCAAACGTGTGGTTCACATGAAAAACTTCTCCCTGGATGGAGAAGTTGCTGGAAAAGAGGTCCCACTGTTCATTGTGCCTGTTACAGTCAAAGGTAAAGGTCTGGATTGTTTTTTTTTTTTTTCTTTTATACATTATGTCAAAATATCAGGCTGTCACTACCTATTATTCTGTAATAGAAAAATCAGATTAATACTATAACAGTTGTAATAGAAAATTGATCATTGGGTCTTAACCTTTCTGCAGCTGGTACAACTTGGATTCTCCAAAAATGCCGTAGAACAATTAAAAAAACATGTTTAGTTTTTTGTTTAAGGGGAAAATTTTAGGATATTGGAACCCAAACTTTGAGTTCTTTTGCAATCCTATTATCAATAAAATATGGCATCCCTCTCTTCAGTTAATGGTAATTGTTGCTATATGGAGCTTAGATGTAACAGGACACTTAAAAATAGTAAGAGCAGGACAGAAGTCATGCACCCCACATTAAAAACCCCTAAAATTAATAGATGTTGAAATGAAAATTTTATCAGTCATTGTTTGAATGTATTTTAAGTATTTTTATTGAAAACTGTTGATATTTCTTAAGACAACGGGCCTTAATTACAGCATACAGTGCCAAGGGTCAATTGGATATTAACAGAAATACTGTGTAAGTAGCTGAATGCTTTTCTGTATACAATATTTCATGTTCTCTGCACCCCAAACCTGACGCAAAATATTGGTGCTTCTATTTAACATGTTACATACTGTACAACTGCATACATTTGCACATGAGTATAACATTCACTAGGAAAGGCAAGATCAATTGTTGCCTTTCCTAGTGACTTGGGTTTTGTTGATGGACATTGCAAATCACAATTTTAGAGAAAACCATACTTTTTTTAATTCAAACATGCAATTAGTAGTAATAAACCGAAATATGGGTATAAATATAATTTCACCCTATAGCAGATCCTGTAAAAGTGGTAGCTTCAGTCAAATTTGAATGTAATGCTTTGATCTTGCACCATTGCAAGGTTTTGGAGAGTATAGATCAAAAGCAATATACACTGAGTTGTGGTTTCCTCTAACATATAACATACAGCATTGACATTTACAGGTTGCACATTTACGTGCCCCATGTAATGACCTCAATGTTTTAAGCACTGCACAGATAAGAATAGGTGAAAAGAAATGATATGGTGAACTATGTATAGTGTCCACCTTCTCTATGTTCTGTCTCTAGGGCACCCCTTTATTTAATGAGTTGTGCAAGTGTTTAAAACTGACCAAGGCATGCAGTCACTCTGGGCTTGTAGTGGGCTGTTGCACTGTACCGGCTCTTCTCTATTTATGCTTTGTGAACCAGAGCATAGCGACACGTGGCAATCTGACCTGAAAGTGGACACCTTAGTTCTCTGCAATATTGCATGTATTTTACTACCAGGCCTAAACCCCCTTGTTTGAAGTTTGTCTATAAGAGCACTTGACAATGCATTCCAGATTAAATTTGTATGTATTTTATATCACATTATGAGGAGTAAGAATAAGCTAACAGTACTATGTATATACTAGGACCCACTTGCTAACCATGTGTTTTTTGAGTTTTGCCTAATCTTTTTTTCTTCCATTTCACATCTCATGTTTCATGCAGACCACCACCTAGTCTTATTTTTTGTGTTCCTCAATTAGATTAAGTGTATTTAAAAATTTTGTTTTATTTTTGTTGAATGCATTTTCCTAGGCAAAAGACTATTGGTAACTGTTATATAATTTTTGCTATCAATTTTTAAATTGTTTTTTTTTTTTTTTCACAACATGAGAAAGAATCAAAGGCAAATCACATAAAGTAGTTATAGCAGGGGGCTACTGTCAAAATCGCAATTAGAGCTGTCAATCATAATGATTAATGACTTTTAAGCCCGCCCTCTGACGTCACACGGAAGTGCCGCCCGCTGATGCAAGACCGGAAGTCCCGCCCCGTCGCCTCCTGATGACGTCACGTCGGAATTCCCCGCCCCTCCACGTGACCTCTCTCCGCCCCGTTGGCGCCGCCCCCCGGCGTCGGATTGGTGTAAGGCTTCCCGTCCCCTCCCCGACTCCTCCTTGAACCCTCCCCTGGCCCCTGATTGGTTCCATAAACTGTCAAGGGTCCGTTTGACGGAGGCCTGACCGCTGTTTGAACCGGATTGCACCTGCGGGAGAAATAAACTGTCAACGGACCGTGTGATGGATGTCTGCCCCTGTTTGAACCGCTCCCACCCCACACCCACCTGCCTGCCCAGGAAACTGTCAAGGGCAGTTTGATGGATGTCTGCCCCTGTTTGAACCTGCCTGCCTGCAGGAAACTGTCAAGGGCAGTTTGATGGATGTCTACCCCTCCTTGAACTCCCCACCGCCCCCCTCTCCCGAAAGACAAGCCCGGGCAAGTGACAGCCTTTACCTCGACAAGCTCGGGCATGCCCGGGCCTGTCCTGACCAGCTCAGACATGCCCGGGGATGCCTCGGCCCCCGCCCTTTCTCCGGCACAAGCCCAGACAGGCCCTGGGGTCTGTCCTGACCGCTCAGACCAGCCTAAAGTCGCCCCAGCACCGACCGAGGATGATGGGCGGCCTCCCACACTGCCCGGTCCCCCAGAATTCCCAGTCCCCCATACTTACCGGCCAGTTCTGAAAGGCCATATAAAAAGCTAAGCATTTTGTTCTATCTACGATTTTAAGACATGAAAATATCTCATCTTGGCTTCAAAAACCTGCATTTTTCCAGCTCACACACACAGATAACAAACTGTCAGATCAAAGGCACGGTCTGAGTCAGGCCGCATTTAACCATAGGCCCCCCCCGCTTCCCGGTCCCCCACACCTCCCAGTCCCCACATTTCCCTGCTGAAAGCCTAAAAGCTAAGCATTTTGTTCTATCTACGATTTTAAGATGAGCACACCATTAAAACATCTCATCTTTGCTTCAAACTAAGTCAAGCTGCTTTTTTTTTTCCATCTCGCACACAGATAACAAATTGTGAGATCAAAGACACGGTCTGAGTCAGTCAGCGTGATCGCACCCTGTTTCTGGGCCCCCCGGGGCTCCCCACCACTTCCCAGCCACTTCTGAAAGTGCTGTATAAAAAAGCAAAGCATTTTCTTCGGTTCTATCTATGATTTTAATATGAACACGCCATTAAAATATCTATCTCATCTTTGCTTTATCACTTACAGGTCCATCCTTTTCCATCTCACAGAAATTCCTCAACCAACATTGAGTCAGGTTCCCAGTGACAGACTCCCAGCAATGGAGCCGGTTTCTCAAAAGAAATCAAGCAGCCCCGCTTTTAGCAGACCCCCCTTGCAATCAGGCCTGTGTGCTCTGTCTCTCTCTCTCTCTCTCTCTGAGCGCAGACACGGGCTCGAGACCGCAGACCCTCTGCCCATGACGGATGGATCTTTTAAAGTTAAGGGATTTTTAAAGATTAGCTTGTAAAGCTTGAGATAACTGCTAGTTCAGCCCTTTAAAAATCACACCTAGTTAAATAATATGCCGCAGTTCCCTTTTTAATCACGTTTGAGACGTCTAAAAAATCTAGCCTGGGCTGATTGGTGGCTGATATCAAAAATGTTCTCTTATATACAGAGCTTAACCTTACGGACCCTCTCCATTGAGAATATTCAGGAGTGGCTTTAAAGCGCAGGCCGGTGGTGCAGTAACTCTGACCTAATAAAAGTATTCTGAACTACTTGCAGAAGGGAGCCGCTTGTGAAATGCCTACTCTTTCAAACGGCCTCTCTCTGTACGGAGCCGCCTGTTTTTAAAAGGTTGAGATAACAAAACATTTTTGCTTTATAAACTCTCATTTGGACAGCCGGTTAGAGACAGACTCCAGGAACTTACTGTAACGGTGTTTTCATTCATTCATTTCGCTAAATGTAATTATTTTAATACAGGATAGTAACCCAAAATCCGGGTGATTTTAGACGTGTGAGTAATATAATGAAGTTATTTTTAAAAGTAACCCCACACCGCACAAGAGAGACAGATTCCACGTGTGTTTTAGGATTTGCTGCGGTCAGTGATGAATTTTATTTTTTTTTTGCTCAGCTCATTTCTATCACCTAGGAGCCTTTTGACAAAAGAAACCTCTCTAAATACACTTGTGCATTTAAACGGAGGTTTATAAGGAAGCAGGTTTTCTACCTTATCCCAGTTTTGTACATGCATGTAAAAGCACTTACTGTTACACTAGCACAAAATTTTGATATTTTCTGTCTACTCAAAAAAACTGAAATTATTTCTATTAACACAGATGATAATTAGAAATCATTTTACTATTTTTAATTAAAAGTTAAAACAGAAAAGCCCAATTATGATTTTTGTTTTGTCATGGGAGGGCCCTAGGGTGACACTTTTCCCCTTTATACTCTTACTTATGTAGACCTTAAAACATATTCTTACCAAAATAGTTCATCACTTCCCAATTCCTGTAACTTCAGGTAATTAGACAGAGCTCCATGACAGGCAAGAGAAGATTATAGGTCAAATACACAGTGTCATAAAATAAAATAAAGTGTGAACACCGCAGACCCTCTGCCCATGACGGATGGATCTTTTAAAGTTAAGGGATTTTTAAAGATTAGCTTGTAAAGCTTGAGATAACTACTAGTTCAGCCCTTTAAAAATCACACCTAGTTAAATAATATACCGTAGTTCCCTTTTAGATCACTTTTGAGACGTCTAAAAAATCTAGCCTGGGCTGTATAATTTGTAATTATAATACTTAATATAATTTGTATAACAATCGATCTAAAACAAACCCTTTTCTCTTCAAACTCACCCCACATTTTAAATACAGGTATCTTCAGCTGACCCTAAGGAAACATCTTGTGGAAGCAAGCGGCCCGCATGGCTCAGGGAGGGGCTGATGGTTCCAGCAGGGGCCGAATTCACACTTCCGCTAAATCAGGTTTCTCAGTGACAGACTCTGCAGTAAAAAACAGTTTTAGCAATGAAGCTGATTTCCCAGAGAGAAAGACCAAGCGGCAGACCCTGTCAGCTTTTAGCCGACCCCCCTGCTCTCTCTCTTTACCCACAGAAAGTAAAGTCAGGCTCTGCAAGCACCTCAATCGGGGGAAGGACTCTGTGAGTTCGCATGCAAACAACTGAGGCCGCCCGTTTCGAGCACCCACCCCCACTGGGTGACCCTCGGAGAGATCACCGGCTGCTAGTCTCAGGAATTTGTTAGGATTATGTCATGTACAAACCTAAACTTTGATTTATCACCTTTAAAGACATGGAGCAGTCTCGTGCTACAAACGCCTTGTGTCTCTTTTTAACACTTCTGCCTGTAAAAGCTCTCTATTCCTTCTGTGGCCTCGGGTTTAATAGGGGCTTGCACCCAGGCTAATGAACAAGGTCCTGTACATGTCGAGATGCCGGCCCATGCCTGCCGTCCCTTACACTATATAACATGTTTGGGTATTCATTTTGTATATATAATATAATGAAGATATTTTTAAAAGTAACCCCACACCGCACAAGAGAGACAGATTCCACGTGTGTTTTAGGATTTGCTGCGATCAGTGATTTTAGTGTTTTGCTGAGCTCATTTCTATCACCTAGGAGCCTTTGGACAAAGGAAGACTCTGTAAATACACTTGTGAGTTTAAACGGAGATTTATAAGAATGCACAGGAGGCCGTAGTGAGGGTGCTGGTTTAACTAGAGGCAGGGGATGTAAGTAGCCCTTTTTTGCCCCTCCGAAGTTCATCGAACTAAAATCATGTTTTTAAAATCAGCAGCTTTAGCTCATGCTAGTGACCTCGTAAATGGGAGCCAACCGCTCAGCACGCTTGTATAGCTCACAAAATAGCAGAGCTAATTACTCTTTCTTCTTAAACTAATGATCAGATATTCGGGTAATTCTTAATGAAACACTAAAGTGCTAGTGAACAAAATACATGTTCAGTAGCCAAGTAAAAGGACCGGTTGCTTTAACATGAAAATAAAGCATCTTTAGAAAATAAAGCATCTAAAAGCATCTTTGTAAAGTCCGATTTTAAAACCTTATAAGAAAAAGCCTTGTTTCCCAAAGAGTTCTTTGGAACCATCAGTGCCTTTCTGATCACATCCACCCCAAACATAGCACAGAACTTAATTTCTGTACTCCTTTTAAATGAGAATAGCCAGTATAAAGTCCCTAAAGGAACGGAGACATCTGATATCTTTTACCCTATATGTTTTCTTGCCGCCCAAGTCATTCAGATTCTGCTTACAACACAAATGTACGATTATTTTTCTCAAATGGCCTGTTCTTTGGCCTGCTAATCATGAAAAAATCATATTTTATTCTCCTGACACTTTATTTGCATATTTTATTATACCTACTTGTATCGACATTTATCTATCTCTATATTTATTTTTCTGTATCAGAAGGTAGTTTAAGTCAATTTGTTTTGGGTTCAATAGATGTATTTTTCATATTTTGATTCTTGTTTTCTTTTTTCACATCTTGAGTCCCCTTTTTGTTACTTCCCCCTAGCGTGGTCAGCCCAGAGTTTGAGAACCACTGTTGTAGGGTTTTATTGGTAAAACACTCTGCGGCATTTCAAGCTAAGTTAGATTCCCTTGTTTATTCAGCCGTCCATCGGTGTTCCATTTTGTTATAAATTGTATTTAGTCTCTCTTTATTTACTAAGCATTTTATATGATGATTAGAAAACAGTTATCTTGTTCAGGCTTTACTTTAAATCAGCATTTTCATCAACAGGTTATAAACACTTTGGTACTCAGGGGTCTTTGTATAATACAGCGTTTTAGAAATTCTGTGAATGCTTGGTAATAGCCTTCCATTTTACAGCAGTTATGAGACCCTGAAAATAAGAACGGTTATAGGAGGTTATAGGGGCCTATACACTGCAGGGCTGAGGATTAGGCTTTGGACACGTTAGGCCAATCAGGATGGAAAATGTTTTTAGTGAATAGTTACATTATATCTATTATAGGCGTTAGCACAAGGATTAAAATTTTACTAAAACTATGAGGATTTATTCTTTCTTTTAGGTAGTCCAGGTGACATAGGACGGGTTATGGAAAACTGCTTTTCCCTCTGTTTGTGAAAAAGCATCCTTGGTTTTAGTAGCATTCAGGGTCAAGGGACGTAAGTTTGAACTGGATTCCAAGAGTCAACAAGTGTCTGCAATCTTCTTGAATACGAGTCACAGGACCTGGGTTTGCGCAGGGATCATAGTCAGGGGCAGAGTTACGCTAGACATTATTATTCCAAAATGAAACATTGACTCGCCCCTATCACAAAGATAAGACAGTACAAACTAAAATGTACAAATACTAAGTGACAGAGGAGATTAAAAACATCTTAAGACCGGATCACCCCAAGCTCACATCTACAACAGAACCTACGTGTTCTGCGGTATATTATCAGCTAAATGGTCATCTATGTAGGCAGTTCCACGGGATGGCAAAGAGTTGGGGAAAACATTATTGAACATCTGCTAGTATGAGGCTGATTAACATGAGCGGTTATTGTTAGAATCTTATCCTGGCACTAAAAGTCAGGCTTGTGTTCCTCCTGATTCAGGAAGAACATTAAATATTGGAGTTTAGAATATGAACTAGACTGATAAGGACATGTGTGCCAAAATGAATAAATAAAGTAAATAACCACATGAAAAAGTGGAGTGATTACAATT
This sequence comes from Polypterus senegalus, assembly GCF_016835505.1. Classification (NCBI taxonomy): domain Eukaryota; kingdom Metazoa; phylum Chordata; class Cladistia; order Polypteriformes; family Polypteridae; genus Polypterus; species Polypterus senegalus. The sequence continues at coordinate 74,352,687 of NC_053168.1, read as the reverse complement.
TGAAAAACTGCCGTGATGTATCAAAACATTTGAAATAAATAATAAGCTTTTTGACATGCAGTCGGAATAGTCTGAATGTGTCTTAAAGAGTTCATTTTTAAATAAAACTTAAAAGGCAAATTAAAAATATTAAATCTGAATAAAACACAGAAGTATCATTTAATGATATCAATTAGGGTTAAGTATTATCAAGCACGGGATCTATTTATCAGGTTTATTTAATTTAGTTATAAACAAAATGATTGTTGGCATTTTGCTTTGAAATGAACAATAGTCTGATAGAGCTTTAAGAATTAGAATGTAAGACAAACCTCTACACTCTATAACAAAATGTTGCTGTTCCAATAGGAATATCTCGGATGTCTGTTTTATTTTAACCTTTTGACAAGAAGCCCTGGTCTTGGAAATATACCACCTATGTTGAAAATGAACAGTGCCGACATGCTTACTAAATAGATATAATCTAAGATATTTTAGAATATGACCCTAGGCTAACCCCATGATTCTGACCAACTAAAGGGTCTTCACTTCATTGTCCAACTTCCTGGGTGCTATGGATCTTGTAATGGAGACTGCAAAAGATTCTCTAATCTTTACTCTGTAATGGTCCATATGATGGAGATCTAGCGCCTGGGTCCGAGGGTTAACCGGTCATAGGACATGATGTTCAAAATTCAACTCGGGTTTTCAAATGAGATAGGACGAGTGCGGCGTGTGTTCTGTATTCACTATTCACAACGACCATAACCCGAGACCTTAGGTTTTTATGCGAAGTACCTTTCACTGACCCGAATAAGAGACATCCATCAAAAGACTCTTGACAGTTTCCTGAACCAATCAGGCCGGTGGGGCGGGAGTCGCTTTTCAAAGAGTATAAAAAAACGTTTTCAACGACGTGTTTTGAACGGTTAACAATCAGCCTCTCTTCGGCTATGTTCCTGATCAGCCACGACGGTCTACGGACCAGACGGCCTCCTACAACGGCCTGTTTTGACCTGAGGCTATCGTGCCCGACTCCGAGTACTCTGCGCCTAACAGCTAGCCTGCAGACCAGCCTTCTCGGCCGGACCATCTTATGCCTTCAACTGCCCAGATCTAGGGGCCTGAGCCTCAGGTATCTGCCCCTGGTGATCTATATTGGTCGGATAGTTTCCTGGAGAACCGCGCAGTACCTGACATTTTTGTACCTGCTCATGATGTTCCGGGGTTCCTAGCAGGGTCTGAGGAGAGAGCCATTCAGGCCGTGCAACAAGAAGAGGCCGTGGACGACCCTACAGAGGCTCCGGCCGATTGGAACCTATCACCCAAGGATGGGATTATGCGGGCATGGCCCTTGAACAAACTGACGGACCCTGGGTGAAACATTTCGAAGGCACTGAAGCTGGGCAAGTGTTGGATGGCGGCTCTGCGGATAGAATAACGGATCGGCACCTAAAAGTACCGGCAGGGATGTTGTACAGACCGACCCTGCCAGACACAGCCTACGGGTCTGTTTGAGACTGATTGGTTCAGCAGCGACTATCTGTTTTCCACAAACCGTGGCTCAGGAGTCGGTCATCAAGACTCTGGCGGTTTCCACATCTTTCTGCCATTTCACCAGCTTTTTACAAAATGCTGTTGACCAGAAAAATGAACATTCTATTCAGGAGTCGATCGTCCAAGCCTTTTATCACACGGACGTCGACTCTTATTCAAAAATACGTGAAATTGCCGAGGCTTTCTCTAAATGCCATTTTCTGGACCTGATAGGTTTGATGGACCTTAGGGTATACGAACTGGAAAATCAGATGAAGTGTCTGAACTGAATGTTTCGTGAGATCACATGTTTTTTGTCGGCTTTTAATCACGCTGTTTAGTTGTAATGTTTTGAAGTGGTTGGTAAAACCTCTCTGAATTTTTAGATTGTTTTTGAAAATGACCAATAAAGGACCAGTTGATTTTAAACCCTAATTTCTTTCACCGTCGAGGATAGTGGGTCGTTGAAAACGTTTTTTATACTCTTTGAAAAGCGACTCCGCCCACCGGTCTGATTGGTTCAGGAAACTGTCAAGAGTCTTTTGATGGATGTCTCTTATTCGGTCAGTGAAAGGTACTTCGCATAAAAACCTAAGGTCTCGGGTTATGGTCGTTGTGAATAGTGAATACAGAACACACGCCGCACTCGTCCTATCTCATTTGAAAACCCGAGTTGAATTTTGAACATCATGTCCTATGACCGTTAACCCTCGGACCCAGGCGCTAGATCTCCATCATATGGACCATTACAGAGTAAAGATTAGAGAATCTTTTGCAGTCTCCATTACAAGATCCATAGCACCCGCAGGAAGTTGGACAATGAAGTGAAGACCCTTTAGTTGGTCAGAATCATGGGGGTTAGCGCCTAGGGTCATATTCTAAAATATCTTAGATTATATCTATTTAGTTAGCATGTCGGCACTGTTCATTTTCAACATAGGTGGTATATTTCCAAGACCAGGGCTTCTTGTCAAAAGGTTAAAATAAAACAGACATCCGAGATATTCCTATTGGAACAGCAACATTTTGTTATAGAGTGTAGAGGTTTGTCTTACATTCTAATTCTTAAAGCTCTATCAGACTATTGTTCATTTCAAAGCAAAATGCCAACAATCATTTTGTTTATAACTAAATTAAATAAACCTGATAAATAGATCCCGTGCTTGATAATACTTAACCCTAATTGATATCATTAAATGATACTTCTGTGTTTTATTCAGATTTAATATTTTTAATTTGCCTTTTAAGTTTTATTTAAAAATGAACTCTTTAAGACACATTCAGACTATTCCGGACTGCATGTCAAAAAGCTTATTATTTATTTCAAATGTTTTGATACATCACGGCAGTTTTTCAAATTGTAATCACTCCACTTTTTCATGTGGTTATTTACTTTATTTATTCATTTTGGCACACATGTCCTTATCAGTCTAGTTCATATTCTAAACTCCAATATTTAATGTTCTTCCTGAATCAGGAGGAACACAAGCCTGACTTTTAGTGCCAGATAAGATTCTAACAATAACCGGCTCATGTTAATCAGCCTCATACTAGCAGATGTTCAATAATGTTTTCCCCAACTCTTTGCCATCCCGTGGAACTGCCTACATAGATGACCATTTAGCTGATAATATACCGCAGAACACGTAGGTTCTGTTGTAGTGTGAGCTTGGGGTGATCCGGTCTTAAGATGTTTTTAATCTCCTCTGTCACTTAGTATTTGTACATTTTAGTTTGTACTGTCTTATCTTTGTGATAGGGGCGAGTCAATGTTTCATTTTGGAATAATAATGTCTAGCGTAACTCTGCCCCTGACTATGATCCCTGCGCAAACCCAGGTCCTGTGACTCGTATTCAAGAAGATTGCAGACACTTGTTGACTCTTGGAATCCAGTTCAAACTTACGTCCCTTGACCCTGAATGCTACTAAAACCAAGGATGCTTTTTCACAAACAGAGGGAAAAGCAGTTTTCCATAACCCGTCCTATGTCACCTGGACTACCTAAAAGAAAGAATAAATCCTCATAGTTTTAGTAAAATTTTAATCCTTGTGCTAACGCCTATAATAGATATAATGTAACTATTCACTAAAAACATTTTCCATCCTGATTGGCCTAACGTGTCCAAAGCCTAATCCTCAGCCCTGCAGTGTATAGGCCCCTATAACCTCCTATAACCGTTCTTATTTTCAGGGTCTCATAACTGCTGTAAAATGGAAGGCTATTACCAAGCATTCACAGAATTTCTAAAACGCTGTATTATACAAAGACCCCTGAGTACCAAAGTGTTTATAACCTGTTGATGAAAATGCTGATTTAAAGTAAAGCCTGAACAAGATAACTGTTTTCTAATCATCATATAAAATGCTTAGTAAATAAAGAGAGACTAAATACAATTTATAACGAAAATGGAACACCGATGGACGGCTGAATAAACAAGGGAATCTAACTTAGCTTGAAATGCCGCAGAGTGTTTTACCAATAAAACCCTACAACAGTGGTTCTCAAACTCTGGGCTGACCACGCTAGGGGCAAGTAACAAAAAGGGGACTCAAGATGTGAAAAAAAGAAAACAAGAATCAAAATATGAAAAATACATCTATTGAACCCAAAACAAATTGACTTAAACTACCTTCTGATACAGAAAAATAAATATAGAGATAGATAAATGTCGATACAAGTAGGTATAATAAAATATGCAAATAAAGTGTCAGGAGAATAAAATATGATTTTTTCATGATTAGCAGGCCAAAGAACAGGCCATTTGAGAAAAATAATCGTACATTTGTGTTGTAAGCAGAATCTGAATGACTTGGGCGGCAAGAAAACATATAGGGTAAAAGATATCAGATGTCTCCGTTCCTTTAGGGACTTTATACTGGCTATTCTCATTTAAAAGGAGTACAGAAATTAAGTTCTATGCTATGTTTGGGGTGGATGTGATCAGAAAGGCACTGATGGTTCCAAAGAACTCTTTGGAAACAAGGCTTTTTCTTATAACGTTTTAAAATCGGACTTTACAAAGATGCTTTTAGATGCTTTATTTTCTAAAGATGCTTTATTTTCATGTTAAAGCAACCGGTCCTTTTACTTGGCTACTGAACATGTATTTTGTTCACTAGCACTTTAGTGTTTCATTAAGAATTACCCGAATATCTGATCATTAGTTTAAGAAGAAAGAGTAATTAGCTCTGCTAGTTTGTGAGCTGTACACGCGTGCTGAGCGGTTGGCTCCCATTTACGAGGTCACTAGCATGAGCTAAAGCTGCTGATTTTAAAAACATGATTTTAGTTCGATGAACTTCGGAGGGGCAAAAAAGGGCTACTTACATCCCCTGCCTCTAGTTAAACCAGCACCCTCACTACGGCCTCCTGTGCATTCTTATAAATCTCCGTTTAAACTCACAAGTGTATTTACAGAGTTTTCCTTTGTCCAAAGGCTCCTAGGTGATAGAAATGAGCTCAGCAAAACACTAAAATCACTGATCGCAGCAAATCCTAAAACACACGTGGAATCTGTCTCTCTTGTGCGGTGTGGGGTTACTTTTAAAAATATCTTCATTATATTATACATACAAAATGAATACCCAAACATGTTATATAGTGTAAGGGACGGCAGGCATGGGCCGGCATCTCGACATGTACAGGACCTTGTTCATTAGCCTGGGTGCAAGCCCCTATTAAACCCGAGGCCACAGAAGGAATAGAGAGCTTTTACAGGCAGAAGTGTTAAAAAGAGACACAAGGCGTTTGTAGCACGAGACTGCTCCATGTCTTTAAAGGTGATAATTCAAAGTTTAGGTTTGTACATGACATAATCCTAACAAATTCCTGAGACTAGCAGCCGGTGATCTCTCCGAGGGTCACCCAGTGGGGTGGGTGCTCGAAACGGGCGGCCTCAGTTGTTTGCATGCGAACTCACAGAGTCCTTCCCCCGATTGAGGTGCTTGCAGAGCCTGACTTTACTTTCTGTGTGTAGAGAGAGAGAGAGCAGGGGGGTCGGCTAAAAGCTGACAGGGTCTGCCGCTTGGTCTTTCTCTCTGGGAAATCAGCTTCATTGCTAAAACTGTTTTTTACTGCAGAGTCTGTCACTGAGAAACCTGATTTAGCGGAAGTGTGAATTCGGCCCCTGCTGGAACCATCAGCCCCTCCCTGAGCCATGCGGGCCGCTTGCTTCCACAAGATGTTTCCTTAGGGTCAGCTGAAGATACCTGTATTTAAAATGTGGGGTGAGTTTGAAGAGAAAAGGGCTTGTTTTAGATCGATTGTTATACAAATTATATTAAGTATTATAATTACAAATTATACAGCCCAGGCTAGATTTTTTAGACGTCTCAAAAGTGATTTAAAAGGGAACTACGGTATATTATTTAACTAGGTGTGATTTTTAAAGGGCTGAACTAGTAGTTATCTCAAGCTTTACAAGCTAATCTTTAAAAATCCCTTAACTTTAAAAGATCCATCCGTCATGGGCAGAGGGTCTGCGCGGTGTTCACACTTTATTTTATTTTATGACACTGTGTATTTGACCTATAATCTTCTCTTGCCTGTCATGGAGCTCTGTCTAATTACCTGAAGTTACAGGAATTGGGAAGTGATGAACTATTTTGGTAAGAATATGTTTTAAGGTCTACATAAGTAAGAGTATAAAGGGGAAAAGTGTCACCCTAGGGCCCTCCCATGACAAAACAAAAATCATAATTGGGCTTTTCTGTTTTAACTTTTAATTAAAAATAGTAAAATGATTTCTAATTATCATCTGTGTTAATAGAAATAATTTCAGTTTTTTTGAGTAGACAGAAAATATCAAAATTTTGTGCTAGTGTAACAGTAAGTGCTTTTACATGCATGTACAAAACTGGGATAAGGTAGAAAACCTGCTTCCTTATAAACCTCCGTTTAAATGCACAAGTGTATTTAGAGAGGTTTCTTTGTCAAAAGGCTCCTAGGTGATAGAAATGAGCTGAGCAAAAAAAAAATAAAATTCATCACTGACCGCAGCAAATCCTAAAACACACGTGGAATCTGTCTCTCTTGTGCGGTGTGGGGTTACTTTTAAAAATAACTTCATTATATTACTCACACGTCTAAAATCACCCGGATTTTGGGTTACTATCCTGTATTAAAATAATTACATTTAGCGAAATGAATGAATGAAAACACCGTTACAGTAATTTCCTGGAGTCTGTCTCTAACCGGCTGTCCAAATGAGAGTTTATAAAGCAAAAATGTTTTGTTATCTCAACCTTTTAAAAACAGGCGGCTCCGTACAGAGAGAGGCCGTTTCAAAAGAGTAGGCATTTCACAAGCGGGTCCCTTCTGAGATTAGTTCAGAATACTTTTATTATGTCAGAGTTACTGCACCACCGGCCTGCGCTTTAAAGCCACTCCTGAATATTCTCAATGGAGAGGGTCCTAAGGTTAAGCTCTGTATATAAGAGAACATTTTTGATATCAGCCACCAATCAGCCCAGGCTAGATTTTTAGACGTCTCAAACGTGATTAAAAAGGGAACTGCGGCATATTATTTAACTAGGTGTGATTTTTAAAGGGCTGAACTAGCAGTTATCTCAAGCTTTACAAGCTAATCTTTAAAAATCCCTTAACTTTAAAAGATCCATCCGTCATGGGCAGAGGGTCTGCGGTCTCGAGCCCGTGTCTGCGCTCAGAGAGAGAGAGAGAGAGAGACAGAGCACACAGGCCTGATTGCAAGGGGGTCTGCTAAAAGCGGGCTGCTTGATTTCTTTTGAGAAACCGGCTCCATTGCTGGGAGTCTGTCACTGGGAACCTGACTCAATGTTGGTTGAGGAATTTCTGTGAGATGGAAAAGGATGGACCTGTAAGTGATAAAGCAAAGATGAGATAGATATTTTAATGGCGTGTTCATATTAAAATCATAGATAGAACCGAAGAAAATGCTTTGCTTTTTTATACAGCACTTTCAGAAGTGGCTGGGAAGTGGTGGGGAGCCCCGGGGGGCCCAGAAACAGGGTGCGATCACGCTGACTGACTCAGACCGTGTCTTTGATCTCACAATTTGTTATCTGTGTGCGAGATGGAAAAAAAAGCAGCTTGACTTAGTTTGAAGCAAAGATGAGATGTTTTAATGGTGTGCTCATCTTAAAATCGTAGATAGAACAAAATGCTTAGCTTTTAGGCTTTCAGCAGGGAAATGTGGGGACTGGGAGGTGTGGGGACCGGGAAGTGTGGGGCACTATGGTTAAATGCGGCCTGACTCAGACCGTGTCTTTGATCTGACAGTTTGTTATCTGTGTGTGTGAGCTGGAAAATGCAGGTTTTTGAAGCCAAGATGAGATACCTTTTCATGTCTTAAAATCGTAGATAGAACAAAATGCTTAGCTTTTTATATGGCCTTTCAGAACTGGCGGTAAGTATGGGGGACTGGGAATTCTGGGGGACCGGGCAGTGTGGGGAGGCCGTCCATCATCCTCGGTCGGTGCTGGGGCGACTTTAGGCTGGTCTGAGCGGTCAGGACAGACCCCAGGGCCTGTCTGGGCTTGTGCCGGAGAAAGGGCGGGGCGAGGCATCCCCGGGCATGTCTGAGCTGTCAGGACAGGCCCGGGCATGCCCGAGCTTGTCGAGGTAAAGGCTGTCACTTGCCCGGGCTTGTCTTTCGGGAGAGGGGGGCGATGGGGAGTTCAAGGAGGGGGTAGACATCCATCAAACTGCCCTTGACAGTTTCCTGGGCAGGCAGGTGGGTGTGGGGTGGGAGCGGTTCAAACAGGGGCAGACATCCATCACACGGTCCGTTGACAGTTTATTTCTCCGGCAGGTGCAATCCGGTTCAAACAGCGGTCAGGCCTCCGTCAAACGGACCCTTGACAGTTTATGGAACCAATCAGGGGCCAGGGGAGGGTTCAAGGAGGAGTCGGGGAGGGGACGGGAAGCCTTACACCAATCCGACGCCGGGGGGCGGTGCCAACGGGGCGGAGAGAGGTCACGTGGAGGGGCGGGGAATTCCGACGTGACGTCATCAGGAGGCGACGGGGCGGGACTTCCGGTCTTGCGTCAGCGGGCGGCACTTCCGGTGTGACGTCAGAGGGCGGGGCTTAAAAGTCATTAATCATTATGATTGACAGCTCTAATTGCGATTTTGACAGTAGCCGCCCTGCCTATAACTACTGCTCCTTGTTTTAATATAATGCAGTGGCATCTACTTTATAAAACATCTACAGTATATCATCTTGCAAATACTATTATAAAATAATCAAATATTGCTTCCTTAAATAATAAGTATGTTATTCAATAACCTATTCGTGTGTTATGAATCTCCATGTAGACAGCCTTCAATTAAACCGTTAGCAAAATATATTCCCCTACTGGACATTTCAGATATTCTTGAATTAGTTGAAATAAAGATATAGTGGGAAGGCTTGTGTCTTTCTATAATTCTTTAGTTGATCACTTGTAGCCGTTACAGTCACCAGTCTTGAAAATATGTCTTAACAGTCCTCAGGATCTAGAGGTGATGCTTGTTGACAGCTACACTGAATGAATGGAACATAAAAGAAAAAGTACTGGTCATCATGACTGATAATGCTGCTATTATGGAGCTACTTCAGGTTGCCTGCTTTGAGCACTTTTATATTGCATTCTGCTCTGACAATTCCAATTGCTCACTTGCTTTGCCAGGTAAGGCATATTACAAACTTTTTCCATTGTAGCAGTACAACTAGCCATGTGCTTAAAGAGAAGCAATGTTTATTGGACTTGCCAACACACAAGCTTGTAATTGATGCAGTCACACAATGGAAGAGCGCATTGAACATACTAATATAGGCAGCGAGGTGCTCCCGGTGTGATTGGCATGCAGAGTGCTTGTCTGTAGCACATCTGCCACAGGTGCCGAGTTATTTTTAATGTGCGATTGCCATGTAAGAATCTGCTACCCTGGATGCTCAGCTGTCTGATTTCAGTTAAAGAGGAAATATAGTAAAGGGCTTTTTCCACAGAAAGCCTTAACAGGTGCATTAGTGGTGTCTACTGGACCAAAAATTAAGATGAGCAAAAATCTGCATAGAGTTGAGCAGGACAGAGATTCATGAGATTGATCTTGAGACTTTAAGAATCGATATTGAATTGTTTAAAATGAAAATAATGATTAATTGGAAAATCAATATTTTTAACCAGGCCTAATTATGATGTTCAGATAATTTGCCATTATACTGCTAAACCTAATTAAGGAATATTCCACATCATTTTTTTTCTTTAATATGTTACTCACCCCTTGAATTTTGTAACGGTGGCAGAGAAAAATTTTTAGTCATCTGTTTTCTTGCAGAAAATACAAAAGGGAGATTCTCATAACCCTGACTGATACATGACAAATGTGAGAGAGTGGCAACAAAACAAGTTACTCATGTTGCGTCTGTATGTTTATCTGTCTGTCTGTCTGTCTATTTGATCTATGTCTTTTATACACTGGCTAGCACAAAACATTCAAAAGGAATACATTTTTGCTACAATGTTGTTAAATAGTAATTTACTGAATTATCAGCCTCTATGTCAACAGGAAAGTCAAAGGCTCATGGGAGGGACTTTCTGCATTGAAGAAAGGATTTTTGACCAACGGATGATTTGCACCTGAAAATGTAAACAATATAAATGTCACTATGTATTACTAAGTAAATTACATTAGTTACAAAACATCACAATTCAAAAACTCTATACTTAAAATGAATACTAAAGAAAACACTTAGAGGAAAATATTTAGTACATCCAGAGAGTACATTCAGACTACATTCATTTAGTACATTCACAGAGAAAGTGATCAGACGAGATTCATTTGTATTTGCTAGTTAACCTAACATGCAGTTTCTTAGAGACTCAATGAATCATTCAGTCTTTACATTATAGAGCACCTTGCATAAAATATATTAACACATGGTGCTATAATAAGCAAAAGAAGATGAACTTCAAAGTAAATGGTAAATAGAACAGCTTTCTGTAACATTTTGGTAAAGTGTAAGAAAATAAAGACCAAACTGAACAGTACAGGAAAGAAGAGCCTAAAAGACAATGTACCAGAATCAGGATTAGTCAATTTGCTACAGAAGAATGGAGTACAAATACAGTTATGGTGAAGCTAACTGAAATACAAGTGAAAAAGTAGGGACGTCTTAAGTGAGATGTGAAGAAGAGGATGAGAGGTTAGAAACAACTTTATACAGTATGTCAAAATAGAAAAAAGAGAACTGCCAAGTGATTATACAACCACAGACAAAGTAGACTCTGTGACTGTTAGGAGTCCCCTGAGATCCAGGCAAGGTGTGACTTCCTAGGCAGGCTACACTGAAAATCGTTTTAAAAGTTTAATACATTTTATCTAGCCATGCTTTTTCATAACCTGTTTCATCTGGTGCAGGGTCAAGGGCAAGCTGGAACAGCAATGAGCACAAGGCAGCAACTGATGCCAAGTAAGACATTATACTTCCACTTGGAACACTGCGGCACATGACTTGAATGATATTTTTGCTGCTTCCTTTTAAACACAAGTAGTTGTTTTTTTTTATTTGTCTGAAGTTATAGTAAAAATAAAATGTTGCTTAAGTCATTTGGTCAGTTTATTTGAACTGATGAAAATATTTTGTACCATTCACAGCATGGATAATCAGAATGTGCTTTACAAAGCAGAGAGATAGACAGACAGACAGACAGATAGATAGATAGATAGATAGATAGATAGATACTTTATTAATCCCAAAGGGAAATTCACATAATTCAGCAGAAGCATACTGATGCAAAAATCAATATTAAATTAAAGAGTAATAAAAGTGCATGTAAAAAACAGACAATAAATTTGAATAATTTTAGCGTTTATCCCCCGGGTGGAACTGAAGAGTCGCATAGTGTGGGGGAGGAACGATCTCCTCAGTCGGTCAGTGGAGCCAGGGCAGTGACAGCAGTCGGTCACTGAAGCTGCTCCTGTGTCTGGAGATGATCCTGTTCAGTGGATGCAGTGGATTCTCCAAGATTGATAGGAGTTTGCTTAGCGCCCGTCGCTCTGCCACAGATGTTAAACTGTCCAACTTTACTCCTACAATAGAGCCTGCCTTCCTAACAAGTTTGTCCAGGCGTGAGGCGTCGTCCATCTTTATGCTGCCTCCCCAGCACACCACTGCGTAGAAGAGGGCACTTGCCACAACCGTCTGGTAGAACATCTGCAGCATCTTATTGCAGATGTTGAAGGACACCAACCTTCTAAGGAAGTATAGTCGGCTCTGTCCTTTCTTACACAGAGCATCAGTATTGGCAGTCCAGTCCAATTTATCATCCAGCTGCACTCCCAGGTATTTATAGGTCTGCACTCTCTGTACACAGTCACCTCTGATGATCTCGGGGTCCATGAGGGGCCTGGGCCTCCTAAAATCCACTACCAGTTCCTTGGTCTTGCTGGTGTTCAGGTAGGTGTAAGTGGTTTGAGACACACCATTTAACAAAGTCTTTGATTAGCTTCCTATACTCCTCCTCCTGCCCACTCCTAATGCAGCCCACAATAGCAGTTTCATCAGCGAACTTTTGCACGCGGCAGGACTCCGAGTCATATTGGAAGTCTGACGTATATAGGCTGAACAAGACTAGAGTAAGTACAGTCCCCTGCGGCGCTCCTGTGTGGCTGACCACAATGTCAGACCTGCAGTTCCCAAGACGCACATATTGAGGTCTGTCTGTAAGATACTCCACGATCCATGCCACCAGGTGTGAGTCTACTCCCGTCTCTGTCAGCTTGTCCCTAAGGAGCAGAGGTTGGATGGTGTTGAAGGCGCTAGAGAAGTCCAAAAACATAATTCTTACAGCACCACTGCCTCTGCCCAAGTGGGAGAGGGATCGATGTAGCATATAGATGATGGCATCCTCCACTCCCACCTTCTCCTGGTATGCGAACTGCAGAGGGTTGAGGGCGCGGTGGACCTGTGGCATCAGGTGATGAAGCAGCAGCCGCTCCATGGTCTTCATCAGATGTGATGTCAGGGCAACAGGCCAGTAGCCATTCAGCTCACTGGGATATGAAACCTTTGGGACTGGGGTGACACAAGATGTTTTCCAAAGCCTCGGGGCTCTCCCCTGTTCCAGGCTCAGGTTGAAGATGCGCTGTAGAGGACTCCCCAGTTCCAGCGCACAGGCCTTCAGCAGTTGTGGCGATACACCATCTAGACCCGCTGCTTTGCTGGCACGAAGTCTCCTCAGCTCTCTGCTCACCTGCACTGCTGTAAGCCCTCACAGGTGGCGCAGTGGTAGTGCTGCTGCTTTGCAGTAAGGAGACTGTGGAAGATTGTGGGTTCGCTTCCCAGTTCCTCCCTGTGTGGATAGCACTTTGAGTACTGAGAAAAGCACTATATAAATGTAATGAATTATTATTATTACTAGACATTAAGCCCGTTAAAATAACGGGCGCTAGAACAGTATTGCATAAACTTTATTAGGAACAGTCTGTATTAAATGGCAAGGGACCTTGACCTCATTCTGCTTGTTGTCTTAATTTTTTTGTTAAAAATATTTTTGCAAGAAGCCTAAAGTAAAATAATATTAAAAATAAAATAGAAACATATATAACAATACAGTAAGTATAATTAATATTGCCTTAGTGTAAAACTTTATAACAATCTGCAATACACAATATCTGAAGAAGATATTTAGGAAAATGTTTATTTTTTTACCTCAGGAAATTTTTCAATAAAATTTCATTATAGACAACATTTTTTGTAAACACTCTTGTTCAGGACCATCTACAACCGTTGACAACAACATCTGTAAAACTTCTAACTCTTGATAATGCAACATATAACTGACCGTGGCTGAATACTGGTTCTGGCAAGTAAATGGCAACTTTTTCTAAGGTTTGCCCTTGAGCTTTATTAATTGTTATGGCAAAGGCTAATGTAACTGGAAATTGTCGCCTTCTTATGGTAAAGGGTAAATTAGTAGAGGATAGAGCCAAATCAATACGGGGAATATTCTGACGCTCATTTTCTTTTTTACAATCGGTCTATTTGCTCGTATTTTTCTTTGTCTTTCAGCCTTTCTTTTGTTGATATTTACTTGTTGAGCTGACCGTTCTTCCAGGAGATGTTGCTTATATACGATTTGAGTGTCTGTGTCTTTTGTCCTACTTGATGTGTCCTTTTTTTTTGGGTGGCATGTTCTTAGTAGATAGTTAGTAAACATGCATGGGGCACTATGTGTGGCATCTCCCCAGCAATGGATTTTATGTGCGCGGCCGCGACTACCCAATCAGCACTCTCCCCAGCAATGTTGTCCTTTATTTGCTTATCATGCGAGGCCGCGGCTACGCCATTCACTGTGTGCCCAGCTTCCAGTGTGTGTGCGTCTATGATGCCGGTCGTGCGTGTCGCACCGAGCCTCACGCATGCACACTTCACCAAAAGACACACGGACACCTGGACGCACACAGGAGTTTTATTAAAGAGGATAGATTATTAATTGTAATTGTGGGTGGGGATGTCTCTGCTATGCTGGTATCAGCAGAAGGATGGTTGGAGGATGCAGTACTCCAAGTTGAGAGTGGGTTAGGGTGGTCAAACCTGTTAAAGAAGTTGTTCATTTGGTTTGCTCTCTCCACGTCTGTCTCGATGGTGGCACCCTGCTTTGAGCTGCAGCCAGTGATAATCTTCATCCCATCCCACACTTCCTTCATGCTGCTATTCTGCAACTTCTGCTCCAGCTTTCTCCTGTACTGCTCCTTCGCCGCCCTGAGCTGGACTCGGATTTCCTTCTGCACGCGCTTGAGCTCATGCTGATCACCACCTTTAAAAAAGAGGTTTAATTGCATTTCATTACCACTACAGAATATTCTTTAAGCTTGTGAGCTGTGTTGCTTTTTAAAGTAAAATTGCAGTACAGCTATATTTACATTTATTCAGTGAAAATTAGAGAAGGCATATTCTGTATTCAGTTTGATTTTTTTTTTTTTTTTTGAACAAAGCTGTTGCATTTGTTCAGAAATAGTTTCTCATATATTTAAAAGACAAAATATGCCTGCACATTTTGTTCCAGTTTTGACTTTTTCCTTACAAGGTACACTGAAGAGAAAATCACACAAGAGTAACACTGAATTCAGTAATATCAGTAGACCTTTGTATGAACACTGTGGTGTTCCTAGCCTTGTCAGGAGATGGAGTAATGCTTATGCTAGACTGAATCTATTTGGTTATCTTTACCTCTGCAGATAGACAATCCCTAAATCTTGCTTTATACAGACTCTAAGAGGAACATTAGAAGGGACATACTGTTGAAAAGGATAATCACAATATGTTTTGAAGGTGGAGTGAAAAGAGAATATTGATGATGTGCTACTTAAAAGGCATACCGGAAAGCTGAAAAATGCATTGCCAGCTGTGCAATTAATTAATTAAAATTAAAAAGGTTAATTTTAATTTTTGAATACCTTGGCAGGTTTTGTGCGAATAAGCATTGTATGCAGTAAGATGCTTTATTATCAATCTGCATAGATAGCAACTGAATAAAACAGTAACGTAATATTCAATGTAACAACATGATTATACATCTGCATTAGTTATTATGGCGTATTACAATAAAGAAAGCTATTTCAAGAAACTCACGGTGAACTCCTGTATATGATATGTGTAATTAATGAATGAAACATAGTTCTCCTGTAATGC
This sequence comes from Polypterus senegalus, assembly GCF_016835505.1. Classification (NCBI taxonomy): domain Eukaryota; kingdom Metazoa; phylum Chordata; class Cladistia; order Polypteriformes; family Polypteridae; genus Polypterus; species Polypterus senegalus. The sequence continues at coordinate 74,337,512 of NC_053168.1, read as the reverse complement.
TCAAAATTAAGGAGATAACATCAACATCTTATTTTAGGAGACTCTCATTTCACATTGGAGGATTAACTCCTGCGAGTGCTGCGGTGATTTAACTGTGCTTATCAGGGAGGCACAAGTCCTGCCCCTTTGTGTTACTTCTCGACTATGTTTTAGTTATTTTTAAACTGAATGTCTGCTTGCAAATAGGGTAATTTAAACACATTAGGAAGTCATTTTGTGCAAATTATACCAGTAGCCTGTATTTTCTTGCTGATACCTACTGCTAAAGAGCTGTGAATTTAAAGAGATCTATCTAGAGAAAAAAAAAAAATTCCAGTTTAATTTTAGTAAGAGTATATTTCCAGCATTGAAAATGATTTACCTTAAATTGACCTTCAGTTTCTACTATTAGTGATTGAACTTGACATTAGTTTTCATATTTATAGTTGTTTTGAACACATGTATTGTCCAATATATGAATGTGCTGCAGGAAGTGCATAGACCACAGTGTGACTTCAGTTATGTTAAGTAACACAGCACCTGTTGCAATTGTTCTAGCATGTTTGTGATCTGAACAGACTTCGCCTGGAGGAAATGCTCAAGTCTTCAACTGACATGTTGTGCCTTTGAAAAGTTTTTAGATAATATTGATAGTGAATGGTTAAGTACAGTTGCATGTGCTTTCAGTTTATTAATGTACTGTCTCAAATGATTGCTACATCAGGAAATTATCTGACACCAACCTTTAGAAAATTACCAGTACTGTATGGTAGTTTCCTCAGTAAAACTTCCCTGTTTTGAAATCATGAGTAATTTAACTTCCCTAAATGTTCCTTTATTGCATATACTGTAATAATTATTAGAAAATATTGCTGCTGAAAATGTATAGCAGAAAAACAGCATACTCTAGGTATATAGTACTATATGTACTCCATCTGGATGAAAAATGTATCTAAAAAAGCACTCGGGTTCTGAACTAGACAAACTGGAGGTGGTGTCGTGCTGCTTTATTGTGTTCTTTTTAATTGCTCTCTGCTTACCTGCATATAGCACTTGTTTACTTTGAAATGCAATTTCCTAGGGTGTGCCGCTTTTTTGAGATTATCTAAGTATTTCTGAATTGTTTATCACTATACAAATCAAATAACTGTAGACTCCTAGTACAGACTCCCAAGGGACTGTCTCCCTTTCATGTAGATCATTTTCTCTGATCATTACTGTTCCTGCTCTGCTTAATAAACAGCATGAAATACATTCTCAAAGGAGTTTTGGAAGTCAAATTGTGTCAAACACTTTTTTGTCTGCTATTATTGTTGTCTTTTTTTGAACTTGAGTATTTGCCTTGAGTTCCGTTGCATCGTCTTCTTCAAGTTACTTTTTTTAATACCTACAGTTTTTTTTTATTATACAAGTGAGATGTGCTATTTGAGGACAGTTTTTGTACAGAAAGCCTTAAGGGATATTCTTAATAGATACTCAAACCACTTCAACAGTCTTCTTTTGAGTTCCTTCTGTATCCTCCTCTCAGAGTGCTTGAGCTTAGCAACCTTGTGAAAGACCTTTTTTGTTTGCGCCATTTGTACCTGCATTCTAACTCATTCAGTCAATACTCAGATATTGCAACCATAAATCAGGAGGGTCTGTATATTGATAACTAAATGAAACACTGTGTCTGATGATTTAGATGCAGCTTCTTTAACACTGTATGGGAGAGTCACCAGAGTACTGTAGCTTCTGCACTAATCCAGTGGTCAATCTTATAGTCACCTTTGCCCTTATTTGTGATCAGGACGCAAAGGTGTTCAAACTCGTTTACTTGCTCTAGCCTGCCTACAAAGAGCAAGCCACTCATCTTTACGAGGATCATGACCTTACATTTATTGCTGCTAAATCTCACCACACTGACTTAACTCTCCAGTTACAGCATCTATCACAAGATAGAATTGGCTGTGCGGTAATAATACTTATCTAAACCACCAGAACATCTCTGAACGTGATCGGCAGTCTACTGTGACCTCTCAAATACATGTATGGAAATAAAAAGCCAGCCAGAACCTGCATTGTTCTTCCCACTGAATCTTAGTATCATATGAAGCCCAGTACTGAGGTTCCTAGGAAGGATGAGTATTGTGATTCTTTAGTTATTTTAACACACAATTTTGCCCCAATCTTTTTTTTTTTTATATAAAAGAGTGGGCTAGCACTACAGTCTGTCAGGCTTGAAGCATTATCCATGCTTCCATTCAGTTTTAAAGACATCTATAAACTAAGACACACTGCAAGTTTGATATGTAACCAGATATAATGCACCAACCATAGCTTTGGCACTGCTGTTAACAACCACAGCCATATAAATAAACCCCAATCCAGCACTCCTGTAGGAGCCATAACCATTGAGGTTCCTTGCAGTGTACCTTAGTTTTTGTCTCTTAGTTCTGAATTTTAAAATTGAATGTCAAATATGAAAAGACATAATCTAACATGTCAAAGTTTATTTACAACTTCAATATAACTTTTTTTTTTAAAACACAGGTGGCAATTTAAATTTGACACAGCTAAACATAATTGAGATTGCATTTGAAACTTTGCAGTTCATTCACATTTGGTTGACAGCACTGTTTTACCTAAAAACATTTGCACAAAACAGCTGCATATTGTCTTTCTTTGTCATTAGGACAAAAATGTATAGAGACCAAAGTTCATCAAAAAGAACTTTATGTATATGGTATACAGTAAATAAGATGTATTTCACTGCAAGACCATGCCAGTCCTTGTGTCACTAGTAAAGTTACAATATACTGTATATAGGGTTGCACTAATATGATTTTGGTCTCTTGCTGTGTGGATTTTTAATGGGCATGTCATTCTGTAATGAGAAAACTGAAAGCAAGGACACTGATAAGGGAATATGAATTCTTTGTGGATAAATAAAAATAGTACAAAGAAGATTTTCATACATGATACCTTAAAAAAAAAAAAAAGTAAAAATGTAAAACGCAGCATTTAATTATTATTTTTTTTTCCCCAGATAACAGCAAGACGGTGTTTTGTCCCGGAAGTCCTAGTTTCTACTGTTTGCAAGACATTATGAGAGTCTGCAGTGAAACAAGCACTCATTTTTCTACTATTACTGCCAGAATGTTAATTGCTCTAGACAAGTAAGCCATAACTGTTTAATAAAAAAACAGTCCAGGCATTTCCCAGGACTATTACCCTCTTTAAACCAGTCTCCTGTTTCATGCCAGAAACACAGTTTATTTCATTTTCAGTTTATCATTTCAGTTACACAAATTTTTGTAGCTGTTTTTATAGTTTTTACAGCCCTCATTTTAAGGATACCAGTTTATAAGTTATATTTACCTCAATTCAAATTGTCTGGACTAGATGTGTGATTTGTATGTACTATATTTCTTTTTTACACTTTGGAAAGACAATATCAGATAACAGAATTTAGAGCAGTACAGCATGAACTACTTATCTGACAAACATCAGTTGCTTTAAATTACTGCTTACTGTAAATAAACCCTAGATGAATTTTATTACTCGGCTTTAAGTGAGGGTGAATGACATCTTATTTATTGCGTGGTTCGTACTGTCAGCTTTACTCAAGGTTTATTGCCTTCTGATTGATGCTCTACTCCACCAATGGACAAGCTACCTGATTGTTTGGTGTTCATGCATCTTTATTTAGATGTTTTGGTTCACAGTGTACACCTCTTAGATAGCATTGGATCGGGGCACTGTGTGGGTGTTTTTTTGGTTTTTTTTCTTAATATGAGAGGCCAATATGTGGTGATACTCCGCACAGGTGGCACAGCGGTAACGCAAGGAGATCATGGGTTCATGTCCTGAGTCCTCCTTGTGTGGAGTGTGCTTTGAGTAGTGAGAAAAGAGCTATATAAATGTAAAGAATTATTATTACTATTAATTATACTTCCTTATAACCCAACTGATCATTGTTCAACAAGCAATAGAATTATGTAAATGTTCAAACTTATAATTAATTAGAACATAACAAGCATATGTATGTAGGTGAACTTTTGTAAATTCCATCTACATATTATTACTGTGCCTCCAAAAGAACAAAAATTTAAGTAGACCTCATGGTATTTTGTTTTCCTTTTTATCATTGTTACCTTTATTTTTGAAGATATAATAATTTAGAAGTATAATAAAAAAATAACCAGTTAAAATATTTTGCAGTCAAGTTTTAGTCTTAAATATTATGATCATTCAAAATATTATTTTATTTTGTTTTTATTGTTTCACAGTAGTAGTTAAAGGAAATGGAATTATCTATATGTAATTACAGCTAATCTGAAACTTTTTTTTACAATTTATAACATAGGTGGTTAGCAGAGCAGCATGCTGTATCTCATGCCATACCAGCACTCTTCAGACCATCACCTGCTGAAAGAATCAAAACAAATGTAACAAATCCGGCATATACCAATGAAACGAGTCAATCGGAGGGCATACTGCACATGGGATATACTGCTCTAGAGATCAAGAGTAAGATGATGTCTTTGGAGAAAGCAGACATGTGCGTATTCAACCCCCTCTATGGATCTGATCTCCAGTACACTAATAGAGTGAGTACCTTAATATTTCAATCTGATAACGATGGTTTGTAGCAAGAGCCTTCTAAAAGCTTGTCCTTGGGTGCCACTAATGACTACAGGTTAACCTTACCACCGGGCTCTTATTTAGTGTACAATTTATGAGTGCAGATTGCTAATTGTGTCTTGTAATTACTTTGTACTTCTTGTATTACTGTTTTTATTCACATCACACAAACATAATTATATTGACAATACCTGAAAGAGAATAATACTTAAGTTTCTTTGTCTTTGAATTTAGAAGAGTTTTTATTCTTTTCTTGAGTCAAAGGAAATACTAAGTAAATACTGGCCCAGGTTAATATTGAATATTTCTTTGTGGATTCTCATGGAGTAATTCAAAACTGTTGCTAGGAATAGGAAAATTGATGTGTGATTTACAGTGTTTCTACAGTTAATTTAGAAATTATTTTATTATATGTAGGTGGACAAGGTTGTTATAAATCCATATTTTGGTCTTGGTGCCCCTGACTATTCAAAGATTCAAATTCCAAAAAGGGAGAAATGGCAGCGCAGCATGAGCAGTGTTAGTGAAGACAAGTAAGTAGTGCAATACTAAGAGAAACGCTATATGAAAAGAAAAATTGCATTTAATTGTTGCTTTGTGTTATCTGTAGTCAAATTGTGTATTAGTTTCTTTTTTAGGAAATATGTCGGGCATAACTGGAAATATGTTTTCTTTTAGTTAATAATGTAAATTATCCATTTTGCTTTGTCTATTATTTTGTTTATTCTTCATTCTTAAAAATGTTTGAAGTGTATTGTTCCTTGATTGTGCATAGTAGTTTTATTGCATTTCATATTATAACTTCTTTTACGGAAAACAATTTAAAAAAAAAAAAAAAAATCTCTAACATCATGGAGTGTTGTTATTATTGTATTGTATGACATTAATAATGATGTAACATATTTTAGTGTTCCATTTTACAGTATGGAAGAATGCAGAAAGCATTTTCTAAACAATAGAATTTCATAAAATTAATCAAAGGTAGATATCTAAGTAGAATTGAAGTGCCACCTGTATGCAAGGTGAAGGCCGTTATTGTTCAGTTTATTTTTCCCCGTATCATGCATTAAATAACAATATTCTACTTCATGCTTTGCAGAGAACGCCAGTGGGTGGATGATTTCCCGCTGCATCGCAGTGCCTGTGAAGGTGATGTTGAACTACTCACAAAGCTTCTGGACAGTAACGTTTCTGTAAATCAGCTGGACAGTGATCACTGGGCTCCTATTCATTATGCATGTTGGTAAGGTGTCCAGCAGTGTAGATGGTGAAACATGTTTAAATGATTAACTTGTTACCTGCAGGAATTTGAAACTGTTAATAAGATACAATATTGTTGTAGCAAATGCTAATGAAGGAACTACTATATTTTTATATATGTACTCTCAGAGTGGTACTTTTTTGCTTCCCTGTGGTTATGGGTTGCACGGATTTAATGAAGTGCATGTAAAATATATATTTTATTTGAATAAACCATACAAGACAGGCTTTATGGTGTATATGTAATATTTGTTTTGGAATCCTATTACCTCACTTGATGAAATAGATAGTTACAGGTGCTATCTATAAAAGTACCATTTTTATAATAAACTCCTTTAAACCAGTATCTGGTCCAGAGAAGAATGATCGTTATTGTTTTAATAAGAACTGTTAAAGCATAGTTTTGAGTATAAAGTGTTGATTTTGGTCTGCTAAAGTCAACACTTGTATATCAACTTAAGTGTTTATGGTCGGTCCTCTATTTACTAAAGCACTAAGAGGTGTAATTTTAGCACTGAGTTTTCCTACTTGCATTTAATGAGAGTTCAAGATACTGTGTTATTTGAAAAGCTTATTATCTGAAATCATGCAGAAAAGTATCAAAATATGAATTGAAATAAATTATTAAGATAATATAAGCTCTGCTCTTCACAAAAACACAATTTGTGTGTATAGAAAGAGATACAATCTAAGAAAAAAGTGGAACTGGGACAAATAATGCTAATAGGAATCCTGGACAAAATACACATTAAATTACTCATTTATTTATTCATTCCCCTACTATATATGGCTTTTTAGTCTTTGGTTCCAGAAGATGTAAAGTCATTGCTCATCTCTCTTTTATATAAATTGAGGCACAGTGAGACTATTTGGGTTTTACAAATAAAGTTACTGAATGTAGTAAATGTTGCATTGTCATGATCTTCAAGCATTTCCTTCTCTGGGTCCTCTCCCCCTACCCCCTTTACATATCCCACCGAAATATAATGCACATAGTCTTAATAGTTATTTTTCATTTTGCTTTTGTTTTAAAGATTTTGTGTTATTATGGATCAAGTTGGCAGCCTCCTACAGAGGCATGGTAGTTGAGGCAGCTAAATGTGCTTTACCAACACTGAAACTGGTCTTTGAAATGGTGATTTTAAAGTTAATACAATGACAAAAAGGAAATAAGACAGTTAGTTATTTTCTGTTATGATTCATGAAAAAAGGTAAGCTATGAAGAATGCTTAACAGTTTTAGTATAAACCAAAAGCAAATCAGAGATTTCAGGCTGAAGAGTGAGCTAGAACAGGTAAACTTGCATGCACTGTCTCATATTTACGTAAATAAATGATAAAAGAACACGTGCAAGTCTAAGTCAAATAAAATAGATTTTGATTTTCATTTGTCTTTTGATTTTTTTTTCCAGTATTTTTTGTGAGTTGATCTGTAATTTTATTCCACCTATTGAATGTGTTTGTGACCTGCACAGCCAGCACCAAATACGTCTGTATTTCATTTTGAGTCATCTACTCTCTCTGAGTGTATTTTTAACATAAAACTCGACTGCATGTATTGCCATACTTAATAGGTTATTGCTCTTGTTAAAGCAGATAACATTTTTGTGCTTTGTAGGTTTATGATGATGTTTGTTTCATAACATGTAATGCATTCTTGACCTGTGTGTAGATATACAGTGTTATAAAATGTATCTATTTTGAAAGTTTTCACATTTTATTGTTATATAACATTAAATCACAGTAGATTTCATTTAGCTTTTTTGGCACTGATGGACCGAAAAAGATCTAAATTAATTACAAATATAAATCACAAACTATTTGATCACCTGAGTATTGACCCCTTTCAAGTCAGTATTTATTTTTCATTTTTTAATATAATTTATTGAGCCTTGTAATATATTCATCTAGTCGGTCATTCATTCATATGCCACTTTTTTCTTCTTTTTTTCTTTAACCCACATTTTGCTTGTTTTTACATGTTAACTTTTAGGTATGGAAAGGCAGAGGCAACCCGACTATTACTGGACAAGGGCAAGTGTAATCCAAACCTCTTGAATGGACAGTTAAGTTCGCCACTTCATTTTGCTGCTCGGGGAGGGCACTCTGAAATTGTACAGCTACTTTTACAACATCCTGAAACTGACAGAGTGAGTAGGAAATTGCTTTAGTAGTTCGCTTTGAAGAGTAGTAATTTATTTAGAGAAACAACTTGGCTTTGAGTTTTGTTTATGAAAATTTTGGATTTCTTTTCAGTATCCAATTTAGTTTAATAAAAATGGAATAATGACTTTAAGTCTGATATTCAGAATGTGAAAGTATTCATGGGAAAGCATCGATTACGTATGCCAAAAGATATTTCTCATGGGTAGAGTATGGCTGTGACATTTAAATTTTAAGTAGCCATTTATTTTAAAGGTTAAGATCAATAGAGCTGTACATCTTTGAAAATATAATCTTTTTCTAAATAAAATGTACCTTATTCTGGAACAGACATTTTAAGACATCATAAATCATTTTAACAATTTAAACAAATGTGGATATAGCAAATCAAAAATATATAAATTTGCATTATAAAACTGATGTGTTTATTTAACATGTGGTCATGTTTTTGTAGTTTCACATGCTTGGAGGATTAAGTATATAGAAATATTGTGGCATAAATATATGCAAATTTATTTAAATTGTATCCCAAATATTACAAACATTAACTGTGGAGAAATATTATTTTTTGCCTCAGTAACATTAACCACTGCTGTATACAAAGATACATTTTGAGTATGAATCCTGATTGACAATTTTTGGAAATTCATGCATTTTAATAAATGTTTTGATTAGTAATTATTTAATCAGAATTTATGTACACACTTTAATTTGTTTTAGCATATTACTGATCAGCAAGGAAGATCGCCTTTGCAGCTCTGTGAAGAGAGTAAACAAAATGATTGGGAGGCAACAGTCCTGTTACTGCAACAAGCCAATAATAAACCAGTAAGAATGTATTTTTGTGAAAATGTCAGGATTACTTTCTTGCTTAAAACTGAAAAGAGATTTAAATTTATTGAAGTGAGATTAATTTCTCCTTACCTTCAAAACGTACATAATAATGATGTACATTAAGTAAAAAAATCTTACTGTCTGTCTATCTATCTGATGGATTACTGGATACCCGAGAGAGGTTTCCAAGTCATAAATCGCATTCTTTTCAAATACACATGTGCAGACTCGGGTAGAAACCAAGTGTTTGTTCTGCTTTAACTGTACAGAGAGGTTTTGTTGCGACTGCTGCTGAATTAGTGAAACATAAAAATTTGTGAAGATGAAAGTTCCTTCAGTCATCATTATTTTTCTGTCATAAACTAACATGCCTACAAGTAACACATAAGATGGTGTTCTGTCTTTTTAAATATAGTTTATCATAGTCATACTTGCTTTTATTTTTGTTTTTAACAGATTCATTTACTTTATTTTTGTTCCCATTTTCTGTCTTAATTAGGTTTGTACCTGAATTCTAATTTCATGTATACAGTATTTTTTTTATTGATTTCTAAAATAAACTGTGTGACCTAAAAGAACTTCCAGGATGCTTAAAAATCAATAAACACTGAGTCTTATAACAGACTATTGTTTAACTATAAATGTGAGAGTCCAGCATAGTGATCACAATTGGATGAACAGGAGAGAGAGTACAAGTTCCAAGACGTTTCTTGAGAGAAAAAGAAAGGGAGCAATTGCTGCAAGCAAACAGGAGTGTAATAGAGTGAAGGTTAATGTTTTTGCCCACACAAAAGTCATGCAGAGCACTCTGTGGTGTTTGTTTTAAAATTGTTCCAATGGCTGTAGCAATAGAGTAGATTATTTAAGAGTACGGTGGACAGGAAACCGCTTGATTGTCTTAAATAAATGAACAATTTAAACTTGGATACAAGAATTATCATTTTGCAGACCTCTGGAGTTGTGCAGTCTGTAACACACACTTTGAAACCCACTAATCTAATTGAACAAGTACTGACAAACGGTTGTCATTCTGAGGTCTTTATGCCCAGGCCTGCAATGAAGAATTACAAAATTGTTTTAGGTTAAATGAAAACCACAGTAGCCACAAAAAAGACTTGGAGTTATCCCATTGCAAATGTTTTTACCTTGCAACAGGAAAATCATAAAGGCAATTGCAACTTTTTTTCTGAAGAAAAACTACTTGGTTGTGGCTCAAATAATAAATTACACCGATCTAGAAATTAGTTTCAAGCTTCTAGATTAGCTGAATATCCCTTTGGTTGTAGGATTTTCAGTAAGTGACAAATGGAATTCCATTCTGTAGGAGTAACTGTGTCAGCAACACACTAAATTGTTCCTTCAGCTGTTATGTTACTGACTTGTACTTGCGTTAATGGAATCGGAAGTTATGGTTTTAATTATACACACTATTATTCTTGAATGTTTAAGCTAAAATAACAGGCAATAGCCTTTTTATCTAACCTAACTCGCTACTTAACCTTTAATTTGACATTGCAAAAGTAATCTATAATAACTTGTTTCTGTAAAAACCATTTAAGTTGTATTTTAGTCCGAAAAGATGGAATTGACCTTTTATTTGTTTACGCATTGTCTAGACATGTTAAGGCCAAACACAATTTTCTAATAGAAAAAGCAATGCATTAAAAGGAAGCGCAAAAATCAGCAGGCAGAAAATCAAACACCCTAATCAAATTCTTTTTGTATTTTGACAGAATTATAGTCTTTAATACTCGCTTCTCAATATAGCCACTGCTGCCTAGCAACTGATGTCACTACACAGATGGTTACAAAATGGTAATGATGCCACTTCTGGTGACATGTGCCATTCACAAAAGAAAAAAAAAATCAAAATTATTCATGGAAAATGTAAGCACAAATATGCATTATTTATTAAAAAGCAACAAACTTTCAGCAGACAATGCACCATTGTGCATGTTTACCCAAAGACAGCAAGGAAAGCATCATGGTGACAAAATGTGCTTAAGTGTTAATATTAAAATATTGTGTAGATTCATTTACATATTTCATCATGAGTACATTCTTGTTTGTTACTTACTGGTTCTGGTTTTGCACATTGTGGGTTCTTTTTTTTTTGACCTTTTTACTATTCTGTTTACCAGTTGAATTTTTCTCTTAACATTTATTAACTTGAGATTAATATGAACGATTTTGGACAAAAGTGTTTATAGACCCTGTAGTCCTTTCACAGTTTTGAAACTATTAATTTTAAGCCCTATGTTTTTTTACTTAATATAAGCCTTACATTCAGTCTTTATATTTATTATACTTACACAGGTACCTTATTTTTTTTTTATCATTTGCTTCATACTGATATTTTGAATTAGTCTTAACAATTCAAGTAATGCTTCTTCTTTACTAATTAACATGGTCTTTGTCTCTCTACTATTTTAGTATGAAAAGATAAGAATATACCGCATGGATGGCTCCTACCGTTCAGTAGAACTAAAGCATGGTAACAATACAACTGTGCAACAGATAATGGAAGGCATGCGGTTATCTCAGGAGACACAGCAGTACTTCACCATTTGGATCTGCTCAGAAAACCTCAGTAAGTACAATTTTTTTTTGCCACTGTAATATTTTAGTAATATACTAACTCACACACACCTGTAAGTGCTAGTTTTGCAAAAGGCAGAACTTTGTAGAGCGCTGTGTGTATCAGTATTGCGTATGTATAGCAAATACTTTCCCTAACCCTTCACTACATTTGTAGCAAGCATTTTCCTAACTGTTTAAATATATGTTTACACACTGACCAAAAATAAACATTATTCATTCTAAGGATTGTTGTATAATTATATATATTGTTAACAGGTTGGTGCATTTGCTATCACTGCAGCTTTTCAGAGTTTAAACCATAGTTAATTCAGTTTTCTGTTAGCTCTTTATTTTTTTTTTTTCTGCCAACTTCCAAAAACTTGCATACTAAACAAATTGGTGATTTTGAGTTTTCCCTGTATGAATTAGTTGGGTGGCATACAGACGATGTGTTGTGATGCCCCATCTAGAAATTGCTCCCATTTTGCATGTGACGTTGCCGGAATAGGTTCCAGCTGTAATAAGTAGGTGCATTTATGTTAATTAAAGCAAGTTATGTACTGATTTTTCAGAACACATTTTATGAACTACAATTATGAAGAAACTCAGATTTCTCAAATTTGGACGTGAGAGCCAGTAGGCTTTGCGCCCTAGGAACCAAGTTACCCTAACTATTCTATAACATTTCAGTAATACTTTACCACTCTGATGCTGATCTTTCTAATCATTACGATAGCAATTCACAAGAAGAATTCATAATTAATTGCAGAATTATGGTATTTGAGGGTTCCTGTAGAGCGCTTCTTTCTCTTGCATGATTTGGCTCAAACACTAATCAGTGCATTGTTCTCTCATAACAGGCTTAAGTTTCGTGTTTGATATTTTTCCATCCAGCCATTTTAGTTCTAGACCAACCTCAAGAAACTGTGACACACAGACACCATCATCAAGATATCAGTGTTTTTGGTATCAGGGGACCCTAAAACGTTGAGATTACTTGAAAACTGGAGATCAAAATTTTTGATAAATCGAACTCCTCCACCATAGGCAATAGGTTATATGGTGGGTGAAGGCACAAAGCAAAAAAGCAAATACTTCTAGATTTAGTGATTGGAAGGCCTTGTGGTTTCCTTTCTTGTAGTTGTAGTTTCTTATCATTCTAGAACCCTCCTCTAAATGGATGGACTATAACATTCGTGTTCTCCAGATAATATCTCTCAGTCAGCATAGCAAGCAGAAATCAAGAAAGAATTCCAAACTCTGGTCTGCTAAATTCCTAATTATTTTAGAATTGAGATCAAAATAAACTTGAACAGTTAGGCACCACATTTCCTTTTACTGTTTTTCTATCACAGAATATTGTCCCAAGTATGTGCACGTTTTTCTGTATATTTCACTCTCAGATTTTAAAAAGAAATTTATATTTCACTGTGTCTACGGCTATCAGTGTAATTCATATAAAATATATTTTATCATTTCCTTAAATTATTTCAAAGGGCATTACATATCCCAGCTATGTTTCTTTAAGCTATTAATTAACTTCTAATGAAATCAACACATATCCTTCTGTCTAAAGCTTTGTAATTGTAACAAAAGTGTCTAGAATGTTTCATCAGAACATCAAAGTATAAACCTAAACCTTCCATCAGCTATGTAATCATGCAAACATTAACATTCTATTTTATTTCACAATTGAAGTATACAGATTATTTATAATATAATAAGTGGGTGGGAAAAGAAATCAATATACCTGTATGACATGCATTCAAATGTTGTATAATTCAAAATCTGTTTGTATTTAAAAAGCCTTTAAGGTAGTTTGTGCATCACCAACTATATTGAGAAAGGAGGTTTTGCCTTTTCATCAGTTAAGCTGTATAGTATTTTAGACTAAGAAAATATTCTAAATTTATCTGTGCTTAACAACATTGATTTCTTTGTACCCATAACCTCCTCTTAAGGCTAGTTGTTCTTGCACACACTTTCGTCATTATTACTCTTTCATTATTTGTTTTTAACTGTACAATACTAATGGTACAGCATTGTGGATATCAATAGTATTTAAAAAAAAAAACACTTGTTTGACTTTTCTTGGACTATTTTTTTTAACAGTGAGTAGTAATCTTTAAATTAGTGTAACTGAGAACGAAAACTGTTGCACTGTGATTTGTTGCCTCTTTTAATCAACCAATTCAGAATATTGTGTTCTGAATGAACTGTAAGGCAATGATATTTTATTACATATTCTTGAAAGGTTATAATTTCTCATATGAGATAAATCATTTGACTAGCACTCTGGTTTTACATTTCTTTAATTTTTGTTTGTGGGTAATTTGTATATCTACATATGTATAAAAGATTTGTACAATATATAATATAAATATATATACAATATAAAACACACATACAATAGGTGATCAAAAGGTTTGCAGCACTGTGGAATACCCCTTTCAGGGTAAGGCTGATAATTAGCACATTATTAGCCACTGTATACTAAAATATATGAAAGACAGGTTTTTATTATTTCTGGTTTACAGTGTATATTTCTTGTTTTGGAACATTATCAATACCAAAAACTACAAAATCAAGTATTTTACTGTCACTGAATTTATAACAGTAGTGGACAATTAGCCTTTGATTCATTTTTCGTGTAGTCAAAATGTAAAAAGACCATTCCTCTTGATGTCCCATAGTTAAGAGATGAGATGGAGAGTTCTGTCAAGACAACTTGTCTCTTGACAATGACACAAGGTCTGGCCAGTCTTCAGCGTTGATCGCAAAGGAGAATGTTGCCACTGTGGAGGGAATCCTAGTAAAGTATTGAAGGGTAATGGCAGATCAGACTGCAGATGATATAATGATTAGTTATGGTCCAAGAACAAATAAACATGAGCAAGATCTATAAAGGTCGAGTGCCTAGAATGTTGACTCCTAAAATGATGAAGCACTGCATCTAGTGTCGCAATTAGAATCTTGAGCTTTTTAAATTAGACATGGAGAAATTTAAGAAGTGTTTCTATAACTGAAATGAAACTTTCATGTTTCACTATGACCCAGAGTCTAAACCGGAAAGCATGACAATCGTCAATGTCAAAGAAATTCAAGGCTCAAGCCAGTTCCGCCAAGATCAAGTACACAGTTTTTTATGATATTGTGAGTATAGTCCATATTAATTACATGCCTGAAATGGCTCACATATCATAATGGTATTATGCAGATTTGCTTTGATGTTTGCAGCAGTTATTTGGGGAAAAGAGGTAAGGAAAGCTGTCGAACATCCTTCATCTGCTTTATGAAAATGCTCCTGCACATCATGAGTTCCAAAGCGACTCTGCAAAACTGTGGATTCAAAGAGATGCAATACCCACCTTATTTTCCAGACCTGGCCCTGTATGAGTGTGACCTCTTCCACAATCTGATGTTCTGCTTCTGTCAGTCACGCTATACCAATGTTGAATGTGTTAAGTCAGCTACATCAGAGGAGTTGCATAAGCAAGACAAACTATTTTATGTGAGTGGCATAGAAAAGCTTCATGAACATTGCATCAAATGTTTTCTGTTCTTTGGATTTTGTTGAAAATAACCTTTTTAGTTTTACTGGTGTTTCTTTTAATAGATCACACAATCATTCCTTATCCATGTGGATAAATTGTGCAGTGTAAAAAATATTGTTTATGTCGTAGGTCTTCAGCTAAAACCATATCACAAACCCCTGCAGCATTTGCGGGACTGGCCAGAAATAGTATCTGAGCTCACGGCTTTTGACCCCCAACGTGAAACTCCACAGCTGTTTCTACGAAGAGATGTGAGACTGCCACTGGATGTTGAAAAAAAGGTTTGCATTTTTGAACATTTGGGATATGTGAAAACCAAGAACCAGATATATCATGCGTTACAAATAGTTTAGATTTTGCAGTAATGATTGGCAAACGGGTAAAACAGTAAAGACATTCAGTAGAATTTTTTGTAACATCTGAATGTAAATGTAAATCTAAATGTTTTCCTTTTTATAATTTCATAATTGTGATAAAAAAAAAACTGAAAGACAAAGAAATGAAATACAGACAACCATACATTTTGAATGATTATCTGCATTCAGATAACACAAATGTTTGCCTTTTATAGTACTATTGTACTTGTAGAAAGACCAGGACAAAATATAAAGGTTTGGGGGGGATCTGCCCCGTATATTATCACTTTCACTGCAATAGAAAAAAGAGCAATCGTTCATACTGAGTATCTCATAGGACTAAGTCCAATACAAGACTGCTGCAGGTGAGAGTTGCTGGTTCTTTATAGTGGTAAGGAAGGAAGAGGCGGATCATCTAACAAGGAGGGAGGAAATGATGTCATCAGGGGGCGGGCTCTGTAGCCGGAAGGAAATTGGTTAGCTGTTATTTGTTCCTGCAAGGAAGGAGAGAAGGCATTAGTGCACATGATTAGCCCCACATCTCAGTGCTTCAGAATTAACCGGACCCTGTTGCTTCCTCCCATGTGCATGTGTGTGACGTACTACTTTATTTTAACCAGCATATGCTTTTTTGGTTACAATTCAGTAACTACCAGTAATTTGAGTCAAGTCTACTTAATAAAAGGCTGGTGTTCCATCAATGGTTTTTTTTTTCCCCTGCCATGGAAAATGCAAGTCATACATGGACAAATAAATTTAACACAGTTCCCAGGATATTTGATGTAGATTTCAAAGCACATATTGATCCGTGATTTCAATTAGCATTTTTTCCTTTAAAATGTACCATATTTTGCAGTACAGTTGACAAATGCTTTTAACTGAAGGTATACAAATTCTCATTCTTTGCACTTTTTACATTCATCTGTTCATTATTGAACGTTCTAATCGAGTTCATGGTCACGAGGCTCAGATGCTATTACATCAAGAAAAATAACTGTCAGGAAGGGAACAAATCCCTTACAGAGCACGCTCATGACATATTTCTGATTTTTAAGGTGGAGGATCCTCTTTCAATTCTCATCTTGTTTGATGAAGCTCGACACAGCCTTCTGAAAGGCTTCTTTCCATCACCGGATAGCAAACTTATAACACTGGCCAGCCTTTTGTTACAGATCGTGTATGGCAATTATGAAAGCAAAAAGCACAAGCAAGGATTCCTAAAGTAAGTAACATGTATGTCTGTTTTAGAATATTGCTACTTTTGTCATAGTTGATCTATAAACATCATAGTTCAAGTAAAAGGTCATCTGAAATCGACATCAACACATTATTTTGTGCATAGTTTAAAACTTGATTTTATGTATTATGAGGATCAAATATATCTAGCGCTGAAGTTTGCAGTGAATTGTGGTCTATCAACTTCTTTTTTTTTTTTTTAAACAGTGAAGAAAATCTGAAATCTATTGTTCCAATCACCAAGCTCAAAAGCAAAGCACCACACTGGACTAATAGAATCCTTCATGAATATAAGGTCAGTTTTTTCACATATAACTAATGTCTTTTAGTGTGCTGTAAAACTTGAAAAGGTGCAGTTTATTTACAATTCAAAATTTCTGTTTAATTTTAGTTATTTAGAAAAAAGTTTGAAGGTGACAAGAAAGAGTACTTTGCAGTTCAGTTGTTTACTTTTCTTTATTTTGGACACAAGTCTTAAAAGCTTTAGAATGAAACTCGGAGGTCATTATAGCACTGAAGCAATATACTGTACAACATAAAACAACAAAACCTTCATGTAGCATACCTAAAGTTATTCATTCAACAGTGTAAACCCATGAAACATTCACAATAATATTGTGGTATTTAGATATTGGTATTTTTTTTTTTTTTTTTAGAATTTACACTTTTTAATATTTTCAGATGGCAACTTTGTTAATATTTAGTAAAGTACTATAAGAGTATTTCCTTTGTTTTCTGGGTTTTGATAAATGAGGTTTGGATCCTTTATATATAAAATAATTGTTGCCAGCCTGGTAGCTTCTGAAGCAGGTCCTTCGCAGATTGCATTCATGCACTTTGGGTCATTGTAGGGTGGTGAGTCTGTAGTACTTACTGCCTGTCAAAAATACTGAGACAGCACAACAGGACAGGACAGGACAACCTCAAAGAGAGGGCACCAAACTAGAAATTGATTTGGTGTATTTAAACTTACTAAAACAACAGCACTGCTTGCTCTTCTAAAACTTGTCTACGACAAAATGCATTGGCTCTTCTCCACTCAAAAAAACTGATGCAAAGGAAGAAAATTGGCTCAATTTCAAAATAAATTTAAAATATAGTACTGTTTTGCAAATTTGTTAACCTGCACAACTTTCCATTCATTTACACTGATGAGTGACTTCACTCTGGTGGTGCTGCTGCATGAAGATTTTGATATATTCATATTATCCTACTATAGTACATGTTTGAAATATTGTCAGTTAAATTTTGTACTATGAAAAATGTTGATGTTAAGGTAAATACTTGGGTGTAAATTTTACAGAATATTAATTACAATTCAAAGGAATGAAGTGTATTATATTTTATAGTGAATGCAAAGATGTCATAATGTTGTCTGTATTTAGGGTGAGCAAAATCTCATTCCAAAATGCTTGATTTCCATAATTCTTCAATGCAAATTCTCACTGATTTGATATCCAAATATAAGTATATTATTATTAATCACAGATTTAATTTTCTTATATGAAGCAATGTCTTCTTTTAGAATAGTTTTTTTTTTTTTTGCAAAGTGAGTCTGCATTTAGCATGCTGCTAATCGGCTTCAAACATCCCAAGGCATCAAAGCTAGGCTAGCATTTTCTTCTTGTTGTTCTTATCATGTTGTATATTTTTTGATGCTGTTTTTTGTTTTACTTTTTCTTTCCAGAGCCTTAGTACCAGTGAGGGAGTTAGTAAGGAGATGCATCATTTACAGCGACTATTTCTTCAAAACTGCTGGGATATTCCAACATATGGGGCTGCCTTTTTCACAGGGCAAGTGTTTACAAAAGCTAGCTCTAGCAATCACAAAGTAATAAGAGTTTATGTGGGAGTCAATACTAAGGGACTGCATCTCATGAACACAGAAACCAAGGTATGGGTTACTTTCTGTCAGACATTTTATATATTCTTCTGCTGTCTTATTCAGTAGTGTTTGTATACTGTAGTATGTGCGTTGAAATGAAATAAATGAATAGTTTTGTTATTGTTTTCACCTTATTTCATGTGTTTATGTACGTATGTGTGTACAGTATATGATATATACTGAG